>NW_004567122.1:10186796-10214115 GCF_000260355.1 Condylura cristata
AAAAAAAAAAAACTGTCAGTAAAATGGAGATAAAAGGAACATACATTAACATAAGAAGGCAGTGTAGGCCAAACTTACAGCTAGTATCATACTCAGTGATGAGTGGTTTTCCTCAATGATCAGGTAAAAGACAAGGATATCCATTCTCACCATTACTGCTAAACATAATATTAGAACTCCTGGCAACAGCAGCTAGGTAAGAAGAATATATAAAAGGAATCCACACTGGAAAAGAAGTAAAACTATCAGTGTTTGCAAATGGCATAATAAAATACAGAGACAATCCTGAAGACTCCACTAAAGAACTTTTGGAAACAATAAATCAGTATAAGAAAATGGCAAGCTATCAAATAACATATACAAAATCTGTTGCATTTCTGTAGGCAAATAATGAATTAGAAGAGAAAGGAATAAAGGACACAATCCCACTTTCATAAAGTAGCATCAAAATTTTACTGAATAACTATGAATAAAGTTAATAACAGAGGTGAAGACTTATTCAATGGACCTCTAAGACATTATAAAAAGATAGAAGACATAAAGAAATAGAAAATTTAGGGCCCTCCCTGGTGGCGCAGCGGGTTAAAGCACAGCACTGAGAATCTGAAGCCACTTCCGTATGAGTTCGATTCCCGCCTGCCCCAGAGGAGACCACATGGCGTGGCAGACCTCTCCTGACCCGCCCGCTGCTCCCCTCAGCAGTGTACTTCATCGATCTGCCTGTTCTGCTCCCCACTCTGTCTCTGGTGAAGCCTCTCACCGCCCCTGAGCCTCTGACCTGTACCCCAGTTCTGTATGCACAAATAAATAAATCTTTAAAAAAAAAAAATAGAAAATTTATCCCATGTTCATGGATTGGCTTGACTAGCATTGTTAGAATGTCCTTCTTACCCAAAATGTCCACCTTACCCGTAGGTATAGATTCAGTGAAATTCCTATCATAGTTTCAATGGCATTTTTCAAGAAATGGAGCAAACATTACTGAAATTTCTTTGGAACCACAAAAGATCCCAAATAACCAAGGCAATCTTGACAAAAAGAAGAGGAATGAAGGTATCATGTTCCCAAACTGCAGTTATACTACAAAGTATATAATCAAAACAGTATGTTACTGGAGGAAACACATTCCAATAAAGTAGAATTCAGAACCAAGAAGTAAACCTGCATATTTATCTATGCAATGAACCAGTGACTAAGGAGGGAAGGGTATACAATGAAGAAAGGAAAGTCTTTTCAACAAATGGTTCTGGGAAAACTGGACATCCACATGCAGAAAAATGAATCTAGACCATGCTTAACAACATACCCAAAAAGTAACTGAAAATGGATTAAAAACTTGAATGCAAGATAGGAAACAATAAAAAGTGTAGAAGAAAACAGACAAACATTACAGCACTGACTTCAGTGATGTCTTCAGGAATTGAATTCAATAGCAATGAAAACAGAACCAATAATAAGTGAATGGAACTACATCAAATTAAAAGGCTAATGCACAGTGAAAGAAACTGTCATTAAAACAAAAAGCATGCTATTGAGTGGGCAGAATATTTGCATACCATTCATTTGACAAGAGGTTGATAGTCAAGAGCTATTAAGAACTACAACATAATGAAAATTTTAGAACATAAGTTTGTTTATTTGGTTTTTGGTTTTTTGGTTTTTTTTGTTTGTTTGTTTTTTTTTTTTTTTTGGTTGAGGTAACATTGGTTTACAATACTGAATGTGGTTTAGAGATACAGGATCACACCTCTTCAGATGATGGCACCACACCACACCCACCACTAAGGCACACAGTCCTTCACCATCGTCCATTGTGCCCCCTGTCCATGCTGTCTTGTAGTCTCAGTTCCACAGATCTCTAGGGTTTGTTATTGGTTTGGTTTTGTCTGACCCTTTGTTTTGTATCTGTATATTGCATTTATAGGCGAAAATATCCAGTTTTTGTCTTTCTGTTCTTACTTATTTTGCTTCGCGTTGCATCCCCTTCCAGTTCCATCTCTGTTATGACATGAGTTCATCTTTTTTTTTATAAATGAATGCTATTTTACTGTGTATACATAGCACATCTTCCTAATCTGCTCTGTTCTTGGGCACTTAATTTGTTGCTATAACTTGGCTATTGTAAATAGTTCTGCAGTGGATATAGAAGTGCATCTATCCCTTTGAATTAGCATTTGGCATTCTTTAGATAGATACCTAGGAGTGGAATAGCTGGGTCATGTGGTGTGAGAGGATATGTTTATGAATATGTGTGTGTGAGTGTGTGTTTGTGAGAGAGAGAGAGAGAGCGAGAGAGAGAGAGAGAGAGAGAAAGAGAAAGAGAGCCTGCACAAGTGTTTGAAGACAGGGGATGCAATTAAAGGATTAAGAGATGCTGCAATGACTTAATCTGTCAAACAAGATGGGATTGAATTTTCAGAAAGCAACACAAATAAAAATCAAAGTAAGTAGAACTTGTATTTCTGATTGTTTTGCCTAAAGCTATACTTCTATAGGGAAAAGAACACTATAACTCCCATATGTTTTTTACTTTTTTTCCTTTTAGAACTAAAAGGGAAAGAGGAGTTCTGTTTGCAGCACTCATGCCTGATGAAATACAAAACCTCCAAATTTTGATCTAACAGAATGACATATATCTAACATATCTAACAGAATGACACATATGATTACATATCATGTAATCTAACCTCCTTCTTTATAGAGGTGAAAAGGCATTACCAATGGAGGGTTTAAAGTGCCTGTGCTCAGAGTATTAACTATTTTAATAATGTCAATTTATTGGTGCTATCCACTTGATTCTTATTATTTTAATTTTGAGGAAAACTCTTCTGTATTAGGTAATATTACTGCCATTTTCAGACAAAGAAGCTAACAAGCGGCCTGTCAACTAACCCTAAGTTTAAGTTAGCATTTAGCAGAGCCAAATTTCCACCATGGCTATGTGCCTGGTAAATCTGTTGCTTCAAGAGCAGAGGGGACAGAAGGAGGCAAGACAACTGGGTGAAGGCATATGTGTGCCTAGAAGCTCACAACCATCATTGGACAACTCTAAACAGATAGATTTAATTCCTATATTCAACTCAAAGAGACATCGTGCGGGTAGTGTAACATCAACCTGTGCAGTGGAGGAGGAAATTGTGCCTTATGGGAAATGAGGTAAAGATGAGGAGAAGAATAGAAGCAGATCTCTCCACATACTCTTCAGTGATTCAGAGGTCAGTTTTATATTCATTTTTTCCCCATATATGGGTTCTTTTACCATTATTGTGATACTTAATCTCAGTCTCCACTTCATTTGAAGAATTATTTGCTAAGATGCTGAACTCGGAGAACTTTAAAAGTGTCTTATAGGAAGTTACACGATTGAAATCATAATATCACATAGCAGATGTATACAAATAAGTTTTGAATTATTTTTAACTTATAATTTTTGTATTAGGTGGAATTCTATATTGTGATTGTGTTTAAGTTAGTGGTTTATTAAAAGATAATAATTTATCAAGCAGCATTTGCATTCCAACCTAAGTTTTTGAAACATTCAGAATCAGCTGTGCCTGAGTCACTCTTAGTTGATAAATTATTTATTTGAATTAGAGACATGTTTATGACTAACAGTGTATTTTTTATATTAAGATCAATTTGCTTTTTCTCTTGGGAGGCCGGATTAGAGAAGAGAAAGCAATAATTCCGTTCTTTGTTTGTCAAGGACATATTTTCAATACCTCTAAATTTCTTGTATTTGGGACTTTATTAATCAGTATGAACCACATGAGAAATTTTGGCTCAAGGAGGCTAGTGTCAAAATTTTAAAATACATTTTTGTAGGTCATAGCCAAAGATGTAATCATGGTCAATACTTAGAAATCAGCATGCTAACTGATAGGTCGGTTGCCAAATCATAAATTCCATTGTACTTAAAAGAGAGAACATGTTGGCCATTTCTTTCTCACTCTTTTTTATTAAGCACATTACAAATTTGTACATCATTCTTGCTCAGAGGCCCTCCTAATCTCTGGATCTTTCCAGGTTTAGTATATGTGTTACTCAGAGGCCCTGCTAAACCTGGATCTTTCCAGGTTTAGTATATGTGTTACTGGTCCAAACATAAATGCCAGAGATTCTTAGTCCAAGTGAATGATTAATGAGTTTAATAAAATTATCAGACCTTTGAAGTTTAGAGTTACTATAATGTTTCATCAGTTTTAGTGAAACAAAAGCTTAAGGTTTGGATTGCTCACTGTTGATTAGCTGTGTTACAGATGTTCCAAACTATTTACTCTGTGGGACCTAGATTTTGGCGATGAAATTTAGAGGCCAAGTATTTCAGGGAAAACTGGACATTTTCATAGTTCCTGGATAGAAATCATGATTCCTTTTATTAAATCATAGACACCTACTAATATCAACACAGACCACATTTGCTCCTACAAGGAATTTAGGAACATAGAGAGGAATGAAACTGGGGGATTAAAATCTTTTCATATAAAAAGATTGTGTAGAACTCTTCCACTGTATAACTAGTGCCTCATATTTTTGTGCTTATACCTTACTTTTTTTCATGTAGGTATTTTTTGGAGGGTGTGGTCTTTGTAAACACTAGAAGGTTCATTGAAGGATGTATTGGCCCATCACTGTTGCCTGTTCTGCCAAAAGCTCATATGGACCCCCATCTGTCTTAGAACTATTATCTTTGAGATAAGTCACAGTACGCTATTCCTTTATTATACAAATGATAACTATAAGGCTAGGAAACATTAACTATTCTGTAGTCACCTCATTGGTGAGAGATAATTGATGTTAAGTCCATTGGTTTTTCTACTGTGTCATTCTATTACTTAACTATTGTTTTCTGAAAATACGTCATCTGTGATTCCACTTAAGATTAATGCATTAATCCTTGGAAATTGTTGTTTTTAATTGTATCATTTTTTTTATTAAGATGAAATTAAGCACTGTGCATGCTAAGTCTGTAACACTAGGCATGTTCACACCTCTTCAGACGTATGTTACCGCATCATATCTACCACCAAAGCTCACTTTGTCCTACACCAGAGTCCCTTTGGTTCCTTTGCCACTTTGCTTCCCACCCCATCTAGCAGCCCATCTTCAGTTAGAATTCTGGGTTTGTTTTGGTGTTTTATTAGTTTCTTTGTCTTGTTTCTCTATATTCCATTTATGAGTGACATTATCTGGCATTTGTCTTTCTTCTTCTGACTCACTTCACTTAGCATAATCCCCTCTAGTCCCATGTGTATCATCATAAATGTCAGGCATTCATCTTTTTTATAGTTGAGTAGTATTCCACTGTGTATATGTACTGCATATGCTTGAACAGCATCTTTCCAGAACAATTTGAAAAACATTATCTACCTGGGGTTCTATGTTTAAAGAAATACTATTCCTTCAATCACTTCCCACAGTGTCTTCTCCATGTTTTCTTTTTTAGCCTAGATGGATACTGACACAAAGAAAAATACTCTAGAAACTGGCACTGATGCTCACCCATCAGGTGCTATTGAGCAAGTAATTAGTTTCTTCATCTCCAAAATGGCAAATTACTATTTTTTACCTTAAAGCCTTTCCTTAAAAGGCTGTCATGAAGATTAAAAGAGATAACACAGATATAGCATGGGCTGATGGGCACAAAGGATAAACCAAAAGAAGGTAGATGTTAATTGGGAATCTTCCAAAAGAGTCACTACATAAGATGAAAATAGTAATTTAATAACCTTTCTTAAGTTTAATTCTAACCAATATAAACTCAATAAAGGTAGACTCTGAAAGACCAGAGAATGTTTTTCATAAAGATGAAGCAGTTTGGGAAAATGTATACTATTGGTTTGATCAAAAATGTCTTGTTCTTTTTTGTGATCTAACCTTGCTGTAGAATTTTATTCCTAGACCACTGGCATTTTACATATTTATTTGTGTTTCTTAGGGAAGAAGAGGTTGGTTGGTTGGCTGGCTGGCTGGCTGGTTAGTTGGCTATTTTTTTGTTTCTTTAAGAAAGTCTTGATAGTTGAAGGATGCATGTTCATTAGAATAAAGTGATCTAAATCCTCAAAGAAATACCAATGAGAAAGCAAAAGCAAAACAAAAACAAACAAACAAAAAAAAAAAAAAAACAGGACAAAGCTTAGAGCCAAAAAACTAGGAAATATTAGCTATAAAATTTTAGTGAGAAGTACCCTACCAGGAGGCCAAGAGGAGCAGCAAAACAAACTTACAGTGAACTTTCCAATCCAATAACTCAGATAGGAAACAAGCAGAAACAAGAAAAATGAAATTCACATAAATCTTAGGAGAGTAATTCAGGTCTGAGAGCTTACTACAATAAGCAGGCATTAAAACATAATTGGTCTTCTAATCACAGGAGGATACTCAGCTGTCATCAAGATATGATGCCATATTTGTTAATGAGAATAGCATCCTAAATGTGGGTACTTGTCCCAGCTCTCCACTATGTGTACTGGCATGGTTAAGAGATTTTGTGAACTTACGAGAGTATGCATTGAAAAAGGAACACCATTATTTGTATGCTACTCACCCTAAAGAATCCGTGTACGTTCAACTGTGCCTGCAGTCAAACTAAATATCTGGTGAGTATTAATTACTTGTTAGGCATTTTACCAGGCCCTAAGAATTCAATAATGAGTACAACCAAATTGGAGTCTTTCCTTCCTGGACTGTAGAGGATAATAGAAGAAGCCATAAAAAAAAGTTGTCACTGAGACACATCTTTAAAGTTATGGTGTGTGTGATAAAGGAACTGTACAGGAGCAGAGAGAAGGTACAGGAGGAGGACTATGAGCAAGTATTCAGCGTTGGCACTTCAATGAGTTGCAGTGAAAAAAGAGTATACGTTAATTAAGTAAAGATGAAGGTGCCTGAAAATCAGGGCATCTGAAGTGTATTTAAAGGCCCTGCATGAGGTCTTTGATAGCGGAATAGAGCTTCTCTCTGGGCATGCTCGATATGGCAATTCCTGGGAAAACACAAACTGGCCTCCTTATCTCAAAATATCCATTTAGCATGGATGTTTCTGGTTATTCGCATTGTGGCTTCTGTAGCTAACCCTAGTGGCGTGCTAAACTGAAAGCCACTTGGTCACCTCATACAGCCAAGTTTATCTACACATTTGCCTCTTTGCTTGAAAAGGAACTCCTAGGAATGAGGAATCAGAGCCTGGCAATGCAGTGTTCATTCTCCGAAGGGTTGTGCAGGGTTAGGTGATGAAGAATCCAAGGAGCCTGCTTCCTCCTTCACTGTCACCAGAAAGCAAGGCCGTCCACAGAGCTGGGCAGAGAAATGGGAGTCAACATTATTAGTACATAAAAGGCACCCAACAGACAAAACTCCCTACCTCTCCTGCTTCCTCCCTCCTGTAACACATAACATTGCCTCTTTCTCCCACATCCTGACTGAGCTTTTCCACAAACATGTTGTGCTCTGTTGCATTTGGTTACCCCCAACCCCCAGGAACAACACGTATAAAGGCTCAGATTTGTTTGCAATACTGATGACATCGTAGATATTGGTAAAGTCCGCTCACAAGTCAGTGAAGGTTTTAGTGATCAGGCTTTGACAGGTGAGCTTCCCCAGGTTAAGTCTGGGAATCTCATGAACACCCCACGGACTTGCTCTCTTTCTTTTGAAACACAGGTTTGTTGTAGCTCATGCAGGACTTTAGAGGGATCTAAATCTCTGACAGCTGCAGAACAGTCATTCTCCACTAGGTCTGCAAGGCTCCCCAGGGAATGGAGCCGTTATGGACAGCCAGCTGTAAGAGCAAACATAAATCTCTTTAGAGACTTATATGCTGTCATATTGTGCTAGGGCTTAGAGAGACTTAACGATTTTCACCATTTATCTCCATTTATCAAAATGCGCCAGCCCAACAAACCCCAAACCATTTTCAGCTGTGCGACCCGCCTTGCTCGAGCAGAAACTTACCCTAGAGTATGTAGATGTCTCTGTGATAAGCATGTGCCTGCATAAAAGATCGCTTTAGCAAGAGAGAACATTGTATTAATATCCTTTCAAGCAAGCAAATAACCAGTAGTTGTTTTGTAACTGAGACTTGAGAGGGAGTACAACTTAGTTATACACAGGTATTAATCTCATACACTGCAAGAATTTCTTAACCGAGAAGTTCCTAGTATTTCCATTGTCAACTTTATTTTTAACTGTTAAGAGGGTACAATTCTGAACAATACATATGTTCCATAACACCTTCCTTCCTTTAAAAAATACTATTACAAAATATATAGAAATATTTAAAATAATACCTGAGCTCTAGGTAAATCATATTCTATTTGCTTTCATCATGATAAGAACTATTAAAAATAAGCATTTTCTAGCAACAACAAATGTTGGCGAGGATGTGGAGAAAAAGGAACTCTCCTGCACTGCTGGTGGGAATGCAAACTAGTACAACCACTATGGAAAACTGTTTGGAGGTTCCTCAAACTGCTAAACATGGAGCTTCCCTATGACCCAGCAATCCCACTCCTAGGTATCTACCCAAAAGACACAAAAACACTGATTGAAAAAGATACTTGTACCCCCATGTTTATTGCTGCTTTATTTACAATTGGAAAAACATGGAAGCAGCCCAAATGCCCAAAAGTAGATGACTGGATAAAAAAGATGTGGTACATATACACAATGGAATATTACTCAGCAACCAAAAAAGAGAAACACATGTCTTTTGCAGCAACTTGGATGGAGCTGGAAAAGATCATGCTTAGTGAGATAAGTCAGAAAGAGAAAGAAAAATACCAGATGGTTTCACTCATAGCAGGAGTATAATGGACCAGGCGAGAAAATAACAAAAATAATGAAAACCATATACCAGAGACATTTTGTGGGGGTGGAGTGGGGAATGGGATCAAAAATGGGGGGGGGGAAGGGAGGGAAATGCACGGGACTATGGTGGTGGCACACGGGTGATTTGGTGATGGGAAACCCGCGGGGATTACAATCGAGATGGAAAAAAAAATGTGCAAAATGATGTAAAAATAAACTTTTGTAATAATAATAAAAAAGCATTTAACTTAAAATTGTTCAGCCTTAAAGATAAACATGGCATTCAGAAGTAGTGTGGGTGGTTTTGCCCTGGTGTGATCTATTTGCCACTTTAAAGCGACAAGATGTCTGCCGGGTAAAGAGCACTTGTTAGCAGAGACGGTGAGAGGAGGAGAAGGGAGATCCTTCCTTCTGTGTAATCCCCACTTTAAACTTGGGAGGAAGATACTTTGGAGAAACCTGTCTTCCTAGACTGAGAGAGATGGAGAGATGTCCCACCATCCCTTCCTGTCTGTGGGGCTGAATCTGAAGTGAAGAGATTGCATGCATTAGTGTGACTCATTCTGTGAGATACCTCATTGATCTTCCTAGAGAACTATTCATGCATTTCTTAAAAGCAGATATGGTTTTGGTGCTCTGTGGGTTATCATTCATAGCTGTAGATGGGGTTGGTCTGCTTAAAACTAGCAAAAAGTTTGTAAAGTTTGAAGGGAACGCTAGGTACATTGAATTGTGTACTGAGCCAATATTGTATGCATTTGGAAAAAGATATAAGACAGGAAAGGAAAGAATAGAAATACTTATTTTTATTTTGAAACAGTTTTTGTGGAAATAAAAAGATAGAAATTAGAAAGTGATTCTTCTTGAAAACAGACACTTGTGGCTAATGAATAGATGTACTGTGCAAAATGGATCCGGAGAGATAAGAGGAGTCAGGAACAGATGTGCTGGGGGGAGGGTGCAGGCTCCTCTCTACTAATCCCCCCGATAAAGGAGATTGATAGAGTGCTTGTGGCCAGGTCACAGGGAAGCCATTGGCGCATCGGACAGTTGTCTCTCAGTGTTCCTGGCCAAATTACTTTGTAGTCCTAGGATGGTGTACTAAAGTGTACCGCACACACATTTGACTCTGTTAATAACAGAATTTGAGGTGAAGTTTTCCAAAATACCTTGGAATAAAAGCAGAGTTAGATATTTTTAAAAGTTAAGTATTTGAGGGTCCTCCCTAGTGGATAGAGAATCTAAATAGGCTTTTCACCAATGAACATACACAAATGATCAATAAACGCATGGAAAGATCATGCGTTTTCTAGATCATTAATCATTGAGCAAGTATAAATGAAAACCATAGTGTGATTTTACTGTGCATTAGCCTACTTGCTGTCTTCAAAAAGTCCATAAATAGTAAGTATTGGTGAGGATGTGGAGAAATGCACACTTGTTGGTGACAGTGTATTGTTGATGACTATGTAAATTGGCGTAGTCATTATGGGAACCAGTATGGACTAACACACATACACATATACAAATCCCACTTCTGGATATTTACCTCAAGAATATGAATAGACTGATTATATATATATATATATATATATATATGTGTGTGTGTGTGTATGTGTGTATATATATGTACACACACACATATATATGTACTCCTATGTTCATTGTAGCATTATTCACAATAGCCAAGATTCAAACTAATACAACCCAAGTGGTTGAGGCTGGATGACTGGAAAAAGATGTACTATTTATACACACAGCAAAAAGGAGATGAAATCATGCCATGTGTGACCACAGAGCTGGACCTCAAGATTATGCTAAGCAAAATAAGTAAGGAAGAAGGAGAAGGAAAAGTATCATATGTTTTTACTCATTTGTGGTCTATAAAGGGAAAAACAAATGAACAAACAAAACAAAAACAAGCCCTTTGACAACAGAATAGTGGTTACCAGAAGGTACAAGATGGGGGAAGATCAACCGATTGGTAGGTAGAGGGGTCACATGACCAGCAATGCATGGTAACTGGACAGTTAGTAGTGGGTGTGGCATGGTATATATTGTTGCTGAGGTGGAAAACTGTATACTTGAAACCCCTAGTATTATACACTAATGTTACCTTAAAAATTAAAAAAGGGGGCCCTCCCTGATGGTGCAGCGGGTTAAAGCACAGCGCTGAGAATCTAAAGCCACTTCCGCATGAGTTTGGTTCCCGCCTGCCCCGGAGGTGACCACATGGCGTGGCAGACCTCTCCTGACCCGCCCGCTGCTCCCCTCAGCAGTGTACTTCGTCGACCTACCTGTTCTGTTCCCCCGCTTTGTCTCTGGTGAAGTCTCTCACTGTCCCTGAGCCTCTGGCCTGTCTCCCAGTTCTGTATGCACAAATAAATGAATCTTGGCTATTGTGAATAATGCTACAATGAACATAGGAGTGGTGGTGCAACAGGTTAAAGCACAGAACTATGAAGCTGTCCACAGCCACTGCAACAGGCAGGGAGATGACCCACATGGCATGGTAGAACTTTCCTGACCCACCCGTGGCTCCCCTCAGCAGTGTATTTGGGTGTACTCAAGACTCTGTCTAAGATCCTATTTGTATGTCACTTTATATTCGGCCCTTGGACAATGTCATCAACTCCCTATCTTTAAACTCCTCTACACAGTTAACATTACCACACAATTATATTTCTAATGGAATCCATACCCCTGAGCTGCAGACTCATTCATAGGATTGCTACTTAGAGTAAACACTATCCTATACTATGTCTGTTACTGGATTAGTATCCACTTAATTCCATAAACCAAATTCTTAGTCATCAACATTACTATTTCTCTCTTCCTGCTCCTGTATCCATTCTTTCATCATATTTTACTATTTGTTTTTTTCTAAATGTGGGTCAAATTTATTCCCTATGAAATATTCACATATTTCACCTAAACTCTCTCCCAAATCAGCCTTCACTGCTGTCAGAGTAACTTTTGGAATTATCGTTTTGATTTCTTGCATGCCAGAAAGCATACATAAAATCACAAGACTTCCTATTGCTCTAACAATGAAGCAGATGGTGTTTAACCTGGCCCAGAAACCATAAGGTGGTTTGTTTTTCACCCATCTCTCCAGACTCGTGTCCACACTCACTCACTATGCCTTATTCTAAACACACCTCACTGCAGGTCTTTTTTTAGTTTTTCACAGGTCTTGTTTCTCTTTAGTTAAGGACATTGCCTGTGCTGGAATAATAACAGCCCTATCTCCATCCACCTATTTCATCTGTCACTTTTGTCTGTCGAAATCCTGAATATCCTTCATTATTTGCCTTTACTGAAATATTTTCCTCTGTAGCTCTTATCTTCTCTTTAATGGCATATTTATTAGAAGAACGATTTGATTAATACCTTTCTCTGCAAATAAGACTTCATGAAAGTACTAAAATAGCTGTATCGTCTTGTTTGTTCACAGACTTGAATACAGCCTTGTAGTAACTGATAGTGGTTGAATGCAGATAGATTTCACTCCATACCCTGTATTACCTTAGCGTTTATAGTGGATATTGATCATTTTTGTTATTAAAAATCAGTAGGAAAAGATAGCAGTGTCAGCTAAATTAAACAGGAAGAACATGAGCGTTAGACTTGGGAAGAAATGTTCTTAAAATAGTTATAACTTCCATCTTATTATATGTAAATGTAAGTTAAGGACAATTATGCCCACTTATCAGGGCAGCTGAAAATGCTAAGCAGAAACACTAAGCGTTAGGTACTCTATAAGATACATACTTGGTACCTATTAGTTTGTTTCTTTTTAGGAAGACCTGCTTTTTTGGCCTTTACAAAGAAACAGTTCTGGCATAATCTATTAGTTACTTGAGAAGGGCAGAAAGTAGGCCTCTTGGGTGATAAATTGAATGAAGCATTAATGAATAGTGAGGTCCGCTAAGATGAATTCTGAGTCTGATCTTCCTTTTTTTTTTTTTTAAAGACTCACTGTAGTGAAAATGAAGAGAATGTGTACTGCAAAGTTTCAGTGACTAAATCAAACTGACACAAATACATAAAGTGAAGGGAATGAGGCAGGAGTTATTTGTGATTTTCCATTAGATTATGTATGTGGTAAGCATTTTACCCTATGTGTAAAGGATGATGGACTAGAACATTCTAGAACATTCAGCTACAGAGGCATTCAAAGTTTTACTTAGGAATTAGAGTAATGCATAACAAAAGTCTTTTCTTTCATGAAGCAGCTTTTCTAAGCATGACATTTTGATCAATTAATAACCTTGAGAAACAACTGAAAATACCCGAAGGTCACAGAAATGATATTAGAGCCATCTGGTGCTGAATACAGTTAGTGTTCCCTAAATGTTGATGAATGAATGATCTCCATTCACACCTTATTTGGCTTTACAAGTACACCATCACTAATTAGTATTATTAAAATTATAATAGTTTCTTCCTGTAACATTTAATGTTTCCCAAGAAACATTTAGGAGTTTGCCCATTGGTTGGAATAAAATTCAAAGTTAGCTGAATTAAAATCCCTGCATATTTTAAACATAACTTTATCTTTCAAAGCCTATCAAAAATGTGCTCTGTGCTATAGTGCAAAGTGTTATATTTCTACAGTTTTGTGTTAAAAGTTGGAATTAGGGGTGGAAGACACAGTATTCAGTTCCCTTTAGACATAAGGCTGGATATTTCAGAGCTAGGTTTCACCACATCCTATATAAGCAGTCAGCTGTGAGAGGCTCTTGGCCTATAGCCCACTGAGTATTTTATCCTCATGTTTGTTCCTAAAATAAATGACTCTATATCTTTATTTCCCTTTTATCCACTACATGGTAGACTATAGGGCTAATTTATCACTCTACCACTTTGGAAAAAGAAAAGGTGATAAATTACTTAATTAGATTCCTTTTTTAGAAGAAATCATTTCTGCAAATGTGAACCTGTGGAAATCATGCCTAAGGGACAGAATTAGGAGAGGGAACTTTTTTTCCTAGAGAAAGCATCAAAGTATTATGACCACAATCCAAGAATGATAAGACAGAAAGAATATGGCTTGTATATGACCACACAGCCTCAAAGGCTCTCACCCCCTTGACAGCCATTTTGGGGAACAAGAATAACGGTCAGAAGATGTTTTTAGAATATTTCACTGCTACTAACACAATGTGAAATCTTTATTGGACTTTATTTGTCATTACAAAGTTTGCACTTCAAAAGAAAAATGGGAATAACTTCAAATGGGTCTTCCCACACATTTATTCTCCCTGACAGGCAGCTGATTGCTTGTTGTGGGAGTGCAGCATCAGTACCCCATGCACTGGCAACCCAGCATGAGGGGAGCTGGGTGGGGGGGCGGGGAGAGTAAAGCAAGGCATGAGTTGGAGACTTATTGCATTTCCAGTGTTCCCATCCATGCACTGCATCTGAAATCCAGTGCTACCTAGACCAGAAATTATGAATAATGTAAAACTATCGCTAAATAAGTGATTTGAACATGCAAATGCCTAAAAGTGGCATCTAGATGTTGGTGTTAATATCTTAATGTTCACATAGCCCGAGTCACAGCTGCCTTTTTAGTTTACTGGAAATGAGTGATCTTCTAAAGATATGTACTGAATAGATTCCATTACCTAAGATACAGATATATCTTTTAAAGATGAGATCTATAGTGACTTTAGAATAAAAGTCGTAGGTATGTAGTAATAGAAATTGTAATATTATTTTTTAAAGATTTATTTATTTATGCTTATGGAACTGGGGTACAGACCAGAGGTGTGGTGGGTGAGAGGATTCACCAGGAACAGAGTGGGAAGCAGAACAGGCAGATTGACAAAGTACGTGCTGAGGGGAGCAGCGAGCTGCACAGGAGAGGTCTGTCACGCCATGTGGGTCAGCTCCCTGACCAGGGATCGAATTCATGCTGCAGTGGCTTCGGAGAGCTTCATAATGTGATGCTTTAACCTGTGGCGCCACCAGGGAGAGCCCTGTTTTTTTTTTTTTGTTTTTTGTTTTTTTTAAATAAATTAGTGAAGAAGGTTAGTAAATAATAAGTTGTTGGAATGAATTCTAAAGAAATTTCACATCTGGCAGTTGAATATCACATAAAACCACATTGTAAGTGATTGATGTATAATTCCAGTCCATTTCATTTTATGCTCTGAGAGAAATTAGTAACATTTAATCATCCAGTGGAACAAAGTATTCCTAAGTCAGTGTTTTTAAAAATTTGAAAAACTGTAGAGCAGTGAGTGTATGATGATGTACATGTAGATGATAAATTTTAAAATAAGAGAAATCCAATAGGGCCATTATATAACTTTCAATGTGAAAATTAAATACATTTCTAAAGTAAAATTAATGTCTTTTTAAAAGCAGGAGGATGACATTATTGGGAGCCATCACCAAGGTATTTGTCTCAGTTCAGTAACAAGTTCTTTGGACCAAAAATCAGGTACTACATGTTATGTAAATATCAAAGAAGTAATTTTTCTTTATTCCTATTAAATGAGAAAAGAACTGAGCCAAGATGTTAGGGTAAAAATGGAAAGAAAGCTTTGGGTGAAATTGTGGTGGGCATTATGGTTAAGAAGTTGCAAGTTTGTTCTGTCACTGAGAGCTTTGTGACCTTATGCCAATTTCTTGACCTTCAATTGGAATTGATAGAATTATAGTGCCTATGGCCCTTCTTGGTGGCAGAAGGGTTCAAGTACAGCCCCCTGAGGCTATCTGCAGCATGAGTTCAATCTCCAGCCAGGGAGCTGACCCACATGGTGTGGCAGACCTCTCCTGTCTGACCCCCCTGCTCCCCTCAGCAGTGTGTTTGAGTAGATCTGTCTGTTCTGTTTCTTTCTCTGTCTCTGATGAATCTTCCAATCCCCATCCCTCTGGCCTGTACCCCAGCATAAATAAAATAAAATCTTTGAAAAAAAGAATAATTATATTGTCTGAATTCTAGAGTTCTGTTCAAATAAAGCCACTAACACAGGTAAAGATGCTAAAAGAGTGCCTGGCATATAGCAAGTGTCCAGGAAACACTAGCCCTTGCTCGTTGGTGATTCTATTAGATCAGGATCAAAGCTGAGCTTGTATGTGATGGAGTGTCCATATCACTGATTCGTAACCCCCGTGTGATTAGGAGAAGCCTGTGCTTACTTAACAGTTGCTACCTATTTTGAAGACCACAACTGGAAAGTTCTTATATGTTGCCATAGGTCACAGATGAAAATATGTAGAGATCCTTCAGGGAGCTCTTAGCCCTCCAGTGAGGCTAGATCTAGATATTTGTCACTTTCCAAATAGAGAAGGAAACAAACTGATTCCTGACCCACTAATTTAATGAATTCTATTTTCCAAAGTAGATCTTACTCACTTGATGAATTTGAAAATAGTTTAACATATACATGCAAAGAATTATCTTGTGGGTAATTATTTTTGCGTGTAGTGATTATACGTATAATGGGAGGATATTGCTAGGAAATTAAGATCAGTCAACATCACAGCACATAATTATTTTTAACCCCTAACTTGGATGATACTTGAGTTAAGGTACTTAATTCTGGTATGAATAGGACTCTAGACACAATTACTCTTTACACATCTGGATGGAGGAGCAGAACCATGGAGAGCCATGGGTAGCAACCAGAGCTATGAAGACAAGTGCCTTAAATACCGTACTAAAGTCTCACCCCCACCTTTCCTTGGACTGTAGCTCCACCGAGTCTGTCCTCACGGGCCCCTTGAGGGTGCCTCCACTTGGCACGGAGGCCAGGTGCAGCCACGCACGGGCCGGCTCCCTATAAACAGGCCCCCAGCTGCGGGTTCCGGTGTGCTTGTGGTCGGAATCACGCTGCCTCTGCGCCTCTTGGATCCAGGGCCCAGGACCCGCTCTCCAGTGACCGGCCCACCCTCCTCACTTATGGCCCTCGGATGTGGAGGTCAGTGCTGCACGTCACCCGAGGAGTCCCCAGAGACTGAAACACCCCCCCCCCCCAATCAGGAGGGAGCTGCGGCAACAGTGAAGCCCGGCCTGACCCACTGGGCTGCGAGCCATAAGGAGTTGCACAAAGGGGCGTCTGTGGCCACATGAGGACTGGGCACCCCGACCCACAGCGGGTTCCTGCCGTGGTGCGAGAGACGGCTCCGAACCCCTGAGCACCGAAGAGCAGCCCAGGCCTGCCCAGCAGGCTGACCTGTATTGTGGGCTCTTGGCTGAACGCTGGTGCCCATGGGCCGCCGAGACCCCAGATAGAATGGGGGAGGAGAAGCTGAGGTTCAAGCAGAATTTCGGCACCACAACTCTGTCGCTTGGAACTCAGACCAGGTAGGAGGGCAGGAGAGTGAGTTGGGCACCGTGTGTGTTTTCCAAGGTCAGGAGGTTCAAGCTGTCTTGGATTAAGGTCTGGCTTTTTGACCAAACCTGACGGGAATTAAAATTGATTGTATTGGTTGGTTTCCTAAAACTTTTCCTTCTACCCTAAGGTCACATGGGTTTTTTTTTACTTCCTTTCACAAATCTTTAGGACTTGCATTTTATAATAAGATCTAGTCTGTAAATATTTGTGCATATGGATGTCCATTATTCCATCACCGTTTATGGAAAAAAGCCTGTACTGTCCTCCATAAAATTTGTTCTAGACCTTTGACAAATATATAATGAACAATATCTGGGTGGGTCTCTTTACTATTTTATTATATTTGATCTCTATGGTTATTGTTTCACTGTTAACTGTGGTGTGTGAGGGAAGGAAATGTGTTAATGTTTTAATTCTACAGGGCGCAATGAGATTCAAGGTACTGTGGACCTCACACTTTAGGGTGGAGAAGGTTCTTTCCTTCTTATATTTCAATACCTACCCATAAGGAGCAGGTAGGGTCATAATCGGTTAGGTTCTAACCATTTAAAAGAGAATTCTGGAGCCCCATCTTCACAGGGCTTAATAGTCAGCAGGGAACCAGCCAACCAGAAGAGGGCTTTTTAGCTCCACTCCCCCAGGGATACCCTGCCTTTTACCCCCTCTTCCCTTGGCTCAGGGGCACGCACGCCCCGTCACAGGTGTCCACAATCAAGCACGCATACCCTGAACCCACACACCTTCTGCGTTAACTCGATCGAGGCATCAGGTGATAGCCAGAGTCTAGTGGCTAAAAGCCTGATGAATTAATTTATCCTACAAGTGTGAGTCTGTTTCTCTGAAAACGTTTATTCCTTAGGAGTGTGGAAAAATTTGCCTAGGAAACCATTTTGTCAGATGTCATAGAAGGAAGGTAGTTAATGATCTCATGTTTTTACTACAGAAGATTACCACGTTTATATTGATTCTGGCTTTGGTTTGTAATTAAAGTTTCAGAATTTGGTCCTTGTCTTTTCTAGTTTTATTTCCTGTAACCAAGTAGCGTGAGCTGAACCCATCAAGCAGAATGTGTTCTTCGGAGTCTGCAGGCTGGAGGGATTGTGCCGTGGTTTCTTTTGAGGGCTGTGCAGGGAGCATGATCTGTCCCCAGTTCTGTCCTTGCTGTGCAGTTTGCTGGCAACTTGGAGTCCCTTGGCTTGCGGACTTTGCTTCATGACTACCCCGTATTCTTTGGTCTGTCGTTATTTCCTCGTTTTCTAAGGACTCTGCGTTGGTCAGGGACCCATCCTGCTCTAGCTGGAACTTGCCTAGTTCCAAACAAGGTCACTTTCTGGTGTGCCAGGAGTTAGGACTTTAACACAGGAATTCAAACGAAATGACAGTCCTTTTTACCCTTTTTTTTTTTAAAGGGGAAATATTTGTTTTTGAATTACTGCCATAGCTGTACAAGAACTGTTGATTTATTTTGTGATTGTCACTCTGATGGGCTTAAAAAAAGAACAAAACTAACATCCAAACTGAAAATTCACTGTATTTCAATGAAATGCTTTGTTAAGCATTGCTGAGGTTGCCCTTGTTTTCTACCTTCATTGTTGCTGAAAACTGAATTCAAAGTTGTTATTTTAGCCTCACAAAAATGTAACCTAATTACTTCAATCCTTTGCCACAAATTTACTATTGTCTTTTACCTTGGCCCATATCTAATTTCTCCCAAACAAGCACTAATAGCATCCTTTTATACACAAGTTTTGAAAAATTTTTAGGAAAAATTTCCAAAGCTTTATTCATTATTCTATCAGTGATACTTGTTAAGGGGTTGTTGTTCTTCCTGAAACATACACTTTATTCATTCATTGAATGTATGTTGTTGGTGGTAATATTTTTCCTGCTCGGTATGTGAAATTGTCCTTCCTGAAATATCCACATGCTGATTCCGATCCCTGGGCACCTGACTGTTCCATTGCTTGACCTCGGGTTTAAGCCTGCAGTGGGATTTAATCTTGCTAACAAGCTGCCTTAAACTGCCTTAAGCGTGTGGGTTGTTTTACAGGTGCACCCAATAGACTCTTAGGGTCTTTCTAGGAGAAAGAGGGAGGCTTAAAAAAAGGCTCAGAGCAAAGGCTGTAAAGAGGAAAACAGGTTTACAGAGTGTGTTGCGGCTTTCAAAGATGAAGGAAAGTGGCTGTGAGCCTAGGCACCCAGGTGCCTGGGCAACGATTTTCTCCCAGGCTTACGGGAAGACGTTTACCCCTACTGACTCTTGAGACCTAGTTTGTATTCTTGAATTTTATAAAACTGTCAGATGATTCATTTTGTTTTCCTTCACAAAGAAGTTTGGGGGAACTTGGCACAGTAGCAGTAGAAAGACCATCCAGATACTTTTCCTCGAATGAAATTTTTACTTGACAAGTACTTTGTCCGTTGTACTGAGCCCTTTGAATATAGACCTATCAGATTGAAAGTCTTTGTGCTGTAGCTAATTTGAATACTATGCTGGTCTTGATTCTTCTACTGCCATTTTCTCATTTGCCTGTTGTGCTTTTTCATTGACTCATTGTTTTCCTAGTTACAAAAGATGTTCAACCACTAATGTTCAAATAATTCCTCTACCCTACTTTATCTTTTCTTAGCATCCATTCATATATTTAGAACTCAACCATGCTATCTCCTACATCATATTCAATATCTTTACTTTTATTTATTCTTTTTGTATTCCTGTAATGTGTTGTGGTTCATTTCTTCAGGTCAAAATAAGTTTACTAATTCTCTAGAGAGCTTTAGTTCATAGATTTCGGTT
The DNA here is from genome assembly GCF_000260355.1 of Condylura cristata. Lineage (NCBI taxonomy): Eukaryota > Metazoa > Chordata > Mammalia > Eulipotyphla > Talpidae > Condylura > Condylura cristata. The sequence goes on from NW_004567122.1 coordinate 10,206,756, forward strand.
TGCTGAAAAATGAGGGCAGAACAGTTTGACACCTCAGTATTTCAGTGAGGAGCCTGTGGTGCCCCGCGGGAGCTGGGGAGGGAGGGTGCTTGAACCTCCCCTGCAGTGCTGCTTCCTCAACCTACCTCTTCTGTTGTCTGTTTGCTGTTTACAGATTGCTATTCTCCTGCTCTCTTGGCATTTCTGTGTGTGAACCAAGTTCTATTTGTTTTGTAGCCATTGTTGACAATGTTTTCTGAAAGACAATATTTAAATACCAAGCATCTATAGCCACCTCATGCTTTTAGTACGTAAACTGTAAATGCATTTTAGAGAATACAAATACTTAAAGATGCATCTGACTTCTCAAGAGAATTGTTGTTGCTGAATATCATAAATCTCAAATTTACTATCCATTTTTATTCTAGGCTGTAGGGGTGTTGGAAACAGAAACAGAACCAAAGCCTGCTCTTCAGGATTTTCTGAGATATGTAAGTGAAATTTACATTCTACACCTGTGTTTTCAGCATGTGTGGTGTTTTATGGGAGAGGGTAATTGAGTATTAATGGAGTTTGTGGGAAAACATTTCTGAGTTTTTTAAAAATCCTAAATGCTTAATATATTCAACATCTCTTGATTTAATTTAAATATTTGTATGCATCTTTAGCAATCATGTCTACACACCATCTTAAAGGATAGTAAAATGGGAAAATATATAATGTCAGAGAATTGTTAATACAAACTATTTTACCTCACTCAGTGTAAAGTTGTTACCACATGATACATAAGGACTGTCCTTTTAATTGTGGTTACCATGGAAACTTCAACTTGGTGTTTATTTGCCTTTTGTTGATTGCTTGTTGTATGAAAAAGCAAACATGGTCTTATGTCTTCTCAGTTGGGATATTAAGAATTTGAGTCTTTTTCTGCCCTTAAGAAAGAGCACATTTTTAAAAATTGGAGTTCTGTATATGTTGGGAAATAAAAATAGTGTACGCTCCTGAGTGAAGATAATGAGCATAATCTGAGGCGTATAGCAGAGGAGCGGGGAGTGGGGTTAAAACAGGAGGGTGATGGGTCACGGGTGCTGTGATGGTGGGAGAATTATGGGAACTACACATCTGGGAGAAATCAAATACTCGGCAAGAGTTAACAAAGACCTAAAAAGTAATTAATAAACGAAAAAGAGTGGTATTGAAAGAAAACTAGTGGGATTTACCAGGGCTGAATGGCCTGACAACCAGCAGGATCTCAGCGCGTGAGAAACCCATCTCCGGCTGCCATGAAAAGGTATGTGACCTGGCGTCACCACCCACTCGTTCTCACCCACAAGTCACAGGGGAGCTCACTTTTACTCCACATGAAGGTTGGAACCCTAGTTACAGAGGAATTTTATGAGAAAGCATGGGTTTCTGTTATCAAGCAATACATTTGTTTTAGGCTACTTCAGTAAAAATTTCATGAGGCAAGAATGTAAGGACTATTTTACACATGTAAACACCGATTTCTCTAGACTGAAAAGTATTGCATTGTCTATGTGCTAATCAGTAGTGATCTCGCGTGTGCATGTTGGTTTCCATTATTCAGTGAACTGATTTTATAAGTAACTTCTTGCTTATCATAGCTCTCAAATTTTAGTGGTGATGTTTGACTATTAGTTTTCCATATAAAATGGTGTGAAATTTTAGCTTGTACACCTGTTTTTTCCCCCAGGAACAAATAGAAATCTTGTATAGCACTGTCAAAGAAAAAAATGTACAGGGTAATCAAGTAGGCAAGGGAAGTTTTACTGACGACTGCTAAAAAGGGAGAGTGGACTCTATGAAACAAAATTGGAGGACTTCAATTCTAGAGAGCTGGCAGAAAGCGCAGAAGGATGTTCAGTGGAGTCAGTCAATGAGATTAGAGCATCGGTGGGTGCTAATTGTTAAGTTCTGAAGTTAGACTCCTACTCACCCAGACACTTGGTCTGTGTGGCTGCTGTCTCCTTAGGTTATATTTCAAAGGCTCCCAGTCCTTGAGAAGGACATACACTGGATTATAAAAACTGGCAAAGTGGGGAGAAGATACACATCTCAAAGGTGCAGGGGGGTGAGGGGAGAAGAATTATTTTCAAAAGTAAATACATTGAGAAAACAGAGGACAGAGTCTTATAGCCAGGAAGAAGAATTTTTAGCTAAAGCTGAGAGTAATGTTAGGGCTGTGGCATACTTTTACAAAATAAAGGGGTTGGGGGAGAAGAGCAAAGGTTCTTGTGAACTATCCTGATAAATGATTTGTCTTTATACTAGTCGGAATTAAAATTGCTTGGAATTTAGAATATGCTTCTGAACAATCTTGAATCATGTTAAAAGAGGAATATCACTTATTCTATGTAAAAGCAGAGTAATCTCTACAATATGTTTGCCCAGTGAAAAGGCATATGGGGACTTTAAACAGATTAACTGAGTTTATGTGAAAAGTATTTGAAAGTATAAATCATGATTCTTCTGTTACTTTAATTAAGAAATACCACAACACCACCTCATATTCACTTCGAAGTTTCAGCCTGTGGAATTAACCCACTGGGTGATCACTCCTACAGTGGAAAGTAGGTTTTCACAGAATCGGTTCATTTAAGAAATACTATGGCAGTTTCAATTTCCTAATAAACCTTCTTGGATCAGTGGTACAGATTCTTCTGTTGATTAATTAGACACTTTTAAATGGGCATTGATGAGAGTTAAATCTCATTATGTTTGAATGATGGCCATGGAGTTAGTCCCAGGTCAGCTTTAACTTGAAGCTGGACTCGTAGGGTTTTTCAAGAGGCTCTGGTCTTCCAAGACTTAACTAGGAATATTGCTTTTTCTGAGGAATTATTAATACATTGGACCAAGAACAGAGATCATGAAACAAATCCTCACAATTGCCTTAAATGTTGCAGAGGCTTGCAACAAGCCGAAAATACTATCCTAGCACCCAAAGCTGCTTCTATAAGCTCTTGCAACTCTAAAAGTTAGAGCCCCATCCATCCATAAAACTTTGTGCAGAAACAAAGACAAGGACTACAACTTAATTAGAATCCCTAGAGTTATACTCAAAGTGCGAGCCAAGAAGCCTCTAGGGAGGAGTATGACAAGCTTTTAGCACCAAGCATCCCACAGGCTCAGAGTTCCTCCAAGAACTCTCTAAGGGTACAGTTTCTGCCCCCGCTCAGCAAGCAGTGAGTCCTGTGCTATTAATCACTTAATTTGTTTTTTCTCTGCCTAAATTTCCTCAGGGTATAAAACAGCAGTAAAAGCTAATAGTGTTAAAGAAAGAGCTTTTGAGTGAGTGGCCATCCAAAAACCCTAGATTCAGGTAACTCCTTTTTCACTGATAAGACCTTCAACAAGTTAATCAAGCTCTCTAAACTTAGGTTTCTAACCAGTGTCATCAGTATCAGTACTTTGATAAGTTAGAGTTACTTGTCTTCTAAATTTCCATTCTACCTCTAAGAGTTCATGAAATAACAGAAGATTTGAATAAAGCACCCATTCAACCTCTGACTTTCATTACCATAGAAATTCATTTGCTCATTCTGTACCACAGTAAGTCAAGGCGTCCTTGCTAACTCGGGCACCCCTGTTGAAGCATGAAATTCCTTTCATATTTAAAATACTGATCAACTATTTTCCATCTCCTTATTTTTTAGATAATGCAATCTTAAGCATGTCCTCAACTCTCTCATTTAACTAGTTTTCCTGGCGGATTGTGTAGGGTTTTTATAAAATGTGATTATCAAGTAACAACACTGACTTTAAAAAGACATCCAGAAAAATCAACATAAAATACTCCTTTTTACTTTTTATTGAAGATGAGCATTTAGTGGCCTAGGGGCTCGGTTTTAGCACTTTCACCCCATGGCCTGAGTTCCATACCCAACCAGGAAGGTGACCCACGTATGACACAGCAGACCCTTTCCCCTCGGCAATGTATTTCTGTTGCTCCCTCTGTTCTGCTCCCCATTCTGTCTCTGGTGAATCCTCTCACCCCCATACACAACTCTGGCCTGCATCCCAGTTCTTCAAGAAATATCATTTAAAGAGACTTTATATCAGCGAGATTAATAAACATATGACATGTTCCCCCCAGGGAATGACAGGTAACAGTGATTTATACACAGGTGCCTAAGTCCCCTTCGCTCCCAAAGATGAATTGAATTGATAATGGAATATAAAAAGAAGCTTCCCTTTTGATTATCCTATTGCTGCTAGGCCTTCTATTTATTGCAATTGAATAGTGATCTCATTCTTGATTTTTTTTTTTTTTGGCTTTTCAGGGTCTTTTGTGGTTCCATACCAATTTTAAGGTTTTCTAAATATACCTGTGGAAAAGTTCTTTAGAATGTTGATAGAAACTATGTTGGATCTATAGATGACTTTGAGTAGCATGGGCATTTTAGTACTGTGACATTTTCAATTTATGAATACAGGATATTCTTCCACTCACTTGCGTTATTTTGGATTTCTTTGCTGTTTACAGTGTTACTGTGAATGAAATAGTTATGTCCCTTTCAGATGTTTCATTGCTAGTATAAAAAAAGATATAGGGGCTCTCCCTGGTGGCGCAGTGGGTTAAGGCACTGCATCATGAAGCTCTGAAGCCACCATAGCATGAGTTCAATCCCCCGCGAGGGAGGTGACCCACATGGCACAATAGACCTCTCCTGACCCACTGGCCGTTCTCCTCAGCAGTGAATTTCAGTACATCTGCCTGTTCTGCTCCTCACTCTGTCTCTCGCCCAACACACCTCTGTACCCCAGTTCTGTAAGCATAAATAAATAAATCTTTTAAATATATAGAGAGTCTTATGTCTTAATGCTATACATTATAATTTTACTGACTTCACTGCTTAGAAACTACATTTTTATTCATGTAAAATATTATATATTTTATATCATAGTTTTTGTACAATATTTGATCTGTTAGATGAGCGTGCATAAAATTCCCACCACCAAGTCATGAGTGAACTGTCACTGTCGTCTCTCAGGCTCCCTCCCCCTCCCCTGCTGAGTGTCTGATCTAGTTTGCCTACTAGTCTTTTTTTTTTTTTCTTCCTCTGATCCCATACTTGGTTCCCCTCAATACCTCCTATAAGTGAAACTGTCTGATATTTTCCTTTTTCCTTCTGACTTACTTCACTGACCATAATCACTTCTAGCCCCATCCATGTTGCTGTAAGTAGCGTGAGTGTTTCTTTTTTGGCTATTGGGTAGATTTCATATTGGGTAGATTTTAAATATATATCACATCTTGATAACCACATCTGTTTGAGGGCATTAAATTGTTTCCATATCTTAGCTATTGTAAATAGTGCTGTGGTAAACATCAGAACGCAGGTTTCCTTTCAGATTAATGTTTTTGTGTCTTTTGGGCAGATTACTACCCAAATTGGATAGTATAACTGCTGTGTCATGTGGTAGCTGCATTTTTAGTAATTTGAGGGTCCCCCACACAACTTCCACAGTGGTTGAACCAGTTCATATTTCCACCAGCAATGTAAGAGAGTAGAACCTACAATTTTTAGTAGCTTTTGGGATGTTCAGTGTTTTTGTGAAAATAATTGCAATTTTAATTCTTTCTAACTTGGTTGTCTTTTGTTTCTCTGTCTTGACTGATTGCTTTAGCTAGAACTTCCATGTCCTAATCTTAAAGAGTAAGTTCAGTTTGTCTCCAATGAGGGTAGTGCCGTATATGAACTTTGTATTTGGCATATATGAACTTTAATACATTGCATGTTCCATTTATATCCATTGATGCACAGTTTGTTCAGGATCTTCATGAAAAACTGTTGTATTTGTCAAATACTTTTTTTTCATCTTTTAGAATGATTATGTGATTTTTCACTCTGTTAAAATGTTATATCACATGTATTTGCTGATAATGGAATCCTCCTTGTTTATCTTTTTAATAGTTCTTTAATTTCGTTTGCTAGTATTTTGAGAACATTTGCCTTGATCTTCATCAGGGATCACTGCCTGTAGTCACCTTCTCATTTAGTGTCCTTCTCCAACTTTGATAAGAGGGCTTTGCTGGCCTTGGAAAGTGAGTTTTGAAGTGTTCTCTCCTTTACATTTTTGGAAGAGTTTGAGGATGATTAGAATTAATTCTCCTTTAAGTATTCAGGACAATTATCCATGGAAATAATCTGGCCCAGAGATTTTTCTTTAACTAATGGCTTACTTGTTAATCGTCTATTGAGGCTTCACATTTTATTCTTTTTTTTTTTAAGATGCATTTATTTGTGCATACAGATCTGGGGTACAGGCCAGAGGTGCAGGGGGTGAGAGGATTCACCAGAGACAGAGAGTGGGGAGCAGAACAGGCAGATTGAAGCACACTGCTGAGGGGAGCACCCATCGGTCACCATTGGCAGCTTTTGGATCAATCCTACTATGATTAGACTTTGACTTTCACCGTGAAAGTTGAGTTTATTTTCTCCCAGTATTGGAATCATCAACCTTTATTGGGAGTTGAACCTTATGTACCCGCTTTGCTCAGTCTTCTCCACTAAGTCAGCATCTCTCACATATTCTTATTCTTTGCATCCTCTCAATTAGGAAATTCTAAAGAATTTGAGTGAGGTGCAGTATACATGGGGAAAAAAGTTCAAAATACATTTATCCCACTTACTTCAAAGTGCATACTGAATTTTAACTGTTTTGCATAAAATTAAAACATTTTCTGATTCTATTCTTAGCTTTCCACTTAAAGGGGGTAAAGGTAGTTCATATAAATTTCATGGCATAAAAGTAATTTGTCTGAATAAAGACAGGAATTGAAACAGAAAAACATTTAAGAACCGACTACACCATTACTAAAGCATCCATGGAATTTTATAAGTTCTGATATCCTGTACATTGCTTAACCTTACTGAGTCAGATCTTTAATTAATTCAACTGGGTTTTTCTGACCTTTTCTATCTGTCTTCTTTCATAGAAAAAACAGAATGTGAATTTGTTTAATAACCCCAAGGAGTACATCTAAAGTGTGTAGCCTCTTGAGATTCGGGAACTGAGAAACCTGTATACTCAGTCACACAGCCACACTGAGATTCAACACCTCAGTCAAGGAGCTAGAGTGCAGGGTGTTTTCAGTCTTCGCATCCTGCACAACATGCTCATACACATGAGACATTAGGGAACTCCCACCCCTCGGTGTCACTAATGAGAAAGAAGAAATGGTGCTTGGTCATTCTCACGCTCTTCCTGAGCATACAAGCCTGCAGCCAGTCACATCCGGAAACAAATGGGTGAGTCATGTACACAGCACATGACAGACAAGAATGATTCAAATTTTCAGACTGTCACAAGAGAACTCCTCCGCGATCCCTAAGAAAAGGAGGGTTTTTTTTTT
>NW_004567122.1:10217615-10232062 GCF_000260355.1 Condylura cristata
ATTTGAGAAAAATGTGTACTCAGATTTTCTGGGGTGCAGTATTCTATAGATGTCCACTAGACCCATGTTGTCCAGGTCCTTGTTCAGAGTTTTAGTGTCTTTACTTATTTTTTGTCTTGTTGATCTGTCCATTGTTGAGAGTGGCGTGTTGAAGTTGAAAAGGAGGGTTTTTAATGGCGTTCTAAAAAGATAAAGTAGCCTCCTCTCGTCTGCTTAATTTTGTTCTTTAGGTATCTCTCTCTCTCTTTTTTTTTTTTTTTCTCTTTGGTGACTTTGGAAAAAATTACTAACTTGGAAAATAAGAGATCGATGACATGGCAGCGGGAACTCTACTGCCTCACTCAAAGCACACTCCTTGGCAGTTCTCTTGAGCTGACAGTTGGTAGAATTTAGTCCATTTCTTGAGTAATCTTTCAGTGTAGAATCTTTGTATATGTACTGTGTGAGTGTATTCACTGATAATTTAGTGGAAAATTGAGATAAGGAAACAACCCATGGAAAAATTAGTGGGTGCTGAGCTGTTGTTTTTTTTTGTTTGTTTGTTTGTTTTGTTTTTTTTTTTTTAAAGTAAGCTATGTATTTTGGATATTGAAATAAGCCACAAAAATCTCTTACTGAGTAACCAGAAGCAAATCCAGTTAAAGTTTGCAGCTTGCTTTTTATTTACTTATCCAAGCAGCTTATTAAATAAGTGAGGCAAGACATCAAAGTCACCTTGAAGTGAACTCAAGGAGTTTATAGCAGTAACTAAATCTCAAAGTTAAAATATAAGAATGTGAGAGGATTTTAAACATTAAATATGATAGTCAAGATTTTAAAGACTGTACATTTCAAAGTAATATGATATTAGACATACATGTCATTTTGCACACAGCTTTTGAAATATTTTCCAGGTATCTGAGTATAAAAAATGTAAAAATCAACTGAGTTTTTGGTGGTAGATCTGGTATTCTCTCAAATAGTGTATGTATCACAGTATATTTCCAGCTATAAAGAAATGTTCTAACTCCACAGCATTGCTATGTTTAACAACTCTGGCTCCTTGTGTGATACAAAATTACTGACAAGCTCTTAAAAGAACTCAATGACTATCTGAAAATATGACTTGTATAATGCATGGCAGGCATTTAATAGTCACCTATTGTTAGGTCAGCTTTATTGGAAACATTTTGACAACCACTATTTATAGAAAATTTATTAATAAAGATGCTTTTATTTATAAATATGCTTTTATTAATAAAGATGCTTTTATTAAAGTAAAATTCACTTCATGTAAGTCACCATGTAAAGTGCATGTAGTCACATTTAGTACATGTATGATGTTATGCAGCTATAACCACTGATTTTTTTTTTTTTTAAGACTTACTTATGCATACTGAACTTGGGTACAGGCCAGAGGTGCAGGGGCGGTGGGAGGATTCACCAGAGACAGAGTGGGGAGGAGAACAATGAAGTACACTGCTGAGGGGAGCAGCGGGCAGGTCAGGAGAGATCTGCTGCTCCATTTGGGTCACATCTAGGGCTGGGGATTAAACTTGCACTGAAGTGGCTGCAGCCAGCTTGCAGTGCTATACCCTAACCTGCTGTGCCACCAGGAAGGGCCACCAGTACTGATTTTCAAACCATTTTCATCACCTCCGGAGAAAACTCAAAAGTCACTCAGAAATTCCCCTTCTTTCCTTCCTTTGTCCCTAGAAAACCCCATTTTGCAATCTGCTCATACAATTTGCATATATCAGTTATTTAACATAAATGCAATCATAAATAGATGGTCTTTTATATCTGAATTCTTTCACTGAGCATATTTTTCCAGGTTCATCCACTTTGTAGTATGTTACTTTTGATTGGTATAATGCTTCATTTATCTATCAGTTTGTTGATGACTGTGTTCTGTCTGCTGCTTCACTGTGGCGATATACTTATAGATGTATGTTCACAAATGCATGTCTTGGTACTAGTTTTTCATTCTCTTGGGTATGTCATTTGAAATGGAATGGTTGAGTCTTACTGCCATTCTAGTTTTTAATTTTTTGAGGAACTTCACAAATTTCCACGATGACTACATCATTTCAATTCCAACTGTTGCTGAGTAATCTTCGCTCAGATGCCCTCCACCAATATGCCTGATGCGATACAAGAGCTGGGGTTAAGAAAGCTAGATTCATTCAAAAGATTACTTTGTCTGAAGAGGAGATGAGTTTATGCCCTAGAAATGGTATCTCCAATCTTTTGATTCGAATGGGGTCTCTGGCAAAGATGAGGAAACTGCATTCCAGCTGATCAGAATTCCTGTTCCAGGCCAAGAAGGGACAGTTCAGGGAGGTTTGCATAGGGGAGGTAATGTGTTCATGAGAGGCACAGCTTAGTGTTGTGAAGGTTATAGTAAGGGCTGACAAAGAGGCCTTCCTCCTGGGTTGGGTTCTGTTTTAGCGATTTCCCAACCAGAAATGTGTGAAGATTTCTAGTCAGTCTGTACATTTCCCTATCTTTTTGCTATTTTTTGAATTATAACTATCCTAGATGTGAACTAGTAGCTCTCTGTAGTTTTTACTTATATTTCCCTAATGATTAATGATATTAAACATCCTTTCATGGGCTTTAACCAAGATGCTTTTCCTAATTTAACACTACTAGTGTTTTCCATGGTGATGGAGTGTTACACGCTCCAGAAATTCCTAATGATGACATTAGAAACACATAATTAAAATGCATATTAAAACCACTGTAGTAGTAGGGTTTAATGGCAACAACCTCCACATCTACTGTCAAAAGTACTAAAAACAATGTCTTGAAATGAAAATACATAAATATATTGGCAACTGACTTCCAAACATAAAGGCAGTAAAGCAATGTAGCTTGACAATTTAAATACACTGAAATGAACTCCTAGCCACTTACAATGTAATTGAACTTACAATTAAATAAAGGTATATAATATTAACCAAACATTGAGTATATGGTTGGCTGAAATTTCTGACATGCATGTAAGGTGAGAATTTAAGAACTTTTCTGGAAACCTCTTTTATACTATATATCAAACATCATCAAAGTGTCACCATTTGATCTTCACTTATAATATATAAAAATCAGATAATCTAACAGTTTCTCAATAATAAGCTACCTCAGATTATTGAATGTTTATCTTTTAAGTAAAATTGTCTCCACTTGTGACATTTTTGGTGCTGATAAGAAATTGGTTTGGGTCCAGTTCACTTTTTTCTAGGTTAAAATTGTTAAAGGTAAGGATTATTTTTAATATTCCATTATTACATATGGTATAACCCCAAAAATTAATTACTTGATTGTAGGGGTTTGTTGACTGTGGTCCACTATCAGCTGGGGCCACTGGCTGGACTCTGTTGCTGCATCTGGTCAGGCACCATGCTGGGCAAGGCGGTGCCTCTGATTGGGGCCTACCATTGCACAGGGTAAGGGGTTAGGCAGCCCAGTTCCACTAATGGAAGGGCTGAACTTTCTCCTCAGGTGGCCTTGCCATATTGTTTCCATACAGGGGATCTGACAGGCAGTGAGTCAAGGTCAGGCAGAGCTCAGACTGCTCTTTGAAATGAGGTCGGGTTGCAAGCTATTCTTGATATTTGACAAGGAGATAGGCTCAATCTCATGATCCTCAAATGGTGCTGTCTTGACTCCATTATTGGGGAAAGTCATAGGCAGGTATTTCTGCTGGGAGAGAACTTCCCGCTGGAAGCCACCATTGAGTGGGGCTAGATACTTATCCCTGATTTATGGAGAAATAATTGACAAAACCACAAACAACATTGTATAAACTTTGGGTATATAGTGTGTTGATTCGACATGTGTATCTTGCACAATAAGTTAATACATCCATCACCTCACATTGTTAAATGTGTTCTCTGTGTTTGTTGAGAACTTGTAAGATCTGTTCTCTTGACAACTTCCAAAAATGCAATACAGCATGGAGAACTGTAGTCACCATGCTGTATATTATGTCCCCAGAACTTACTCATAATTGTAGGTTTGTACTCTTCAAACCAACTTCACTCGTTGTCTCCACCCATCCTCTTCATTCCTGGCAACCCCCAACCTACTGTTTTTATGATTTTGGCTTTTTTTAGTTACATGAAAGAGATGATATATTCAGATACATTGATTCTACAATGTTAATATGTAATAGTGAGTTATATATACATGACAGTTTATAATGGGTGACACTATAAAATTGAATATTAAAATCTGTATTAATTAAAATTATATAAAGGTACACATACTAAATATATTTTAATATATAGTTTGTCATGTTATTAAACATGATTTATGTATTTAATATGCAAGATAAATATCAAATACCTGGCATTAATGTCATATTCATTAAGATATGTTCATTATATGCTACTTCTATCTCTGTTACATATCTTCTCCTTTACATGTTCATTATATTTTCATTAGGAGCCATGATGTCCAACTACATTTTCATTACCTCTATATGTTCATTATACCTCCATTATCTCTCCATTTGCCATCTTATGCCCATTATATCATTATTGCATACCCACTACCTCTGTAATATCTCTATTATATAGCCTGTACATAACTACTATAAACCATAGTGATTGCTTTACATCTTGCCCATTTTGTATTCCTTTTAGTGTCTTTCTCTTGCTTACTTGCTCTAGCTGGGACCTCCAATGTTACATTGAAGGTGGTGGTGGTGAGAATGGACATCCTTGTCTTGTTCCAGATCTTACAGGGAAAGTTTTTAAGTTTTTCACCGTTATGAATGATAATAGCGGCCCTCCCTGGTGGCGCAGTGGGTTGCAGCACAGCACTAAGAAGCTTAAGCCACTTCCTCATGAGTTCTATCCCTGCTTGCCCCTGAGGTGACCACATGGCGTGGCAGACCTCTCCTGACCAGCCCGCAGCTCCCCTCAACAGTGTACTTCGTCGATCTGCCTGTTCTGCTCCCCACTCTGTCCCTGGTGAATCCTCTTACCCTCCGCATCTCTGGCCTATACCCCAGTTCTGTATGAATAAATAAATAAATCTTTAAAAAAAAAAAAAAAGAATGATAATAGCTGTGGGTTTGTTGTATGTGGCTTTTGTTCTGTTAAGGTATATTCCTTTTATCCTGAGTATTTTAAGAGCCTCCATCATAAATGGATGTTGAACTCTGTCAAATGCTTTCTTAGCATCTCTTGATATGATACTGTGGTTTCCATTCTTTTTATGTATTGAATTATATTAATTGATTTTCAGTTGCTGAACCATCCTTGTGTCCCTGGAGGAAATCCCATTTGGTCATTGGAAGTCATCCTTTTGCTGGCCTGTTCAATTCAGTCTGCTAACATTTTATTGGCATTGTGTTCATCAGGGAGCACTGACCTACAGTTTACATTTATTATTTTGTCTTTGGCTTCGTAAAATGTATTTGGTAGTATTCCTTCTGTCTCAGTTTATTGAAAGAGTTCTTGGAGGAAAGGCTAGCTCCTCTTTGCAGGTTTGGTAGAACTAACTTGTAAAACCAGTTGTTCCTGGGCTGTTGTTTTTGGGAACGATTGATTCTTGTTGGAATTTTGCTGCTGTCAATTGTTCATTTTCTATTTGCTCTTTCTTCAGTCTTAGGAGTTTGCATATAAATGGCCAGGCTTATAAAGAGAAAAGGGGGGAGAAAACTGTAATAAGGTCATAAATAAAAGTGAAGAAATTACAACATAGCAGAAATATTATTTTTTTGAAGATTTATTTACTTAAGGCTACAAGAGTTGAGGTGTAGGCCAGAGGTACTGGAGGTGAGAGGATTCACTAGAGACAGCGTGGGGAGCAGAACAGATGGATTTCCTGAAATATACTGCTGTGGGGAGCAGCAGGCAGAATGAGAGAGATCTGCTCAGTTGTTAGCTCCTGGACAGGGAATGAACTCAGGCCATCTTGACAGAAGCACTGAGAGTTACCTCCTGTGCCACCACGGAGGCTCCCAATTTGAATGATTTTTATTATATTTTCTTTCCCAAGTCTGCCAATACTGTGTTGAATCATAATCATGAGAGTGGATATTCTTGTAGCTGATCTTGCAGCATAAGCTCTCAGCTTTTCACTATTGAATATGATGTAGGCTGCAGGTTTGTGACATAAGACCTTTACTTTAGTGAGGTATGTCCCTTCGCTGTTTTACTGAGAATTGTCATCATAAAACCGTGTTGGATTTTGCCAGATGCTTTCTGCAGCAGTTGATGATCATATCATTTTTGTTCCTTATTTTATTGATGTGGAATGATTTATATATGGTACTCCATTCTTGTATCTCTGTAAAAAAAAATTCCACTGTATCAAGGCATGTTGTCTTTCTGATATATTACAAAAGCTGCTAATATTTTGTTGAGGACTTTTGCATCTATGTTCTTCAGAATTGTTGCCCTAGAATATTTCCTTTTTGATGTCCTTTTCTTGTTTCGATATTGAATAATGTTAATGTTGGTGTCATTAACTGAGTTAGAAAGTTTAACTTTTCCTTTAATTTCTGGGAGGTTTTATATGGATAAGTTTTGAATGTGTGCCAGGATTCAACAGAGATACTGTCTGCTTCTGGGCTTTTTCCTTTGAAAGTTTTTTCAGTACTGTTTAAATTTCCTTGCTGCTATTCAGATTTCCTATTTCTTCATAATTCAGACTTTGAAAGTTGTACAATTAAGGGATTTTATTCACCTTCTTTCCAATTGGGCAAATTGGCTCTCCAATTTGTTGGTGTATAGATGGTCAAATACAAAAGACCATAAAGACAGAACTATGATGTATCTGTTGTAACTTGTCTTTAATTTCTGATTCAGTTTTAGCCTTTTTTTCCCTAATGATTCAAAGTGAAGATTAAATATCAAATTTTGACTATTTTTTTAAAAAAGATTTATTTATTTATGCATCCAGAACTGGGGTACAGGCCAGAAGTCCAGAGGTGGTGAGAGAATTCACCAGAGACAGAGTGGGGGCAGAACAGGCAGATGGATGAAATACCACTGCTGAGGGAGCAGCAGGCGGGTCAGGAGAGGTCTGCCATGCCATGTGGGTCACCTCCCTGGCAGGGACTCGAACTCATGCTGCAGTGGCTTTAGCTTCTTCATGCTATGCTTTAACTGGTTGCACCACCAAAGAGGGCCTTGACTATCTTTTTTAATGAACCACTTGTTGGTTTAGTTGATGCTTTACTGTCTTTTGAGTTTCTATTTATTTATATATAATCTGATCTTATGGGATCCCCTCTGTTGACTTTGAAATTAATTTTTCTAGTTTCTTTAGGTATAATGTTTATTTGAAGTTTTCTTATGTCTAGAAATAAACCTCTGTAAATTCCTTCTTAGCACCACTTTGCTGCATCCCAAATATTCTGGTAGAGTATTTTCATTTTCCCTTTCCTCCAAGTATTGCTTTTCACTTTAATGTCTTTGGCCCAATAATTGTTCAGTAGCAAGTTGTTTAATTTCCACATACTTTTTTGTGATTTATACAGATTTCTTCTTGTGGTTGATTTCTACCATCATTTAAATATGGTCAAAAAATATAGTTGATATGATTTAAATCTTGAATGTGTGAGGACTTTTTTTCTGTTCAAACAGATCTGTCCTTCAGAATATTTCATATATATCTTAGAAGGTATATCCTGTTGGTTTTGGGTGGAATGTCCTGTGTTTCTATTTTAAGTTCAATGGTCTAATTTGTTTTTTTTATCAGTATACTTTAGAGTAGTTTTAAGTTTCCAGAAAAATAATGAGTCTTCCCATATAAACCTGTGCAAATACATAGTAATTTGAATGGTATGTTAGTAGTTTTCAAATGATGAAGTTCAACAGTGCAACCAATGACATTAAAATTCTTCCTGTACAAGTTTCTATTAAGTTTATGCTATAGGTAGAGGCATTTAGTCTACATTCAACTGACCAAGTAAATATGAAAGAAATACATCTTTCTTCACATTAAAGTCAAATGTTCAGAAAATTGTACCCATGTACATTTATTGTATGACATTTTAAAGTTGGCCTTGTAATTAGCATTTTTGATGCTAATATCAAAATTTGGTGATAGCTCTTATAAATGAGAGGTAATGGAGGTGACTTCAAGTCCTAAAATGCTAACAATTGAAGACATAGAATGACTGAAGCAGAAGAAACATCACAATGAGTAAGAAAAGAGAACCAGCAAGAAAATTTCTTAAAGATGTTTATTTTCACTTGTGAATACGCCCCTGTAATACCATTGTAATTCATGGTATTCTGTTTCTATATCTCTATCCCCTTTATTAAATCATAGATGGTATGAATTTAACTGATGTTACATTCGGACTTAGTATTCCAGAAACGGGAATGAAGAATGTATTCTGATATTATTGTAAACACACTGCTGACATGAACCAAATATCTGGGCACCCAAGTGTGTCATTACCTTGTTTACATTGAGAGCTGTTGTATGAACACTGTTCTACAGCGTTCTGCAGCTCCTCAGCACCTGTGGACAGCAGACATCTGTTTCCCTAGCCAAGTCTTGCCTCTATCAGGCTTTTCTAACAAGGGGTGACTAAAGACACTTAAAGTGTTTGCCACTAAATGACATTAACCTATACAATTTCCTCTTCCCCTCTCTTGTTCTCAAAGTGCACGTATAATTTCATGGCATTTGAGGTCACACTAGATCAGATTGTCCTATCACAAAATTCTTACTAGTAAATCCTCTCTGGTTCACATTCCTGAAGCTTCTCTGTCTTAGTTTCTGTATCAACCAAGTTATTTTACATGTAGGCGACTAAAACATTACCTGATGTTAAGGAAAGGAATATTATGAGTTACAGTTCTCCATGGAGACAGACTAGTAGAACATATAAGCAACAGCCTCACACAGATACTATTATGGGGACTTGTGGAAAGCCTGAAGTGTGCAGGGCAGGACAGCAGACTCGAGGTGCAAGAAAAGCTGATGTGACAGCGTGAGGCTGAAAGGACACAAAACTCCTTTGTCCATAAGGAGCCTCATTACAAACAGAACATTCATGGAGCTTACAGAGTTACAAGCAGGTTTAAAAGCCAGATGTAGAAATGTAAACCAGGCCAAACCCCAAAAGCTGCGGCTTGTCCACTGTCTTTGCCCTGTTTTCACAGGGGCCCACGCTAGCAATGATCATACTGAAGGGGTGATGAACCACTTCTGTGGTCCAACTTCATCTTATAACCACTGAAGCCACGACCCATCTACTGTGTATGACCCATGGCCCAGGGGCACAGGGGAGACTTGTTGATGTTTGCCCCATTCTTGATTTCTATCATTCCTTCATTTCATCAATGTAAATTTATCCACTGATTAAACTCCAATGATGTATTCCAGCTATATATAACGAATGTGAAAACGAGGATCCTTGACCTTATGAAACTTACTTTTTATTTATCTATTTTTAAAGATTTATTTGTGCATACAGACCTGGGGTACAGGCCAGAGGCTTAGGGGCAGCGAGAGGCTTCACCAGAGACAGAGTGGGGAGCAAAACTGGAAGATCGACGAAGTACACAGCTGAGGGGAGCAGCGGGCAGGTCAGGAGAGGTCTGCCGCGCCATGTGGTCACCTCTGGGGCAGGCGGGAATCGAACCCATGCGGAAGTGGCTTTAGCTTCTCAGTGCTATACTTTAACCCGCTGTGCCACCAGGGAGGGCCGAAACTTACTTTTTAAAAGGGAGCAAAAAATAGGTGGGAAAGTGGCTACGTAGATGAGCAAGTGAGGCTATAAAGAAAAAATAGGGAAGGGAAATAAAACCTGATATTGTAGTTTTGACCTCAGTAGTCAAATCAAGCTGTGAGGAGGCACTGGATAAAATGGTGACAAGGAATGAGGGGAGGGGAAATGCAGTTACCTATGTTAAGAGACTAGATTTTATTTTGATCCCATCAAAGAAGTAGCTCTATCCTCTTTATTGGGGACATTTAATCAGGGGACTGAAATTCCTAATATGTGTTTAACACAGTCCCTGTTAGCAAGATCCTTGGCTGGGGAATATTGAATGGAAGCAAGAGTCAAAGCAGAGAACTTAACTGAAGTGTACTTGGTGAGCTGTGATAAGTATTCAGATCAAAAGAGTATTTTGCTGCTGATCTACATGTCAAAAGTGTGTGAAGAGTCAGAGGTGATTGTCAAGTGTGTTTCCTAAGAACCAGAAAGATATAATTGCCATAAATTATAAAGAGTGTTTTTCAGAAGTCACTCTTAGGATTACTAAAATTTTGATGTCTGTTACATACACAGGTGGAGAGGTTTTATAGGAGCCCAGGTGCTTGTCTCTGCCACAAAGAGTAGAGATTGAGGATGGGAAACAGTAGAGTATAGGTAGAGATATTAAACTCATCAAGTGAATGGAGGGAGAGCTGAGATCTCGCAGCTTGAGTCCAACAAAACACTGAAAGGTTTTCATTTCAGTATCCTCCACACAGCAGCTAGAGGGACCTTATTCAACATAAACCAAGCCATGAAGATCTACTGAAAGTTCTCAAATAAATCCTGTCCTGTTCAGTTGTATTTTAAGAAGGTAACCATTCTCTTCAGTGTTACACACAGCAGTGGAATGGCATGAACAATACCTGATTGGAATGAAACCTACAAAAATTGGAGAAAGAACTCAGTGATTGAGTGCAAACTATGGATAATATTCTTTTAAACATGGGAGAAAAACCAAGAGAGCAACTCACAGGTGAAATGGAATTTTATACTTAGTACAAAAATAGATTAGGGTTTCTTGACTATCAATGCCAGCTCACGTGTGGAAACAGAAGAAATAACAGTTTATAAACAGATGTAGTTTGGTTGGTCATTAATCCTTAATCTGGGAGGAGAGTGTGTTTGGATGAGTGCAGGTCTATAAATCTTAACTAGACTTAGAAAGTAGATAGAGAATTCAATTACTCAGTTTCCAGAGTGGGAGTATATTTAACTTCCATTAATTCTCTATCAGGAAAAAATCCAAGGAGAACAATGTTTTAGACCCTGAAAGAAAAAAAAAATTACCTTGTATGGCCACTCTCCTGAGCAGGGCAGGACTTGGTTTCACGGTGACTGTTCTCCTTCCCTCCAGGGAAAGGGAACCCAGGCCACATTCTGTCCCTGACCCTCTGTGAGCTTCTTTGCCTACACTCAGACCCCCCCAGCCCATGGTCTCATGGACCCCAAGCACTCTGTGGGAATTACACTGTGTTACTTACTGGATTTTAACTTAATCTTTCTGTTTTTAATATTTAACATTTGTTTACAGTATTCCATTTGCTCTTCAATTTTTGCTTATTAGCTTGACTCAAAATATATCTTTATAATATTTATATTTATAATAGAATTCATAAATTCTAAGAATTTTTATTTAAATTTTGTCTATAATTCCTGTTTGAGGCATGTGGCATGATTAGGGATGGGAAGATTGGGAGGTTTTTATTTTACATATTAGTCCTTTTATTAAATGGTGCAAGCTTGGCTTCTGTTTTGTTTTTACTGAAGCTCACCAGTCAAAGGCACAGGACTTTACTTATTGGGCAGTGAGCTTTATTAAAACAAAGAAATAGCATCTGCCTTACGTGCTTTTCAGAACCTCTTCTGCTTTGTATTCCTAATGGGTCTTGACTTCAAGCCTTGATCAAAATACCATGTTTTCTGGGACAAAATAAACAAGGGCAACTCTTCTTAATCCCTGTTTAAAGCCATTCTTACCTGGATGAGTGGTGGTGTAGAGGAAGGATCTGAATTTATCCTATTTGAAATATCTTTGTGTTCTTATCTTCTAAGTTGGCTTTCTACAGTGTGTGGTGAATCAGCAATCATTGGATCCTCCTCTTCCTCCTGTCAGTAGCTCTTTTTAGAAAAATAAATCTTTTTCTTCTGTACATTCTTTCTTTTGAATAAAAGCTTGGGAAGCAGGCATGTCTGATGTCACTAACAAGGAACAGTGATAGTGGGACACAAGAATTTATTAATGGTAAAAAAAATACAGTAGATAGGAGTCAGTGGTTTTTGACTTAGTTTGTTACGAAATTTTATGTTAAAATGTATTTTCAATTTTAGAAAAGTTTAAGGTGTAGCAGTATGATCCCACAACTCCCTTTATAATCATCAGATTGACAATATATTTCCTTATGTGTATCTAAAATGTAGAAATGGCAAGAATGTAGAAAAATATTATTCAAATAAAAAGATTTTATCTAAAA
Source organism: Condylura cristata (assembly GCF_000260355.1). Lineage (NCBI taxonomy): Eukaryota > Metazoa > Chordata > Mammalia > Eulipotyphla > Talpidae > Condylura > Condylura cristata. Next base: position 10,229,805 of record NW_004567122.1, read on the forward strand.
TGCACACCTTTTAAAATTGGGATACAATATTTTAAAAACAGATTAGTCTTAAATCCATTTTGAGCATCAAAGCTGTTTCCTTTTTCTTAAACAGTGACTAGATGCTTCAAAATAGGTGGCATTACTTACTACGTTGTGGCTGAGAGGAGTGCTCATCTCATCCAGACTCATTGTTTTCAATATTTTATTGCAATATTTTAAATACTTTCACATAAAAGATGGCTTTAATGATGCTATTGACAAAAATGAATATAAGGTCTTCAATGGCAATTTTAGAAATAAAATTTTGGATAAGATATTTAATATCTCATCTACCCTAAATGTATCAATTTTCAGAAAATCCATTTCATGACAAGATCATAGAGCCCATTCCTATTTTACATTTTCACTGAAGTTTAAGTTGCTGATCTCTCTAGGTGCTAACTATATCCCTAATAGGTAAAAATCTCAAATGTCAGGTATATTTTAAAGGATTGACTAGTAGTAGATTTTATCTTAGAGACAATTACCACAAGAATGACAAAAGATTAGACACTTGGCAATGTAGAGGTCAGGCCGTAGTGATTAGATGCTTTATAGTCATCAGTGTAAATGTTTTGGTGTCGCAAGCACATCATTATTAAACAGAAAATTCTGTAAAATTTTTGTAGAAAATCTATAATGATTAAATGTTTCCTGGTCACTTTATGATGTAAAATTTGTAATAGCCAGATGTATTTTTTTAAGCCTTTATTTATTTGTGCATACAGAGCTGGGGTACAGGCCAGAGGTGCAGGGGTGGTGAGAGGAGTCATCAGAGACAGAGTGGGGAGCAGAACAGGCTGACTGACGAAGTACACTGCTGAGGGGAGCAGCGGGGGGGGGGTGGTCAGGAGAGGTCTGCCGCGCCCTGTGGGTCACCTCTGTGGCGGGGATCGAACTCATGCTGAAGTGGTTTAGTACACTGCTGAGGGGAACAGCGGGCGGGTCAGGAGAGGTCTGCTGCACCATGTGGGTCACCTCCGTGGCGGGGATCGAACTCATGCTGAAGTGGCTTGAGCTTCTTAGTGCTGTGCTTTAACCCGCTGTACCACCAGGGAGGGCCCTAGCCAGGGATGTATTTTTAATGAGAGGGTTACCTAGTGGATTGTAATGGATGAGTAAAAATCTTTCAGTAATACAATTATTTTTTATCTAAAACCTTTTCTGCAAAATTTCATCATGTTTAAGTTTCTATGATTCACTTATGTGTGAATATGTAAAATCTATAGTATATGTAAAGTACTGTTGTGAGCTTACTTATTTATAAGACACATTTAATGTGGAAGAATTTATTGTATCTTACATGATGGTGTGAAATTTGAGGTATGAAAATTTAACAGATATAGAACAAAATAAAATACATTAATACTATGGATGAGTTTACTCTAGGAGATATCTGAAAACATTATATATGAAAATAAATCCATTTACATGATTAATTTCCTACTTCTCCGTTAAAGCTTCCAGTGCTATTTGCTCTTTTAACTATGAGTGAATTTATGAAATTAATTAACTGATTAACTGAAATCATTATAGCACTTACACATTACAGAGCACTTTTCCATGTAATTATGTCATTGACCTTATTTGATGTGACATAATAATCTAGCTTCTTAAAATTACAGTAATACTGCATTATAACTGCATATGAGTTTCAGGTATGCATCATTAAAAATCAACAATTGTACATACTACTTTAAGCTCACCACTAAGAACTCCTGTTCTGTCCTTCAACATATAATTGACTCCTTTATGCAGTTTACCTCCTCCTCCCCTTTCCATTTCTGGTAACCACTAATTTCTTTTACAGTTGAAAAGTTTGGCTTTATTTTGAACATCCATTTGCTCAGTTTCTGTAGATGCTATATATAAGTGAAATATTAAAATGTTTCTTTCTTGGCTGAACAATCTTATGCATAATACCCTTTAAGGTCATATATATAGTTGAAAATGACAGAATTTCATCTTTTCCTGACTAAGTAGTACTCCATTGTGTGTATACCATAGCTTCTTCATTCTGCTCATCTGGTGTGTGTTCGTGTTTTACGTTCTCGACTATTGTAAATGATGTTACAGTTGATATTATTTTTTTTTTAGGTGAATACCTAGAAGTGGGATAACTAGATGATAGTGAATTGTTTTTAAGTTTTTGAAGGAGTCTCCATATTGCTTCCCGTGAATGACTGCACCAGTTGATGAGTTAGTCCAATCAACTGGCAACAGGGTGTGTCTGTCTA
>NW_004567122.1:10232932-10242652 GCF_000260355.1 Condylura cristata
TTTTTTTTTTCTCCTTTCTTGCATCCCAGAAGTTCTGAAATAAAGTGTCTTTATTTTTATTTAGCTCATTTTATTTTTTATTAAACCTTTGATTTACTCATAGACCTCATTTGATTCTTAATTATTCCATAGCCTGAAACTTACTCTCCATGAATTTGTGGCTTTTCCCTATTTCTTCTTTTGGTTGATCTAAAAGGTTGCTTGCTCTTTCATTCTTCCTAAATTTATTTAAATGTGAGTCTCAACATACATGCTGTCCTTGAATATTCCATGAGCTCTTGAAAATAGTGTATATTCTGTTACTTTGGGGTGGAACACTCTGTAAATATTGCCTGTCTCATCTAATTTGTCACTTATGACCAATGTTTCTTTTTGATCCCCCCCCCCACTGGATAATCTGTACATTGTTGTAAATGGGATGTTACTATCTTATTACCTTCAGTGTATACCTATAGGGCTGCTAATACTTGTTTTGTATTTTTTGTTTCTCCTATGTTAATCATGAAGTTTTCTTGACCCCTTTATCACTATGTATGTTCTTCTTTGTCTCTTGCTGGCTTTTTCAGCAGGAAGTTCATTTTATTTTACAGAGGTATAGTGGTTCCTGCTCCTATTATTTTCTGATGGCTTGGAATCCTATTTTCTAGGCTGTAACTGATTATCTGTTTTGTCTTTCTAGCTGAGTCTCTCATCAACAACATATAATCTTTGAGTTTAATATTTTTTTCCATCCTATAAGTAGATTTTCAACTGAAAAATTTTTTTAAAATAGACTATTAAACTAATCTATAAATGATTTCCCCCCCCCAAAAAAAAACAACCACCACCATCCATTGGCCCACCCTCTACCTATATGCCCTCTGTTCCACCTGAGGTAACCTCAGTTGGATGTCACTAGTCACTGTTTTATTTGCTTTATTTCCTTATATGTGAAACAATTCCATATTTGTCTTTCTCCTGTTTACTTTGTTTTGAAGAATCCCATTGTATCTTACTGAAAATGGCAACAGTTCATCTCTTATCTTTGGATAGTACTCCATTTTGTGTAATACTACATATTCTTTATTCAGTCATCTATCAGTGGACACTTAGTTTTTTTCCATGTCTTGGCAATTAAAAATACTGTTGTAATAGGCATTGTGATACAACTCTACAATTAACTGATTCATGTTCTTTGAATAGCTTTCTGGATCATATAGTAATTGTTTGTTTTATGAGGAAACGCCATACTGTTTTACAAAACGGTAGTACCACGTATATTTTCACTAACAGTGTACAAGGATTCTACTTCCTCCATGGTCTCCCCAACCGTCCTTGTTAGAAGTCATTTTTGAAGTGAGGCAGTTTCACAGGTGTTAGATGATAGCTCATTTTGATTTGTGTTTCTGTAATCAGTGATGTACAGTTTTTCTGTTGGCCATCTGTGTGTCCTTTTTGAAGAAGTTTGTATTCAGATCTTCTGCCCACTTTTAAGTTGGATTTTATTGTTGAGTTGCATTGGTTCTTTATGAATCTTGGACATTAATCCTTATCTGTTGTATTATATGCCACTATCTTCTACTCATTATACTGTCTTTCCATTCTGCAGATATTTCTTTAGCATGTGGAAGCTTTTAAATTTGATGTAATTCTAATGTTTATTTTTGCTTTCATTTCCATTACTGTTGGTGTTGAATTCCCAAATAAATCTCTCTAATGCTGATAATACGGAATATATCACATATATATGTGTGTATGCATATATATGTGTGTGTATATGTATATACTTATATACACACACACACTGGAGGAAGTGGAATCCTTGTGTACTTTTGGTGATAATGTATATACATGTTTGTTTATATGTGTATGTATATAAAACTGTATGGCTTAAAGTCTTATATAAGTCTGTACTTCATTGCAAATTTATTTCTGTGCATGAATTCAAAAGGGTGATCCACTTTGATCCTTGTGCAAGTGGCTGTCCAGTTTCTCCCGCATTTGTTAAAGAGAAGTCCCTTTCTCCAGGGCTCTGTGGTCACAACCGCTTTGTTGCAGATCAGGTGTTGATATATGTGTGTGAGATTATTATTTTAGGGCTCTGGATTCTGTTCCATTGGCTTCTGTGAGCTTGCTTTTATTCTAATAGTGTTTTACTTACTGTACTGTTGCTTGTAATACAATTTGAAAATTGTTACCATTACACCTCTCTTTCTCACTTTATTATTATTTTGTTGTTGTTAAAATTGAGTTATCTATTTGGGGCCTTTGGTGCTTTTATATAAATGTTAGTATTTTTTATTATAATTAATTGGAAAATATAATTAGAAGGTAGATAGGAATGATATTGCATCTGCATAGTGCTTTTGGTAAGGTGTCCATTGTTTTATTGATATTCTCCCTACCCATGACCATAAAATATCTTCGTGCATCTTCTGTCTCACTGTCTTAAAATTTTCATTGGAGAGGTCTTTATGTACAAAATTTAGCCCTAGATACATATTTGATTCTTCATGCATTTGTAAGTGATGTTTTCTCAATTTCTATTTGATATCCTTATTTATATATAGAAATGCAGTATATTTCTGGTTTTTGAAAAAAAATAAGTCTTTTGGAAAGATTTATACAGTACATTTTTGAATCAATTATTTATTTCTAACAGTTTTTGGTGGAGTCTCTAAAGCATTTTTTCTTTAAGATTGACTTATTTGTGCATACAGAACTGGGGTGCTGGGGCACTGAGAGGACTCACCAGAGACAGAGTGGGGAGCAGAACAGGCTGACTGACGAAGTGCACTGCTGAGGGGAGCAGCAGGCGGGCCAGGAGAGGTCTGTCGCGCCATGTGGGTCACCTCCATGGCCACAGATGGAACTTGCACTGAAGAGGCTTTGGCTTCTTACAGTGCTGCGCTTTAACCCATTATGCCACCAGGGAGGGCCTCTAGAGGGTTTTCTTACTTAGAAATCTGTACCTTTTTGATCTTTACTGAAATAGAAAAACATGCCATGTCCTCAAATAGCTCTGAGCCAGGCTTTTCTCAACTTTATATTTAAAGTCAAAATGCTGTGGCCCAATTCCTCTAATGCTTTCAGGTGTTTGCTTCTCCAACTGTGTCTAAGAGCTATGCCCATGAAGCATTCTGGGGTCTCAATAAGAGTCTTTTACCTGTGTACTGGCACTATTTTACTTTGTGTGACTTTCACTGGATATAAAAGTATGAAAAATAACCTATTTTCTTCAACCTGCTAAGTTCTAGATGTTTTAAATTTCCCTTAAAATCTTTAGCCTTATAAAACTGCTTTCCTTCTCTCTGTATGTACTTTATTAAATGCAACAGAAACATGTAACTAAGACTACTTTTAACATACTTAAGGAAAATACTCTAACCCAGATCCCCTAGTTGATTACATGTGCTTTGTTTTCCACAGTCTATGCCATCAGTTCTCTGCTACACAGTGTGAGTATTTTTCCCTCAGCCTCTCATAACTGACTGAGCCCTGTAGTTATTCACTACAATGCTCTGAGGAATTTCCAGTTTGTATGTACTCTGCACTCCACAGACTAATATTAGATGTGTGGGTTTTTGTGGCCACGTCCACAATACTATCTTCAGATCCCAGTTTCTGTTTCGGATATCTATTCCTTTGTGACAAAGCAGCACAATATTTGTGGCCTAAATCAAAAATATTTTACCTCTTCCATGTATTTGAATAAACTCGGCTCACTTAGGAATGTCTTCCTTTTTATGCTTCCAATGTGCTTTTTATACAGCAGTGGTTAGTGCTGGTGAAGGTGAAGTTCCAGAGCTGCTATGGTGGCCTTTCAAAGATTAAACACAGAATTTTGACACCGTCCTGTAATTCCACTTCTGGGTATATACCCAGATGAGCTGGAGTAGGAACTCAGATATGTGTGTACCCATCATTCACACTAGCTCAAAGGTGGAAGCCACCCAAATGTGTACTGATGAGCGATAAAACGAGTGATGAATGGATAGAACAAATGTGACATAGGCAGATAACGGGATATTGGGTTACTTTAAAAGGAATTAAATATGCTGCCACAATCTACAACATAATGCTAGGTAAAATAAGGTTTGCTCACACAGGCAAATAAGCTATGATTCCACTTGTATCACTTACCTAAAAAAGTGACACCCATAGATGAGAAATAGAATGGGGCAGGGAGTAGTGGAAGTCATGATTCAGTACGTACAAAGTTTCAGGGTAGGGGTTTCTAGAGGGTGTGTTGATGCTCACTGAAACATGCAATCAAAAATTATACGCTTCAATTCCTAAATTTTAGGTTATGTGTATTTTGTATCTCAATTAAAAAAGAAACTGGAAAATTTTAGAGCTAAATATTCTTGTATTAAAAGTCCCTATTATTAACTTACATGCTTAGAGGTAGCAATAAAACTGTTAAAAAATGATAAATGATAAATATAAATTCATAATGTACCAAACGGTGAAAGAGTGGTGAGATCTGTATTTGATGACCCATCTTTCTCAGTTCAGTACTGCACAGTTTGAGTCCCTAATGATTTATTTACCTTGTGCTAAAAATAACAAAATGTAAAACATAATACTGTCTGATAAATATTATACATAATTTAATCCTTTGAAGTCATGTAACTGTAGGGAAAAAAATTCCCTGCAGGAGCTGGATTTGGGTTAGAAGGCATCTATACAGAGGAGGTAGTGCGTTTAGAAATGTATCACTTGATTTATTTTCACACTTCCAAGAGGTTGGCATAGTTTGCTGTGGCATAGAAAACCACAAAATGGATATTAGAATTAGGACATCAATCAGGAAGCAGAAACGTTGGAAGGAGAGGCTGGAGTCAGAAGCTGAGAAATGTCAGGGACTTATTGTGTGAATCATAGAATACACAGTGCCAGGGGACCTCAGGATCAAATCAACTTTTAAGTTGTAAGAGTTTTCTGATCTCCGTGAGATCTTTTCCTATGTTCTCAGTGAACTGGAAGAACTAAGACTCTTAAATGCACCAGGGTGCTCTGTGCTAAGTAAGTTGAGGCTCTTTAAAAATTAAGCTGTAAGTCCCTGGCCCTTTTTGGATCATTGCTTCTGAGTATCTGGTTGATCCTTCTAAATCCTCTTTAATCTGAGGACATAGTTCTGTCTGCTTGTCTCACATTCCTGTCAAATCAATCTGATATATTACTCCTTAGAGAAGCTCTCTGACGAAGCCCTGACTCCAGAGCACCAGTACAATTTGTAAGCTCAGCTAATGTTTCTGCAGTGGTGGTATCCGGGTTGGGGCAAAAAGTAGTGCATGCATTTTTATAGCTTACATCCCACTAAGAAAAGAACTGGTGTCCTCCTGAGGATGCTACAGAGAAACATGGACCTTTCATTTAATCCAGAAACTATAGTATGTTTAATTCCAAAAGTATTAAATGTACTAAAACTGGGTGGTATTTTTCTAGGGAACAAGAATTGCATGAGAAAGCTGGTGTTTTCTATGCATTTTATAGGTTTAAGTGTTATATACCTATCATCCATTTTGATGTAACTTTTGTATATGGCATTAGAGTGTGATCTGCTTTCAGTTAACGTAGGCCACCACTTTCTCCACCTCCAGGGAGCCAACTCTAAAGCGTCTCAGGGCTGATTGACACCAGTGCAGGATGGTTAAATTGTGGGTGGAGAAGGTGCCTTCCCTCAGTCAGCACACACTCCCTGTGTGGGTAGGGTCTGCTTCCCCCTCCCTGGGCTCTACCACCACAGCTAGTTTAATCAGTTCCTGAAAGTAAATGACAATACTACACTGGAGAGTAACTCAAGTTGCTTCTTTACCATGCACTGTTAAGTAGCCCATAGTGACACTTGACCACATTTACTGGAGTAAAGGCCTGGAGCTAAAGAAAAGCCCTATCTGAGGTGAGGGTGCTTTCTTGCAAGGAATTTGCTTCAATTAATACCGTGTGGTACCTGCAGGCAATAGGTGGGGGAGGATGTTTGTTCCCCCTAAATGGAGAACCACTCCTCTAGTTAAAAGCACATGAGGAAATCTGGGTTCACTGTTTTCAAACACCTCAATCCCAGATTATCTATAGCACCACACTGTGTCCTACTAAGTTTCTAAATTTGACGTGGCAATTATGCCAAGAGATGTGAATAGTGCATTTAATTTTCTCCGGTCGCCTCTTTTTTAGTCAAATCCTAGAATCGGTGTTCATCACAGCCTACCTTCTGGAAACACCGAGGATAAAGGCCTGTCGTTTCCTTTACTGTTACACAGTTTTGCTTCCAGCGAGCACTCAGCTCCTGCAGTGAGCAGACATGACGTCCCTCACAAGCCAGTGCGGTTGCAGCTGGGTTTTAGATCGCAGCTCATTGCAGCTAGTCTTGTCTTACGGGAAAGTGCCGAGGGCTTGCATTGCCATCATCCCCTACCATAACTGTCAGGACCGCCTGCTTCCTCCTGTGGCAGTAATCTGCACTTGGTGCACATGGTGTGTGCAGTGAGCCTCGACACCCCATGGGCCTCCACAAAGGCCGTCGCTGCTTCGCCTTTAGCTCTGTTTCTGTGTCTACATACTGTTGATTTGGCTTCCTGGAGATAGGTGTGTTCACTCTCAAGCCTTTCTGGTGTAGAGCTTTTTTGGAGTCTGGCTTGGGTCCACCTAGTTTTTCTGACCTCTTAACAGAAGTGAGAGGAAGTGCCCAGGCCCCAATTCTTAAACTGCAGTTTCTTACATGCAAAATCTTGGAACTCACTAATTGTAAAAGGGCATTGTCATGCCTGTCTGGAGGGCACAATATTGAATGTTTTACTCTTGCTTCCATGATACCCACCCCCCCCCAAGGCCATATGCCCTGGATTAGGGGTACAATCTGTAGCTCAGAAAATGATGGAATCTTTTTTTCTCAGAAAACCAGTTGGCTCAATTCAGATCTAGTCTAATAATACCCTAATCAGCTCAATTCATCTGCCCCAATTCCATAGTTTATAGTCAGAACAGAAAGGATATCCTAAGTGTTGTAATTTGAGTTCTGCAACAATGCCAGCTTATCACTGTGAAGCTGATGAAATGGGAGACTACACCAAGTTTAAACGGCACAGGAAAGGACACGTGGCTGAGAGGGCGGGGCTGGACACTGTGCTGTGGTGCCCTGCACAAGTTGTGCTGTGTGCCAGGAAAAGTCACTTACTTCTGAGGAAAATCTGATGATAAAGGTAGAGATGCCCTACATCTTAACAACACAATCAGTTCTAAGAGTCCAAAGCAGAGTAATTTCTAGAAAACATTCAGAATTCCTAATTACTAGGTGATAGGCCATGAGCCTCCTCGCTCTGCCAATGAAATGAACTTGCCTCAGTGGAATGTGGTATCCCTTCCACCTTCTGTATGTTTGTTCCTCTGTGGCATAGGGAATAGGCTGTTTGCATTTCCTAACATTTAACTTGAGGTCTTGCTTTGTCCATCCAAGGCAGTGCAGCTCCCCAGCAGGAACACTTCAGAAAGTAGCGGCCACCACATTTCCTTCATGCGCTAGCTTTATCAGCAGCACTGTTGCTGCTCCAGGCCCGAGCTGAGCCCCGGGAACACACTTTAAGGCTCCTGCAAGTTGTACGTCAGCCGCTTTCTCAGGTCGGGTAGAACCGCAGAGGCTGGGCTGTCAGGCTTTTGTCACAGTTGTGTAATGACGGCTAAGTTCAGGGTAAGTGTAAACAAAGCAGGCTGTATTTGAATACAGCCTCCAGTCGGCCCAGTTAGCGACCCAGATGGAGACGGGAGGAAACTTTGGGACAGAGTGGTGAACTTATTACATCAGGCTGGAAAACACACAGCACTGTCAGTCTAAGGAAAAAGGAAAATCTTATGCTATTTATTAAAAATGCTATAAAAGTTACATATACAGAAAAGTTTTCAGAATGGAAAAAAAAAAACATGTACAGAAAAAGCACAGTCGACTCTGAGGAAAACAGCATTATCTGATGTTCCACAGTAAGAATAAACAAAGTGAAGTAATGGAATAATTCAAGTGTCCGCTATGGGCTAGAATCATTTAGTTTCTATACTATTTCTGCAGAGGCAAATTTATTGTTTTTTCCTAAAAGCAATGAATTCTCATTTCATCTTCAGTATTGTGTGAGGTGATGTTTTATATGAATTTCTGCATATGAGCAAGTTTCAACTTCATCCTGTCTTTCTCAGTTTTCAGTGTGTGAATTAACATTAACATCTTCGATTAGTTTCCCTCCTGCCATGTAATATGCCCATGTGGCATATATGCATCCTAATTTCCTAGTGGTTTTGCAGGATAAGGAAATTAACTGCATCAGACAGTTTAGATTCCTTACTTATTAAAAAAAAAAGTTTACATTTGTTATGTCACATATTTGTTACGAGGGGAAACACTACTTCGGACACTCTCAGCAGTGCTACGCTAGTAGAAGGTAGCCGTTGTGTTCTTTACCACCTTTCATGGCTCCAGGAAATCTAGACTATTCTAGCCCACTACTGGGAGACGCATGATGATGACTTTGGGCAGTACAGACTCCTCAGTAAGAGCCATACCACGACAGTGAATAGCTGAAACAGAAGCTAACTTTTAGCACCGCTACTGCTTGTGACTTCCGAAGCACTTGTATTCAGAGTCAGGTTCCTCGACCCTGGTATTTGCTTGCACATGCCGGTGTACGGCCCAGAATGGGGTTAAGCAGAAGGATGGGGTTCTCACATTGCCTCGATCCAGCTGGCTTAACTTTGGAGATATTTTCCATATCCAGCAACACCTAGATACAGTATGAACTCTAAAGCTTGAGCTCTAAGAGTAATGCCAGCTACACCTTTCACTCCAAACTTTCAGCTGTTTGCTTGGATTTTACTATGCAACTGTGCTAATCACAGCTGGACAGTGAAATACAGTGCTGGTACCTCCGTGGCAGTGATTGATAATAAAAGGAAAATATATGGAACTTCTATATTTACAAATGCTACATTTCTATATACATAAATACAGCTTCATGTTGCTACCAACATACAGCATTTCAAAGAGGTACAGGCACCCTTTTCAGGGCACAGTGATGAAGTTAGAAAGGGCCTCTGCGTAGTTACCAAAAAAAATTTTTTTTAAGTAGATTCGTTAGAATAAAGGTGATATTTAAATGTCCAAGCGTGGATGAGTTCACCTATGAAGGGAATATTAGTGGAAGAGAGATGGGGATGGAAGGAAATAATCAAGGCCAAGGATGGCGAAACAGTGAGTTATGAGAGTTATGACACACAGCCCTTGAATGTTCATATTCAAAGGCAGCAGCTACGAAGCAGATCCGCACCTACCTACCCGTATTATGGACACCTCACACTCAGTCAGCCCTGACTTCCCGGGGGCCTGCGGGTGGGGCTTTCTGATAAGCACCTGAGCCATACTCTTGTAAAGCAGGAAGGAAAAGAAACCAACCCTGCAGGGTGTGCCAGTACTCCAGAAGCTAATAGGACTCCACTCCTTGTCATGAAATCTTCACACCCCTCCTAAAACTAGTTCTCATCTTCAGGTTATTGCTAAGTGAGTTACAGCACACAAATGCTAACATATATACAAGGTTTAATAAGTAAACCTCTTTGGCTGAAAAGTGGGGGAATAGCAAGCACCTGAATAGTCCTTCTAAGTACCTGCTTTGGCTTCACTCCTTGGAAAATACAGGAAGTACCCGTATGTCTTTGCCCTTGGAAGATAACAGGAAGTACCTGTATGTCTTTGCCCTT
>NW_004567122.1:10242787-10254825 GCF_000260355.1 Condylura cristata
CTCACCACTCTTCCCCCGGGGCCTGGCACCAATAGTTCCAGTGGCAGTTTCCCCAGCAACCCTGTCATTGTGAGTCTCACACTCCACCAAATTGGCATTTGGCTCTCTGTCAAATTTTACATGATGGAGATACGAAGCACCGCCTAGCAAAGGAAACCAGCTCCAGACAGATGAATAGAAATTGTTTCAATAATCCACACTACTAAATTTTACAGCTGTCCTTTTATGTTAAAGCACTTTAGGATCTAGCAATGTACTGTTAAAACAAACAATAGAAACAAGATCAAAATCTTTATATAAAACACAGTGATTTGAGATGCAAAATGCAACATAACTATAGTTAGATCTTACCTAAATTATAATCTGGGGATTTGTATTTTTTAAAGTTACCTCTGTTGAGTTTCAGTGTAGTACTTGTACAAATTGGAATGGAGCATACAATAGTCTTGACTTTAAAGCACTATTTTCAGAGCACATTTTCCTTTCCATTCATTAGAATCAAATAAGTTCCTTAAAAGCATACACGGTCTCTCTTGTCTGGGCACCAGGCAGAACATCTGATGGTCGGATCTTAATTTTGTTCTCATCTCAATTATTTCGACCTCACTATTAACCTTTTATTGTACCTTCTCCCAAAACAGGGTGTTCATTGTATGCTGATGCAAAGCATTTAACCTAGAGGAGGAAATCATGCTGCTGGTTTTAACTCCCTTTAAACATCAGCGATAATTTCAATCATAGTAATTGCCAGGTTTCTATTTGTCCTTCTAGATTTGTAATGATGTAAGATGACTGAGGGCAGTTCAAAAATGTTTCAGGATCACTGATGCAGAGATTCTGGAACATTTTTGCAAAAAAAAACACTACTGCTCCCTAAGTCCTGTTTGACTATCAAGTGCGTGGGAGGGGAGGGTGAAGAGTAGGCTCCCCTTAAGTCCTGTGCAGTCAGCACACACTGGCTTTCTCTGCTGCAGTTCTGAGCTGGGGTGTGTGTGTTGCTGGTTTCTAAAGATGAGCAGTATAAACTCGGGAGGATCAGCTTGATGATAATCCATGCATAGACCCTGCGTAGACCCTGTAAAAGTATTTCAGGGCATTGGATGTCTATCTGAACAGGTAGAGGGAATCATCTTTCCTAAGAACTCTCAAAAAGAGCAACGTTTCAAAAGATGTTTTAGTTTACAAAGAGCTGCTTATTTGAAAGTGACCCGTTGTAGGGAACCATCAAAAAGCTCAACTTTAGGTTTGGGCCAGTTTAACAAAATGCCATGTTTTATCCTTAAGGCTTTGAAATCCCCGGCCCTCAGTTTTACCCTGGCCACAGATGCACACGCAGGGGAACTAGAAACAGGAGGCCTCGGGGAGAGCGTCCCTAACCTCATGGCAGGGACACGACTGAGGAGGGTGGCGGACTGTGGTCCCTGCTTCTACTCCTGCAGAACACAGCACAGGTGGTGTCTGTGAAGCCACCAGTTGCCTTTTTCCCGCCAGTTTGCAGTAATTTCTGGGAAAAGCGGGTTTTCTTTCCTTGCATATGCAACTACAGGCTTTAAACGAAGGCAAGAGAGCAAGAACTGTGAGGCCACCCACTTGCTGGCCGGTTCCTGCTATGCTGATCCGGAGGACGTCTGGGTTTGGGCTCAGGAGCCCTCCGGCGGCTTTGCTCCCCGGCGGCAGCACTAGCTGTCGGCCTCACCGTGGATGTTGTCCATGTGCACTTTGAGGTAGTCGTTCCTCGTAAACTTCTTGTGGCAAAACTGGCATTCTGCCAGCGGGCGGTTAGGGTTGTGAGTCATCTTGTGTCGGATCAGCATTTTCTTCAGGCTGAAAGCCAAGTCACAAACCTGGAAGAGACCCAGAGAACCCAGTGTGACCCTGAGACACCTGGGCGACAACACTTTACCACACACAGCCCCAGCAGGCAGAGTCCTGCTATCAAGGCCGTGCTGCTGGGAGTAACAAGTTTGCTCTTGACGTAAATGTAAACGCAACACTCAAACCGAAGGGTAAAGCAAACTGGTGATAGCGCGCCAGAGTCAGGGACATTTGATGTGTACCCCTCTGCACCCCCACCCACGTCATGAGCAGCCCCTAAAGTAGCAGCCTGTGGACACATAAGCCTCACCTGGACCGTGACAATTTCATGTTCAAGCTCTTGAACAACATGCCTGTGGGTGGCCTGTGGTGGATACGTCTCCTGAGGGCGTCGGTGGCAGAAGACTCGCGTCTCCAGCAATCCTCTCCTTTAGCCCCATTTGTGAAGAAAAAGGTCTTGCCCCTTCGTGCAAGTGTTTCTTAGATAGCCTCAATTTAGTAAGGATGGTAACAAGTTTACATCACAGCACATGTACACACGGCAGCCAGGCTCAACATGCACTCAACAGTCCAGTAACTAAAAATATTAAGTTAACACAGTAGATGAGAGATAGAATTCGTTGGATCTTACAGCCAGTTCCACAAACAGAATGGTTGTTACTTACTAAATCATGGCGCGGCGGGACTACGGGGATGTGGCCCACCTCGTGCGGGTGGACAGAGCCTGCTTGTCTGCGTGGGGTGAATGAACCCCCCCTCACTTGCTGTCACCTGGCTCTCAGCTGACTTCTGCCAAGGCAGGTGGAGCTCACTTCAGGGGGCGCCTGCGAGGCTGCAGTGTGGAGGGGGGTAGGACAGTGCTGGCCCCCAGTGCTGGCTGAGCACGGGGGCCAGAGGCCGCCGGCAGCGGTGTCCACCTGCTTCTGCGCCTACAGTACTGTCAGCTTCAGTGCTGCTCTCTCTCACCACCCGCCAGGGCTCCCGGGGCTCATCCTCACTGCGCTGGTCAGAAGGGTTGGGGCGTGGGCATAACCCCCTCAGGAGAAAGTTCTGGCCCTCAGAGCTCTCGCTTTGCCCCCACTGCCCTACTAGCCCGCTGAGCGCCTCTTTGTCTCCCGTCAGCCTGGGTGCTGTCCTGACCTTTGCTGTGGAAGTCCACTTTGCCCCCATTTCTGGGCAGCTCTGCAGGCTGCTATTGACGTAGGTTTTGGTGTGTCTGGGGGATGTGGGTGCGGGTTCTTCCTGGGCTGCTTTCTTGAGCCTGCTGAGTGCTGTTGGAGACTGTGAGCATCGTGTACAGAATTATTTCCCATAAAAACAGTTAACAGGTTAAGCAACACCGACACCTAATTGCAGGCCCAACCATGAAACGGCTGATTCAGGACCATCAGCCTCCCTGTGTCCCCTTGGCGTCACCCGGCCAGCAGACACGGGCCAAGTAGGTCAGGGCTCCACAGGCAAATCAGTGACCACCATGGTCCCAGCTTCTGAAGCTACACCAAACGGAAATCTACACTGTAATCTGTCCTTTGCATACCCCAGTGAGCATTTGAGTTGCTGCCTACGATGCGTAGTTCCTCACTGGAGAAACCAAAGCCCAGGCTCCCACAGCCAGCTTCTAAGGTAGCTCCGTAGGGATCGCACCAAGGTGTTTGGAATACTCAAGTGTTTCACCATCATAGCGCCTGGGACAGCTGCCTGTATTTTGCATAGAGACAGAGACAAAGTACCAAGCCTCACCTCGCACGATGTGAAACAGTCAGGTGGTCACTGAGGTGTCTCCATGTTCGTCCTCATGCTTCTGCACACACAGCCTCATGGCAGACTACCCAGCTCTTAAGAGTCTGTCTTCCTGCCTCATTCTGCCTACTCATTCCTCAAGGCATTACACAACGTCCTCCTCATAGTAACCTTTACAATATTTATCCTGCATGTAACCATTAACTCAATCTTTAAAAATCTAGTCTGAGGAACAGAAGGGCAACAGTAGATTGCATACATGCTGTTCAACTCTCCCCACTATCCCTCCCATCTTACTTTGCTTCGTCTCTCCCTCCCCTCCTCCACCCGCCGTTCACTTTCCTGAGACCCGACGCCTTTCCCACCCCACATACCCGTTCACACTGTCCCCTGAGCCGGCACTATGCTTTTCTCCATGGCGGACACCTCGCCTTTCCTGCTTAGAGCGACGTCCTCAGAGAGCTCTTCCTGCGCGCCTCTTTCACAGCCTGACTGTCTTTCCGAGTCTTTCTCGTGAAATTCCATCAGACACGAAACGCCTATACTCTGCCTGAATGTGAGGCAGGAGACGTGGCATCCGGCTCCCTAACTCCACTGCGCGGTGGAGAGCAGGCTCGGGCCCAACGGCGTCACTAGCGTGCGGGATTCCTAGTTGCTCTGTGGTCGCCACAAACGTTGGAGCAGGCGGTGGAGGAGCAGTAGTGTGGTGACACCCTTGTGTACCCCCTGGGTCTCCAGCAGGCTCCCAGGATTTTTAAACCCCGCCAGTGTGGGTTCAGGTGGACCTCGCTCTCCCAAAGGAAATTCAGACAAGCCATCATTTTCCATTTGCCCAGCTGACACCATTTCTGAGAAATAAAACCCCTCCGCGGTGAGAGGATGTTCTCAGGTGGTTCAGCGTCGCAGTGTGTGGTGAGGGAGAACAAGGGCAAAGCCAGGGCCTGGGCGCTGGGACACCAGCAGCTGCGGCCCGGGCGGGGGGCAGGCAGCGGGCCAGACGCCGCGTCACTGGTGAGGGCCGAGTGGGGGTACAGGATCACGTAGCTGCCACTTGGTAGCTAAGGGGCAGCTGGGAACTACCTCCCTAGGCCTGAAAAGCTGTTTTCATGAACCTAAATGCAGCAGAATGGATGGTCTGTGTAAATCAGTCTAATAGGAGAACATTCCTAGGCCTTTTTTAGAATACGGGAGAGCAGGAGAGATGCTGGAGGGCAGCAGGAATGCTTTTCTGTCTTTCCAACTATGGTTCTTAGGGAGTCCCTCAGGCTACTCCGATTTAGCATCATTCACATGGAAAATACTCCAGGCTGGATGTAAACTGTTACAGGACTTCTTCAGCAAAACTACCTGGAGATACTAGAATTGTATGCAGATAACTTCAAGGGTTTATCACAGAAAGGTACTTCAGGTCCAAGGCCCCGCCCTGGGTGTGTTCAGCCCTAAGAGAAGGACCTGTGACTCCAACACAGCACTGAGGGAGGCAGACAGGAGGGTGCAGTCCACTCAGCTTGGACCCTGGGGCTCACCGGCCCTGGAAGGACAGTCCAGGCACAGGGAGGGTCAAAGGCACCGAGGCGTGGGAACAAGGCCTGCGAGGCTAAGCTCCCAAGGCCCCAGACTGGCTGGCATTGCAGAAATAACCTGAAGGTGGAGTTACCACTGGGGGCTAGACTCCAATCACAGACCTCCCACTAATCATAATCAGAAACCGGGAGTATATTCTGCAATCAGTGGCAAGTAATCAAAAGATACTAAACGGAGATCGAAACTAAACAAATTTAGTCAGTAGGCTACAGACACTGGAGTACGCGCCAGCAGTGGTACTCCACTCTGGTCTAGACAAGTAGGACCGTGATTGTAAAGGTATGTAATGTGCTCATTCTACAGTACATGTCTGCTACCCCAGACATTTTTCTAGGCCTGGAGATAGAGCAGTGGACAATAAAGAAAAAACTGTCGTCATAGGCTATAGAACAGCTGATAAACAATTTAAAGCGGGTGGCATTTCAAGTGGGTCTTAGTGCCATGATGTCTATGGGGGCTAAGAGGGTTAAGCAGAGAAGTAAAACACAGAAGCAAGCCCTAAAGCTACCTGAGGAAAAGACGGGTGAGCAGGGAGGAGAATCAGCCAATTATGAGATCTTGAGTAGCGCATCTGAGAACAGCAGGGTCACTTTGTGGCCAGAGAGCTGGCAGGTGGCCGTGTAGGTCACGTGGCGACTTCCGACCACGGTAAGATTTAAACAAGAAATTGTGCTTACACATGCCCTCACACAGTCTGACTTGGGTTCTGGAAAGATCAATCTGCGTAGTAAATTCAGGATCACAGATAAAAGGAGAGGACTCAATGAAGCCACTGTTCGATTATTCCAGAAGACTAGGATGGTGTGAGGAATATTCAGATTCTCAACTAATTTTAAATGGAGAGCCAATCAGACTGGCTACTGGATGAGATGAAAGGTGTGAGAGTAAGAGCTGTAAATGAAGGAGGCAACAGGCTTGAAATAAATAGCAGCAAAGAGGTCAGGAATCACTGGCACTGAGAGGCAACCGCATGGCTTCGAACACCAGCCCTCAGAGGTGTTCGTTTAAAACTTACTCAGACTCTGTGGACCTAAATTTCTTCACAGAAGCTGAAATCTGAGCGAACACATGAGAACAGTGGATCACAGTCTAACCTGCAAGATAAATTCAACTAGATGGTGCTATCAGTTGTGGCTTGGGAGGAAAAAGGTGTCTCCCATCTGTTTTGGCCCTGGTTTCCTGATATTTGTGTGGAGATAATAGAACCTGTTTTGAATTAATGTGGAGGTGGCAGGGTCCTTGGAGAAAGTTGAAGTAGGCTACAGAGAGATCTGGAGATTATCACCATATGGTAGTAGCCAAAGATACTTATAACTTGCAGGTAAGGCATGGCATGGAGCAGGAACTATGAAGAAAGGAAAGTCGAAGGAGTGAGGGGAGGGTTGATCAGTGGAAAGGCATTTGAGGAAAATCTTGAAGAACTGACAGATCTGTAGCTATATCTATTCTACAAGTAGGACAGGAGGTGAAGAGGAGTTTGTAGTTAGAAGGAATAGTGTATATGACGCTAACCATGTGGAGCGAAGATAGGGACCAGCCTCACTTTTTCAGGAAACTTGAACTATTTTTTGGTCATTTAAGTGGAAAGGTGAGTCTTTGTCCTATAGGCTGTGAGAAGTTAGCACAGAGATGCACATGCACTGTATTTACAAGGACAAAGTCACAGCGGCACTTTACTGTTGACACCACAGAGGTAAAAAGGGTTAGAAGGAGATAGTATGAACAATTTGGAGGCCAGCAAATTAGATCACCTATTTGAAAGGGCAAAGTCCCAGAAACACACAAATCATTATTAAAACTAATTTAAGAGGAAAAACTCCAACACACATAACAGATCAAATCAAATTAAAAATATCCCAGCTAAGAAAAGTCCAGTGATGAACACCGATAGAAGAATTAACATTAATCCTTCTCAAACTCTGCCAAAAAGTACTGTAAGGCCAACCGTAATAGTAACAAAGCTCAGCAAGGAGAGGGAACTACAAACCAATATCCCTTATAAACATGAATGTAAAACTAAACCCAGACAAGCCACATCCAGAAATATCAATTGCCATTTTCCAAGTGACCAAATGACAACTCAAAGAAAATTAATGTAATAACCACATTGATACAAAAAAACAGAAGGGGAAAAACTAAGGTCACCTAGAAAATGCAGTAAAAATTATGTGAAAAACACCCAACATAGTCTTGTTAAATTTGTTAAGTAGCAAGGGAACCTGAATACAATAAAGATCATTCGTGGGAAAAAAAACCTATAGCTAATATATTCAAGAGTAAAAAACTGATAATGAATCGTTACCTTAATTTTAAATATACATTTTAACTCACACTGAAAAAGGGTATCAAGAAAGTGAAATCTACAAAATGAGAGATAAGTTTCAAGTTTTAAATCTGGTAAATATCTAGTACTCCAATTAAACAGGACTTTACAGTGAATGAAAAGACAAACACATTCTAAAAGGACTTGAGTATGTACTTCTCCATAGATGATACCAACTGGCCAAGAAGCAGGAACATGTTAAGATTATGAATTTCATTACTCCTTTGGAAAATATAAATCAAAACTGAAATGTGATACCATTTCACATTCCCTAAGATGAATATAACTGTGAAGGGAAAATAATTGTTAACCATTATTAGGAGAAAAGCAGCGTCTTCAGCTCTGTGCTTTGGTTTCTTGATTTTTAAGTGAAGATAATAATAGAACCTGTGTTTTGGGTTATTTGGAGATGGCAGAGTCCTTGTAGAAAAGAGGAGTTGAAGAAATCTACCCTAGATTTCAGGGCATGTACCTGCAATTTCCAACCTGGAAATTGGAATCCCTGTTCTTTGCGGGTGGGAGCATTAAGCAGTAGCTTTACTGTGGCAAACATTATGGCAGTGACGCAGTCAAATAGCATCGCCCTTTGACACAACAGTTGAAACCAGATATTCAAATACATGCATACATATATTCCTCACCTCATAGTCACAATAACTCCTAAGGTAGAAACAACCCAATTGTGAACAGGTGACTGCACTGACCAGTATTGGTCTACAGAGTCAATGGGAGGCATCATTCAGGGATGGAAAGGACACCCGCTACCACATGGATGGGCCTTAAGAGCATCCTAAGTGAAAGAAGTCAGTACAGAAGGTCACATGCCGCATGGGCCATGATTTACATGCAATACCCAGGAGAGGCCAAGCTACAGAAATGTAGGCAGGGCATGTGTGCCAGGCTGGAGAAAATGCAGTTAACGGGAGGGACTTTTACTCTGCAGTGAGGAAAATGCTCTGGAACTAGATATAGGTGCTGAATGCACCACAGTCAATGTACCAAATGCAAATGAATCGTTTGCTTGAAAATGATTCATTTCATGTGAACTTCAACTCAATTAAAAACCTCCTTGACAGGCTAGCCAGGAGAACACATACCTTGGAGACAGGGTGTGACAAGACACGGTGAGGCTGCTCCTGCCTCACTTCCTTCTGAAGTAAGGAACGTGCAAGCTATTGACGGGGAGACATTTGGAACAGCAAGTCCACTGTCTCCCGAGGGCTGCGGTTGACAGACACGTAGGAGCTGTTCAACTGGCTTCTCGAACCCACATAGGCTGTAAATGTGACATTAGTAGGTTGACAACAGCGTGCTTAGCACACTCTGGTTCTGAGGACATTGGGAAGCAGCGTAAAGTCAGCCAGACACTGAGTGGGACGGTGGGAGACAACCACAGGAGATCGCCTCTCCCTCCCGACACGTTAGGGCAGCTGTCCCATCAAGTAGCCAAAGTAGCCCTGCTAGTGTGACAGCGAGTGCCATGCGGGGCATAGCACCCATGAAGGACACCAGTGGCGATGACCAGGCTGGGTTTGTACCTCCAATTCCCAGTACTTGTCTTCAGGTCATTTTCTAAAAGCAGGTCACTGTTGATGTAGGTGTTGTTATGAGAGGGCCCACAGGGAGTAGGCGGCTCCTTACCCTGACCACCAGATTATCATGGGAGGGCAAGGAAGACATGCTGTGTGAGGGAGTCTACTTTCACACAGACTGGTCACCCCTCGGGGCCTGCCAGTGGGGCTGCGTGCTCACGTTTCCCTCAACACGGGGGTCACCCACCCTTCCGCAGTGGCACACAGTTCAGTACACTTTTTGCTATTTTGGGGTCAGAAATAAGCGTCCAAGTGCTTTTGCTCATACCTGGGTCAGCTCTCTGTCACACACAGGAGAAGGTGACATTGTTGCTCAAGAAACCATTCTTTTTCCTAAATGGATTAAACTCAGATAATTTCAACTGAAATGCCACAGCAGGGAATGTAAACCCCTAGCAGAGTGTTATTTTAACAAGAGTTTCAAAACCGCTCGCCTTGTACAAAGCAAACACCTGACGCGCTAAATTTCCAGCTTTAACTGTCACTGACTGATCTGTCAAAGCCTTCGGCAGACACTGATGGTGCCTTGAGCCATCATGCGCTGCTATCCTGAAAGTACGCAGTTCTGTTAACACAGGTGCAAACACAGCGTAAAGCAAATCAGTTTAGCTGTTACCAGTAGACTCGATGACTGACATTAATAACCAGATGAGTAACGTTAACAACCATGTGGATTATGCCACCAAGATGTAAACAACACAAGACATCACGATATAGAGATCAGCATTGTAACACCACCACACCCAGCCCGCCCCCACCCCTCCACCTCCCCCTTGGGGAAGAAAAGAGAAGCTGACTCACGTCGCACTGAAAAGGCTTTTCTCCGGTGTGTGTCCGCTTGTGCTCGTCCAGGCCGCGCTTCTGGCTGAAGGCCTTGCTGCACTCGGGGCACTTGTAGGGCTTCTCCTGCAGTCAAGGCAGAGAGGCCCCGTGAGTGTGAGTGAGCAGTCAAGGCCGGGCCGGCACCATGGCTCCTGTGCCCGGGGTGGTTCCGTTTCAGCATGAGAGCGTGTTACATTTTCTTGGATGAAGCCATTTCTTTGCCAACCTGGAGTGTGAACACTTGCCCTGGTCTAGGTATCTAAGAAGACGCATGATTCTAAGTGCTTCATGCACTGCAGAAATCTGGGAACCCTGGTGTACATTGTTTTCGCCTTCTGAGAGGAATTCTGTGAATGAAAGCTCAGGAACCAAACTGTCAACAGATTTTGTCACCTAATCTGTTTTCCTAGGCAGGGCGTTTGTTCCTTTATGAAACCTAGTTTACCAGGCAGTCTCCTGGGATGCACAACTAGGACATGCAATATGCAGCGAGTGTATTCTTACAATTCTATCGATTTTGCAAATGTTGACATAACTTTTGTTATAGAACCTATGTCACTACTTAAGTAACTTCCCTAATCGTTAAGTTTTCAGTACTTTAAAATCAATTTTCTTAGTAGTGTGTGGCACGCCCATCTTTTTAACTGCAGTCTATATATCCTCCTTGATGAGGATATCATGCAGCTTACGTTTTTAAAATCCAAGCCTAAACCGAATTTTTAAAGAGTGGGAGATGACTGATATATAAGTCAGGATCATTTCTACATGGAAATTATAAATCAGTAACACAGTTCTGTTCACAATTGCCTCCAAAAGAATGGAAAACCTGTACACCCCCTCTTAAAGCGTTTCCAGGCAAACCTCACATCTTTCTCTCCTGGCACACAAGTAATGTGCCACCGTGCAGACGTTGCTGAAATACACCAGCATTCCTTTGGATGAACTTAGCAATGTCATGCAAGTGGTGCCAGCCCGTCTCCCTGGTGGTATCACTTAATTCACATGCTTGTTGCCTTCTGCAAGCTTGACTGAAAACTGCCCAGCAGGACAATCCTGACAGGAATTAGAGACTATGACTTGTGCAGGAGGCTACGCCCTGGCCAGGAGCCTTCAGTCACTGCTGTAGCCTCGCCTGGACCTAGTGACTGCAGTTAGGAGTCATGCTTGCAGAAACGCTTGATGGTCCAGGGAAAGACTATGACTGTCAGCTTCAGAGTGAGTGTCTTTGGTCACAGTTCATAGATACCCTGTGATCTAGATCAGTGTGTTGCCTTTTAGTCTGTTTAAGGAAAAGAAAGGACCAGGCTCGGTCTCTTCATAAAACAATGGAGTGGGAGACTGTGTCTACTTCACCAATCAGCTTGCCTGTGCTTTCACCACGTAATTAGACATCTAGAATAAAAAATACAATTTTTGCCATTACTATAAAAGGACACTGGAAAAGTGATCACCACAAAATTATGAATTTTAAAAGTATTCAGTCTTGCAATAGGTCTTTCCAAAGCACTTCTAATTCCCAATGACAGGGTTTCCAGGAGCCTGAGGTTTCCCCCAGTTGTCTGGGACACACACAGTCTATCTGTCTCTCTTTCTCTCTCTCTTCTTTGTCTCTGTCTCTTTCTGTCTCTCTCTGTGTCTCTGTCCGTCTCTCTTCTCTGTCTCTGTGTATCTCTCTGTCTCTGTCTCTCTGTGTCTGTCTCAATCTGTCTCTGTCTGCCTCTCTGTCTCTCTGTCTGTCTTTGTCTCTGTCCTTGTCACTTCTACCAACACCTTCAATTCCATATGCCCCACTCTCTCCTCTGTCTCTGTCTGCCTCTTTCTATCTCTGTCTGTCTCTGTATCTGTCTGTCTATCTGTCTCTACCTCTATCATCTGTGTGTCTGTCTGTCTCTGTCTCTCTGCCTCTCTCTGTGTCTGTCTCTCTATCTGTCTTTGTCTCTCTCTGCCTCTCTCTCTGTCTCTATATCTGTCTCTGCCTCTGTCTATCTCTCTGTCTCTGTGTCTCTCTCTGTCTCTCTGCCTGTGTCTGTCTGTCTCTGTCTGTGTCTCTGTCTATATCTGTCTGTCTGCCTCTCTCCTCTGTCTCTCTCTGTCCATCTCTCTGTCCCCCTCTCTGTCTCTCTGTGTCTGTCTCTGTCTCTCTGTCTCTGTGTCTCTGTCTG
>NW_004567122.1:10255560-10256160 GCF_000260355.1 Condylura cristata
CTGTCTCTCTGTCTGTCTCTGTGTCTATCTATCTCTGTCTCTGTCTCTCTGTCTATATCTGTCTGTCTGCCTCTCTCCTCTGTCTCTCTCTCTCTCTCTTTTTGCCTCTTTCTCTCTGTCTCTCTGTCCATCTCTCTGTCTCCTCTGTCTCTGTCTGGTCTGTCTGTCTGGTCTGTCTGTCTCTGTGTCTCTCTGTCTGCCTCTCTCTTCTGTCTCTGTCTCTTTGTGTCTATCTCTCTCTCTCTGCTCTCTGCCTGTGTCTGTCTCTGTCTCTCTGCCTCTGTCTCTCCTGTCTCTCTGCCTCTGTGTCTGAGTGTCTCTGTCTCTCTGTCTGTCTCTCTGCCTGTCTGTCTCTGTCTCTGTCTCTGCCTCTCTCCTCTGTCTCTCTCTCTGTTCTCTGTCTACCTATCTCTCTCTCTCTCCTCTCTGTCATCTCTGTCTCTATATCTGTCTCTGTCTGTCTGTCTCTGTCTCTCTGCCTGTGTCTGTCTCTGCCTCTCTCTGTCTCTGTCCGTCCTCTCTGTCTCTATATCTGTCTCTGTGTCTGTCTCTGTCTCTCTCTCTCCTCTGTCTCTGTCTCTCTTTGCCTCTTTCTCTCTC
>NW_004567122.1:10258138-10258886 GCF_000260355.1 Condylura cristata
GTCTCTCATCTGTGTCTGTCTCTCTGCCTCTCTCTGTGTCTCTGTCTCTCTATGTCTCTGTCTCTGTCTCCTCTCTGCCTCTCTGTCTCTCTCCTCTGTCTCTGTCTGCCTGTCTCTATCTGTCTCTATATCTGTCTCTGTCTCTGCCTCTGTCTCTCTGCCTGTCTCTCTGTCTCTGTGTCTCTCTCTGTCTCTCCTCTCTGCCTCTGTCTCTTCTCTGTCTCTGCCTGTCTCTCTCTGTCTCTGTCTCTTTATCTGTCTCTGCCTCTGTGTCTCTCTCTGTCTCTCCTCTGTCATCTCTGCCTCTGTCTCTGTCACTGTCTCTTTTTTCTCTGTCTGTCTGTCTCTATATCTGTCTCTGTCTCTATCTGTCTCTGCCTCTCTCCACCTCTCTGTCCCTCTCTCTCTTCTCTCTCTGTCTCTGTCTCTGTGTCTCTCTTTGTATCTGTCTCTCTGTGTGTCTCTCTTTGTATTTGTCTCTCTGTATCTGTCTCTCTCTGCCTCTGGGTCTGTCTCTGTCTCTCTGTATCTGTCTCTGTCTGACTCTCTTCTGTCTCTGTCTCTCTGCTTTTCTCCTCTGTCTCTGTCTTTCTGTCCCTCTCTCTGTCTCTGTGTCTCTGTCTGTCTCTCTGTGTCTGTCTGTCTCCTCTCTGCCTTTCTCTCTGTCTCTCTGCCTGTGTCTGTCTCTCTCTGCCTGTCTCTCTCTCTGTCTCTCCTGTCTGTCTGCCTCTGTTTCTCCTCTGTCTCT
>NW_004567122.1:10260401-10264004 GCF_000260355.1 Condylura cristata
TCTCTCCTCTCTGTCATCTCTGCCTCTTTCTGTCTCTGTCACTGTCTCTTTTTTCTCTGTCTCTCTGTCTCTGTCTCTATATCTGTCTGTCTCTCTGCCTCTGTCTCTGCCTCTCTGTCTATCTCTGTCTATATCTGCCTCTGTCTCTCCTCTGACTGCCTCTCTCCTGTCTCTGTCTCTTTGCCTCTGTGTCTCTGTCTCTGTTCCCTAATCTCTTCTCTGTCTCTGTGTCTCTCTTTGTATCTGTCTCTCTGTGTCTCTGTCTCTGTCTCTCTGTTTATATCTGTCTGACTCTCTTTTGTCTCTGTCTCTCTGCTTTTCTCCTCTGTCTCTGTCTCTCTGTCCCTCTCTCTTCTCTGTGTCTCTGTGTCTCTGTCTCTCTGTGTCTGTCTCTCTCTCTGTCTCTCCTGTCTGCCTCTGTTTCTCCTCTGTCTCTGCCTCTCTTTACCTCTGTCTCTCTGTCTCTGTCTGCCTCTCTCTGTGTCTCTGTCTCTCTGTTCTGTCTGTCTGCCTGTCTCTCTGTGTCTGTCTGTCTCTCCTTTCTGCCTCTGTCTGTCTCTCTGCGTGTCTTTGTCTGTCTCTGTCTCTGCCTCTCTCCTCTGTCTCTCTGTCTCTGTATCTCTCTGCCTCTGTCTCTCTGTCTCTGTCTGTCTGTCTCTCCTCTGTCTGTCTCTGTCCATCTCTGTCCCCCTCTCTCTGTCTCTGTCTGTCTCTGTCCATCTCTGTCCCCCTCTCTCTGTCTCTGTATCTGTCTGTCTCTGCCTCTGTCTCTCCTCTGTCCCCCTCTCTGTCTTTGTCTGTCTCTTTGCCTCTGTCTCTCTTTCTCTGTATCTGTCTCTATCTCTGTGTCTCTGTCTCTCTGTGTCTCTGTCTCTCTGTGTCTCTGTCTCTCTGTCTGCCTCTCTATCTCTGTGTGTCTTTCTCTCTGTCTCTCTGTCTGTGTCTGTCTCTCTCCTCTCTGCCTCTCTGCCTGTGTCTGTCTCTCTGCCCCTCTCTGTCGGTCTCTGTCTCTCCTGTCTCTGCCTCTCTCGTCTGTGTCTCTCTCCTCTCTGTCATCTGTCTCCTCTCTGCTTCTGTCTCTCTCTGTCTGTCTCTCTCTCTCTCTCTCTCTGTCTGTCTCTCCACCCCCCCAATTCATCCTCTCTGTCTGTCTCTCTTCCCCCCAATTCTTCATTTATTAGGCAGAGACGTCTTAATAGACCATCAGACTGGAGATCTTTCTCTCTAGAGGGGTAACAAATTCTTAAGTTTGACTTTTTACTTTCAAACTAGTCAACCAGTGAATTAAATGAATCTTGAACATCTTGTATTTGCCCTGTCTCGGAGAGTTCTTAAAGTTGAGAGACTGGCCTATGTCATCAGATAGCATCTTCCTTTGGGGGAACTTCTACTGATATTGGCAAAATACCCAGGGCACTTCCCATCAGAACTCAAACAGATGCCTGCAATTCTCCCCAGCATCAGCCAGCACCCTCTGAGTAAGAGCCGGTGAGCAGCTTCCCCTCTGCACACAAGGAGAACGCTCTTGGGATACTCGGAAGGCCGGGGGTCATCACCAGCCCCACCAGCTAGACCCACTGGGCTCAAGGTTTAATGGGATTCCCCTCAAGCATTTCTCTGTCCGGCAGAAGCCTTCCTGAATTCCTGCCACCTAACCTGGCTGTTCCCCACGACCTCCTGACCCTGACGGAGCACGCCCCAGCTGTGCACTGGATGGCTCAGTCCTCCGAATGACGCCAGCTCACAGGCCCTGCTCCTCAGTCAAGGGCAGAACTGCCAGTATCCACTCTGACAACAGATGAGCTTCCACAGTTGCTTATGATTCTAGAATGCTGTAGAAGCAAAGTGACTTAGTTTCAGTTTAGATCTTAGTTCCAGCAGAGACTGAATTAAAAACGGGCTAATGCTCAGGAATTACTAGCTATCATCTTTGACCTTAGCTGTGAGAATGGTGCTAGAACAGTCTAAAATTGACCCTAGATACTAAGGAAGTCACCCTGCTGATACCTCACTTATGATTTTGCCAACATCATTAGGACACCATGGATCAAAAATCAGAACCTGAACTCCATGATGGTCATAAGGAGACATGTCTCCAATAGATGACTTAGGAGATATGGCCAAAGAGGTCAACCTCTGTTCCCTTGGTTCGTACTATTGAGACAACAAAAAAACCAAGCTTTGTTTTGGACATAAATAATCCAGTTGTACTGGAAGCGCTAATAAATGTCCACTCCTAATCTGTACTGCACTAAACCCTTGGTTCACCAAGAAAATGGCAATACTGACGGATCAAATACGGGTGAAGACTTTGGAAAGCGTTAACCTTTCTTGTACCCACGTGTCTAAAGAACGATCCAGGGAAGTCTGCTCAGGTCTTGTATAAATTGTCTCAGGACCAGTTGCAGACTGGCCATTGGATTTCATGTAGTACCTGTAAGCTCATGGATGTAAATATGATGTATTTACTATGGTGTGTAGGTTTGACCCTTGTTGGAGGAAGAATCACACTTACCTGGGAAACTCTTCTGGTGTGGTGTAGTGATGTAGGAACCCACCTTACTGAGCAGATGCTGGAAGTGATGCCTCTGGAAGTCCTGCAGCATTTCTGTGCCCACCACCCTCAACACCAGATATAGCAGCATGCAACAACAGCAACTACTAAAATCAGCTGGCCAAATTTGTAAAGGTCCGCCACATTCTTTGGCCAAAACCATGGCTTTGTTAAATCCATACTTTTAGGAGCTCTCGAGCTATTGAGATTGTCAGAAACTGCTCACAATGTTCCCAGTCTCAGCCTCTCTGAGATACTTCAGTACCTCAGACGCGTCACCACTTTGCTCAAAAACATAACCAAGTTCTGACACAGTAATCTCTCACACGGCACTCCAGAGGGGCAGAGACCTTACCCAAAACTTCTACAGCCCAGAGATTTCTTCTTTGTCTGAAAACTCGGCCCCATTACAGGAAAGGTCCCCGGCCAGCTTATTACTGGGGACACCGGTGCGGCAGATTTTCAGGGAACAGGTGCCTGGCTTAGTGCACGCAACCACAGAGCGCCCAGCCCCTCAATGGGCCTACAGTCGCCTAGCGGGGAATGCCCAGAGCTGAAGCGGACCACCGGCGAGGAGACGGCCCCCTTCAACTCCTCCACCTCCTTCCTCTCATGCAGTTTTCTCTTGCCCCAGGTTTCTGCCTCTTTCCTTGCGCAGACCTTCCAACCTGTTACAAGACCGGGAAAGCTTTCTGATGATTCTTATTTTTAAACTTAGGACATTTCAACCAAATTCCAGTTAAAACAGTTCAGCGCAACAAGTGAGCTTGACTCAGGAGCTCAAATAGCTTTGAGGAGCCATATGGTCCACTGATCACCTGTGTGTGTTAGCAAAGACGCTTTACCCAACAGTATCCCCTGTTGTTCAAGAAAAAATGCCTGAACAAAGGTAGGAAGTAAATGATATAAAAGTTAAACCAGGGCCCTCCCTGGTGGCGCAGCAGGTGAAAGCACAGCACAGAGAATCTAAAGCCGCTTCTGCATGAGTTCGATTCCCGCTTGCCCAGGGAGGTGACCACATGGCGCCCCCGACCTCTCCTGACCCGCCC
>NW_004567122.1:10264104-10271239 GCF_000260355.1 Condylura cristata
TCTGGCCTGTACCCCAGTTCTGTATGCACAAATAAATAAATCTTTAAAAAAAAAAAAAAAGTTAAACCAGTACGTTGGTTTCAACAAATACGCCAAACACCCTTGATGGCTGCCACCTCATTTTAACCCACCGCCTTCACGGTGGGTTTCTGGTTCGCATCGCTGCACGGACTGGGCCGATGACGTGGCTAAAATGTCTGCCTTTCTGTTACTTTAAGGTTTTTCAGAAACAAGATGCTACCATGGTGAAAGAAGTCATGCTGGGCCAGTGCTGGAGGGGGTCACCCCAGCCTGCAGCGTCAGCAAGATGCCGCGGCCTTCGGGCGTCACAGCAAGTGCTGTCCAGGTACTGGGGGGACGGGAGGCCACTGTATCCACGACACACCTGCCACCTCTCTCTTGCATACGCTGTGTGTGTGTGTGTGTGTGTGTGTGTGTGTATACATAACTATATATACTCATGATTTTCATACCGATTTAAAAATACTTTAGCATGTATGTAATTTTCTTTACCTGATACACCATTGTCTTACATTTTTGGAAGTCCACTTCTGCTGTTTGTGGTTTTTCCTGGCTCTTTTCCCTTCAGTGTTTCTGTAATTTGGAACTTGAGCTCACATTCGGTGGACCTTCGTGTTAGCAGACCTGTGCCCCTGGGTGGTGGCAGGTCCCTCCAGAAAAATGTCCCCAAATGCCAGATAAATGTCCCCAAATGTTTCCATCTGCTGGTAGGCTACTCCTAGTGCCCAATTTCACTGTGAGTGTCCCTTCCAGGGCTCAGGGCCAGGCTGGACATGACTCCACCTGGCCCTGTTATCTGCTGAGGGCCTCTTTTCCGGGGTCTGAAGTCTCCTAAAATGCCGGAAAGGGAAGCCGGTATCTACATAATTTTCAAAATGTTAAGACTGTTCAGTCAACAGGAAAAGAACTTTCTTGGCACTACGAGGAATAAGTTTACTGCTTTTGTCTCTCTAATAAACAACCTCTTTCACGCATTGCATTTCCATGGGTGCCTCCTCTTTTTTCAACTACTGCCTGCTAAAGAGAAAAAGCTCTAAGCATTAAGATCAGAAAGTTCTTGCTGCTGCTAAAAATAGCTTTTTTATCAAAGTGTTTTTCTTAAACACTTAAAAAAGGAGAAGAAAAGGAAAGCTTTTCTGCCTACACTGATTTGTGAAACCAGATCTAAGAAGTGAGAGGCGGATACATCCCTCTGGCTGCTTCCCATGCCGGGTGGCCAGGGGCTGCAGCGGACAGCCTCAGACAGGACTGCAGGGCAGTCAGGAGACGTGAGACAGAGGCTGTGTGTGACAGTCAGGGTCAGAACCTACTTGCACCGTCCTAAAACCACTCCTTTCTGATTTCCTCTTAGGAGAGTCAGGAAGTTTCCGAGAGATGGCCCTGTGGCTTCCTTGAGGGCAGAGCCTCAGCAGAAGAATCTGACTCTACTGAGGAGTGGAGGCGTTTTTACAAGAGGTTTGGAAACCCAACTTGGGCCCTCCCTGGTGACACCGTCCACTAAAGCGCAGCTCTACGAAGCCAGGCGCAGACACTGCAGCCCAAGTCCAATGCACATGGCCCAGGAGATCTCCCCTGTTCCGCCCGCTGCTCCCCGCAGCAGTGTACTTCATCACCCCGCCTGTTCTGCTCCCCACTCTGTCTCTGGTGAAGCCTCTCAACCTCTGAACCCCATTTCTTATATACATTAATAAATCTTACAAAAAGAACCCCCAATTTGTACTGTGCATTGGCATGGGCGGAAATAAACTCATTACGCACATACTTTCACCCCATTCATAGCAGTATTTTTGAGATGTTTAAAGCTACTAGTAGTGATGAAACTATTACAGTGAGTTGAAGTGACACTGAAATGAGGCCACTACGCGCTGCCAGGGTCACTGAGGTCTGTGCGGGGAGCTGGGGGGGGGAGGGAAGGCCGAGCCTGGCTCAGAAGCTGCGCACACTGGGCCAGTTTGACCTGTTTTCTGAGGTTCCTCCCTGCCGGTGCTGGACAGGGGAGCATCAGTCACCACACAGGCCGGAGTGCCATGGGCCAGATACCCACAGGCTGATGACAAACTCTGGGGACTGAACATGCCAGATACTCCAAGAACATCAACTGTGACAGGCCTTCCTGCCAGCACACTCACTTAAGGCTGTCTTTGTTCAACTCGGTGTAGAACAGCCCGTTAAGGGGGTGTTCGGGTTGCCATGCCCAGCACTGTCAGGGCGCTGGCCAGATGGCTACACAGGCTACTCCAGACCCCATTCCTGTCTCGTCTCATTGGCTTTCAGCAGCGACAGGCAGTGGCATTTCCGTACAATATCACCTATTTTCTCCTGAAGAGACACCAGAAGTTCAATGCCCCTCATGTCTCGAGTGTGAGCTCTCGCTGTGAGGGGAGTGCGAGTTATCTCACTAACATATCCTGCCAATCTAAAAGTTTGAGACTCACCTTTCAAAGAGGTGATTCGCTTTCGTGGCCCTGCATCTGTGAGGAGGCCTTCCCCACCCACAGCCACCTGGGGACAGGGATTCCGTGAGAGTGTAGCTGGAAAAACTCCACAATCGTATTTCTGTGTCTGCCAAGAAAGATGGCTTCGCTACATCCATAAGCCACAGCCCAGTACGTAAGAAGCAGCTGCGTCTGCCTTCACACATCTGTCTGCCTTCACACATCCGTCTTGCAAAAAGCATCAACACTATTCCCAGAGCGATAGCAAGGACAGAGTCATCACCTGATGGACCCTGGCCAGACTGCCTGAGGTGCTCCTGGGAAGGACCTTTACTGTCCACCCAAAGGGAATCCAATGTGGAGTCCACAGTGCCACCACCAGGCAGTGTAAGGGGAGCAAACTTGACCCCAGAGGCAGGATGGACGCTTAGAGGTCACTTCACTTCAAAGTTTAGGAAACCAAATAAACTGAAGTGAGGTAATAAATGCATAAATCTCTTTCTCAGAAATGAAACCTTCATCTCCGTTCCTGCCTTAATTCCTTCTTATTCCTCATCAACCAGGCTAGAGAAATAGTATCCCAAGTGGTAAACACACCTGGAAGGGGGTGGAGAGAGCAAGTGAATGGCTCACGCTGCAGACATGTGGCCCGGAGAGGCCTCCATAGCGCCTCCTGTCCC
The DNA here is from genome assembly GCF_000260355.1 of Condylura cristata. Lineage (NCBI taxonomy): Eukaryota > Metazoa > Chordata > Mammalia > Eulipotyphla > Talpidae > Condylura > Condylura cristata. Next base: position 10,267,241 of record NW_004567122.1, read on the forward strand.
TTTCTCTGAGAATGATGACAAAAACCCCTGCTACATTTAGCACATTCCTAACTCCACCTAGCCCTGACCCTGCAGGCCAGAGAACCCGTGTGCACACCAGGGTCCAGGAGAATGTCAACGTCTGAACTCCCTGGCCTGCCTTACGCTGCAGTTCACTCAGAAGGGTGGTAGCGACCATTGTTACTCAGCAAAGACTGCACGATAAAGCAAGCTCGTGAATAATAGGTGTCACCTGCTCACTGCTAACAGGCGAGACCAGAGCCTGAGCTGTCCACCACCTTCACAGGACACAGCAGCAGTGAGTGAGCTTGATCTGACACCCCAGGACTCCCCGAGGCCTCCAGCCCTCTCCCACAAAGCCCTTCACATCACCACCTCGTCACCACTGAGCATGGCTGACCTCTACTGTTCGTCCTCCATCTTCCCCTCAACACAGTCTTTAGAATGGGCACAAATCTGATGCAATCACACACTGTCCACAGCCATTTCAGAATGGAAATGAGCAGAATTTGATGCACGTTAATGCATTAACTGGATGTAAATAGAGATCAAATGGTTAGGTCCTTGATTAATTCTGCTTCTGAGTGATCACACAGTTTAAGGCCAAATAGCTTGTCCCTGGACTATTCTGAATGGCGGCAAATCTCTTCTCCAGTGGAACTATGTCATCTAGCAAAGGCAGAAATGATCGGGAGTCTCCCCGGTGAAGACGGTATCAAACAACATCAGGCAGAACTCACTCAGCTGGGATGATGTAAAGACTTCTGCACGACACCTTGAGAGAGATCTAACAATTATTTTCATGCCATTAATGCCCATCTAGACCCAAGAATAACCTGAAGTGCCCTATTTATTTTTTCTTGTAACCAACATAGACCAAATTAATCCCGATGTCCTTTGAGAGGCTCTACAACAAAGTCACAATGCTGGGGAGATGGGACAAGGTTCCTTGAAATAGGAGATGGTTGGAAGCCTCTCCGTTTTACTAAGGGGGGGCTTGCCAGGAGCAGAGAAGAAGCAGCTGCCCCCCCCACCCCACCCCCGGTCCCTCAGACAAGAACAGCCCTCGACATGATTTACACGCCATCGGTGAAGAACCCGAAGACTGCTGCTGCTCAGCACCACTGCTGTTTAGGGCAGAGAATTTTTTTTGTTTGAAGGACCCATGGAAACACACCACTGAGAAGCTAAAGCCGCTTCCGCATGAGTTCGATTCCCGCCTGCCCCGGAGGTGACCACATGGCGCGGCAGACCTCTCCTGACCCGCCCGCTGCTCCCCTCAGCAGTGTACTTCGTCCATCTGCCTGTTCTGCTCCCCACTGTCTCTGGTGAAGCCTCTCGCCGCCCCTGAGCCTCTGGCCTGTACCCCAGCTCTGTATGCACAAATAAATAAATCTTAAAAAAAAAAAATGATCACACGCTCAGATGCATAGCAACGCCAAGGGCTGTGACTGTTCTTGCAATTCCTGGACTCATGTCAGAGCAGACCAGATTACACCTACACCCTGATCCCAGGCCTATTTTACTACCTATAGAAATTCCAGACTTGAGCATGGGACTAGCGGGCAGGTGATAAACAGGACGGGGTCTCTTGCCATGGGTACACATATAGGGATTATCATCTTCTCTCTGCTTTGGAAGACTCGGAAAACAAACAAACAAAACACAGATTCCCAGAAACTGCTGAAAATTGTGTTCACATTTTCTACAACTCCAAACATTGCCATTCGCTTTCCAAACATCTCTCTCCAAAGATCAATCTGTTTGGGGGGCGGTGGGGAGGATATGTGATGTCAGGAAGACAGGCCACGTGGGCAGCAAAATCAGCGTCACAGACACCACGTGATCAATGCCCACTGGAGGGACGGGAGCCCCATCACACAGCGCCCAGTCGGGGCCCATGGTCCTGGGCCGCCTTCCCACCATGGGTGAATCACACCTGCACCCCGTGTCGGCAGGTGGGGGTGGGTCTGGACATCCACTGTGGCGTGGCGGGGTCTGCAAAGCCCATGCTGGTGTTTGTATAGCCTTCAGCTGTCCCAGGGGGCAGCAAGACTGGCCGTGTGCCCAAGAGCCGATGACCCAGCTCTACAAAATGTCCACTGTGCGACGGAACTTAAGAGGCCCTGTGCGCTGGCCCCTGGGTCGCCGATCCCGCTCGAGAGGACCAATCTCGGCCCGTGCCCTGCAGGCCATATATCTGACAGGTGCCCCTAAGGCCGCCTCCCACCACACATGCCACCAGCTGCACCCCATTAAAAGGCTCCAGGCCTCGCCTTGCTCTAAGGAGCAGCCTGGCCTAGAAACTTCTTTTACAGATGTTTATAGCTTTTGTGGCTTTTTCTTCACCATCTTATTTTTACAGCCAGTGTGATCTATCAACATATGACAAAACATAGCCGTGGCCTAGTAAACAATGCACCTACAGGTCACAACTCCTAGCTGTACAGAAAGCCAGGAGGATATGGAAAGCAGGTTTCCACATGACACATCCATAATTGGTTCTTCATTGGAACTAATGGAAAACACGCTTTCTATCCATTAGGGAAATGGATTGCACAATTCACATATAGGAAACTAAAAATAAGCACAGTGAAGAGAAGAGAATTTTTATATTAAAGCGTCGAGCAGACTTTAAATAGCAGCGAGGGCCCTGGGTCCCTGTTTAATCAATCCCATGGCGTCATGTGTGCAAACGAAGCGTGGGCCTCTCGCTCGCACGGAACGGAAAGCAGAGCTGTACGCTGGACGCGAGCAGAGATGCACCCCGACCGCCCCACCCTGTGAGGCCACAGCTACGGCGGGGGGAGCGGGGGGCTCAAAGACAACACCGATGGACACATCTTTCCTCTGCTACCCTCCTAATTTCTAGTCCCAGCCTGCACATCCGAACTCCCCAAGAACTAGTGAACACAGCCTGCCTGGTGCCCAGCTCCTGACAGCCCGCTCCGACTGGGGTGGCCACGGCCCGCCAGGCCCAGCGCTGTTGCCAACTCCCAAGGGGCCACCTCTTCCTCTCCAGTGACACCACGGTGAGAACCAGTCACGGGAGGGGACGACCGCAAGCTGCCTGGCCCCGGGTACCCCCAGCGCCGCCCTGGCCCTCCCCACAGCAGGGCAGGCTTCACCCGGCTTGGCACAGGGCGAGGGAGCTGTTGTGGGGAGCAGCACGCTGGGTGTGGGTGGGCAGTGAGACAGGAGCTGATGTCACCACCGGGGTGACACAATCAAATGGGGGGCCAGCTCTCAAAACCAGGCACTCTGCCTCAACAGCCGTATCCACAGCCACCGGCCGGGCACTCACTCAACAGGTCAGGCTCTCCGGGAGAGGACACCCCCCCAGGACACCGCAAGCCACAGAGGGAGTCCATCTAACAGAGAGGTGGCCCCGAAACCTGCCTGCATGTGGATTCACCTGGGGAGCTCCCAAAAAGGCTGGTGCCAGTGACCTCCCCCACCCCCCACCCCAGAATGTGATTTCATAGCCCTGGGGTGTGATCTGGGGCTTCGGTCTTAAAGGATCCCCAGGAGATACTAGTATGTGGGCACATCTGATTGCTAAGCCAATGATGGCACCCCACTTCCTGTGCTATGGTTTAGACTGGAGTGGGTGACAACCGCAATACTGAGCAGAGAAAATAAGCCCACAAAGGATTCTGGAAAAGGCCCTTGAGGCAGACAGGATACAAAAGAATGCGGCACTGAGTGGCTAGCTTGGGGGCAGGAAGGCCAAGAGGACCCTGGGCAGCCACTCTGTTAACCAACCTTTAGACAGCTCCCCCTCGAAACCCCCTTGACGCCCTCCCCATCACTGAGAGGCGAAAGCGGTGCGCTGTGTGTATCTTCCCATCATAATGCCCTAGTCCACCCTACCACAGCACTGCTGAATACTTCCAGCACCACACCCAAGAATGACTCGTCAATGCCTAGCTATTAAAATTGGCCCTCCCTGGTGGCGCAGCGGGTTAAAGCACAGCACTGAGAATCTGAAGCCGCTTC
>NW_004567122.1:10271812-10275306 GCF_000260355.1 Condylura cristata
TATTATACACACAGACAGTTCTAAAGGAGCTGAAAATACATTTGCTGGTAACAATTCTGAGCACAATGTAAGATTTGTGCATTATAAAGAATGTTCTTTGCAGCCCTGGGGAGAACAATGCTGGTTAAGTGAAAGAGTGTAAAGAAAAATGATTTCTTTCCCTCAATAATTACTAACTCTTTAGTTTTTTTTCCACAAAGATCTCATTAAAAAAAAAAAAAAACCCTAATGATATGAATGGGAAATTCTTGTAAGGAAAGTTACAATAAATCAAATTTTGAAATGTCAATTGAAAATATAAGGAAGTAAAAGGGAAAGAAACATAGTAGAAAACAGGGTATACTAGATATATCCTCAATATACAGAACGATATGTTGAAATGATAAACATGCACTTGTGTGTAGGGATGTGTGTGTAGTGTGTGTGTGGAGAGAGAGAGAGAGAGAGAGAAAGAGAAAGAACAGTATGCAGACCAAATTGTCACTTTCCAAGAACAGATTCCCGGCTAAGACAACAATCTGTCAGAGCCAGAAGATAAGCAACTTCTCTTCTTGTTATATGTTATTTTCAACATTATTTCTGTCTATTGTATTCCAAGAATTTACTCATGAAAAGCCAAGTAACCATCACAAGTCTTAAATAGCCCGCTTGTTTTCTGCAAGTTCCAGCGTTTCATTGACCAAGAAATGTTCCTGAAGAGTTTAGTCTCAGACACAGAATCTATGACCAAAGACGAACTCAGGCAGGAGAATATAATTCCTTCTTCTAAAACGTTCCCTATGTTTGAACTACTTTTAAGATCACATGCCAGTTAATTTACATGTTTCAGGTTCTATTCACAAGGAGGTTAGTTGACTGACATCGGGATGATTCCCATGACGAGATGATGTAACTGGGGATAAACTCGCCAGCAAAAGCCCCTACTGCTGCTGAACAAGACATTGTCTCAGGAGCTGTAGAAACTCAGGAGCTGAGAAGAGAGTCCCAGAGGTTTGCAGAGCAAAGCAGGAGAGAGACTGGCGCACACCTGTCCGGCATACCTGTAGAGCCAGGGACACCGGTGGCCGCCTAGAGCATCTGTGACAAAACTCGGGTTAGCCATGGGCTCTTACATTTAAAAGTCCGATCCAGTCAGTCCACAGAGAATCGACTCAACTCACCTTCCAAAAATAACTTGCCTACTACAAAAATAACGAGGTGCTTTTTGACATCTGTCATGGTGGCCAGTGTCACCCATCTTTGATAAGACCAAGAAGTGTATTCGAAGGTCCGTGGGAGAAAGGAAATGTATAAATGTAAAAGTTTAGACAAGGGAGAGATCCCATGCCAAAGAAACAGCAAACTTATCCCATGACATGATTTTGAAAATACCCAGCAGAAAGGGGCTGCCACACATGTGACCAACTTGCCCGTGGCCAACAGAGCATTCTGGCCGCTAAGTTCACATCAACAGGTGAGACGGGACCCTCGAGAAGCGGCAGACGTCAGCGGAAATTGCATCAGTGATACAAAATCCCTGAGTCCAGGCACTGCCAGATGGCTCAGAGCTCACAGCAAGACTCACCTAGGAGGCCTCGGAGAGGCAGGACAGCCACCCGTGGGCACTGGTGAGGGCACAGACCGTTCTAGGCTGGTATGTGCTCACGGCAGAAAATGTTTGGACAAAAGGAAAACAAAACAAAGCCAGAGGTAAAAGGTGACACAGCAGGTTACTAAAATAAACAGGGAAGTTCTTCTTCTCCGAATTTGAATATCATTAGCATTTTTTAATTCCAGAGGTAACTAAAGAATTCCATTTTTTTTAGTTTTTCTAAAGATTTATTTATTTATGCATGCAAGAACTATGGTGTAGGCCAGAGGTGCAGTGGTGAGAAGATTCACCAGAGACAGAGTGGGGAGCAGAACAGGCAGATCCACTAATTGCACTGCTGAGGGAAGCAGCGGGCGGGTCAGGAGAGGTCTGCCGCGCCATGTGGGTCACCTCCTGGGTGGGATCAAAGTCGCTGCAGTGGCTGCAGAGAGCTTCATAGTGCTGTGCTTCAACCCACTGCATCACCAAGGATTGCCCTAAAGAATTTTATTCTCATCCCAAATATACGCATTTTCACTCTCCCCCATTTTCATCTAATCCAATTCATTTTGTGCAAGTAAATTTTAGCACAATCCTACCAGAGAAGTGGTTCTCTGGAGTCAGCTACCACCTTCACCGCCCCGCCCCCAACCCCAATACTGCTCCTGTACCCTAGTACAATGGCCCATTTCCCTATTTTTTCATGAACAGCGATGGCCAGCTACCTACTCGAGTCTGACTGTTTGGGGTTCCAAGTGTTCCTGACAAAGACGTTCTCATCGCTCCCCTTTATTCAGGAAGGGAGGTCGAATTCATCCAACCTCAATAACCGTTCCACATGTTCATTCGAGAACCGTGACTGTCGGGAGCAGCTGTCCCCTTTTATGGAGACGAGCTTGGTTTCGCTCTGAGTGTCACATCCCAGGAAACGCCTTCATGTGGCACTTGATAATGACAAGTGGGTTTCTGTACGAAACATCACCACATGAATTTAGAAATTAACAGCCTGCCGTAATGCCTGGTTCGAGAACCATCTAGGATGGGAAAGTCACTGCCTGACAGAACAATCAGCCACTGGCGACCCTCCCCTTGAGAGCACTCACAGCAATCAGCTGTAAGGTGCAGTTCTCAACAGCTCATCACCTGAGGACGTGGGGCTGCACACACGTAGTCTGCAGGTGGCCGGCTCCAGTCCTCTGGGAGTGGCAGAGCCTGCAAAGGGAAGACCCGGCCACCGCCACAACCACAGGAAGACAGCGAGAGTGAGGCCACTCGCACTCACACGCAGCCCGAGGGAAACCCGCAGCCAAGATGAAGGCCACATGGCCTGGCCTGCCAAGACCAGGAGCTGGGACAGGGCTGAGTCCATCAATTGTGGCTGGTAGCTGCATGTAGGGTGGAGTGCCTAGACCCTCCCCTCGGGCCTTTAAAGAGATCTGAGAAAGGGCCCTCCCCAGTGGTGCAGTGGGTTAAAGCACAGCACTATGAAGATCGCCATAGCCTCTGCGGTACAAGTTCAATCCCTGGCCAGGGAGGTGACCCATATCGCACAGCAGACCTCTCCTGTCTTACCCACTGCTCCCCTCCGTGTATTTCAGTCAGTCTGCTTGTTCTGCTCACCCAACCCTGCACTTAAGGCCGATACCCCAGTTCTTATATGCATAATTTTATTTTTTTTTTATTATAGTCTTGAGAAAGCCCCTGCCGGAACCTGAAACCAGCATTTCCGTGGGGAGGGAGGGAGGACCTGGAGCCCAGGCTGCATCCACAGTGTGGGATCTGTGCTGGTACACAGGATCAAGTCTGAACCAGGAGGGAACAGCAACCCAAACACACCAATCAGGACTAAGTTAAAACCGTAATCAAAAGTGTCCTAAAAAAAAAAAAACCCGGGCCCTCCCTGGTGGCGCAGCGGGTTAAAGCA
>NW_004567122.1:10275557-10282731 GCF_000260355.1 Condylura cristata
AAAAAAAAAAACCAAAGCCAAGGGTCTAGTGGCTTCACCACTAAATGGTACCAAATTTCAAAGCCGATCTAATTCTTTTCAAACTGTTCCCAAAAAGCACACCAGGAACAACCACAGCAATGATGAAAAATTGGAGAGCAAACATTGCTCCAAACACATTTTATGAGGCCAATGGTAACTGGATTCCCTCAGCCAGACCAGCGAGCACAAAAATAGAAAATTATAGAGCAGTGTCACCAATGAACATAGATACAAATCCCTTAAAGTCTTCACAAGTGGAAGTCAACAATGCAACACGATCAAGTGGGATTTGCTCATAAGTCAGTAAGTGTAATTCACCCATCAACAAAGGGAAAGATAAGATCAGATGATCACACCCATAAGTGCAGAAAAAGTACTTGACAGGATTCAAGATCCACTTATGGTAACAACTGTCAATAACATGGGAAAAGAAGGACTTTTTTCAACATAATAAAAATCGTAAGTGACAAATCCACATACTTAATGGTGAGGAACGGAAGATTTTCCCCCAAGAAATGGACAAGGATTACTATTTTGTCTTTTGATGACTATTCAGCCAAGATTTATAAGATCTTCTCAGGGCAATGAGAGGTAAAAAGATATTAAACAAAACCAAACTGGTGAAGTAAACTGTCTCTATTTGCAGAAGACATATTAATGGTCACAGAAAACCCCAACATTTGACCAAAAAACTATTAGAAACAATAAGTGGCAGCATATTTAAAAAAAAAAATCAAGAAGAAGTTTCATTTATCTACACAATGAACTAGAAGAGAATTTTTCAGTGTCACCTTTACAACTGCATCAAAAAAGATAAAATCCGTGGAACACACTTAATAAACAAAGTGAAAGACGCGTACTTTGAAACCTGTAAGATATTATTGAAAGAAATAGAAGACACAATGAAATAGTAAGGTAGTCAGTGTTTATGGGCTGGAAAAAAAAATAACATTGTTGAAATGATCATCTAAAGCATTATTCAGAATCAGCGTGACCCCTATGAACATGCCAGCTTTCAAGGAAGTGGGACAATTCAACTATACTAAACCTTGTAAGGAAGCAACTGCAAAAGATCCTAGATAGCAAAGCAATTCTCATCAAGAAAAATGGAGGAAACACATTCCCATACTTCAAACTGTCTTACAAGATGACAGTAATAAAAGCACCACACAGAAAAACTGTATCCAGAAATCAACCCACACGTAGCATGGTCAGCTAGTTTACAAGCAACAAAGGAATTAAGCATTTACAAAGAACCAGGGAACATCTCCTCAATAGATAGTGCTGAAGGGGGCTTCCTGGTGGTGCAAGGGCTTGAGACGAAGCACTATGAAGCTGTCCACAGCCACTGCAGCAGGAGTTCTATCTCCCGCCAGGGAGCTGACCCACATGGCACAGCAGACTTCTCCTGTCTCACTCCCTGCTCCCTCAGCAGCTTATTTCAGTAATCTGCCTGTTCTGCTCCCCACTCTGTCTCTGGTGACTCCTCTCACCCCTGCATCTCTGGCCTGTACCCCAGTTCTAATATGCATAAATAAATGTATTATTTTTTAAAATGGTGCTGAGTGTTCTCATGGTGGTGCAACAGGTTAAAGTTCTGCCCTATGAAGCTTTTGAAGCCGCTTCAGCATGAGCTTGATCCCCACCCAGAGAGATGACCCACATGGCACGGCAGACCTCTCCTGACCCGCCCGCTGCTCCCCTCAGCAGTGTGCTTCAGTACATCTGCCTGTTCTGCTCCCCACTCTGTCTCTGGTGAATCCTCTCACCCACCACATCTCTGGCCTGTACTCCAGTTATGTAAGCATAAATAAATTTTTTTTAAATGGTGCTGAAAAAACTGGAGATGCAAAAGATTGAAACTACATCACTAAAACCATACATAAAACTTCAAAATAGATGACAAGGCCCATAAATCAGGGATCATCAAATCATAGATGAAAACATTGGGTATATGTTCCATGATGTCAGCCTCAAAGGGACATTTGGGGATTTGACTCCTGTGAGAAGGGAAACAATAGCAAACAGAAATAATGGGACGCACGTGGAACTAAATGCTTTCTAACAGCAAAAAAAAAAAAATCCATCTATGAAATGGGAGAAGGTATCTTGAAGTCAAATATCCAATAAGGAATTAGTACCCCAAATCTATGAAGATCTCCTACAATGGATTCAAATATGGGCAGAGGATCTGAAAGTCACATCTCCAAGGACAACCTGCAGATGGTCAACAGGACCATGGAAAGATGGTCACCGTCTCTCATAAATAGAGAAAGAAAAATCACAAACACAATGTGATTTTCCCTCACGTCCATGAGACAAGACAACAAAAAAAAGCTGGCATATAGCTTCTAGGCAAAATACTATGGGATTCTTCAAAAAATTAAAATAGAAAAATTATATCATCTGGCACTGTTCCTTCTCATACTGAGAAAGTATGTTTTATTGTTTTGATTTTTCGCACATTTGTCCCTTGGGTTGGGATGCACCAGTCTCTGGCTAACGAGTAAGCCAAGCTCTGCCAGATCTTGAAGAAATCTGTTCTGTTTTTAATTCCAACTGGTAGCCACAGATCGTCTAACTCCAATGAGCCTAACAACATACTCTGTGGAAGATTTAGGGAACTTAATTCTTACTGTGCACATAAGAATTCTGAATTCTTACTATGTTACCAGGCCCAAGTGCTTGAGGAGAGTTTGGGGAGTGCCTGTGTTTCTTTCCTACCAAATCAAGTACTGAACCGATCTCCAAAGACTTCTTTCCAGGGGATGAAGAACACCTCAAGACACAAAAACGAGGCAGGGTTGGGACTAAAGCGAATTTCTGGGATCTGGGTGCCGGCGTCGCATGGAGGAGCAGGCACTGAGCTTGGGAGCGCTAACAGGGCTCAGCAGCTCACTCATCTCCTGCCAATGGGAAATATAAACACAACTGAATATTTCAAAAATGCAAGATTCAGCTTTCGAGCCACATATTACTTGGTGATAAACTGTCCCGCATGTTGAAGACTATATTCTAGATGGAATGTCATTTCCTTGGCAATGAGTCGACACACTGCTTCCATGTCTGCAAACACATGTTCACTTCAGTGCTTTCACTTCTGTTGCCACTACAAAGCCAAGTATATGTAACACATCCAAAGTAGTCGGGCACATCACATTGCAGCAAAATCCCAATTGGGCCCTACACTGGCACAGGGAGCCAAACCCATTCACTCACGGAATGGGAGGAGTAGCAGAAACTGCACCCCAGTTACAGAAGAAAGGTGCGTGGGGCCAGGTGTGTGGGGTGCAGACACAGAGAGCTGAGTGCACACATATGCACAGCACCAAGATTTGCATTAAATGGATGAAATCAAATGATTTCAGCATACTGCATATTAAAACGAGTTCTCGGACAGCGTCCTCTCTCCACATACACCTCTGGCCTGCACCCCAGCTCTTGTATGCATAAATAGCATAAATAAATAATAAAAAAAATAGATGACCATAGTCTTAGTGTTCTGTGGGGAAATATAATTCTAACTGCAATACATTGTGGTTTGGACACAATTATAAATGTTTGTGGCGTTACCTGCCTCTTGTCAAGTGAAAACGAAGGACATCAAAGAATGCGTCTCTTTTGTAGAGAAAAAGGAAATGGCCATGGCCTCTGTCCTGAGGGCTCTCTGCTTCTTTCATGAATTTCAGAGTACGTTTTACTATCATGCGTAAGCAGATACTGCTATGATACCCTTAAAGGAACTCCCGACCTCTTTGCAGGGCAGGATGTCCCACAGAGACGCCCTGCCGAGCCATCCCCAGCCCTGATCTCAAGGTCCGAAAGCTGCCCTTGCTATCAATCAGCCATGGGCCTACTGGGAGCCACTCTCGGCCGCGATGTGTCTCCCTGGATAAAGATTATACCTAACACGACTCTCCTCCAAGATCTGAAAGGTTCTTACTCTGCAAAGTCTACCTGCATGTCTGGAGGTTCAGAGAAAGTGCAATCAGAGAGACTCAGGTGAGATGAGGTGAGAGCGTCCACTTAGACTGAACTTTCATTTATTCAAATGGTTGCAAGAAACATCAACTATCCCCCTCTGGTAGCTTTCAAAATATCAGCAGTATTTTAATGAAAATAGCTGAAAAAGTGCAAGGCAAGGGAAAATGTCCCTAGAGGTCGTGCAGGTACAGTCACTTTCTCGGCAGGGGGCGGTCTCGCCGGCAGCCATTTGGAACGGTCTTTGCAGCATCCACAGGCTGCCTCCGCGGCCACCATGAATCCTGAGGAGCACAAGGCTGTGCATTTCGGGGCGGGGGTGTGGGGGACTCAGGAAGGACTCGGGAGGATAAGGGGGACCATCCCAGCCAGCAGCTGAGTTTTTGAACTCAATGAGAAAGCAACCCCAGCTTCCTTTGAGTTTTTGTAAAGATGGTTCCTGCACACGGTGCCTTAGGCTTTAGCACACACACAACTACACACATGGTCATAAGGAGCAAAACCTCTGGCCTGCGTCCGTCAGGAGGCCATGGCGGGTCACGGGAGTCCTGCCACATTAGCCTTTCTCAGCCAACCTCCTGGACCCCTGCAGCAGGCCCGCCTCCTCCAGACAGAGACTCTCACTCATGGCAAGAATTCAGTCAGGGCATTTTGTATAGGATATTAAAACCTGCTTTCTTGTATGGATTATCATACCATGCATATGCATAAGGTAATTCCAATTGAGAAAAGCACACACGTTATGAAAATATAATGGAGATGCTTTTATGAAGAAAAGAAAATACGTATGAACCTCAACAAAGCATTGTTCTTGAACCCCACTGGGAACGTCACACAGACAGTCTTTCATTTCAAGATTGTTATGATACTTCAGTAATTAAAACCCTCTGAATAGGGTGCAAGAGGAATATAAAATTCTGACTCAGAGCGAAAATAGTATAGACAATGTGTTGCGTCTCTGAGAATGGCCCCAGTTCTTTTAAAAATTAATTGTATATTGCCTCTCTGAAAAACAAAGAAAAATTCTCTTTATGCGTTTCAGACAGCATGTACTTTCTTTCACACCCTCCAGCATATTATTAAAGTCTAAAGATAATACAATAGTGGTGAAGCAGCCGTCAACGCAAATGTTAAATATTTATAGCATTTATAGAGTATGTATGCTCTACATACTCTCGCTGTACCATGTTCAAGGAGTTGAACAGACAGCTCTGAAACACTTGCAATGTTTTCACAAGCAGGCTGCCCGCGGCTGGGAGATGCAGCTGTTCTCTGACCCCCCTGGGCCTCAGGCCTGAAGCTGTCAGGGTCAGGTCAGGCCCTGACACGAGTCCATTGCAGGAGCCAGGACACCAAGACTGTGCAACTGAACCCTCCAACTTAAGCCCCGACATCTAAACTTAATACCAACGGACACTCAGCTGTCACTTTAACAAACACCTAACAACATCCTACCATGCGCTACTGAGGTCCCGATGTTCACCAAGGAGCAAGGCGTTTTCTCCAGGATGTGGCATACGAGAGACACGGGAAAGTATGGGGCAAGGTGGAGCACACACCTGCCCGTGGTGCAGCCCTGTGCTGGTCAGACGACGGAGGAGAAACGGGGAGGAAGGCAGGGTGGCGGCGAAGCGGGCCTTGCCGGCCAGGTGTGGAAACGGTGAGTCCAGAAAGAAAGCAAGATGCAACTTGGGTTGGGTGAGAACACTGGGGAAACACCTGTCTTGTTTTTATCCACGCCGCCGCCTTTTCAGTAAACCTAAATGTAGTTAAGTAGGGCTGCAGTCTTTAAAAATAATGATAAACTTAAGAGAGGACTGTTCCAAAATTCCTTAGCGCTGTGTACGGTCACGGGACATGGTTCTGGGCCATGAGCTAAGTTGTTGGGGACCTCAAGAAAGCTTCTTCATGGAAAGGGGATGGACGGGTACATCCTGTTACCCACTCCCCGATTCCTGTTCTCAGTCACCTGGAATGAGTTGGTGAGGGCAGGAGCCCCAGCGTGTATTCTGAGCCAGGACTCCGGAACAGGGCAACAGAAGCCAGCTGCTGAGTGGAGAAGCAGGGATAGGAAGGGAATCTTGGAAACCCTGTGAAGCTTCCACAGTGGTTTTAGAACATCTACCTCAAGCTTTTATGTATAAACCCTTACTCAGAATTCACTCAAATAAGACACAAGTGTGTCTCTGTGTGGCTAGGTAGAACCAAGTGAGTGGAGGTTTCAAGGTGTTAACAATTGATATCGCTGAAACACTCCAGAGACCGACTAACCTTTCATGGATGTATTCACATGGACTGTCACTGTCTCAAGAGTAAATGTCCAACTGGGTCAAGAGGAGTTTCTCGGGCCCTCCCTGGTGGTGCACAGATTAGGGCACAGCACCATGAAGCTTACTGCAGCCACATCACCACGAGTTTGATCCCCAGCCCCGGAGGTGACCCACATGGTGCGGCAGACCTCTCCGGACCCGCCCGCTGCTCCCCTCAGCAGTGTACTTCGTCGATCTGCCTGTTCTGCTCCCCATTCTGTCTCTGGTGAAGCCTCTCACCACTCCTGCACCTCTGGCCTGTACCCTAGTTCTGTATGCATAAATCCATAGATCTTTAAAAAAAAAAAAAAGATTCTCAAGCTTTCCATGAATGCATGGAAATTATCTAAGAGATGGGAAGTGAAATAAAAAAGATGAAGTTACATGATTATTTTCTGCTCCTAATACTGAGTACATTTTACATAGCCCATATGATTATTAGAGCGATTTCTGAGTTACAGTACAAAGACATAAGTAGTTAACTCTGCGCAGTAAATAATATTCCAAAGTAATTCTTCACTCATTCATATATTCACTATTTGTATATTCACTAACACCTAATATGAAGAAATTAGATGATTTATATTTTACATATTCTAAAAACTACCTTCCCCATATTAATAGACTTATTTATCTATTAATAAAAGTTCTTAATCTCCACAGAGAAAATAAATTTGGCCTCTGAAGGCACTACAGCTAGTGACTCCACAATGAGGTATTTTAAAAAGAGGCAATAATGTGTCGAAAGAGGACTAGAACTGTAAATGACATAATGTGATCACTCTTTGATCTGAGCTGTTGTTTCTCTTTAATTTCAAGCCCAAACAGATTGGAAGCAGAGTCCTGTAATCACAGCACTGCCA
>NW_004567122.1:10284121-10285077 GCF_000260355.1 Condylura cristata
CCCCCCCACCCCCATAGACAAACACTCCATTTTATAATCTCAGGTAACATGAAAGACTTTTCGGAGTATTTTTTCTGGATTCTGTGGAAAATTCTGTGGCCCATCAAGTTTGGGGTTACTGACTTGCTTTGTCATTACCTTCAACTTTCCCACTAGAAACCTGAGACTTTCGGTCCAAGAATAAAGGAACCTAGAAAGGGCAGACGTATTTCTGCTGGTTGAGTCAACAGTTGCTCACAGTCTACCAGGCAAGACCAGGACACTGAGCAGACAGACTTGCCCGAGTGGAGCGCCAGCCCCTGCTGTCAGTGTACATCACCACTCCCTCCTCTTTAAATCAATCGGCCGGCCCTGGCCTTCGGGTCCTAACACCGCTTCCAGAATGCTCTCAGAGCCAGTCACAAGCGGTGAAGAAACACAAAAAACGCTGCACGCTTATTTTGCTACCTCACTCGTCAGGGTAGTTACTGCAGCCTTAGCGACTGCCTACCACATAATGAGTCTCAACCTGCAAGACAGTTTGCGACATAATAACACTTTTGAGGTAAAAAGGTAAAAAGGAAGAAAACTCAGTTGCTAGGAATGAACCTTGGTCTACAGTTCAGGTTTGTGTTTCCAATAAGCAGGACCATCCAGAATTACGTACGGCCTGTCCTGTTCCTTCACCCCCTTGCTGGGAATGATAAAAGCCTGTGTGGCCTTAATACGACCGACATCCAGAGCCCGGCTCCGCACAGAAAGATCCCCTCAGGAGTGCAGGAAGTCACCAGTTCCCATATTAGACCCACGTCTCCAGGCTCTCCCTGGGGCTCTCGGACTGGGTTTCTCATCAGCTTACCAAGCATGATGTCATGGACTGAGTTTCTCATCAGCTCACCAGCATGACGTCATGGGCTGTGTTTCTCATCAGTTTACCAAGCATGATGTCATGGACTGAGTTTCTCATCAGCTCACCA
>NW_004567122.1:10285278-10288477 GCF_000260355.1 Condylura cristata
GGGTTTCTCATCAGCTCACCAAGCATGACGTCATGGACCGGGTTTCTCATCAGCTCACCAAGCATGACGTCATGTCTTTACAAAAGCGCCAGCTGATTTGCCACAACCCACCCCAACCCTTGATGCTGTCCTAGAAAACCCATCATCACACTTTCTGACTCATTTCAGACTTCCTGGGGGCTCTTCCTGGCCTCCCCCAGGCAAAAGGAGCAGTGAGGTATCCACACCCCGGGGCTCATGTCTCTCTGCCAGCCTTCTAACTGAATGGTGTCAAGGTCAACGTCACCTCTGGGCATGCAAAAAGCTCCCGGTGGCCCAGCGCGGGTCTGGGAAATGTGTGCCATATTTACAGAAAGATGTAGAATAAGGATAAGGATAAAATGCTAAGTTAGATTGCTGCATGACTAAGTGGATAAATGAACTAAGCTCTAAGAGGGGAAAATATGAAATCGGATACAAAAATGAAAAAAACAAAAACAAAAACAAAAACTTAGCTAATTGAATGTAACTGTCTAGCAGCAAAACTCCCCAGCAGAGAAGGCAGTGGAGAAAGCCACGCCTGACTGCCTGAGCAGAGGCCTGAGGAACCCCAAGATCTGCGCAGAGACCTGCGCCCATGAAGGACCAGGCAACACGAACTATTCTATCTGCAAGAAATGCTCGAGCAGACACAGAAAAGCAGCGTGCGCTTGGAAGGACCCTGGCCCGGGGTGCACACCCCACCCGCCTTTCAGCTGTCACTGTGTCGGGGCAGGTAAAGAGATGGAAACGTCCATCACTCTTCCTCTAGCAGATGAACCGCAGCGAGCAGAGCGCTCAGATCTGGAAGCCACGCGCGGCTGAGGAACAGCAGCAGCGCACGGGCACTCGGAGCAACGGGCGGACAGTCACCTACTCACTATCACCTGGGTGACATCAGAGACGCAGGTTAACCCGACACACGGCCCGGCCTGCAGGGCAGAGCGCTGGGAGCGGCAGCCTTGCCTGACACCACGCTCAACCACTGCTACGCGAGTAGCTTTGCACACTCGTTCGCGACTTACTGCAAGGAACGCCCCTGGGTGCGCATCTCCCATGGGTCCGGCACAGGGCGTGCACACGTCCCAGGCAGCGCCTGTCCCAGCCATCCCTGACGGTGTGACACTACACCCCACACGGTGACGCCTTCACATGCCTAATCTCGTGGCCGGGGCAGGACCCGGCCCACAGCAGTCGTCGCCAGGAGCTGCCTGCAGCTGCACGGTCCTCTCAAGGCCGCGCTCGATTGTGGTTCAGAACGGCCGGGTGGCACCGCCAGGGGGCGCCAGCTCGCGCCTGGGCTCCTCCCAGCACGGACGCTGGTTCAAGCGACACAGCAAACGGGGCTGCCGGGTTCTTAGCACATCACGGCTCCGACGCGTCACTGTCATCTGCCCAGGCACGAGGAGCAGGTAGATGCCGCCTGTCCACGAAGCGAAGCAGGTGCACATGGGGCGGGAAGACCCGCGCCAGGGCGGCGACCTGGACGCTCTGCTGCTCCAGCCTTGCACAGATGGTTCTGCTTTTCCCCCCTTCCAAAATCAAGTTTTATTTATATTTATATTATTTATAATATAAATTTATATATATTATATATATAATAAATATATTTATTTATACGTGTGTGCATATGCACATGTTTATGTATATGTTTATAATGTGTGTATATAAATATGTGTTTATATAAATATCATATACATATATATTTTTTATATTATATATACTTATATAGCGTGTAAGTATAACCAAAGCTGGAGCAGCAGAGTGTCCTGGACACCACCCTGGAGCAGGTCTTGCCGTCTCACGAGTACCTGCTACTCTTCATTGATAGGTAGTGTCTACCTGACCTTTGTGCCTATATTATATATACTTGCATATAATGTTTTATTTATACACACATACACTATATAAGTATATATTACATATATATACACACACACATATACATACACTCTATATATAAAACATACACACACTGCATGAAATGGTAGCATTTAAAAAAATTAAAAAAAAAAAAACCTGCAGAAAAGACACCTCTAATGATCTGCTGTCTGGTCTGTAACCTGAAATACAGTGAAACAGAATTCAGCTCCATAGAAGGCTTTTGCCTACTCTCCTACTGGATAATATATCCACCAATACATCTGTCAAGAGTATGAAATCCAATTTTTCATCTCTTACTCACAAAGCCAAGGGGGATTCAGGGAACCACTTGTCCTGTTCTAGAAGGCCTGGGCCACAGTCTTCATTTTAAGAACATCATCTGGTGTGCCAAAAAAGTATTCCCAGGAACTGCAAACTCTCTCTGCTCGTGCCTGAAGAGGCTGGCTGGTGGGCGCAGCAGCACAGAAGCAGCCCCCGAGGGTTAGACCAACTAGGCTGGTGACCCTCGGAATGTAATTTCCCAGAAAGGCAGGAAAGGATGCTGTCAGTCCCCGAAGAGGAAGCTTTTGTTCAAATGCTCTGGTTTTACCTTTTACAAAAGAAAGGCAGTTTTCTGTGACAGAATACGAATTTTTAATTTCATGCAGGTAGAATTTCTGGGACAAATAAAATAAGATAGGATCTTAAAGCCATCCATCTTCAATGATTCACTTGCCAGGCAAATCAAATTCCCTGAGAACTACATGGATTTGAGAAACAATACAAGATCGACTCCAAAGTCAATTAAAACTATTTCTGAATAGCAGCAATGAGCCCTGTGCTGTTATTTCCACAACACAAAAGCTGGTCAATACAGAAAATTAAAAGACAGGAAAAAATTTCAAGGTTTCCTATATAATCGTACGTTTCTTTCTTTTTTTTTTTTTAATGTTCTTAAAAGTGCTGTTTCACAACTATAGACCAGAGACATTTTATGAGGGTGGAGTGGGGAATGGGATCAAAAACAGTGGGGGGAGGGAAATGCACTGTACTATAGTGATGGCACATGGGTGATATGGTGATGGGAAGCCCACGGGGATTAGAACTGAGATGGGAAAAGGCACAAAACAATGTAAAAATAAACTATTATTAAAAAACAAAAAAGTGGGCCCTCCCTTGTGGCGC
Organism: Condylura cristata; assembly: GCF_000260355.1. Taxonomy (NCBI): domain Eukaryota; kingdom Metazoa; phylum Chordata; class Mammalia; order Eulipotyphla; family Talpidae; genus Condylura; species Condylura cristata. The sequence goes on from NW_004567122.1 coordinate 10,288,345, forward strand.
AGCAGGTTAAAGCACAGCACTAAGAAGCTGAAACCACTTCTGCATGAGTTCGATTCCCGCCTGCCCTGGAGGTGACCACCTGGCGTGGCAGACCTCTCCTGACCTGCCCGCTGCTCCCCTCAGCAGTGTACTT
>NW_004567122.1:10288666-10292824 GCF_000260355.1 Condylura cristata
TCTTCCACTTATCTAGAGGTAACTGGCCTCTCCAAAAATAACTGGCACATTTCCAAGAACCTCACCTACCTTTCAAACCCCAAGGCCAACTGTGCTGTGGGCCCCTGATCACGCTGACCGGCGACCTGGCTGGGCCGGCCTGCACCAGCCGGCCATCTCCCTCTCTTCCTTCAGGGTGACTTCAGCGCAACCTCGCCAACTCGCCGAGAGAGAGCTGGCCACTCACTCACTCCCTGACTCGGGGACGCAACACACCACTCGCTCTCAAGATTAATCCGCTCCTCAGTCCTGGCCTGACTAACCATGGCCAAGCTTCAAATACGCATCCTCAGACTAACTCAGTGAGCGGTAACAACAGGATCTGCAGGTTCTGTTCCCACCTGGCCCACAAGGTCACACCCACCTGCCCTGCCCAAGGTACAGAAATTCCACCCGTACTCTATTGTTTCCCAGAATCAACTCACCACCCACCCACCTGATCGAGGGACCCACTTCTGCTGTGCCCTGGGAGATTTATGCACGACTTGTAGCGTGTTGGTTCTTGACCCTTTGAAGGTCCTTTCTGCGTTCAACCAAAGGGACAGAGACTCCAGTTCAGGCTCCTGCAGCAAGGGAAATTCTTGCCTCCTCCCCAGTTACCATTGTCTTCTGACTCCAACTCCCCCAACAGTTTCCCCAGAATGAATTTTGTCTGTGTCTCATTGTCACACATACATGGCACCTGCATGCTTCACCTGCTAGGCTCTAGCCAAGTTTGGGGTGGAGTTTGCACAATGCTCCACTGGCACCTTACCCAGAGCCTCTGGATAAACCCAGCAGACCCTGGAGCCCAGGGTTGAGACACCTGCCCCAGCCTTGCCTAGGGACTCACGGCCCCACAGCCTGGGAGGAGGAAAAAGTGCAAAGTGGAGGCATTGGCTACCCCACGAAATAGCTGAAACAGGCCCAGGAAGTGGGGTAGGAAGTCTCATAAGCGAAATAAAAATGAAAAAAAAAATAAAAATAAAAATAGAGCCCCCGTGGTAGTGCAAAGGTTTAATGCACAGCAGTACTAAGCTGGATGCAGCCGCTTCAGCACAAGTGCGATCCCTGGGCCCAGAGGGGACCCACGTGGCACAGCAGACTGCTCCTGACCCGCCCGCTGCTCCTCTCAGCAGTGTGCTTGGTCCATCTGCCTGTTCTGCTCCCCACTCTGTCTCTGGTGAAGCCTCTCACCGCCCCTGCACCTCTGGCCTGTACCCCAGTTCTGTGTGCACAAATATTTTTTTAAAAAATGAACAAAATCTGAAACAACACAAAAGACTTGCCATTCCTTTTAAGCACTGGCAATTAATTCCATGTTAGATATTCACAGGAGTGCAGGCACTCCTCTGTCCAAACAAGCTGCAGAGACAGCTGTAGTGTTTGAACCCTGAAACCTGTGTAAGCACAGAGATTTTTTTTTTTAACCAGCGTTCAAACAGCACCAGTTTCTCAAATGACTTTCTAATGGGTTCACGGTTGCTTTTCATGTTGAAATTGAAAAATCAAAAGTGACTTAACAAGACTTCAAGAAGCTTTCTGTGGGAAATGGCTACAGAGAAAGTTGCCTTTCAACCTGATGTTTACACAATGGGTCCCAACTCACCAAAAGAGTTTTTCTGGCTCAGAGTGTTAAAGACAATAAAAAGCCAAAGCCCACCATCTCCAGATGATGCTCACAGTTCCTAAACTATGTGCTCAAGCGGACTCGAAACATTACCAGGGGAGCGCTGAGCAACTGACATTTACTTACCTCAGACGCATTTTGGGGTGACAAGGGGGCCCTTTTAGACAAAAGACAACTGAGATCATGAGAAAAGACCTGCAGGAGTGCCTGGAACATCTCCATGGCTCAAAGCTCAGGGCAAATTCCTGTTTCCTCTCTAGGCTGCCTTACAAAGGCTTGGGTGGAAGCCACTGTGAAAGCTTTCCTCCAAGTGTCCCTTCTCGCTCCAGAAGTCTCCCATCACCCAGGAAAATAACAATGCACTTTGGCAGGGGGTGGGGGGAGAGGGTAGGTGGCCAAGGAGGAAGGCTCACCAGGCCGGATGCTGCCCGGACACCCCCAGCCCCCCGCACCCCGGGACTGAGCCCTCTGTAAACGCCCACCGGGCTTTGACCCTGGAGAATATGGCTTCTTCCTCCTACCCCATCAGGAGAAAACAGAGGCCTTCAGAGGAAGACATTACCCCGACAAACTTAGACAGCTGAGAACCGGTGACTGCTCTCTGGCTGTGGAAACACCCAAGGAACACAACCAGACCCAGACCCCAACAACAAGGAGACCCTGGGTCAATCGACATCAGATTTGAACGGAATATCACAAGACGTTTCGTGAGCTGAGGTCACCAGACAGGCCAGGGAGTGGACACAGAGACGGAGGTCACTTTCTTGACAGAAACCCAAAGATTGTTTTCCCCTCAGTCATTCAGATAGCGCCTCCGGTGGTCATCCACGCCTCACCACAGCAGTCCCATGAACTAGGACATGTGCGCACACGGTGCCAGGCTGGAGAAAAGCCTGGCTTCCATAGCAGGAGCCAGAGCCGAGGGCCTCCCTGTGGCACAAGGGTTAAGCGCAGCACTATGAACCTGTCTGCAGCTACTACAGCGTGAGTTCAATCCCCAGCCAGGGAGCTGACCCCCATGGCGCAGCAGACCTCTCCTGACCCCCGGCAGCTCCCCACAGCAGTGTATTTCAGTCAATCTGCCTGTTCTGCTCCCCGCTCTGGCTCTGGTGAATCCTCTCACTTCCCCCCACACCTCTGGCCTGTACCCCAGTTCTTGTATGCATAAAAAAAATCTTTAAAAAAATAAAGATGGGGCCCTCCCTGGTGGCGCAGCGGGTTGAAGCCCAGCACTGAGAAGCTAAAGCCACTTCCCCATGAGTTCGATCCCCGCCTGCCCCGGAGGTGACCACATGGCGCGGCAGACCTCTCGTGACCCGCCTGCTGCTCCCCTCAGCAGTGGACTTCGTCGATTTGCCTGTTCTGCTCCCCGCTCTGTCTCTGGTGAAGCCTCTCACTGCCCCTTGAACTAGGACATGTGCCCACACGGTGCCAGGCTGGAGAAAAGCCTGACTTCCATAGCAGGAGCCAGAGCCGAGGGCCTTCCTGTGGCACAAGGGTTAAGCGCAGCACTATGAACCTGTCTGCAGCTACTACAGCGTGAGTTCAATCCCCAGCCAGGGAGCTGACCCCCATGGCGTGGCAGACCTCTCCTGACCCCCGGCAGCTCCCCACAGCAGTGTATTTCAGTCAATCTGCCTGTTCTGCTCCCCGCTCTGTCTCTGGTGAATCCTCTCAGCTCCCGCACCTCTGGCTTGTACCCCAGGTCTGTATAAATAAATCTTTAAAAAAAAAAAAAAGGGAAAGAAGGACCAGAGCCTCTCTGCCTGCCTGCTGACATCCTTAAAACACAGCCTGTCCCTGCACACATGTGATGTGATCGACCTCAGAAGCCAAACTAAAACTTAATGTCAATGTCCATGGTGAAATAAATATTCTGAACATGTACATTTAAGTCATTATGAAGAATAGTGATGCTTGCCTAATCCTGTATATTGTTTATAAAGCAATTGTATCTTTCATCCTCTAATCTCTACTTTTCAACTACAGTAAATGTGCTATTGGAAGCCAACGTGAGAGGTCAGCTACAGATTTGCCTGTGTCCTCCACCACAAAAGAAGAGTATTTTTCCTTACCAGACCACAGAGGCATCTTTTATGCCCTACAGGATCATGCAGAAAGTTAGAAGGTTTGTATACGGACACGACATTACTTCTAGTTTTTTCTCCTTCAGTTGTTATTTCAGAGCGAAGGTAAAAAGTGAAATCCAGGCGCAGTCTACGTTAGAATTATTCTGAAGGACCTTGGGCACGTCTCTTAAAATTTACAAAAACAGGGCCCTCCCTGGTGGCGCAGCAGGTTAAAGCACAGCACTAAGAAGCTAAAGCCACTGCAACATGAGTTCGATCCCAGAGCTGACCCACATGGAGCGACAGACCTCTCCTCACCTGCCCACTGCTCCCCTCAGCAGTGTAGTTCATTGATCTGCCTGTTCTGCTCCCCACTCTGTCTCTGGTGAAGCCTCTCACTGCCCCTGCACCTCTGGCCTGTACCCCAGTTCTGTATGCACA
>NW_004567122.1:10292924-10299983 GCF_000260355.1 Condylura cristata
CTCTGTCTCTGGTGAAGCCTCTCACTGCCCCTGCACCTCTGGCCTGTACCCCAGTTCTGTATGCACAAATAAATCTTTAAAAAACAATTTACAAAAACATATTATTTAGACAAAGACCTTAGCACGTCTAGAAGGCCACAGGATAAAGCAAGCATGTGAAAGCCCTGCTGAGGTAAAGGGATGGACAGACAGAATCAACAGGAGCTACTGACATCAGCTGCGATAGTGCAAATGCACAGTGACCAGCCTGCTCCTGACCAGCCTGCAGCCTCACACCTCCCTCCCTTCCGTTCTCCACCTGACTGTCAATGTCTTTCTTGCATACACACCAGCTGCCATGCAGACAGACTCACCTCGATTCAAGAGCGCTCCCGCTCCTGGGTAATCCTCTACAAGACGGTGCCTCGGGATTTTATGAGAGTTAAAGCATTCACCACCCATGGGCGACCTGTCCCTGGTAACCCCCACTACTCCTGAAAACCAATTCTCAATGCCAAGAACGAGCCCCTGTCCAGGTCTGGATTTCTGTGTCTTTCATTTTCTCGTCCAGGTTCTAATTGTATCCCCAATGGTTCATGTGAAGTGTAGAATTTCAGGTACATGTAAAGTCAGATACCTTAACAAAAGCAAGCGTGGTTTTCAGTCCATCCAAACACAGCACAAATTCTTACCCTGGTGTGAGTACGAATGTGCATCTTCAATCCGTCGTTTTTGCTGAAGCCTTTTTCACAGTAAGGACACTGATAGGGGCGCTCACCTGAAAGTGTAGGAAGCAGCTGGTCAGAAAAGCATCAAAGCCCGGATGAAGGCTCACCCCATCCCACCCCAGGCAGTGGGCCCCTGCCTGGCCAGCAGTGGCTCTGGGCCCCGCCTGGGCAATGGCTCAGCAGGGCAGCCCTGGACAGACAGACAGCACCAGAAGCAGCCGGCTCGCTCTGCTGTCCTCCTAATACAGGGCCCAAGTTAAATATCTGAACTTCATTAATTCATTATAAAGATTTCCTATGAGGGCCTCCCTGGTGGCATAGGGGCTAACGTCTCAGCACTACCAAGCTATCACCAGCCACTGCAGCCTGAGTTCAATCCCAGCCAGGGAGCTGACCCACATGGCACGGCAGACCTCTCCTGTCCTGCCCGCTGCTCCCCTCAGCAGTGTGTTTCAGTAGCTCCACCTGTTCTGCTCCCCACTCTGTCTCTAGTGAATCTTCTCGCAGCCCCCCACTTCTGGCCTGCCCCGCAGTTCTTATATGCATCAATAAATAAAACTTTAAAGGAAAAAAAACAAAAATATCCTATTCATCAGCTTATTCTGCCACTGTACAGATGTTGACGAGGATACTGATATAATTATTGAATTATTCGTTGATAAAAAAATAGTATATCTCAGGGTGATGAATTTCTCAAGAAATCAATAAAACTGGTGAGTGTTAAACAACCATCCATTGTTAAATTAAGTAATCATCTGAGCCAGAGGCCGTTATTAAAAAACCAAACTATCTTTGAGACAAGAAGAATACACACGCCTCCCCACTTTTTTAAATCCCCGCAGTTGGTGACACAATGGGATGTTCAGGAGGGATCTGAGGCAGCATCAGGCCAGAGCCTACTTATAAACGTACAGGGACCAAGATCATTCATTTATTCCTTCATTTAGCGACGTACCGAGTAGCAGGTTAGACCCTGCTGCATGCAGAGGTCGGTGCAATAAAGCATTTGCCTTCAGCAAATTAAAACTGTCTCCTCCCTCAGACATTGGGGTGCACGCTCTCCCTTTGTTCTCATGTCCATCAGATTTTCTCCTGATCTAGTGCAGAACCTCTCACCGAACCCCAGGAGGCCCTCTCAGGTCAACAAAGGGCGCACTCACCTGGCTCCAGGGCCCCCCAACCTCCAGCCCCTGCAGTACCTTCCTGGATTCAGCTGCACCCCAAGCACAGCCCCCAACTCCACCTCATTGCCCCCAGCACCCTCGTGGGCACCATGAACTGATGGAAAACCCCAGATGGAAAAAGAATACCCTAAATTAGCAATGACAACACGCACTGAAAAGGAATCCAGAAGGGTTCTCAGAGTCGTCAGTGTCCTCTGTGAGAAACTGGCACGCTCTGCACCATGTCAAGCCAACCTGGAATTCATCCACCCTCACAGCCAGCCCCGAGAAGGGGCGCTTCCCCCCAAACACATGGGCTTTATTGAAACGGTATGAAAATGCAGTCGTAAACCTACACTGATGGATTGCTGTTCCTTCCAGATCTGTTGACTCTAGATCTTGAACTATGCCTTTCTATTTTCTTATTCAAAAACTGGAAAGCAACTTTACATTTTCACGTGTTAGGATGTAGCACTGCAAGCTGGCCGCTGCTGCTTTAGTGTGAATTTGATCCCCGGCCCTGGAGGTGACCCACATGGTGCAGCAGACCTCTCCTGACCCGCCCGCTGCTCCCCTCAGCAGTGTACTTCATCCATCTGCCTATTCTATTCCCCACTCTGTCTCTGGTGAAACCTCTCACTGCCCCTGCACCTCTGGCTTATACCCCAGAGCTGTTTGCACAAATAAATAAATCTTAAAAAAAAAAAAAAAAAGACGAGTATTTGTACAGGAAATTATTCTGCTGTGAACAAGGCCACACTTTCAGTTTGAGTCAACTCTGACAACACAGATCTTTCTCATTTCAGCACTGCTGTGTGAACACAGGTTCTGACGAAGCAGATGATACAAAATGGTATCATTCTTTGCCATCTCTGTTAGGTTTATACACTGTCTTTGCTTAGGCTCGTCACAGTGAACAAACTCTGACAACATGGAAATGTATCTGATTTCACAGCATGAAAAGTTTGATAAAAACCAATGGAAGTGGACATAATCAAAGTCAAGACATCCAGAGCCTACATACACTTGCAATTTTAATTATCACGCGATGATGGAGCTCTGTTCAGCTTACCAAAGAGGAAAATAAAGCACAGGAAGGATAAGGACTCTGCTCAGGTCACACAGCTATCGTGGTGCAATCAGAGTTTACCTCTTAACCCTTCACTTTTATACCATCTCCTAAATGAACCACATGATGAATGCTTTGTATTACTCAGACTTCCTAAAGTGATTGGCGAATATTTTGCTTCTTGTGACCACAGGTAACACTGACCAGACCTTTCTGACTGGCAGATGTGGGTGTTCTTTCCGCTATCACAGTTCATCAGGAAAAGTCAGGGGGTAGTTGGGGAGTGTGTGTTATTTGTCAAAGATGGCCCCAAGTGAATGCCAGACTGACAGGCGGTGGAGCTGAGCCATGGGGATGCACACAGGCAGTCACCTTTGACCTTTACAAAAAAAAAAAATTGCAATGTTGGCCAATATCACGAACTACACAGTGTGATTTAGCCACCACCAGTCAGAGTCCAGGAGCAGAGCAACATAAGTAAGAATGAAGGGTCCAGAGGAATAAACCATTTTTCCTTTTACTAAGGAAAACAGACGAGTTCTCTGCGTCCTCTTTAACGATGTTCTGATAGGGAATGATGTTAAATCCACTCACATTTCCCTCAAACAAAAAGGGAACAAACAAACAGGTAACAGGTGTAAATATGGTTTTTTTTTAGCTTATTTTAAAGACGTCACAAGGTATTTTGTGAACACCTATCTTCTAGCTACGGCGCTGCGCTTTGGGAAGGTGATGCAAAGCATTTCACAAAGGTACAGTGTCTTAGTTCTACTAGGTATACCGAGAAGGACAAGAAAACACTAAAGAAGAGCAATTGCAGGTACCGGTACGTTAGATGAAGACGAAACGAGGAAAATGTTTAAGGAAGACGGCTGCATGACACAGCAGAAAGACTAAGCTAAGATCCTGGCAAAAGCCAAAGGATTGGAACGCAGCTTCTGGGTGCCAGTGTAATGCAATCCAAGCACAGTCTCGTAGCGCTCCATTATTTGAATCGAGTCTCTTTGTAGCAAGGGAAACAAAAGCAAAAACAAATGGATCAAAATCAAATGGAAATGTTTTTGTGCCTTGAAAAGAATGATCGTTAACATGGAAAGGCACCTTGCCGAATGGGAGAAAGAGTTTGCACATCGTGTAAGCAACACAGGGCTAGTGGCTAAGCCCTACAAAGAACCCATACAATTTAGTGGGAAGAAAACACATGACCCGACCAAAACCTGGGCAGACCTCAGCAGGCATTTCTCCAAAGCAGACTTAGAGGCCAGCGCCACATGAAAATGCCCGTCATCGACGATCATTCGGGAAATGCAAGTCAAAACCCCAATGCGAGGCTACCTCACTCCTGTTGAGAATGGCCCTTATGGAGAAGACCAGAAACAAAGCGTTTATGGGAGGCTGTGGAGAAAAAGGAGCCCTGTTACACTGCTGGTGTGGAGGGTTCTCAAACATTAAAAATAGATCAGACATGGGATGTAGGAATCTCATTCCTAGGTTTCTGCCCAAAGAATGCACAGACAGTAATTTGAAGGGAGTTTGCTCTACTGTGCACACTGCAGCATTATTTACAAAGCCACATTATGGGGACAACCTAACCGCCCAAGAAAAGATGAGTGGGATGAGGTGAAGAGAAGGGCAGGTGGTGGAATATTACTCGGCTATGAAAAAGGTGAGCTCTTGCCATTTGTGACAACACAGATGAACTTGAGGAAATTGTGCTAAGGGAAATAATTTACAAGCAGAAAGATAAGTACCAGGTGATTTTATTCCCATCTGGAATATAAAGAAACAAAACAAAGGAACAGACAAAACTAAGCCAAAGAAATAAATAAAAAAGGTCTGAAATTTGAATGTAAAACTAAGGCTCCCAGATGGGGGAGAAGGAAGTTGTGCGGGACCCCAGTGGACTATGGTGGGAGACCAGAGACACTTTGGTGATGGGTGGGATGAAGTAACACAGATCTAAGGAGATGTGGACCTATACCCCAAATTACAGTGTTGTATGGTTAGCTCATTTAAAACAGCCATACAAATTTTTAATTGAAAAAAGTAACTTTCTTGGGCTACTGGACTTAAAATAAGTATGTTCAAATTCTCACTGCCGGTACATCTGAGATAGAAATAGTTTAAAAGTACTGAAATATGCCCAGCGTTGGGATAAAGGGCATGTTTCAGAAAAGAACTCCAGGAAATTGGGGACATCCTTACAGCATCTAGTAGTAATGAAAAGCGTCAGCGAACACCTTGCCAGAGACTAGTCTGGACTGGAAAGACATCACCTGCAAAATGAATTATGACAACAACCATCCACTACGACTTATGACTTAAAAAAAAAGGAACAAAGCGGATTCCAGTTAAACAGATGCTATTAGACTTACTGATGGTACCAATGTTTTATGCAATGCAATTTTAAAGATATTAGAGGAACTCTAGCCAAAGGTGAACATACTACTAATAGCATTACAGCAGCATCTTTAGGGTGATGGGTGCTCAGGTGAGCCTGAATTTCCCCTAAAGAGACCCCAAAGCCTTTCAGTCTCTGAATATCCATCTCCCGTCATGGAATCATCTGAGTGTCCAACATAACACCACACTGGGGTGTGGACATAACACTTTCTACAGATCTACGCTGGCACAACAGGACCTTAATAATAACAAATCTTACAAGCCTTGGTACTCTAGAAGTATACATGTGGATAATGTTCAACAGGAGGCTTCATTAAAGAAATAAACTCAAACACTCTTACAGGAGGCTCAGAGGTCAGATTTTATTCCTGCAACTTAACACACTGAATGGAGCCCTGTGGAGGGTTCTCAAATATTAAAAATAGATCAGACATGGGATGTAGGAATCTCACTCCCAGGAATAATGTTTGTGAGCAGTCGCAAAGATTAAAATATGTTTAAAATGAGATTTTTATCCTCTGCCTACTTTCCTGGTAGGTTTTTTGTTTTGTTTTTGACCTGTAGAGTTGTGCTTTGGAAAGTTTTTCAAACATCAAGAATGTTCGGTTTTTAAAGCGTTTGTGAAGAAGAGTTTGATTAAAATACAGAAAATAACTTAAGGAGGGATTTTAATAATTTTACTTTTTATCGTGTATTTTATCATATGAGTATATTTTTTTACAGCTATGTACATTTCAAATCTGCAAACAGAAACTGTAAGAATAATCAAACATTTTCAGTGAGTCCAAGGTAAATAATATTTAAATTATTAAATAATGTTTAAAGATTTCTAAACCACAGTCTCCGTGTTTGCTTCTAACAAGGTGGCAGCTTTCAAGACTCAAGTGCCTGTTTTGTGAGAAATATGCTAAGTTGCCTCCACCTGATTGAACTTTGAAATATGTTTCCTATGTGGGAATTCTTTTACAAAAGCTTCTCTTTGTCTTCCACAGCTATCTTTGTTCTGGCTTATTTGTTTTGGTGGGCTGAGGAAAATGTTATCAAATATCAAAGTAACTTATTCTAAATGAAAATTAAACCAATAAAAATAATGGGTCAAACAGCACCCAATCAATTTTTCCAGTCCCACAGTTTCAATCCGCTGGATGTCTAATAAGCTAGAAACACCACAGAGAGAAGTGAAATGCAGTTCAGACAAGTGGGAGGAGCTCAAGTTCATGTCTGGCACTTTTCTGCAAATAGAAATAACTTTGTTTTTCTGCAGCAAAAAGACATGAAAGCCCCCTGGCCCTGCTGTACCCAAAGCAGTCACTCCAGAATGCTCCTATTTAAGTAAACCCCAAATAGTCTTTCTTACGTAAAGAAGTCCGAGGACGCATTCTTTGAAGACAATGCAAGCCTGAATTTGACTTTTGCTCCCTGAATACTTGGTTACACAGATGCTCATAAAACGTAAAGGGTGTGCTACTGTTTAGGATGTGGGCAATCAAATGTAAAGCTTGAACAGTGTATTGAATGAATGAGCTTTTTCTCTCAAAATCCTCCTGTCCCCTAAATGAACAGAATTCAAGTGATTTTTTAAGAGTCTCATGCTCTACCGACTGAGCTAACCAAGCTCCCTCAAGTGGTTTTTTAAAGCAAGATTCTGAGACAAGTAAAAGATGCATCTTTTTCCTTAAGAGTCTTAGGGTTATGGGACCCTCCCTGGTGGCGCAGC
>NW_004567122.1:10300928-10305248 GCF_000260355.1 Condylura cristata
AAAAAAAAACTGCATCTGGTTAAAGCAAATAACACAGAAAGGGACATGTAAAACTAACAAGGACATGATTACTGAATAACCAAATGCAATTAGCTCCGCAGTGAAAATATAAATTCCCTGCGTCCCTGCGTCCCAGCACCCAAATGTATAAGCAGGGCTCCCCGAGTCTTGGCGTGCCTGCTGCCAGCAGCCGGGGGTGTCTCACAAGCAGGAGAAGCACCGAGCAGTCCAGACAGTGGCAAAATGGTCCAGGTTCTGGCCGAGAAAGAACAACTCCTGTGTGGGTCTTCCACAGAAAGAGAAACTTTACAGTCAGGGCTGGTTCGGTTTTGTGGCTAGAGAGGCACTGGTCGATAATCCTTTCAGCGGGCAGGCGGTGTACCCGCTCCTATTTAAGCAGGGATTTACGGGCATGCTGGGCGAACAGCAGCCACTCTCAGGTGCCTGCACCTGCCAGCGAGAAAAGACGAGGCGGACCGGAGGGCCAGACAGTCTCCCTGACCCCAAATCTAGAAAAGCCATAAAGCCTCTGGCCAGAGCGCTGAAGAGCAACTCTGAGTGGCAGGAAAAGGTGGAGGGGAGGCGAGAAATTGTTGCTGGGGGAGGAAGTGGTGGCAGGGGAAGGAGAGAATACAGCCTGGCAGAGGAAATGAAGCCTTTGGTTTTCCTGAACTCGAGGAAATGCTGGTGCTTCAGACTTCACTGAGGTAGCTGCTGGTGATGTCAGCCCATCATTTACCAACAGTAATTTGCTGCACAATGGATGAAAGCTGTGGGTTAAGCCACTTCCGATTTTGAGGGTCCCCTATATGCAAAGAGTGAAATGAGCCCGAGACAGCCACAGAGTGAAGGTGTTTTAGGGATCTCTGGGCAGGCACCCTCCCCCTCCCTGTGGCCAGCCTGTGTCTTTAACACACATACACGCTGGTACTCTGTGCACCGAAACCCGAGCCCGTGATATCGTCAGTGAAAGAAAACAATAAATAACCCGGCTACCGATGAAAATGAAAAGGAATGTCTCTCTGGAGCAGAAAACCACCTGGGCTGACTGCGGTACAAGAGAGGAGGGCTTACGCCTTCTGCTGATGTACTTGGAGATCAGACATTAATTCAAATGAAAAAAATCATTCAGAGAAAATAAAAATCATTCAATAAAAGGCTTTCACCACCGGGAAAGAGTTCTTAGTTTCGAAATCTGAAGCTCTTTTCACTGGGAGGCTGAATCAAGTACTGATTTCCACACACATTCTATGTGCAAGTGTTCTCTTAATTCTAAGAATGATGTAAACAGAACTTTGATTTGGCCAAAAGTTAACGACTTACAAAATAAAGATCCCTCTTCACATAGGAAAGCTAGTTCATTTTTATTTAAAAAAAAAAAAGTGCTTAAAATGTTCATTTGTACATAGTCAAATATCTATTTTTATTAAATAATAGTTCCTTACTTATCTATGGCTATTCTTTTATGATTTTGAACCAATACTGGGAAAAAGAATAATTTTTTTGAGAAAAAGCATTAGCGAATGAGTTAACAACAGGGGTTAAAATCCAAGCATAATATCATAGTATTCTGATCCTTCCTTTCGAAGCTGCCATAGGAATGACCCCTGCCCCAAAATTCAAATACTTCTGGAGACAGTGATTCAGGACTACACTCAAATACCAGCATGTGAGTGGGCCCAGAACAGAAGGGCCAGCACAGCCGGCCTCGTCACATGCAAAGTTGGTTGGGACTGTAGGCAAATAATTGACCTTGTGCCCAGAGCTTAAAAAACCCAACAGCAGTTCCTCGAGTTTCTCTTGTAATTTATGAACAACTGATAGAACTTTTGTCACTGTCCATGGACCCCCTTGCAGAATGAATCCCACTCTCGCTGACCCTGACCAGCTCTAAGCCTCCCGAGAACGTGCTGCACTATCTCAGCTGATGCAGAGCGCACCATCTCTGCCATTCCAGCCTGGAACACCAGACCATAAATCACAGAGCTGCCTGCCAGGCAGAGACCCGAGCACTCACCTCCACTGACAGCAACTACAACACACAGCCCATGTAGCCTGGCTCACCCCAAGCCGCCTGCTTGACAGCGCAACCTCATCTGTGTTCCGAAGATGATCTATATGCTGCTGGTGAAGGTTATATAAAGGACAGAGGGTCACGGTGTTCCCAGGGAGCGTCAGTGCCCTGACTAAATGCACAGAGGAGGAACAGCAGGACACCAACGAGGCCCCTTACTACCATCTCCCGACGGTGTCACCCTCGGCCATGCCTTCATTTCTTGCTCCAGAAACAGTGCTATAAAGATGACTGTCAGGCTCCGTTGTTTCAGATGAGAAACTAAGTTAAGAGGTTCAACAACTTACTAAAGCTCACGGAAGACAGAAATTAAAAAAAAAAAAAAATTCTGAAAGCCTGAAATCTGACTCCAGGATCCACACTCTGAACATGAACCAGGTATTAAATAATCCAGTATTCTGAAGAGTTGATTTATGGGGTGGGAATTTAAGGTCTGGGTGAGACCTTAGCTTCGCAGTGGAGATGAGTATCCTCAACTGGTTTATATATCAACCAGATAATGTCATCAAACCTCATGGAAGGAACATAGGTGATTCTGTGGTGAGCTCAAAAGCAACAGTCAGGGTTAAGCAGTACTTGAAAGACGTAGGAGAAATACCTGCATGGGATGTATCAGAACAGCTTAAGCCCTTGTGCAGTGGTAGAGGAAGCTACCACAAGGTTGTGTCAGCTCAGCAACCTCTGTATTTTGCTGGGCACTGGTTCAGCTACAAGACCGGAAGCAGGTAAATTCTGAAATTCCTTTGCAATAGCAAGTCAAGAGTATGATGTGTCGTTAATCTATAAAAGAAGATGGCTGGTCACACTTGTCTTGGATGCTCTCCTTCTAATCACCTAATTAGGAAGAATGAACGGGCTTTAAGGTAGATGCAAGTTCGCACACCTCATGATTTTGTCCAACTTCACTCAACAGGACAAAACAGTGACGCTGGAACTAGAGGAGCAAACACAGGAAATGCCATGAAGTGAGATACAAGCTGGTGGTCAGTCACAGAAGGGTAAGAGTCAATCAAGATGCCAAAGCACTAGAGATCTTTAATGTTTCAATACTTTAGATTAAAAAAAAAAAGACTAGAAAGGCACAAATACTAAGTCTGCTCCCAGATGTTACTGATAGGTAGTAACCTAATTGCTGAGTCATTACTGTCTTATAGGATCTTTATCACAAGCTAAGAAAACCTGTGCTCAGAAAATTTACATGGAGGAAAATTTACTGCACAAAACAGTACTGTCCTCTATCAGACAGGAAATAATGGATACAACTAGCAAACTGAAAGGAAAAAAGACTTATTTCCTCTTCCTAAAATGTAGAGGTATTTGATGTCAAATAACTGGAGAGCATGAGTATTGTAAAAACAAACTAAAAATGATTATCATAATGGGAGAAAGATGAACAGATTATTAACTTCATAGAAATCTCATTACATTACCGTGAATTCAAATGGACATCCACCTCACTCAATGGTCTACAAGCTACCAATTAGTAATTCTTGCCTGGAAGACTTCCCTGGAGTCACAAGGGGTTAAAGTTCAGCAGTAACTAGGAAGCTATTCACAGTCACTGCAGGGTGACTTCAAACCCTGGCCCTGGAGGTGGCCCACATAGCACAGCAGACCTCTCCTGACCTGCCCACTGCTCCCCTCAGCAGTGTACTTCCATCGAGCTGCCTGTTCTGCTCCCCACTCTGTCTTTGGTAAATAGTCTCACCCCCAAAACCTCTGGCCTACACCCCAGCTCTTGTATCCATAAATAACTAATTTTTTTATAAAAATATAATTCTTAAAATCAAGTTTGTTAAAAAGGGAAATCGGTGAAACTAAATTGAATTATTATTTTCTCTGTATGAAAACTCCCAACTATTACAGAGTCTTTAGGAAGAAATGAACGTGAGAATACTAAAAAGTGAAAAACAAAAGCATCTTTCGTTTACTTCAAAACATGTCATTTTCATTCTACCAAATTAATGTAAGACTTGGAATTTCAGTCATCTTTATGCTGGGGAAGCATTTATTTGACCTTTAAAACTTTAATATCTTTAAAGCATATCTTTGTGGTTTTGTGACATATGTCTCCTTTCTTTTCATGTAAACTATTATGCATTTATAACATTTTACTGACTGTATACTATTCTAGTCACCACAATTTAGTCAGTCTCCTCAATGCTGGATATACAGGCTATATGTCCAATGTTTGCTCTTATAAAAACAATGATAGAAGGAACATAAAATATACATTTTGAAACAAA
>NW_004567122.1:10306523-10309457 GCF_000260355.1 Condylura cristata
AATTTGGAAAGCCTTACATTTTTCTCTACTCTAGTCACCGACAAAACATCATTCGCCCGACAGCAATTCTGAAGCTCAATAAATGCAATATCAATAGACCTTACAGAGGAGCTTGAAAACTATCAAGAAAGCCAGCATGAACACCAGGGGCAATACCAGAGTAAGCAAGTGGTCAGGTAAGAGAACCACCCAGTTACACAGAGCGATCTTTGTCAGCTGGATCCAGTGAGCATGGGCCAACCTATTCTTTGCTCTTCAAGCCCTAACTCTCCATCCCAACTCTCCCTCCCTCCTTCCCCTCTCTCCTGCTTTCCTAGGCAGTTATTACCTCCCAGTGCATGCCCTCTGTGCTCCTAGGCACCCCCAAAAGTCCTCCATCAGATCCGCAAGGTCAACCTAATTTTATACGCAAGCCATTGTCCCATTCACCATTTCACCTTGTTGATTTTGCCTTATTAGGACAAAAGCAAATGGTGAGTTCACCTGCAGATGTCTTGCTGCAGATCGAAATCCTCCCAGTCCAGGGAGCTCTCAGCAAGAACACCTTAGTCTTTCTTTCCATCGGCCATTTGTCCACGGCCACCATGTGTAATGCCTGACCTGCTCTGGTTGTGGGTTTCATTCAACAATATTTGAAACAATTCTCAGTCTTTACACTAAGGTAACAGCAAGCATCAACACCTCATAGTAGGTTGACCTTAAGTCTTTTTGTTGTAACTGGACAATTTCCAACCAGAGAAAGGAAACCCATGGTGTCCTCTCTTCTACAAAGTCCTCACGACACTCATGCCTCTGCCTGTATAAACCAACATTTCTTCATTCATAAAACATCACTATGTTACATGGGTCCTGTGTTAGGAGTGGTGGAGATGACAGTCAGGGTAGGCAGGGGCTCAGTCCCTGGAAGAGGACAAGGCAGCCAGGGAGGCCCTCCAAGGCCAGCTTCCCACAGCAGAGTCGTCCCACCCAAACTGAGCATACCCTGGTGTCTTTCCAGTGTTTCTCTATGACAGGTGGAATGCCAGCAAGGATCTTTCAAGACGATTTACATGTGCATTGCCCTTCCCTGGGAGGCAGGCTACTCCCTGTGGAGTAGCATCACAGAAGCCAGAAGGAAAGAAGGGAAATCAAGGAACGGTCCTTGGCATACCAGACACGATAGTCAGGCACCACCGTCAACAGTAAAACCCTGTCGTGCTAACCCCCTTCCAAGGATTTTATAGACTGTGAAAGGTCACCCCTGACCTAACTTACAGGGGGATGTTAAAGAGGCCGCCTCACCCTCCTGTGAACTGCTTTTCCCTTCTCCAGCCACTAGAGTATGAAAGAAACTAATTCCCAGTCATAATCCCAACAAATCACCAGGCTCCAATTCAGATATTTACTGTGGTGATGTGGATTTCGGCAAAATTTTTCTAGAGTGAGGGATGGATTTTAGAATACATGGAGAGAAAACAGTCAAGATTCATGCTTAATCTGGGAGGCTCTCTGCTCACTTTACGACACCCCTGGCCTCAGAACAAGCTGACGCCCCCCGGTCATCACCTGCATACCTGTGTGGCTGCGGATGTGAACCCTCAACGTCCCACTGCTGGCGAATTTCTGACCGCAATATGGACAAATTTTCTCCTTTTCTCCTGTATGTGTCTAAATGGAAAAGCATATGAGGAGTTGAGAACAAAGAATCAGGTAAACATGATTAAATGAACCTGACAATAGCAAATCTTTTTATCCCAGGGTTATATTGCATTAAAATGACTTAATATTTTAAAGAACTTATGGTATGTGGGCCTCCCTGCTGGCACAAGGGCAGAGTCTCACCAGCCACTACAGCAGGAGTTCGATCCCCGGCCAGGGAACTGACCCACATGGCACAGCAGACCTCTCCTGACCCACCCACTGCTCCCCTCAGTAGATTCACCTTACCAGCACCTGGCAGGTATTTAACTTCCCATCTCACTACAAGTCTCCCCCCACCCTTTTTTTTTTATTACAAAAGTTTATTTTTACATCATTTTGTACACTTTTTTTTTCCATCTCAATTGTAATCCCCGCGGGTTTCCCATCACCAAATCACCCATGTGCCACCACCATAGTCCCGTGCATTTCCCTCCCTTCCCCCCCCCTTTTTTGGATCCCATTCCCCACTCCACCCCCACAGAATGTCTCTGGTATATGGCTGTTCATTATTTTTGTTATTTTCTCGCCTGGTCCATTATACTCCTGCTATGAGTGAAACTATCCGGTATTTTTCTTTCTCTTTCTGGCTTATCTCACTAAGCATGATCTTTTCCAGCTCCATCCAAGTTGCTGCAGAAGACATGTGTTTCTCTTTTTTGGTTGCTGAGTAATATTCCATTGTGTATATGTACCACGTCTTTTTGATCCAGTCATCTACTTTTGGGCATTTGGGCTGCTTCCATGTTTTTCCAATTGTAAATAAAGCAGCAATAAACATGCCCCTCCCCCATTTTTTTTAAGGATTTATCAATTTTTGTAGAAGAGAACTGGGATGTAGGCCAGAGGTATGGGGGTGAGAGGATTTCCCAGAGAACAACGGGAACTGCCGAGCGGGCAGTGGGTGATATAGGAGAGGTCTGATGCGCCATATGGGTCAGCTCCCTGGCAGGGGACTGAACTCAGACCATCCTAATGGGGGTGCTGAGATTTAACCTCTAGGCCACCAGGGAGTCCCCCTCACTACAAATTTTTAAACAGAACAGTTAACACATACTTTACATCTCAAAAGCTCTGCTCTCATGGTGCCCACAGGGTCCAATTTCAAGTAAACAGTCTAACCTGAATACCTACAGGAACTTCATTCTCATCCCCTAACAGGAGGAGCAAAATATGGCAATTCAAAATTGCATGTAGTATCACACCAGCTTGTTCCAAACAAGTAACTCCCACTTTATTTGTGAGACTTTTATAAAA
>NW_004567122.1:10310832-10315852 GCF_000260355.1 Condylura cristata
GATGCCCAGGGACCTCTCCAGTCCCAGAGGAGCTCAATCAACAGCTGAATTAGCTTTGAAAAACTAAACAGCCTGGCTCCCCTCACGGCCTGTGTTCAGCACCCCCATCAGACCACAGAGAGATGCCCGAATTCAGACATCACTCAGGAGTCTCTTTCATGAGAAAAACATGTCTCTTCTGAACACAAGAGGCCAATGGACACTTGGTGAGAAGCTGATGTGAATGACTATTCCTTACCCCTCATGCTAGGTAAACAATGTTGGCAGGTTAACAGAACACTGACCCCCCACCCCCATCCCACCCCCACGTGGTCAGTCAGTTCGTGTCCACTGAGAGGGCAATGCCACCCTCAGCTCACAGCGGTCTCCACTTACTTTCTTGTGACTTCTGAGCACTGAAGGCGTGACGAAGGCCTTCCCGCAGAGCTCACACCTGTATTTCTTGTGTCGTTCGTGGACCACCTGGACGTGAACATTCAAGGTGTCCTTCCTCTTAAAGGTGGCATCACAGTGGTGACACTTGAAAGTCCTCTCGCCTTAGAGGCAAAAATAGACAATCAGGAGATGCAGCAGCAGAGTTCTCCTGCTGAGTTCTCCCCACGCCGCCAGATTTACTGTCGTTTGAGCCCGACAGCTAGCTTTACCGTCCTCATGATGTACCCTAACCACTGGTGCCAATTTTCTCCTACACACTTCATATCGTATCTGTTGATTCACTCTATGTGATGTCTTTCAACCTTCTTTTGTTCTCAGTCTCTTTAACCAGGAAATGTGGCAACTCGATGAGCGAATTTCCTAACGGTACTGTAAAAGCTTCTTGCCCACAATGGAGAGACAGGGCAGGGGCTGGGGTTTGGGAAGAAGGTTCTCGTGAACACAGAGGCCTCTGCCAGCAGTAAGAGTGTATGGGCCTTGCCGGAACGACCCAGGGTCCCAACGTTATCAGCCCGGGCTGCAGTGGACAGGGCGTGGGGAGAGCAAGCTAGGCGGGGGAAGGGTAGGTCCAGAGGAGAGCCCTCACAAGGACAGGCAGGTCAGAGGAGAGCCCTCACCCCATAAAAGGTCCCTATACCCCCATTCCTTCCTCAGCACCAGCAGGAATGTGGGCTGGAGTCTCCCTCACAGTCTGTGATTGGCTGTCAAACAGTGGAGAAGGGCCTGCCACTCTCAGAAAAGCCCATGGACTGAGGTGGAGGACCCAGAGAGCAGTGGGTTCTCACTGCTCACACAGCTCAGACCTGGGGGAAGCCATGAGGCTGAGAGATCGTCAAGTGCTCTTTAAACACCACTTGTATAATCTGTAGTTCTCACTTTCAAGGGTCCATTTTAAGCAACAAAATGTGCATTGGAGACGGTCCTGTCTCCAAGGAAGTGTAAAACCCACATGGCGTATATTTAATGCCGGTGACAGACTAGTTAGCATTTGAGTATATTTCCCCTTTAAAACAACAAGTACATTAGCAGCTTTGCATCTAATGGACACCAGAGACAAGATTTTCTACATCTAAGTTAGAGATCGCATTTCAATTCAAAGCCGTACTTCTCATTTTCCCCCATAAAAACTAGCATAAATTTAGAAGTGGGATGGGGATGACTGCTGGTAAGTGACAGATTTTATTTCATCAATGCGTAGTAATTCTTGATTAAAATAAAAAGGGAAGTCGCGCTAACCACTTCCCCAGACTAGCAGAGTAGTAGGTGAATATAAAATGACTTGATCATTGCTCTCTTTTTTTTTTTTTTTTTTTGTTACAAGTGTATTTGAGGGTCTCCCTGGTGGCACAAGAGGCTAAGTCTCAGCACTGTGAAGCTATCGCCAGCCACTGCAGCTCGAGTTTGA
Source organism: Condylura cristata (assembly GCF_000260355.1). Lineage (NCBI taxonomy): Eukaryota > Metazoa > Chordata > Mammalia > Eulipotyphla > Talpidae > Condylura > Condylura cristata. The sequence continues at coordinate 10,312,673 of NW_004567122.1, forward strand.
CCCCCGGCCAGGGAGGTGACTCACATGGCGTGGCAGACTTCTCCTGACCCACCCGCTGCTCCCGTCAGCGGTGGATTTCAGTCAACCTGCCTGTTCTGCTCCTCACTCTGTCCCTTGTGAACCCTCTCAACCCACACCCCGCACACACTGGCTTGCACCCCAGTTCTTATCTGCATCAATAAATAAAACTCTTTTAAAAAACCACATTTGATCACAATCACTACTCTGTATTTGTAAAAGCTTTCATTTCTTTAATGATCTGCCTTTTAGATACTTCTATGTGACTGGAGAAGATGTCATCCCAGATTTTATCTGTGAAATCAATGGCCAAGATTAATTGTTCTGTTTTCTTCAGAAATATTAAAAACTTAAATAGCAACAGGGACTCGACATGTACTGATTAAACCTGAATTAAAAGCAAGCTATAGATTATCAGTGCTAGACTGGTTTTTCTTTTATTTTAGATAACAAGTGTCATAAATCTCCCTGATTACTTCAACGTCTGAGCAGAGACAGCACCTTAATACTGAGCTCAGCTCAGTCTCCTCCATCAAGTGCTGCCCTTCGGCTCTCAGGCACTCACTGTGCTGTGCGGAACCCAGCCCTGCCTCTAACTGCTACACACACCTGCATAGCTATCACTGTAGAAGTCAACCCCCCCAGTTCTACTCCCCAACCCCCACTCCTTTTACCCCCCTAAAAGAAGTCAGAGGCAGGTAGGGGGAAAAAAAAAAACACTGTCAGACCCCTGGGGCACCCCAGCATTATGGGGTCCCAAAGACGTCACTATATTTCTCTCAGTCCCAATTGTCTCAAGTTTCCTCCAATTAAGGGTTTAAATTAGATGTGTATTCTGAACCTTTTCACCTTTGTAAGGCAGCCTGTGAGCTACTAAATTCATGCCAGGTTCCCCATCTCTCAAGACAGACACAGCTTCCCTAATTATCACATTTAAAAAAGGACAAAAAAGGGTGTTCCCTGGTTACATCACAGCACCAGGAAGCTATCGCCAGCCATGCAGCACGAGGTGGACCCCCGGGCAGAGGGCTGACCCACATGGCACAGCAGACCTCTCCTGTCTCACCCGCTGCTCCCCTCAGCAATATATCTCAGTAGATCGCCTCTTCTACTCCCCACTGTCTCTGGTGAATCCTGTCATCACCTCCCAACACCTCTGGGCTATACCACAGTTCTTGTATGCATAAATAAATAAATCTTAAAAGTAAATAAAAAGCACAAAATGACAGCTTCATCATTTCAAAGATATCTTACTGAATGTAGAAAAAATGTTACTTTTCAAATTTAAATACAAAGAAATGGTGCAAAATGCAAAGTTCCATGGAATGATTCCTCTTATTGTGGGCAAATAAAGCCAGAATAAAGAAAGAGAGAGAGCTGCAGGGTAACTGATACAAGCTATGCAACGTCTATCGACTGACAGATTATGGGTAGATGGGGAAAAGCTCTGAAAAATCAGACTTTCCACTGCTTAACTGATGTGATGACCTCCCTTTTATGTATAATCATAATATCAAAAATATTCTGAGCAACCATCAGTTTACAACTGGATTGCCTTAGCCTCCTAAGGAGGCTGCCTGGTTCAGGCAAGTTGCCCCAGGGCGGGAAATCCCTCTGTCTCCTGAAACAGAAGGCAAGCCCCAGGAGAGATAAGACTCCAGGGCATAAAAACTCCTGGGAAGCTTCCTTGGTTTCTTTATATAAAAAAGCAAACCTCAGATAAGACTCCCAGGACATAAGGACTCATGGACAAATTTTAACCTTGACAACACAGATGTTTTTTGATAGACAACTGTACAACTTTCCCTTAATTTACTCCTTTTTAAAACCAGCACTAACTATGCTCTGCTAACCTTAAATTAGCCACTAGCTTTTCTTTAGACAATCACTCATAACATTGCTAACACAATTTATTACTACCCCAAGACCCTAACAACCTTTTGCTAACGAGCTCATCCCTTCCCAGACCCCTCTTCCTTTGAGTGATAACTAGACAGCTGTACACATGAAAATTATCACAAAAACGTATAATCTAGTATACCATAATATGTTAAGAGAAAAATGCTTTGTTCCCCTTGTCCTTGAGAACGTTTTATGGCGATCTTTCATTAACTTACCATATGCATTATTGCAATTGGCTACTTGCTACACAGTATAAATAAAGACCTGCTGAGGAAATGGCAGGAAGACTTGCACCCAATCCTGACTCCTGTGTCTTCCTCACATCCGCTCCTCTCTCCCTTTTGGAATCTCCGCTGGCTGATGCCTTCCCACCTTAGGGCCCTGCCTGTCTTGCGGCCAGACACCTCTATATTTGCGGCTGGTCTCCAACAGGTAACCCTCTGTTTACATTTACAAGCAGGTTATATCAGTATGCACAAGCCACTCAGGTGAGAAGAACAGAGATGCAAAAGCCACTCGGATGTGAGGAACAGAGTGAAAGAAGACTCTGTACTCACACAGGTGCCTAAGTTGCACTTACTGTTATGTATGAGGAGGTGTCTCTGCAAAGAAAACGGGGTTCGGAACAAAGCTTTGCACTCCTCACACTGGAACGGCCTCTCCTCAGAGTGGGTCTGCAGATAAAAGAAACTGAGTCAGGAGCGTCTGGGAGTAATGAGTTCCCCATAATACCTGGGGCCTGGCTCACGTGGCCAAGGGAAGAGGGAACAGAGACATTATCCTGTTTCTGACATTCTCCACCATAAAACCACCCACACATACACGCCGTGCTCACCAGAGAAAAACTACGCTGTCTGTAAATTTTCACATGGCTCACAAACTTGAGAAATTGTAGAGGACACAGTTCCCATCCTCTCAAAGTGTTAACCTTAATCCATACTGAGATTCCCCAGACTCTACTTTACAGAGGGAAATAATGTAATTTCATTGAAGACAGACTCTCCGTCACTGATAAGGTTATAATTACTGGCACAACATTTTCAACACAGAGAAAAACGGTTAAAAGGAAGGTTGTTTCCACTATGGAAAACTGCTTGGAGGTTCCTCAAACTGCTATACATGGAGCTTCCTACGACCCAGCAATCCCACTCCTAGGTATCTACCCAAAACACACAAAAACACTGATTGAAAGATACCTGCACCCCCATGTTTATTGCTGCTTTATTTACAATTGGAAAAAACATGGAAGCAGCCCAAATG
>NW_004567122.1:10316322-10317209 GCF_000260355.1 Condylura cristata
TTTTTTTTTTAAACCTACCTGCTCCATATCCTCCAAATTAAACTAAAACATTTGTACAGTGCGATAATCAACATTCAGCAACATTCACTGTCAAACGGCATTAAAAAAGAACTTTACATGAATGATTTCACTTAATTCTAACAGTAGTTTGAAGAGTTAAATATTATTTTCTCCATGTTACGGATGAGAAAACTAAGGCTCAAGAAGTTTCTGCAACATGCCAAAGACCAAAGAACAGGGCTGCAAACACTTTAAAACAGATGAGAAATGAACATATATTGATAAACTAGAGTCAACAGAGAAACAAGAGCTGAAAGTCAAAAACAAGAGAAAACTCAAGCTTATTCACTCCGGCTGCTGTCCAATCCATGAGAGCACTAACCCTTGTGGCATAGCTCTGCCAAACATCCTATTCCACCAAAATAACAAGAGAACACTGCTCATAAAAAACAAAGAATAGATGTCAGAGCAGATTTTAAAATATTTAAAAATCAGGATCTACTGCACATATTCAAACATGCCTTTGGGACTGGAGTCAGACAGAGGCAAGAAGCAGGAGAAGCTGAGAAAGCTGGTCACCGAGGGCTTGGCAGGCTGTGTCCGCATTTCACTGGGACACATGTTACACCTCTGGGTGGATAAGCAGTGGGACTCACCTGACAGGTAGCCGCATTGACAACAGATGAGGGACAGGAGAGGGAGAAGAGAAACCAGACAAGCAACAGCAATAAACCAAGCAGGGGATGATTAAGGCCTACACCAGTGGAGAGCCACAAATGGACCGAGAAGGAGAAGCTTCTGGATCTATCATGAGAATGGACAGCTTTTTTTTTTTTTTTAATAAGATTTATTTATTTGTGCATACAGAACTGGGGTACAGGCCAGAG
>NW_004567122.1:10318369-10327935 GCF_000260355.1 Condylura cristata
ACTGCTGAGGGGAGCAGCGGGCGGGTCAGGAGAGGTCTGCTGCACCCTGTGGGTCAGCTCCAGGGCCGGGGATAGAACTCACACTGAAGCAGCTGTGGCCAGCCTGCAGTGCTACGTCCTAACCCATTGCACCACCAAGGAAGGCCCTGAACTTTTAATTTTCTACACAGAGTATGGAACGATGATTAAAAAAAGACATTATGCTTTTAGTGTGTCCATATTTGAATACAGAGTTGCTGGAGTCTTCCAAAGCTATGATATTCCTTACAAACCCACTCCTTCTCTTGTTCCAAATCCAGAGGCAAACAACTGGTGGGAGAGATGTAGGAGCCTGATTATGAATAGAGTTGGACGGCATCACACCTCTTACCTCAGGTAGCTAAGCCAAAGTTGTATCACCAGAGCAGGAAAGAATCCTTGTCACTAACATTCTAACACCACTGACCCCGTTTAGACAGCATGACTTGTGAGTCTCTGCAGAGACCCCCGCATTCAGCTGAACTGAGGTCCTTGAAGCAACCACCTCCTTGAAATAAATGCAGCAAAAATCATCGCACACATGGTGGAGAGGACGCCTGTCCCCTTTCACAGGGCCCAGAAAACAAAGCTTTCCTGAGGTGTCTCAGCCTTCCATTTTTCATCTCGAGAGAGGGTGACTTTTACAGACTGCTGAGTCACATAAGCCTGAGGTACAGAAACTCCCCAAAGTCAAATCACCAGTGAGCCAACATCTGCAGACCAAAAAGAAAAAAATTGTATGGTCTGTGAAATAGGGCTGTGAAATGTAATTTTATATGCCCTGATTTTTTTTAATGCACCAATCTGATTACTGTTGCAGATGTAAAATATTTGTGATGCTGCTTCCACCTGATGTCTCAGAAATGCTTCAGAACACTATTTTAAGCTTAATTCTCACTCAGTAGTGACCAATTAGCTCATTTCTGGCCACAACGATGAAACACTAACTTCATGGGGACAGAATGAAACTTTTAACAGGGTTATGCAAACTTAAAAATGAAGCCAGGCTTATCTGGAATATCTATTGCTGCACTGCAAGAGATCAAGAGATAGACATGTTATTCTTTTTTTTTTTTTTAAAAAAAAAAAAAAAAGTTTTACTGAAGTCTCCAGTCTGCACGAGTACATTACTGCCCCATTGGGTCACATAATATACCTAACGCTGCATAAAATGTGTCACCTGCTTAATTACAGGTCTTTGGACTAAATTTTTACTCTCAGCTTCGTAATGGAGTACCTTAAAAAGACTCTTCCTCATAAAAACAATGGAAACTGGAGCGATAAATCAGCTTCTTTAGGTGCAGACGGGGAAAAGGAGCTCACTCTCCCTGGCAGTTACGGTTATATTTAGGTGACATTCGTAGGATATACACCCCCACACAGCCAAGCCCGCCTTCAGTCAGCAATACCTGACTGAAGTCCCCACGGTCTCAAAGACCCCTTCATCAGGGCAAGAAGGAAAGGAATAATCACAGCCACTTAAAGCCCCACCCAGGAAGCTTCCTGGTCCACCACACTGCTAAGAGACGAGACACTAGCTTGTCTTTCGGAGCAAGGATGCCTCCCACAAACAGCTTTCAGGCAGCTGATCTGAGCACACAACAGGTATATTCTAGCACCTGCAGTGAAGTTCTCTCTGAACAGGTGCAAGCCACTAGTATGTTCCTTCACATGCTGGCTGACAACACACATAAACGGCCAGAGTGTTCGAGGCACTCTGGTTACTCTAAGGCAGAGGGTGCATGTAGAAGCTGGGCACCCTCCTTCACCTAACCCATAGGACAACTCAGCAGCTCTACTAGACCTGCACCAGTTCATCTAGTAGGTAACTTGTTTGCTAGGCGAGACAGCTAAGTAAGCTGCTATCCTGCATTTAAAATTTACTTGCCATCCCAAGAGAAATGAGAGCAGTTTCCTCAAGTACAAACAAAGGCACAACAGGGGAGTAACTCCTGTTCATTTCCACTATAGTCTCTAGACATTCATGGTAGTTCTTGAGTACAACACTGCTTACTTACAGGAGAAATCTCTAGAATGAACAAATCACCAAAAGTTAATATTATTTGGAATATTTGGTCAGGAAAGGTTGATAAGGAAAATGTGCGTGTTTTCACATACATGCAAGTCCCCAACTAAGTGAGCACATCACCAGAGGAAAGATTCTCAATGAAAGTTCATAAAAGCTACTGTTTCAGGTCCTCCCTGGTGGTGAATGTTAAAAAAAAAAAAAAAACTGATCTATTTCCTAATAGTGGATCAGGAGTTAAATCAGCAGCACAGTGTCTGTCTTCAAAGGTTCAAGTCTAGGATGGGAACCAAAGTACTATAGTCAGAGGCTATACAGACTATCTCATCATCCGCTTCTACGAAAAATCACTTAGCGTAAATGATCTTCCATGAGCTAAATGAGCCTCAGATAAACATCTGCATTTCTGCTTCCCCAGACACCCTCTTGGTAGAGAATCTTCATCACTGCAAATGTGCTCCGAGAGAACTCTCCTGCACTGCTGGTGGGAATGCAAACTAGTACAACCACTATGGAAAACTGTTTGGAGATTCCTCAAACTGCTAAACATGGAGCTTCCCTACGACCCAGCAATCCCACTCCTAAGTATCTACCCAAAAGACACAAAAACACTGATTGAAAAAGATACCTGTACCCCCATGTTTATTGCTGCTTTATTTACAATTGGAAAAACATGGAAGCAGCCCAAATGCCCAAAAGTAGATGACTGGATAAAAAAGATGTGGTACATATATACAAAGGAATATTACTCAGCAACCAAAAAAGAGAAACACATGTCTTTTGCAGCAACTTGGATGGAGCTGGAAAAGATCATGCTTAGTGAGATAAGAAAATACCGGATGGTTTCACTCATAGCAGGAGTATAATGGACCAGGCGAGAAAATAACAAGAATAATGAACAACCATATACCAGAGACATTTTGTGGGGGTGGAGTGGGGAATGGGATCAAAAACCGGGGGTTGGGGAGGGAAGTGTACGGGATTATGGTGATGGCACACGGGTGACTTGGTGATGGGAAACCCGTGGGGATTACAATTGAGATGGGAAAAAAAAATGTACAAAATGATGTAAAAATAAACTTTTGTAATAAAAAATAAATAAATAAATAAATAAATAAATAAATAAAAATATGCTCCTAGAATACAAAGACAGCAATTCTGTACAACACAGCCCCTTAAGATAACTTCACCTACAGTGCACCTACAGTGAGAGAAATCGGATGCAGAGTTGAGGGGAAGAGAGGCTGTGAGGGAAACGTCGAGGGACTGTCTCTAGTCTCCAACATGGCCCCTTCTGGAAAGATTTCAAGGACTGTTTTCCCCACTATGTAAAATGTATTCCATAGATCATGGTTTTAGAAGCTAGTCGATCATCTACTAAGAAGAAAACTTGTCTTTTTCTTTAACACCTAATAAAATTTCACCTGGGCAAAGTCTGACCTGCCATGTCTTTCAAACTGTTTACTCATCACCAAAAAAAAAAAAAAGTTTTTACATCAAAAGCCGACACACAAGTTTTTAATTCTTTTGAATGACCCCTATTCTTTCCCATGTCCCATTTTCATTTTTAGAGCTGATTCATGACTTATTAAAGGGACTTCTAGATCCACAGGCAGGCAGGGCCCAGAGCCTGGAAGCCTTGGATGAGCTGGTATCACAGAAGGCCAGTGGGATTGTTCCAGGAGAATGGATGACCAGCACCCCGACCCCCTCTCCCCCAAGATCCCTACAGCTCACCTTGGGAGCTTACGTACAGGAAAAGGAAAGAGATCCATTATTTGAATCAAGGCATCTCTACCTGCCCCCAGGAGTTGGTTTATAACGTCATCAGAGAACACTCCTCTGTTGCATCATCAAGCCCCAGGGCCCAGGACGGTTGGGTCTACCAAACTGCCCTCCCAGAGAAAAGCGGGGGATACAGGCACAGCACCCAAACACTGCCTGGCGTTTAATTCACAGGGAACTGGTATGGAGGATGAAGACGAAATGCCTGGCTTCAGTCCCCTGAGGGCCTCACATCTTTCCAACTGTGATTTAAAGACTCAACATACAGTTGAATCCAGTTATACTTTATTTTAGCCAGATCCTAAAATGCAGCTATGAAATCAGGTATGGTTGTCACAGGGGCCAGAAAGACTTATTTTAAACAAGATAATGCACCAAATAATGAAGCTTCAGAAATTGAAATCACCCCTTCCAAATTTCATCTAGAGTTACAGCCACGTATCTTTCAAGACAGGGTTCCTCTATAAGTAAGTAGAAATGTAAAAATCTACTGACCTAAAAAAGACGTATACTAAAAAGAATGGGCCACGTAATCAAAACACCAAAAAATATTTAAAATTAAAACTTGGGCTCATATTACTTGATGAAAATCAGTCTGACTTGGTGGGATTTTTCCCTGTTCTCCTTGCACAGACTTGTTGTCCAGTCCTATAAGTAGCCGCTAATCAAAAATGGCAGAAGGAAAGTCTCGATTTTGTTTTTTCACAGAGACTCCGGAGGACACAGGAGCCATTTCAAGCACACGCTACGATCCTCGCACATGGGAAGGAGCATGAGTGTCACGGCAGAGGGCCTGAGTGTGCTCTTCATCTGGAGATCACAGGCACGTGCTTCTGGCCTTCCAAGATGTCACCGTGACTTTCCTATGACTGATGGCTGAAAGTGCGAGAGATGGTACAAAGACCCTGTGCCATGCTCCCACGGGGCATATAACAGAGCAAACTGTGATGAACTCATACATGTGGATAGATGGGTTTCACCAAGGAAAGGAACAAGAGGTTCCAGGGACTGAGCAGGAAACGAGCCAGATAATGTTTTACAGTCCTGTCATTCCTAAGCAGCAGTAATGAATGCCTCCCTTCCCTGAAACATGTCGTGCTGGAGTTAAACCTGGAGCAGTGTGCAAGAAATTGAGTAGCGATGGTTTGGAACACTATTGGTCATGCCTGTCTACTCTTTGAGAAATGTGCCTTTTATTTCTTTTTAGACTGAAGCTGTAGTTGATATCATGACTGTTCAAGTGATTTTAGAACACATGAAATAGTGTCCGAAGGCCCCAATAAATTCTATACGTTTGGTAAAAACATGTTAACATAGGTCAAACAAAATCAGGAGGCAAATATTGAATCCATCACAAATACATTTTACATACATTGCTAAGCTGTGGAATACCTGTGGATGTTTTTTCTGAGTTCCATTCAAACATTAGCCACAGAAAAATCAAAACCGAACACATTCTACAAGAAGATCTTGAGTAAAGGGCAGGAAATGCAAACAAAAATCAGCAGAGAAAACTAAGTCTGTAACCTGCAGAAATTCCATGAGAAGGAAAAACATTACAGGCCCCGCAGAAAGGCAGGCCAAGTCCCAAGAAACGAAGAGACAAAGGCTGGACAGTCGGCTGAGGCCATGGAGTGGACAACTCTGACCAGCTCTGACCAGGTCGAGTACAGATACCGTAACTTACATCGGCTCCAGAAATCTTACAATCCCAAGCCTGAGGATGACAGGTGGTAGGACAGAATTTGGAACGGCGAAGGGGAAGGTGATTAGACCACAGAAAAGGGAGAACCTTCACGATTTGCCATTTAATTTTTAAAAAGGGCCAAGGGTCAATTTAAAACACAAAGGTCAAGACTAAAAAAAAAGAGGTAATGATACACTTTTGTTGTTAAGAAATAGACAGCTCAACTGAAAAAGATCATGCTTAGTAAAATGAGCTAGAAAAGGTAAAATACCGGATGGTTTTCCTCATAGCAGGAGTATAATGGACCAGGTGAGAAAATGAGAACACTGGGAAAGATCAGGTGACGCTCTGCTGGGGAGAACACTTTCCACAGAGAATGAAAACAGAAACAAGGCAGAGCCGAGAATCTGAGAGAGTGAGCAGGCATGGGAGCAAGATTCTCTGTAATGCTCATTCCGTGCAGCACAGCCCAGACAGATACACAAAACCTTCTCTAGAGACAAACAACTGGCAATCATATCAGCAAATCAGCCAAGAACACACTCCAGTAATAAGCGCTTACCTTCTTGTGATTCTTGTAAACATTTCTGTGGGCAAAGCCCTTCCCACAAAGCTTGCACTTATAAGGTTTATCTTCACTGTGGATGACTTTATGGGCCCCAACTTGATCGAGCCTCTTGAAAGATTTATTGCAAATCTCACAATTATAAGGTCGTTTCTCTATGAAAAATAAAGTGGAGACAATCTCAGAGCTACTAAAGGTTATGCAAAAAAAAAAAAAAAAAAAAAGAAAATAAAAATAGCATGACACAATGTTAGAAACTGAATGATATTCAGATGGGAAGAGCACAGTCTGAACTCCAGTCACTGCTCGACATCTCGTATGCCGTCTTAAAAAAAAAAAAAAAAAAAAAAAGGAAACATCTGGCCCTAACATTATCTGTTACAGGTAAGTCAACACAGACATGATCAAAACAGCTGAGAGCTACCTACTCCCCAGGTCCTCTGTTCAGTGATGAGTCTATCCCTGCAGGCTTTTCTGGACCTATTTTGTAAACTAATATCCAGTAAGTAGTAAAAAGATGAAGCTTAGGCTCAAGAAGAAATCTGACTTCTAATGAAAAACTGTGCTCATCAGTGTGAATTTTTCTAACCGGGGCAGAACAGTCAAGGAGGTAGACCACAGCCAGACCCCGGACCCCTGACCCCACACCCAGAAGGCAGAGCTTCCAGTGCTCAGCACAGGGTCCACTTTTAGACTGTGACATAAAAGTCTATTTATACAATGTTCACATAATGCTGACAAGTAAATAAAAAATACTGTATATTTCAAACCAAGCATATCTAAAAGGACACCAGGTTGATATCTGTTTTCACCTTGTCCCCCAAAACAATGGAAAATCAGAAACAGTCTGAATTCAATAGCCTCCACTTCTTGACACACTAGGCTCCATAAAGACACTTCACAAAGCAAACATTATTTTCAGAGGGCATTTTCTTTTTATTTCTGTTTAACAAGACTACTATTCAAACTTGCTTAAAATAAAAAAAAAAAAAACAGTGGTTTAACACTTGCACTTCAAAACAGCTTTATAAATTTTCCACTAAAAGTTAGTAGTGCCATATTGATTATGTATAAGCCTCTGGCAATGCAGCAAATAGAACTTTCCGGCCCTCCTAAACCTTAGCTAGCTAACATAACACGTGCACGGCCTCAATTAACGTTTACAGCAATTTTGAAAGGGAGGAACCAGGATCCCTTTTCACAGGTGAGCCTATGGATTCTGGGCCTCAAAAAGTAGCAGCTAACAGAACAAACAGTGACTGGACATGCTCCGTTTCCTTTCATCCAACCACCTTGGCTTTGCAAGTACACTGAAGTCTGGAGAAGTTCAGTAACTTATCAATACCACACAGGGAGTCGAGGACCATGATATAATTGTGGAATGTGATATAAATAAAAGAAAGACTAGTTTTACCTGAGTGGGTGATCATATGACGTTTTAGCTGATTAGCTGAAATAAATTTCTTCATACATTCTTGACAATCAAATATCTCATGAATCTGCAAAAGGTTCACCAGACAGTTAATACATTACAAGGAGCTTAAGTCAAAGTATAAACATGTGGGCAAACGCTAAATAAAAATCACAAAGTAATTCAGCTATATGTGGTGATATAGCCCCAGCTAGTTCCGCTCTCCTACATAAATTGAAAATGCAGTGGATACTAGTAACCTAATAAAAACCAAGAGGAAAGTGGATAGCACTGTTTAAATATGGAATACAGCTCACCTACTGAGTGCGTATTTAATTTATACTCAGGGGAAAATTAATTTATACTCAATACACTGCATCGAGTGTGTATAAACTTTTTCTTAGGCACAAATTTAGACTTGAAAATATATAACCTACAGATAACAATATTCCCTTTACTCTAGGCAACAGTATTCCCAGCTTGAATATAAGTCCATGGGACTGACATGATGCTACTGTAGAAGGCAAGAAAATACGGAATTCGGACACACAGTAGCCCACAGTAAAAATCTTGCATGACTACAGGAAATGATTAAAAGTGAAAAAAAAAAAAAACTATGAGATTGGGGGAGGGGCAACTTTAGGAAACTACTGGTGAATATAAATATTACAGTTGAATATTGAGTCCTTTTCCTCTGAGACACCCCCTCCGAGACACTGTGTACATGACCTGAAGAAGAGCAGATCAGTGCTTATCAGAAAGAGCATCCTATGTTCTAGAAGGGGAGGAAGCACCATATGAAGCCTGAGTTAGCAATGCTGAGGCCCTGTCTGTAGCCCCATAGCTGTTCGGGGAAGTCACGTCTTCACCCCAACCTCAGGAAAGGCAGAACTCATGATACGAAGCCCAGACAGGATGCCCTGCTGTTCGGCAGAGTAACTGGGCCACTGCCAGGGGAAAATACCACCAAGCTGGAAGCAGAGAAGTGGGCTGCCCAAGGCAGTGACCTATTATCCAAGTGGCCCTGGGAGACAGTGAGGCAGTGAATCTGAGGCTGGGAGAGGTGAGCAGGCACCAGACTACATGGGACGGGAGGCCTGGCAGAGCTCACGTTGGAAAGGTCAAGAAACTCGGGGGTATCTGGAAGCCGGAGAGGGTTCTGGGACTCCTCAGATGCAGTGAGGGATTGTCACAGGACTCAGGCAGGGGGCAGGTCCCCACGGTACAGAGGTAAATATCCATCCTGGAATGTGGTCGAGACAACTCTTCAGTCACCACACCCTCACAGAGGCTTGGGCTGAACCCCCACATTGGAGGGGTGATGGCATGAAATTCAAAGTGTATTTAAAGACACTTAGAATAGATTTATGCACTTACGATGCAAATTCTGTAGTAATAAGACACAAAAAGAGGCAGGATGCCTTAAGCGCACCTGTAAGAGCACTTATTTACTGTTAACGTGGGTTCTGATCCACCCCAAAAAAGCAAATTCACAGTAGTCAAAATTTTTGTTTCCCGGTACAAATAACAGGGTCCTCCCCAGTGGCGCAACGGGTTAAAGCACAGCACCGTGAAGCTCTCTGCAGTCAATGCAGCACGAGTTCAATCCCAGCCCCAGAGGTGACCCACATGGTGCATCAGACCTCTCCTGACCCGCCCGCTGCTCCCCTCAGCAGTGTACTTCGCTGGACAGCCTGTTCCGCTCCCCACTGTCTCTGGTGAATCCTCTCACCCCCTGCACCTGTTCCCCAGTTCTCTTATCCATAAATCTTTTTAAAAAGCTATTTACAATTTCCAAATGTATTTACAATGTATTGTACTCAACTAATTGAGAGATATTTATTTTAAAATACTCAAGTGCTAAAAAATGCTAAATATCTCAAACTTTGGATTCTAAATTTTTTTTTTTTTTTTTTTTTTTTTTTTTTTTTTGTATAACCAATTGGGTTCTCTGGCTCCATGTGGCTGGGCACCGACTGTTCAGGAGGGCTACAGACCAGGGTGGCTGGGGGCAATAGCTTAGAACAGTGCAGTTTGCTGCACCCATTGGTTCTTTTCCAAGGCTCGTTATAGA
>NW_004567122.1:10328035-10374570 GCF_000260355.1 Condylura cristata
TTTTTTTTTTTTTTTTTTTTTTTTTTTTTACCAGTGGGGTGCTCTGGCTCCATGTGGCTGGGCACCGACTCTTCAGGAGGGCTACAGACCAGGGTGGCTGGGGGCAATAGCTTAGAACAGTGCAGTTTGCTGCACCCATTGGTTCTTTTCCAAGGCTCGTTATAGAACTGGGGTCCAGCTGGTCTACCCAAATACCTGCCATATCTACTGAGCAGATACCATCACCTACATCGTGTAGTCACGGCAGCAATGCTCACTGTATCTTCACCAGGGCATTCCATCAAGGAGCTACTGTTTTGCTTATCCAGAAGCAGCAACTACTCTTTTTTTTCTTTTGAGACAAGCAGAGACTGAGTCACTGAGTCAAGGCTCAGCTCTAATGTCACTTCTCTTGCATTTTCCACCTGGTTCCCAGCTGAGCACGTGAAGCTTGCCCACACTAGCAAGCACCAAGAATCTGACTCATTTCTGACGCCATCTCAGACAGAGTCAGATTTCACAGGCAAAGGGCTTGGTCTCCCAAGACTACCGGCCACCTCTGATGCTGGCCATGAGCTTACCTGTGCCTTTGACTGATAGGACATAAATTAGAGGTTCACTCTCTGGCTCAGTCAGTTTGCTACAGCAGCTCAAAGACTCAGCAAACCTGTGTCCTCACTCGATCACCAAGTGATTGCTCAGGATCAAGCTAAGGAACAGGCCGGTGGGGGAGGGGCATGGGCCGAAGAGCAGGACAAGGCGCAGAAGTGACTGCTGTCCCCAGCCTGCGAAGTCCTGCAGAAGACGGTACTCGGAGGTATTCACTGATTCCTTCTGAAGCACAGAAGGTTCTGAAAACTTCAACTGTACTTTTGTCTCTTTGTGGCTTTGATTTGCACTTCCTTGACCCTTGCTTATGGAGACCATCCTTTCATGAGTCCATTTCATCTGTGGGATAAAACATCTACTCAGGTCCAGTTATTTTTTGGATTACTGAGTTGTAGGGGTTCTTGAATTAACTGCTTGTCTGCTGTGATGTTCAGCATCTTCTCCCCTTCAGTCGGCTGGATGATTCCTGTTCTGTGCAGGAGCTTCTGAGCCTGGTGAACTCACGTGTCTACTTTGCCTGCTGGAGGCAAATCCACAAACATCTGCACATTGTGAAGATCAAGCTCAAGGTCTTAGCAACGGTTCTTCCAGGAGTTTTGTGGTGCCAGGACTATTTATTGCAGAGACTATCCTTCCTCATTGTATATTCTTGGCAACTTTGGCAACTTTGTCACTAGTGACGGTGTGGCTTTATTCCTGTGCTATGAATTCACCCATGTTTCTAATATTATAAAACTGATCTTCCAAAGTTATAAGATAGAAGTGCTTTCATATGCAATAAATGTACTGTGTTGAAAATTCAAACCTATGCTCATTTCAAAGCTCGTAAAGAGACAATGCCAAGTATTATTCTTCATGCTGAATGCTAATTCAATTGTCTTGTCAAATGTACAGCTTACCGAATTGACGTGGAGAATAATTTCTAATTTGAAGCCCTAAACTTAAGATCATAATATATCTTATCATAATATAGGGCCATTATATGGTAATGTAGATATGCTAGATTAGACTATAATGTAATTAGGCCTATTCATAAAGCACCATCTACTGGCCAGGTGAAATACTGCAACCAAACTCCATTAGCCATTCCACACCCAACTCTAACAGCGTCAAAAGTGGAATCAGTGAAGGCTGCCCAGAGATTCAGAAAGGCTGTAAGTTAGAGGAGCAAAACTATAATGGAGTTCTGGGCTGCCATCCCCAAGTACGTCCTTGGCAATAGGATTATTTCACGGATGAGACTCCCAAGGCTAAGAGGACCGTGTTCCTTCTTAAGAGTCATTTGCAGGTGTAAGGGACAATTTATCTTTTTAAGGGTCTCTCTCACTATTTGGGGAAAGCCTCATCTCCTTAACTCTTAAGTAAAAAGACAACTACATCTACATACAGATGATACCTTTGTTACTCTGCCTTTCCTGCTCACCCTGTAACTGACTGTCCCTTCCCCATCCCATCGTCCCTCCACCCCCCACCCCATTCATCTTTATCTTTCTGAAAATGAGGACTGAGGCCATGTGGCTGAGAGACTCAGTCTCTCTTGGTCTCTCGTTATGTGAAAACATTCCACTTGGTAAAATCTTAAATCTGATCAAATACCTCAAATTGCAACCTGAGACTTAGATCAAGAAAACCAGAATTCTGAACGAAGTTATTTGGAAAAAGTCTAGCCTACTGAAGTCTTTTTTTCTTTCTTTCTTGTCTCAGTCTAAGGTCCTGATTCAGAAACCGTAAAGGTCAGAGGAAGGTGAAAAGAGGAGTTTCCACGCTCACCAATACAGCACGTATGTTATTAAAATGGGGAGGACACAAGATAACACTGGTGTGGCCCCTATACAAGAATTATATGCAAATTCTTGAGGTGTTTTATATATAACAATTTCAGAGAAAACTGATCAGTTCAATATCACATTTTGTAACAAGAAAACAAAAGCCTGATGTGATAGCGAAGGCTGATGAGAAAGACACACCTATCCTGACTCTCCAAGCAGTATCTGCCCTGCCCCCTAACTTCTCCCTGCAATCAAATAACGATCTCATGTGCTGTAGGTTAAATCCCCAGCATACAGCTGCACCACTGGACTGAACATCTCATGAGTTTCTTTGGAATACATGTACAAATCACAAGGCAAAGCTCATTTCACAATCTACAACACAAGTGTCATCACTGTATCATCTCCAAATCTCTAGCGAAAATATCACATGTATCTCAATATTCTAAAATAATGCAGAAAGTAAAGAAATTTCAATCTTGTCAAAGTAAGAAAAAGAAATTTTTGCCATGAGGAACAAAAAAATCTAAATTCCATTTTAATCAAAATGTCTTTTACCTTGTTGTGAAAGTTGTTAGGGTTAATAACTGTTTCGGACTGGTCTTTCAGATGAAGAATGACATCCATTTTGTAATTACTATAAAATGCATATAATGTATTTTCTTCCAACATGCTCATTTGCTTCTGCTAACAGTCGGACCTATACATTAACTCTTTAACTTTAACTCTTTAACTCTTCAAAATAATGGAGTCTGGTTTTTCAAACTTCAATACTATTTGCCCATTTTAGTAACTGGACCCCTGAGTACAGCACAATATTAGCAGACACATGTAGATTCCTCCAATACATACTATTTCCTGAACAAACAGCAATGGATAAGCTACCCACCGAGGTGAGGTGATGCAGGGCTTTGCCCAGGGCAAACAGTTTGAATTCTGTACACAAGCAACAACCCCACATGTATTCTGCAAGAATTGACATTCTGCTCATCAGTCTTGTATTTCTTTTACCAATTAAATTAATGACAAAGCTCTGTCTGTGATATTAAAAAAATCAACTAGTGACCCTCCCTGGTGGTGCAGCGGGTTAAAGCACAGCACTAAGAAGCTAAAGCCACTTCCGCATGAGTTCGATTCCCACCTGCCCCGGAGGTGACCACATGGTGCGGCAGACCTCTCCTGACCCGCCCACTGCTCCCCTCAGAAGTGTACTTCGTCGATCTGCCTGTTCTGCTCCCCACTCTGTCCCTGGTGAATTCTCTCACCCTCTGCATCTCTGGCCTGTACCCCAGTTCTGTATGAATAAATAAGTAAATCTTTAAAAAAAAAAAAGAAGAAGAAAAATCAACTAGAAATGGAGACATCAGACACACCAGATGACTGGGTGATCTTGTACCTTAATCAGCGTTACTTGTTACCTTACTGACCTTTCTATGCTCCTGCAGGCTTGATGCTGAAGAACACTTTTTACTGCACACTGAACACATGAGCTTTCTCTTAGGATCTCCTAAAAGAGAACCGGTATTAAAAGGAGCGTCAGATATGGTGTTTCTTTGTGACATACACGTTCCAAATGGGTATTCTGCTTTTACCATTTAGAAAGTTAAAATTCGCAGGGGTTTGGATCTATTCATTAAATGCAGGTAAAGAGTAAGTTTTATTTCTTCTTACATTTGAGGTATCTTCAATGTGGCATACCGCTTTATCCACATATAAAATACTTTCACTTTTCCTCATTCTAATTTAGTATTAAAACAGTTTTATGGATAAACTGAACAAAAACTGAAAGCATTCAAATGTTTTGATAAAGCAAAAAAAAAAAAGGATTCACTAATCCATAGGTTGGTGTTATTACTTCCTTCCATTTTTAACCAAATGTGACTTGATCAGCTGGGATTTCAAAGTGTATTCTCTCCATCACTAGACACTTACAAAAGAGTAAACCAGTACATTAGATTAATATTCATACAACTCAAATAAAAGCCCAATTTTGTCTTCTTAATGTGGTTGTTAGATTTGTAGCAGCTCATTACATATTTGACTTTTCACAGTGGTTATAGAACATACACAATAATAACATTTACAAGTGTGATCTAGGAACAGTATCATCAGTTCAAGCACACATAATCGCCAATGAGGAAACAAATATACAAACAAAAAGAAGCAAATAGTATAATGCACTCCATGGCCTGTCCCCAAGACCACAATATACACCCACGCCTGCCCCCACTCTCCACCCATCCCCCACCCTCCACCCATCCAATCGCCCACCTCTGAAGCACATCCCAACTAAGAAACAGCTTAACAAAATGGATTTTACACTAGGACTGTGTTGAGGAACTTTCAGACAGAGCAAAAGTTTAAACTGTACTTAAAATTGTTATTTCACAAAATGCAATATTTCTAGCATATTAAATACAGTCATGAAAATGTCTCTTGGGTGTGACAGGTAATATGGCCAATAACAGTAAAACTGTCCCAAGCAAAATGAGTGTGTGGCACATATATGAGGGGTCCCTGAGAAACAACAGCCCTCTTCTCAAGCACTCGCTAGCTGGGTTTCCTTCCTTCACACCTGCTCCTTTCCTGCCCCATCTTTTCCCTCATACCAGCTGCTCACGGCAGCCAGACTCACTCCTGCCACATGGAAGTCAGGAAACGTAAAGAAGAGGGCTGAGGTCCTCAGAAAAATATGGGCACAGTCCAGGACTGTTTGTCTGAGAATGGAGATTCAAGTCCTCTCCTGAAAGCGTCCAGTCTAACAGAATCCACGGACTGTATGCAAGAGAGGAGGAGCGATTGGAGTGGTCAGGGAGGTCAGCTGAGGGCCTCTGTTTGCGCTTGGTCACGGAGCTACCTACCAGCTTCCCCCGGTTCAAGGGTAACAGTATCTACCACACCACAGCAGACTGGGCACTATTCTAGTTTTCCTATACGAAGGGACGTCTGCCTGGTCATCTCCGGGTGTTGCATGAGAAACTGATACAACTGTTCCAAAAACCCAGTCATGAAAGAACTGAGAGTCTAGCAGCACGTGGATGCAAAGGATTGCAGGAGCTGGTCTGAGAACCCACAACCACATGTGACAGCTTCAGGCAACCCGAGGTGCACATTTCAAAAATGCAGCTTCTCCCTTCTCAAAATTTCAATCTGCACCACCTGACAAGAAGCCCTCGTCATTGTCATCATCGTCACGGTTGCAGGAAGCACCTTCCCTGGCATGCCTCTGCCTCTCGAGGGGTGACTGTCCACAACCACATCTCAACACTGTTGTGCCTGCTGGCCTGAATAGGACATAGTCTTCTCCCACATATCTGTGCAGCTCAGAGGGGAAAAGGGAGAAGCAAGAGACAGACTGAACGAGAGGCAGATTGTTTACCAATAGACAAAGGTAAAAGATACAGTCATTGGCTGCAAGAAAATCGGTTTCACCTACGGCAGGATCCACAGCACAGAAAAATAAAGACCTTCCCTTTAGAAATGAGGTCCTACAAAATCACTCTGAGTTTCCAGAATCAGTATTATAATGTCCACAGTCAATTACAAGAAGCCTCAAAGAAAGGATGCTCCTGGCTTGAACACCACATGCCCACCAGCAACGAGAAGACGAGATTCCATGTGCATCTGGTTTTTTACTTAGTTCAGCAAAGTTAACTTTAAAACTGACATGAAAGATTTGTTATAATCCATTGCAGACAAAGAGGGAGAAAATTAAGTACAGCATTTTCAGCATAACAGCTTTGGGGGGGAACGGGTGAAGATGATGAAGTCAGATCTCTCAAAAATTGAAGCTGGCTTTTTACTAACAATATAGCATTTTTTCTCAAATGCTACATATATGCTTCCCAAGGGATAAAGAAGGTTATAGAACCAGCAGGGTGCTGGAGACAGCCGGTCCTGAAGCTGCCCTTCTCAGGCCACACTTCCCCCACCCGGAGCTTTCACAGACATCCTGCCCATGACGTATAGAGTCCAGACTGGAGCAGCAGGCCCTGCCTCTCAGCCTCTAACTTTACCATTCAAGGAGACATTCGGACAATGAGCAAACACAGGATACAAAAGCTGAGGAGAATTAGCCTTTTCTCCTCTGCAGCGTAAGAATAAACAAACAGGAGGAAAGAACTCCACTTTGCACATGTCCAGAGACATTTCCACCAACTCCCACAAGGACCAACATCAACATATGAGGGAAAAACCGCACAAAGATCGGGAGTTCCAGGAACGGCAGCCTTCCTCAAGGAACAAGACGCCAGCGTCAACTCTGACAACACAACCATCTGTTCGATTCAGTGCGATTGCTTCAAGCCCTGAAGCCTCAACACATTTGCCATGTGTTCTGCAGATGAAATCCAAGAGACAAGTCAAGTGGTTCTTCTCTTGTTTAGCTAGTCATTAGAAGGAGTTCAAACCGTATCTGCTTTATGAAGCCAAACATATTCCACCCCACAGAAATGCCGTCTGTTCTTTTCCCTAAGAGGGAAAAGAGACACATTTTAAAAATGGAACTCCAATGTAAAAAATACAAAGGCAGAAAGATATCCTCAAATAATGTGCAGATCTACCTACCCAGATATACTCAAATAATTACTGGAGAAATCCTAACTCTCTAGCCCACCAACCACCTAGCACAAATCGATTCTAGTTGAGATTTCCCATTCTGATGACTGCAGACGTGGAAAAAAGGCAAAAGCCTTTTTTTTTTTTCTTGAAAAAAGAAAAGTGCTCAGGTCAAGACAAAGGGCCAAGGCCCCAGCTCCAGACCTGTGTCAGTACAATGGGAATATCAGCCCTCTCCTTGAGAGCAAGAATTGCAGCCAGATCATGGAGCCTGTAATGACCCGTCAATGACTTCTCACCTGCATGGACGTTTTCCTGGTGTCGTCTCAGGGCATCCTTGCTCTTCAGCCTCTTCCCACAGCTGTCAGCCTTGCACACAAACCTGGCATCTCCCCGGCACGTCTCCTGATGCAGCTCAAAACTGCAAGACATCAGGGAAGAGGACAGGGAAAAGACACGGTGAAGACCACCTACAAACTAGCATCACGCGAGCTTCTGAGGGACGTGCTCCCTAGCAGAGGTCAGGATCACTGCATGCATTTCCTTGGTAGACCAGAAGGGAAGCGCTTAAGTTCCGTGGGACATGTTCCCTGGCAGAGGTCAGAGTCACTGCATGCATTTCCCTGGTAGATCAGAAGGGAAGCACTTAAGTTCTAGAGCTGGGGGCTACTCAATCTCTAAGAAGCATGAAAACACATGCAAAATGACCCGCGCTTATGTGACATCGGATAACTGAGACACAAAACCTTGAGGCTGCACTGAAGGAAGAAGTGCAAACAGAACACTGAAAACTCCGTGAGGTATCCTTCCCTCGGCTTTTTGCTGTACACTGAAGAACACTGGAGGAAAAATAGAGAAAACAAAAAACTGGAGGTCTAAAACAAAAAAAAAAAAATTATAAAACTATCTCTACTTTGATTAAAAGTCATCCTATCTTTTTTGCCCTTTTAAATTTTCAGTAGCACCCAATTTAACTATATGAACTAGCTCAGATGTATCTTATATATAAAATAAACAATATTACATAAAAGCTGGCCTGAAAACAGCTTTAAAGACCACTCATGAGAAGTTATATAGCCCCTTCTTGTTTTTCAAAAGCCTATAATATAGAATTCCCAATTGGGGCCCTCCCTGGTGGTACAGCGGATTAGAGAACAGCACTAAAAAGCTAAAGCCACTTCAGCATGAGTTCGATCCCCGCCTCCCTGGGAGATGATCCACATGGCGTAGCAGACTTCTCCTGACCCGCCTGCTGCTCCCCTCAGCAATGTACTTCATCAGTCGGCCTGTTCTGCTCCCTACTCTCTCTGGTGAATCTCTCACCGTTCTGAGCCTCTGGCCTGTACCCCAGTTCTAAGTATGCATAAATAAATAAATCTTTAAAAAAAATTCCCAAATGTGTAATCTTTCCTACTATAAGAGGTGTGAGGAGATATTCATTGTTCATCTCAAATTTCATACACAAAGGTAGATGCATAATATGTAGATGTTCTAAAATTTAGCCTGTTTCAGATTTTGACTTTAATGAATAAAGAAATAAAGCCTTAAACCTATGTTAATTGTTGCTTATATGCAAGGTTATATTCTGTTAAAGGTGAAAGTATATAAAAATATATATCTACTTTCTCACTTCTAAGATGTATTCTACTGTAAAATACATAAGCGAAAGGGCAATTTTACATGCTGTTGAATCAATTAAACTAACAAATGTGCACAGCAATGAGTGGGATCCTTTAATTCATCTTATATCTTAAAGCTATTCACCTTCAGATTATTTCTCTAAAGTGTCTGTGAAATAAACATTCAAATAGGTGAGATGCTATTTAATGGCAAGGTTTTAAATATGGTTTTTAGCATAAATAATCGGTACCAGCTATACTTCATAATTAGAATGTTTCAAAAAAAAAAGTCAACACACTAATAAAAGGTGAGTAATCAGAATGGCAATGATTATGTGGAATGCATCATCTCTCCTTTATCTCCATCACACACACAACACACACCCAGATATACACACCCCCAAATACACACATACCAAATACACACACACACACACCCAAATACAAACACACTCCCCCAAATACAAACACACCCACCATAACAAACAGCTTAAAAGCTGTATGACAAACCAGATGGAATCATTTTAACAAAGTATTAGCTTACAAGGTGTTCTTTTTGTACGTACTGTCTCTGCAAAGCCTGCTTTACTGGGAATTTCTTCCCACAGCTCTTGCACTTAAATTCTTTCTCCTCTGTGGGTTTCTGGTGCAGTGTCTGAAGATGCTCAGAAAGAATTTCCTCACTGGTAAAACTCGACTCACACTGAGGACAGGTGTAGTCTTCTCTGCAGCCAAAACAATCTGTACATGCATAAGGAAACAGTTTTAAGATGAAAATTTAGATACAAGGACTCAGTTTTGCCCGTGTTTCAAGATCAATTGATAACTGAGTTTGATGGTATCAAATCAGTAATCCTGAACCTCTCTGAATAGTAGTAGAGCTGTCCATGTTGTTGGTGAGAAATACAGTATTGTTGAAGTCATTTCACTTGTTTCACCAAATTAATATGAAAGGAAATCTACTTTGAATTGACCTCAAAAGGTAACTTATCACATCAAAGAGTTATGACAAATGTTCAACTGGAAATTAAAAGTTGCCTGTGAAAGGGTCATCTGGAGTTCACTTTTAGCCCCACAGAGAAATCCCAGTAAGGTGAGCTACATGGAATTAGCACAGAAAATCTCACATATGCAACACAGAAAAAGTCATCAGAATAGCCTCTACAGTAGACACAGCGAGGTTCCTCAGACAGGACTCCACCCCAATTTGACAAAATGTGCTATTTCAATTATGTGTGTTTTTTGATTATCAAGTAAGACTTAGAAAATGTGAAGTTTAATCACCTATTCCCAGGTCTGACTTGTCTGTAGTGAATTCATTTTTTATGCAAAAAGAAAAGAGAAATAGCTATATTTATTATTGTATTATTGTATATATATTATTTTCGTTTGCTGCTCTTTTTCCCAGTTGACCTTTTACCAAATCAAATGTATTTTTAAAAAAATTAAAGTACTATAACTTATGTGCCCAAAATATCCCATTAGATATCTAGGTGACTCTGGTTTCTTTTGTCGGTCATTTCAGGTTATTTGACTTATTTACTGTTAGAAAGAAAACTCAGGATTCAAAAACTTAAAGTCAGCAAAGTAATTGAGTGACATCTTTTTCAAAACACTTGTTAAGTTCCTGATGATGCTGTTTTTAAAAAAATTGGATTTTTTTTTTCTTAAACTAATGAAAAACCAAGGTGGTAGCAGATAAACAGTGAGAGAGACTCAGCAACATCGTGTCCTGGGGGTAGTGGAGGAGAAAAAAAAAAAAATAGAAAAATACAAAAAATTTTAAAAAAATTAAAAACCCTGTTTCTAAAATCTGACATTCCAAAAGGCAGAATGCTTATTTAAAAAACACAACAGCCAGCCTGTCCTCATGTTCTTAAATAATACAACTAAAAATCAACAAAAGCGTAAGCCAAAAATGCTAAAAACACACTTATTCAGGGGCACACAGACAGACGGGAAAACACAAGGCGTGACTTCAACAGCTAGTCGGAGCAGACGTTGTCCTGAGGGTCTCTACCAAGCAATGGCTAAGCACTCAACGGTAATGACACTACAAACTGAGTACCTGTCCCATCAGGCAGGTTTCCCTTGAACGCCATCAGGATTCTAACATGAGAAACAGGACACAGTAAGAACAGGTTATTCCCCAGCAGCTGACCAGTAAGTGTTATCTACCTCCTGGGATAGAGGATTAGCTGAAGGTCATCACACTTTTGGGGGACCCCCGCGAAGATGACCTAGCCATGCTGCAGGCCCCAGCAGTTCCAATTCTCAAGGGACCTCCAGAGGAGGAAGGCCCAGGAACAATCACACAGAAGGCAGCACAGCCTTTTCTTCCTGCCTCTCACCACATGCCCATGAGAAAGTCAAGTCAGAGAGGCAGTGATGTGCCCTAGAACCAGGTTGACTAGTGAAAGGGCCAGGGCCAGATGCCAAAACTCCTGCCAGCCAGCGACCTTGCTGCATCAAAGAGCCTTTACAGCCAGGAGCCACCTCTGACCTTCACTGACCTCCAGGAGCAAGGCCATCTGCTGGAAGGGCAGGACCATCGTACTAGAATGCAACTGAAATTCAATCCCTGTCCAGACAGTATCACCCTGTAACCGTCATTCTCCCAAATCACCTGAGAGGGCCAATACCTTTTCTACCAGCTGTGCAGTGTCCTTTAGAAGGTCTCACTTCGCCTTCTTGGATCACGGTCATGATTTGCTGCTCTTCTTCCTCGGTCTCCATGTCACTGTCCAGGTAACCAATCAGAAGCTCTGTGTCTGTTTCTATATCTTCAATCGCCAAATAGAAAATGTTTTCTCCTTCCTGAGAAAAAATGTTTGGAATAAAAACGGCTGCTGTTGGTCAAATGCATCTCAGTAATTCCTGCAAAACACGGAGTCAAATATGTGTTTCTGACAGCAATTAGGAATTCACCCTCAGTACCATTGTTTTTACTCCAGGTCTACAGCTCATCTGGACACCAGAAAGAGAAGCTAATAATATTCAGTTTCCTACAAAATAGAACGCAAATGCACACTTTACAGTGACAGTGACTTTTAAGGGTCATCATTTAAATGTCAAAAATGAATATTGCAGAATTCACTGGCAGGATGTTGCTAACACCTTGTAAAGGCCTGTCAACGTACAGCAAGTTCCAGTAATATGACATCATTTGCACACTCACAGAGTGCAATGGGATATTAATGACTTCATTATGATGAATGATTCACTATGACTCACGTGAAATGCAAAACAATGAAAACAATGTCACTTTACAACACACACCTCAGGAGCCACAAACCAACCATGCAAGAATTTCCACAGAGCTGAACCAGAAATCGAATTTTTGAGTTACAGCACAAGGCACCTAGGAGTTCCAAAGTACTGAGGGCATGTCAGGGCCACTAAATGGCCAGGGAACAGACAGGTCCCCCATCAACACGCCAACATTTTTCAAGGAAATTCTGGAAGACAAATCAGAAAGCGCACAAATGACTGATAACAAACGCAGAGCCGCAAGCCAGAACAGACGCAGAAGGGCAGGTCCTGCGAAGAGCCTGCTTCCCAAGGAAACCCCACAGAGACTTCACAGTAGGAATCCAGATGCACAAAAGCCCCTTTGGGCCTGAGGCCAATCACCAGGGAAGCCAGACCCGGGTCCAGCTGCCCCCAGGAGCAACACCAGCAATGCTGTCTTTTACGGAGTTTGTTCTAAGAGGACTCCCAGCGAGCTGCCTGGAGTCAAAGGAAGCAAAGCGTAGCCTGAATTTATTGGACCTTTGCGGTAGGCCAGGAGAGGAAAGGAAAAGGACAATGACCTCCACCAAGAGTCGAATTCAATCAAGTTCAAAAGGCAGAACAAAGCCTGTTCTCCCCGGGGAATATCACAGCACTATGTTCAGGAGGAGGGACGGAGTGGGGGGCGAAGGGAAAGGGAAGAGAGATGTATAATGAGCGATGTGAGGGATGTATGTGTGTACACACCAGCAGGGACCCCCACCCCCGAGAAATTGGGTGGCGGGGAAAGAACCAAACTTAAAGAGTTATTTTCAGGATGGCAAAGAGGCTAGCCTCTATTTCAACCTTGTTTTCATGTAGTTTTTCTTTTAGAAAGATGACTTTGTAATTATGAAAACAGTATCTATTAGAACATTCCATGGGAGAGGAAGGATGGGTATTTTCAGCAAAAACTGTAAGAGAGGACCAAAGTAGAAAGACGAAAGCAATGAAGCAAATCCAACAGCTAGTTACAGTTCATTAAAGGAAGTTCCCCTATCATTTAGAGCATTCTTGGAAGTTTTTGAATTTCATAACTCCAGAAACATAAAAGGTGGCACCACCATTGCAAACACTGTGTTGGCTTTGATGCAGCGGTGATGTGTAGGCAACCAACCAACAAACAAAAGAGCCACAGACTCAGGGAAAGAGAGGTCTCCTCTTAAATTAACTGAGAAGCTGCACTCTGCAGGCTTTGGAAAGCACTTGCTAAGGCAGCTAGCCCAGGCCACCTCGGCTTCACCTAATGAACACCGCAGAACACGGTCATAAATCTCAGTGCTTATCTGATCAATATCCAAGGAAGTTCACTGAACGTCTTTCTAGCACATTAATCATCAATTTTGTGAGGGCCTTCATCGTCCTCAGGGCAGATAATAACTTCATTTGCAAACATGGTAGCATTAACCTCTACTGTACCCCTAAGGCACAGCCTGCCTGCTCCTAGCTCCTAGGCCCTGTGATAAAAGATCATCACATACCAGCGAGCAGGCTTCCAACATCTAAAAGCAGTGGGGTTTCTGAGACATCAGCAGGACCAGCTCACTTCTGCCCAGACACAGCC
The DNA here is from genome assembly GCF_000260355.1 of Condylura cristata. Taxonomy (NCBI): domain Eukaryota; kingdom Metazoa; phylum Chordata; class Mammalia; order Eulipotyphla; family Talpidae; genus Condylura; species Condylura cristata. The sequence goes on from NW_004567122.1 coordinate 10,341,403, forward strand.
GATTCCATGGGGAAAGGGGTCAGCCCCTACCCTCAAAACTCTGCCCCCCTCAGGTGTCAGTGTGCTGGCCAACGGCTACTGATTTGGGGTCCCCACTAGCCCATCCTCAGACTTTGGGTGACAGTCTAAGCCAAGGTTACCACCTGGGCTGGTGGCCAACCAGCTCCAGTTCATCTGCTAGAGAGGCTCAGAGAATCTGTCTACTTACCAGACGACCAAGTTACCAAGGACAGGAGTCGGCCAGACAGAGAGAAGCATAGAGCCAAGGGAAGAGGAAAGGCATGGAATTGCACACCTCTCCAGAAGAGGGCTCTCCCCAAACCACCATGCAGACCCCAGTCTTGCAGCTATCTGAGCCTCACCTGATGGGGTTTTATGGAGCATCAGTTACACAGGCACAACTCATGAGCTCAATGACCACCAACATTGGACTCAGCCACGCGCTCCTCTCTCCTCCTGGAAATCAAGGGGAGGACTCGAAGTCCCGCCCTCCCTGCTCGCTGGTTTCCCTGGCAACCAGCCCCACCCTCAGGTGTTTCCCAAAAGTAATCATCACTAAGATAATAAGAGAGCACTGTGGAAATTCTCAGGCTTGGGAAGCCATGAGCCAGGGACTGTGGATGAAGACCAAATACAGATGAGCAATAAACTTTGAACATATTGACCAGCAAAGTATCTTTCTTAGAAAACACATCACAGCCAGTGTAAGGAAAGTAACGGCAGCATTATAGGCCGAAGGATGTATTTTCTGTCTGTGTGCTAGAAATGAGCAAACAGAAAACCACTGAGTTATTACCTGGAAGAATCAGACCCCATTTGTCATTACCCTCTCTCTGATCCTCTACTCTGGCTTTGGGCAACTGTTTTAATACAGAATCCTGAAATGCGCGTTTCTGGTTGTGAGGTTGCACTTATTCCCTTGAACAGTTTCTCCATAACATAATCACTCCTTGTATTTCAATTTTATGGAGATTCACCTATTTTGAGACTAACCCTGTTTACGCTACCGGACTTATGTTTATCCATCTGGTTGATGCTGGCACTTGCTGCAGGTGATTCTGCTGAACACCTTGAGCTAAAAACCTGCTCACCATCAAGGTCTCAATCAGAGCAAATACCTTTAGGCGCTGGTGGCCCTATTTCCTGACAGGGGTACAGCACAGAGTGTTGTGATGGTTCCTCATTGCCTGCATTTTACAACATCTGAATAGTTCACATTTGTTTAGTTATTTCACTTAATTTCATTGGCATGCCATTTTTGGCAAATTATTTCTCCTTTAAGATGGTTGTAACACCAAAAACCTTGAAGAGCCTAAATGTTGAACAGTATAAATTGGGGGGGGGGGATTAATTATCTACCGGATAATTAATTATCTAACCGGATTTAAAACATTTATTAAATAAACTCTTTTATCTAATATTTATAGAAATAGTGAATGTCATTTTAGAGGAAAAAAAACCTCTATATAAAAGGCTTTTCATATATGTAGACTACATAGATATTTAGTCACTACTCCAAAAGCTAAAGTTATCCATAGAGACACTAGTCACATTTGTTTCTAAGTGTGTGTGTTGGGGTGGGATTATCGGTATTTTGCATCATCTTCTGCTCGTCTATACATGAGACTATTTATGAGTCGATACATTAGAAAATTCCCTAGGTTATGTATTACGTTGTAGGAGAACAGAACAATGAACAAGCCTGGTTCCCTAACACCAGGAGGCAGTCCGCCTGGCCAGGAAGCATGAGCTCTGGGCTGCCGAGGGCTCAAAGACTTTTTATGGTTCATCAGATGTAAAACTGCACAAACAGCTTCATCTCGCAAACCACCAGTTTCCTCCTGTATCAAATGGAGGAGATCATTGTGCCTATTCATAGGCCCCTTGGAAGGATGACAGGTGGGAATGTAAAACAGCAAGTAGATGACGCTATTATTACTACCACCATCATAATGAAACTTTTGAAAGCCGGTGGTTAAACGTATTCATTCCTTTCAAAAATTTTCAAAATCTATCCCATAAATGAGGCTGTGTAGAGTAAGTGAAGATTACTCCGGCTTTAATCCGGTGGCCCCTGGGGCAGAGAGCAAAAGAGTGGCCACAAGAGGAAGAGACCGTGAGAGAATGCCACACAGCCCAGAGAGTAAGGATTCGCCTTTCAGCCTTCCGGACCGGGTCCCCACGCCCGGCCAGCCCCTGCTCGCTTTGCTGTAAATGGTGTAGCAAGATCATCGGAAGCCTGAAAACGCCACCGAGAGCTCCAGACTCTGGACCCCTCTGCGGGGATCTCGGGCAAAGGATCTCAGCCCTGTGCCTGGCTGGCCTTGCAGGTTGCTTCAACAGTGCTGTTTTTGACTAAATTTCATTTGGCCGAATCTCAGTACAATGAGATTCCACCCTACCGCCTGCCTCTGCAGAATCTGGAATGTTCTGCCAGGGATTCTACACTCTGCTCACCTCCAACTGGCTGATGTGCCCCTGGCTGGGAGACCAAGCACTCTATCAACTGTACCTAAATGCCTTGCTAGCCTGAGGGGCTTCCAAGGACATGGGGCTTGGTGCTTATACCGCAGATTCCTGAGAGAACCAAACAGCTGGTCACCCTCAATACACACGTCCAGAAGCTCATTCTAACTCCAGTCTAGACGGCACAGGCTGGTTCACCTCATCCCCAGCCAAGCTCAGGATTCTCAACATTCAGAACCAGTCACAGCTCCAAACACAGCTCCTACCAAACGGACCCCCATCATCTGAACCATTTTATCTTCTGGTCGCCAACACACTGCCAGTGAACCTGCCTGTGTTGTTCAGCACATCATACACAGTGCTGTAAAGCAATGTTACCTCAATAAAAAATTGAGGGCCCTCCCTGGTGGTGCAAAGGGTTGAAGCACAGCATTATGAAGCTATCTGCAGCCTCTGCAGCCACTGCAGCACCAGTTCGATCCCCAGCCAAGGAGCTGACCCACATGGTGCAGCAGACCTCTCCTGTCTCCCTGCTGCTCCCCTCAGCAGTGGATTTCAGTCAATCTACCTGTCCTGCTCCCCCCTATGTCTCTAGTGAATCCTATCACCTCCTGCACCTCTGGATGATACCCCAGTTCTTGTATGCATGAATAAATAAACCTTTCAAAAACAAAAGGCTTGATGAGCATGAGGATAGAGAGGAACACAAAGTCTCTGAGGCACAGAAAGGAAAGAGCTGATGGAGTCTACAGGGCAGCAGGGCTTGCTGGTAGGAGATGATTTAGCTCAGATTTGGAGGACCCCAGCAAAGGGAAAGTGTTCATGTGGGGGGAGTAAGGGGTAGGGGGATCAAACAGAAGGAAGTTACCTGCTTAATAGTTGGGTAAAAGAGAATAAGTGGCTAAGTGGTAGAAAAAGAATGGCTAGGAGGGGAAGTACCTGAGAGAAGGGTAATGAAGAGTATGTTTCTAGGTGGACGGAATGTTGACCCCCCCCATTGCTGAGAAGACAGGTGAAAGCCTGGAGCGACACCTGGGGAAGCTCAGGTGGAGAGACGCAGAAGTGCATACTGCAGGTGGAGGAAAATGCTGGAGAGGAGGAAATGAGGACACAGCACACAATCAGGATAGAGAGGAAGTCTGGCTGGGGCCATGGCAGGAGGGAGTATGCCTTGGATGGGAAGTTTTTCAAAGGAAAGGGGAGTGTGTATGTGAGGATGTAAGCATCCCTCAGAAGAGGACTAGAGATGAAAGGCCAGTTCCAGAGCAAGAATAGGGGTGACATCTCAAACGGGGAGAATGGACACAGAATGAGAGCAGCTGTAAGTCAGTGTAATGTTTGCATCAGAAGTTAAGTGATAAGTGTTTTATTTATACCACCAAAGTATATGGAAAATTGGTGTTCTTAAAACACCTCCTTAAATTTTTTTAAAAGATTTATTTTTTTTTTTAAAGATTTATTTATTCATGCACACAGAACTGAGGTACAGGCCCGAGGTGCAGGGGCGGTGAGAGGATTCACCAGAGACAGAGTGGGGAGCAGAACAGGCAGATCGACGAAGCACACTGCTGAGGGGAGCAGCGGGCGGGTCAGGAGAGGTCTGCTGGGCCATGTGGGTTACCCCCGGGGCCGGGGATTGAACTCATGCGGAAGTGGCTTTAGTTTCTCAGTGTTGTGCTTTAACCTGCTATGCCACCAGGGAGGGCCCAACACCTCCTTAAATTTTACCTATTTTCAAACAGCCTGTGGATATATATTCTCTTGTGGAAACATATTCTAAGCCACTGAACACCCAAATCAAATGTTGTCACCCAAGTCACTTCTGTAATTTCAGTCTCATAGACATCTCACTGCTTTCTCAGTGGAGCAGCTGGTCACTTCCACCCATTCCACTACTTCATCTGCAAACGGGGATTATACTACTGCTTGTAGAAATCTGGCACAATTAAATGAGATGATACTCATGCAAAAATTTGATAACTTTTATATTGCCTCAAAGTGGCACAGCCTGAAAGCTCATTTCATTGGCTTGAATAATCAGGTTTGGTTTGTTTCATTTAATTTTTACCTCCTGGTTGACACTTCACAGGTAAAATTATCATGGCGTCTCCTGTGGGTTTTAGATGATGTCATGAGAACTAAATGCACGTGCTATTCAAGAGCAGGTACAAAAAATTCCCAGGGATTAGTATATCTCTTTTGTATGGATATCAGTGTTTTCACCAAGAATTGAAGCAATGTGGAATACGAATACTGAAGGTCAGTACAAGCATGCAAATGACTGATCATAAGCTTTTTTTAGCTCAATAATGAAAAAAACAAAATACCACACCACATCCCCAACTCCAGAAATGGGCATGGAATGAAGTCACAAAAGAGAAAGTCTCAAGTGTCAAGTTGGGTGTGCACGTTATTACTTGGAGAAGGTAGGATTCACTCTCAACGAGAGAGTTTCCTGTCTGGAAACTAGCAGAACAGACAGATGTAGAAAGTGTACACAGCCACATCTCAAAGGACTCAATTAACCACAGGAAAAGAAACCAGGAAATGTGATTGCTTTAATCTCTGCCTACTGAGCAAAATTAAACAAAATGATCATTAAGTACCAACTTAAGTCATCATAGACGCATTAGTCAATTGATTACCCATTTAATTAAGTGTAATAAAAAGACATGGTTCATGGTTTTGACATAACCAAGGTAACGATATATTTAATTACTTTCAACATTTCTCTTAAACAAAGCTCCAAACAAAGGCCACATGCAAATCTTGGGATTCCTGTTATGTGGCGCCCATGCTTCGTGATGCAATAAAATATCAGACAGCAGCCTACAACCTGACAAGTTCACTCTCTCTATGCATTCCCCAGCTACCACTTTTGAATTGTGTGAATTTCTGAAAATTACTAAAGCACAAACAATGATAATTAGACTAGGTGCTGAGATAGTATTTTCCGTAAGGCTTTGTAAGCAAGGAGTTTTCTAAAATCCTCAGAATTTAAGATACCTAACTAAATACCAGGTAACTTTGCTATGTGAGTTACATTGCTTGAAAGATATGTCAGTTATAAGAGAAACTTCATACCTGTTTTTGAGTATTTCATTAATTCAATTTTGGAATACAGAGCTACACATTCTACTTTGCATTGTTCAGCAGTGGTGGAGCCTTTTATGAGAATCTATTGAAGCCCTCAATGGAGTACAATTTTCTCTGAACAGAAATTTCCCTAGAAAACTCAACTTCCACTGAAAAAGATCTAAAGTGGCTAATTCTAGAGTTTCATATTAAATGTACTGACTTCACTTTACAATTGGTTACTGGCTATTTTAATCCCAATAATTTGAAAAAGAAAACAAGACTTACCAGTGAATGGAACTCCATTTTTTTTAGATTTATTTATTTATGCATACAAGAACTAAGGTACAGGCCAGAGGTTCAGGGGTGGTGAAAGGGTTCACCAGAGACAGAGTGGGGAACAGAACACTCAGGTCTACTGAAATACACTGCTGAGGGGAGCACAGAGCGGGACAGGAGAGGTCTGCTGCGCCATGTGGGTCAGCTCCCTGACCAGGGATCAAACTCGTGCTGCAGTGGCTGCAGACAGCTTCATAGTGCTGCGCTTTAATCCTCTGTGCCACCAAGGAGGGCCTCTGGAACTCCGTTTTTGAAAGGCAAAAAAGAAAGTCAGGATCTCTCTTTGCACCAAAAAACCTGTTGCCTGGCAAGTATCTATGCTTAATTTCAGGTGCGTAGTATATATGTAGTTAAATATGTATATATATGTATATATTTTCACATGAGTATATAGTCCCTAAATTTCCACCTCTGATAAATGGGGCTTTAATGTTGTTCTCCTCAATGCATCTATAATAAATGCTACTTCATTATCACTTATAGCAACTAAGAGATTTTAAATTTCTTCTATTTTAATTCCATCTTAAATTTTAAATTTCTTCTATTTTAATTTCATCTCTTCTTAAACCTTATAATGATTCAATGCAATGTCGCTACTTCTCAAATTCTAGTTGGTGGTGATGACTTATATTAAATAGCATCAGAAAAAGCCCTGTGGCTTCACAGCAAAGACAGCCTTTTGTTGCCTTTCTGATTTACTACTCTACGACCCCATTTTTTTCGACTTAGTCCAGACTGAACTGTTGGGTTGTTAAGCAACAAGATGACCCAAATTCAGGGTTCTGATGATCTGTGGTCATATTTGTATAAAGATATCCGACAAATGATGAGGTGCTATTGGCACGACGTCTTCCAACTCAGAGCTCAAAACACACAGTGGACTGACCTGTGGGCCCCCGGGCACACACGGGCACACTCACAGTGAGCCGAGACTCGCCAGCCCGGCACCAATGGCACACCAACCACAGGCTGGAGTTCAGGTGAAAGCAGCTGCCTTCCGTCATTTCACAGGAAACAGACAAGCGCCTCCCTCACTGTCACGGTGTGACAGCTAGCTAGGGAGGCCACGTCAGGACCGTGGCCAGAGACGTGGCACAGGGACCAGATCTTCCCATAAGACACAACCCATCCTCGTGGGCACAGGAGAATAAAACAAAATGAACACCTACTCCTAGGAAGCTGAGTCTAGTCACAGAAAAGAAACACTTTCTCTAAGGGAGACTGATTAATAACTTGGAGCTCTGTTCTGAAGGCAGAGGGAATATTTCAAATTAAGGAGGATTTGTAAGCATTAAGTGCAATATAAATATAGCTCATCTTTAATTTCAATAATAAAGAACGGGACTTGTCTTCAATCGCAATAGTCTGAGAACTTCAAAAAGATCACAAAGACATGGGGTAAATAATGTAAAGGCATAGAGTTTTCATTAAAGTATGCAAATTGGGCCCTTTCTGGTGGTGCAACGGGTTAGGACGCAGCACTGCAAGCTGGCTGTATCTGCTTCAGTGAGAGCTCAATCCCGAGCCCCAAAGGTGACCCACATCACGCGGCAGACCTCTCCTGTCTTGCCCACTGCTCCCCTCAGCAGTGTACTTCATCGATCTGCAGAGTTAAGTTATTAAGTTAATACATGTAGCCATTTACTGACATAGTGATCTCACTCAGTCATCATCTTCATCAGGATTATTAAGTACTATAATGTATATAATTCAAGGTCATCACTTCATATAACTTTAGAATATTTCTGTACATATTCATGTGTCCTGTCAATAAACAACCTCAATTAAATAACAATTTCATAAGTAATAAAATTCCCCTACTCCCTATAAGAACCAGGTCAGGGTGGGTATTTAGAAACAACTGCTTATAATTTTATTTCAGTTTCAATGAAATATGAATGAAAAGTCCATGAAAGTCAAATATGTACCCTATTGTAAGAAAAGCCACCAAAACAAAACTTGCAAGTTATTTAACTGATTTTTACAATATTATTGAAGAAAATCACCTTACTATTTTGTAACAGATTTTAACAAACATGGTAGAAACTATTTGCATAGGTCTGACAAGAAGACACAGAAATAGAGAAGCAAAATGAGAAGAAACTACAATTTTGTAGGTAAGTAATCAATCTTTTGAGATAACATTTATTTTCCTGTTTGTGTGCTAGATGGTGCTATTTGAAATCTGCATCAACACTATTTGATGAAACTGTGGATCCTGGTGTTTTGATCACAATGAAGAAGGTCCTATGTGTGTTTTAAAAACAACTAAGTTGCAGGGCCTCCCTGGTGGCGCAGCGGGTTAAAGCCCTGAGAAGCTAAAGCCACTTCCGCATGAGTTCGATTCCCGCCTGACCCAGAGGTGACCACATGGCGTGGCAGACCTCTCCTGACTCGCCCGTTGCTCCCGTCAGCAGTGTACTTCATCGATCTGCCTGTTCTGCTCCCAACTCTGTCTCTGGTGAAGCCTCTTGCCGCCCCTGAGCCTCTGGCCTGTACCCCAGTTCTGTATGTACAAATAAAAAAAATAAATAAAAAAGAAAGAAAGAATTCTTTAGGGCCCTCCCTGGTGGCGCAGCGGGTTAAAGCACAGCACTGAGAATCTAAAGCCGCTTCCGCATTAGTTCGATTCCCGCCTGCCCCGGAGGTGACCACATGGCGTGGCAGACCTCTCCTGACCCCCTCCCCCTCTGCTCCCCTCAGCAGTGTACTTCCTCGATCTGCCTGTTCTGCTCCCCACTCTGTCTCTGGTGAAGCCTCTCACCGCCCCTGAGCCTCTGGCCTGTACCCCAGTACTGTATGCACAAATAAATAAATCTTTAAAAAAAAAAAAAAGAATTCTTTTGGTTCACTTTAAGTCACATCTTTCACATTTAGAATTTTCTGGTTTTGTTGAAAATATTTTTCAGAAGTCTGAAAAATACAATCCAACTGATTATCCAAAAATGTATGCATGTGGGAAGACTATTTGCTTATAAGATCCTTCTTTAATAATTTGGATACTTAAATCATCATTTCCAAAGCAAATTTTCCAAAATCAAATAAATTGCAAAACTAGAAATATAATCGAGTCTCCACAAAGAAGTTCCAACCCTCTGCCAAAGCAGACCTCAAATTCGTAATCCCTTGTCCAAAAAAATTGGACCAAGTATTGACGTTTTCCACCAAGCTAGCCACATAACCACAAATGTTTCTCATTTACTCCACTCCTGGGACATACAGCTCAAATAAAAAATTTCCTGAATACCCCAAATTTCAGATGCAATTTGGAATGCAAGTGATTCATAATGTTATGCAGGAAACATTATGATCATCTCTTACCAACTCAATGCTTCTGGAATGCAATCCTCAGGAGGTCATCCCCACCAATCAGAAGGCTGACATTGCTGTCAGCCATGTGACCCAACCATTATGCTCTCTGCCCCAGCTCAGAGGTGATTTTGAACCCTGAGCCGTCTGCTACTCCAGCTACTGTGCAAGCAAAAAAGACATACCTCAAGGGAGCTAGCAAAGACCCATGCTGTGCTGCATGGTGAGATACCTGGTAACATTCAACACAAGAGATTCCAATGAAATTCAAGTATGAAGCTTCATGAGCCTGGAATACGTGAGTCTTAATCTATTCTCACCCTCACGTGTAAGTTAAATAATATTGAATAATTGGAAAAGTCAAGATGCTTAAGCTGAACAATATTGAGTTGTTGGAAAAGTCATGGTGTGTATTTTTTCTATGCAAAAGCATTTCTTGGCCACCCATTTCTTGGACCTCCAAAGGCACAAGAGCCATCTTGTACAATCTTATTTTCTCTCAAGGAAAGACACAGTCGATCAAGTAGAAAGGATAATGCACTTAATGGACACATGAACTGTGTATGTGTTAGTAAGTGTGGCCACTTAGAAAGAGAAGACATGAGCCATCAGAGGGACAGGAACACTGCCTGACAGTGTCCCCTGAACTCCAGGATGCATCACTAGCAAAATGCCCAGAAAAGTGAACTCTTAAACGAAAATTACCCCGGGGAGTCCGAGGCAAAACTCAAAATTACACCACTTGCTAGTTTGGGCAAATGAAGACAGCTGCTACAGATGGAAAAGAAGTAACAGCAACAGGAAGATCTCTCAAACTAAGAGACATCAGGAAAATGTAAAATCATTATTTAAGCATGAGGAGAATCAACCTTCAGTAGATTCTTTTCTGCAAAGCAATGGTTTCGCCTAAAGTAAATTCCATGTGTTCTATAGGCATTATTGACTACAGCAACATTTACAAAGAGACTTTTAAACTGAGTCTGCAAATGAAAACTATGAGATACACTGAGGAATCTGTGAAATGAGGTTGCCTTAGGAAACCAAGAAAAAATATAAAAACACTTGAAAATATTAAAGTGTGCACATTTAAGGAAAGATAAATGTAAACTTGTGGTTGGATCGATACTTATCGTGAAGGATCTGGAAAGTGGTTCAAATACCTGGTTGCCAAAATAGCCTATGTTCCATCCCAACCCGATCCTTTGGTAAGTCATCTCTCTCATTTATCTATACAAAACAAGACAGCAATCACACTGGTTATTCAATACTTATTTGTACTGAAAGAATTTGGTTTGTGAATAACATCAGGAAACCGGATATTTAGATAACTGTGTCTTCTGGTTACTTTTCTGGGCCCTCCCTGGTGGCGCAACGGGTTAAAGCACAGCACTAAGAAGCTAAAGCCACTTCAGCATGAGTTCGATCCCCGCTCCAGAGCTGACCCAGATGGCATGGCAGGCCTCTCCTGACCTGCCCAGGGCTCCCCTTAGCAGTGTACATCATTGATCTGCCTGTTCTGCTCCCCACTCTGTCTCTGGTGAATCCTCTTGCACCTTACAATTCTGGCCTACACCCCAGGTCTAATATTCATAAATAAATAAAAATAAATCTTAAATAATAATAATAATAATTCTGTGCATTTTCCTTCCTGCCACTGTGGGTTTTGTACTCAAATTGAGTGAAATCAGCAAAACCCTCAGCAAATTCTTACACTCTCACAACTTTTGAACACAAGCTTTGAACATAACTGAGATACAGGAGACACTTTCCGAATTGTGCATACACGAAACACTTAAAGAAAAGTGACTTCTCTTATTCTTTCACCTTTTCTTTAGTTGCTACCCAACTGTAACATTGTTCCAACACAGGCTATCTGAGAGATGGTCCAGAAGGGTCCAGATCATTTCTTGAACATTATTTTGGGTGTTTCTGTGATGGTGATTCTGCATACGATGAACATGTAAACAGGTGGGCTTTTATAACATACGGTGTGGATGGGTCAGAATTGAAAGATGACACCACATGGTAACCCTCTATGTGGAGTACAGAGAAACTAAACAGAGCCCCCCCGTGGGGGTGCAACGGGTTAGGACGCAGCACTGCAATCTGGCCGCAGCCACTTCAGTGCAAGTTCGACCCCTGGCCAGGGAGGTGACCCACATGGCACAGCAGACCTCTCCCGTCTCACCCACTGCCCCCTCAGCAGTGCACTTCACCAATCTGCCCGTTCTGCTCCTCACTCTGTCTCTGGTGAATCATCTCACAGCCCCTGCACCTTTGGTCTATATACATAAATAAAAAAATCTTTAATGGAAAAAGAAAGAAACCAAACAAGGGTGCAGAAGAAGATGAACTTTAAAGCTTTAAAGGCAACCCTTAGAAGCATCCAGAGGGATTGGGGGGAGGAGGGAGAAAAACAGGGTGTGGGGGGACACAAAGGACCATGGTGGAGGAGTCTGGGGGGATCAGTGGTGGTAGAGCAATGGTGACCACATCTCAAGAGGGCAATCCTACATTGTCGAAAACATCCAGGATGTAAAACAATATTGGCGGGAAGAAAGGAGGGAGGGATAGAGAGTGAGAATAAGAAAAGGGAAGGGAGAGGAGAGAGGAAGGAACAGAGGGAGGGAGGGATGAACTTCCCCCATTGAGAGATTTCTAAGGCCTGATGGTCTTCCAACTGGAATATTTGCTCTTCTGCTTGAAGGAGGACACTGGGCCTCCCTGGGCCCACAGCAGCCTGCAGGGCCTCAGCCATTAGCTCTTCCTTGTTCCATAGCAGCCTGTGACTTCTGGACTCCGCGTGGGGCATTGGCTTCGCAGATTTTGGCCTTGCCGCTCTTCACAAGCAAACGCGCCAATTCCTTAAAATAAATCTCGGTCTATCTCTGAGACAGGGGGGTTGGAGGGAGAGGTTAAAAATAAAGAGATGGACAGATCCTACTGATTCTGTTTTCTGATGAACACTGACTCATGCACGACCCTCAAGAAGTTCAACGTGTAATGCTGGACGGACACACAAGCAAACTGTGTCCAAGAAGCCTTTCCCAAATAATAACACAGAGTATTATGCTATGAGCTCAATAAGCCATCAAATAAAAAGAACTATCAATAAACACTCACCAAATGAATTAAAAGTACTTGAAAGCAAGATCAGCCAAGGACAATATCAGACCGTGTATTTCATTCCCTCAAGAATTCTCGTAAAGTGAGGGATCTGGTGTCAATTTACAGCGAGGCATGAGATGAGATGTCTCTGCTTTTATGAGTTAGTTATTGTTATTTGAAGCAGGTCATTGGGAAATAAATTTAAAACAGGGAGTACAGTTCTGAATGAGTTTGTTCTCTTCACAATGCCCACGACAAACAAGAAGCAAACAAGCTCACTTGAATGGCAGCCAGGTTCTTCTGCTCCTGAGACGGTGCCTCGTGAACAAAGCGCAGCCAGTTCGAGTGTCGCGGGTTGGTGGCATCCAAAATATAGAGAACTTCTCCCTTACTCCCCCGGACCTAAAACACAAAAAGTGTCAAAGGTGAGACTTGAAGTCAGCATTAGCCGTAGTGAACATATCAAGGGCAGGATAAGACACGTTTTCCCTAGTCCTTCTTGAGGGCAGGTGCTAAGGAGATGCCAGGTTGCTAAGCCCCCTGTCCCTCCCACATGCGTATGAATAGGAATTAGTATTTCACTGGGCAGAAGTCTGCGGGACTCACCAGTGCAATCACCTCTCAGAAGCATCCTGTGCTGATAGCTCTCTTCTAGTTGAAATTATTTTTGTGCGTATATTTTAACGTACGTGTTGCAGCTGTAATTGTTCGCGGCATACCATCATCGCAAGCACCCCCTTGTTTCCACCCCGAGGGTAGTGCTGCCTGGTTTTTCACTGAGGGCGGTGGAACAGGGCTGACTCTTCCACTTCCCTCTCCACCTGCTTACTGCCAACCAACCAGTGGAATCTGACCTCCGCTGCCCCACAATTTCATGCTTTTAACCAGCCGATGAATAAAGCCAGTTTCATTGTGTCTTCTCAAGACTGCTGGTGGCTGACTGAGGACAGGAGCTCCCGGCTTTTTGTCCATGCCATAAGCCCTCTTAATCAGATTTACCAACTTGTACTTGGAGGCAGGGGGTGGAGGGTGGGTGGGTAACTGCCAAAGGAGTACCTGGCATTCTTGATTTCAAATTGCTTCAAACCTAGCACCTGGCATTCTTGATTTCAAATTGCTTCCAACCTAGCTTCTCCAAAACCCTTGCTTATAAGTTACTGGCCACTTCCTCAGTTGAATAAAGTGCCTACCAATTGCATCCTCCAGTTCCCATTTTGAGTTTATATTCATTTCAAGTCCGGGAAAGGAAAAGGAATCGAGTAATTACCACTTCAGGACCATAACGCCATGGAACACAAATATAAAGACTTTAAATTCACCTTTGCAAACTTAGGGTAGAGAAAACCGTGTTTCAGATCTCTACATTTGCACTGTGAAATATAACACACAAATAACCTAATAAGATACCTATGTCCGTGACACAGATGGGCAACCACTCATTCACCTGACAGATCTTTACTGAGTTCCTACCTTGTGCCTGGTGCTACTGAAAGCAGAAAGCACTGGGAATGTTTCAGTGAACAATACAAAGCCTGACATCACAGCACTAAAGAGTAGCAGTGTCACAATACACAACTGCACTTTTTATTCAGCAGCAAGAAAAAGGAGATCTTAACCTTTAAGGCAAGGATGGATATTTATGATAATGAGGGCATTATGCTAACTGACATAATTCTGACCAAAAAAAGACAAATACCATACCATCTCCCCTATGTGTGGTATTTAATAAGACCAAAACAAACTAAAAACAAACAAAATCCCAAACTCAAGATACAGAGAACAGACTGGTGGTGCTAGAGATTGGGATGGCAGGAACAAAATGAGTAGAAGGAGTTAAAAAGTCCAGATTCCTGTTATAAAATTAAATAATCATGAGAATGTAATGTACAGCATGGTGCCTGGGACTATTAATGTTTTATTATAAATCTGAAAATTTCGTTATGGAAAAAAAAATACTGTAACAACATGCAGTGTTGGGTATTAGACTTAATGGAGTGAGAGCTTCACAATATATACAACCATCAAATCGTTGTGTTGTATCCCTGAAATGCATAAAAAGTTCTATGTTGATTATTATCTATTAAAAAAAAAAGAAAAATTTATAAGGATAGAAAAGTACAGAATCACATCAGGTCAAGGTTTGTGCTGAAGCCAAGGAGAAGTAAACGGCAAGGGAATAGGGCTGTGTGGACAAGGTGGTCAGACATTCCCTCTGCCTGGCGTCCTGCCACAAATTCTAAATGAAAGCAGGAAGAGACTATGAAACTATGACAGAACGATTTATACACCTATATTCATAGGAGCACTACCCACAATAGCCACACCATGGAACCCACCTATGTGGGTAAGGCCAGAGACTGGATAAAGACACCGTGAAATACATATCTCAATGGAGTACTACTCAGCTTTGGGACAAAATGCATGGATCTTGACATAATTATGCTGAGAGTGAGATTATGCTAATTCAGAGAGTGAAAGGTGGTCTCACTTACTTATGAATACAAATAACCACTGGTGAAGCACAACAAAAACAACTGTTAGACTCTGTGAAAAATATACTGTTTCCCAAAAGGGGTGGGAGGGGAGGAAGAGGGAAGAAGAGAGGGAAGGTGATAGAGAGTGGCACTGGAGTTTGGGTGACAGGTGAGTAAAGCACATGTACACACAGTTATACATAAGTGTAAACAATCTCAAAGACTGACACTGCAAAATTCTAACACAGATTGTCCAGGAAAGTGTACAGTCCATCTGTTCCCACTGTCTCCTGTGCTGCCAAGTTTCTCAGCATCCTGTTGGACAAGCATTCTCCATAGCCATTTAAAAATCTCTCATGAAATGCCAGGCCCTCGCTGGGAAGGAGGAATTTAACTTTTGAAATTACAATTCCTAAAAGAACATTTTAGGGCTATAAATACCTCATATTTGTAAGCTCATACGTTTAGCTGTGAAGCGATGGAAATTTATACTTCTTGTTACATAACAGACTCACACTAAGAAGATTTACTTAAAATGAAAGCAGTGGGAGGTTTGTACTGCCTTCCAGCTTCCCTCAACTCCAAAACCTCACTGCCCACTAAGTATTGACAGAAAGTCCAGCAATAATGCTGAGACCCATTGTTCTATACTTTTTCTCAAAAAGATACACTGGTTCACATTCTTTAAAGCAGAATAAATAGGTAATTTTACATATTTGGGTATAAAGTCTCCCCTCCAGGTTCCTCTATAGCTACACTAACAAAACTGTAAATTAACAAAAGTTGAAATTAAGTAGAGCAGGAAACAATGCAACTAGATGTTCCTGGGAGAGCTGAAAGTTAAGTTTCATATGGAGCACAAAAGATGCCAAATAGTCAGAGCAATCTAGACCAAAAAAGAGCAGTAGTACCACACGCTCAGATTTCAAACTATACTACAAAGCTATAGTAATCAAAACAGTATGTAACTGGAATAAAAACAGACACAAATGAATGAACTAGAATTGAGAGGCCAGAAAAAAACACTTTTATGGACAGCAAATCTACAACAAAGGAACCAAGAATACAATCAAGAAAGGAAATTCTCTTCAATAAATGGTTTTGGGAAAAGCAGACAGCTACCTGCAAAAGAATGAAACTAGGTCACTATCTCATACCATACACAAAAAAATACCTCTAAATGGAGAAAAATTTGGATTAAGATATGAGCAAAAATATATAAATACATATACAATAAAACATAGGAGCATATTCCTTGACAATGCCAGGAACATCTAGTTGCATTGCTACCTGCTCTACTTAATTTAGATTTTTGTTAATTTATAGTTTTGTTAGTGTAGCTATAGAAGAACCTGGGAGACTTTATACCCAAATATGTGAAATGACCTATTTGGCATCTTTTGTGGCTCCATTTTATGGTTTCACAGATGTGTTTGAGGATTACTGCAACAGGAAGAGAAACAAAAACACATATGAACAAATGGGACTAAATCACATTAAACAGCTTCTACAGAGAGAAAGAGAACCTTATATCACTGAAACAAAAAATACCCTACTGAAAAATATGTACAGACCATACATATGACATGTGTCTGATGTCTAAGATCTACAAAGAACTTGCACAAGTCAACAAAAAGAAAAGAAAACAGACACTTCTCCAAAGAAGACATACAGATGGCCAACAAGCATAGGAAAAAATGTTCGTCAGGTAATGGGAATACCACCTCACACTCATGAAAACTGCCCATATCAACTGGAAACAACTGTTAGCAAGGATGTGAAGAACATGAACTCTTGTATGCTGCTGGTGGGACTGTAGACTGATCCCTTTGAAAAACAGTATGGAGATATCTCAAAATGTTAAAAATACATCTACCATGTGGTCCAGCAATTATACTTCTAGATAACTACCCAAAGAATGCAAAAACACTAATTCCAAAGGATCTATGCGCTGCCATGCTCACTGTAGCAATACTTACAATAGCCAAGTTATGAAAACAACCTAAGTGCCTAAGGACAGATGAGTGGATTGAGAAAACATGCTGGAAATACACAATGGATTACTACTCAACTATAAAAAAAGGGGATGATCTCTTGTCATTTTTAACATGAACGGAGGGGGTAACATGAGGTAAATAAATGAGGAGAAAGATAAATACCAGATGGTTTAACTCATATGTGAAATATAGAGAAACAAAATGAAGAGGCAGACAAAACCAAACCACAAACAAATCCTAGAAATCTGACTGTAGCACTGAGGCTTCTGGGGGAAGGGGAGAGAGAGCAGAACAAGGTGGGGAAAGTGACCCCCACCTTGGACTGAGGACTCAGAGTGCCTTAAAGTTAGGTGAGATGTGGTAACAATACATTCAAAGAGTGCGATCCTATATCTCAAACCTCATACACTGCTGTAAACTACTGTTACCGCCATTTAAAAAAAAAAAAATTAGGCCTTCCCTGGTGGCGCAGCAGGTGAAAGCACAGCACTAAGAAGCTTAAGACACTTCCGCGTAAGTTCGTTAAAAGCTAAAGCCACTTCATCATGAGTTTGATCCCCACCCCAGAGGTGACCCACATGGTGTGGCAGACCTCTCCTGACCCCGCCCACTGCTCCCCCCAGCAGTGTATTTCGTCCATCTGCCTGTTCTGCTCCCTCCTCTGTCTCCGGTGAATCCTCTCACCCTCCGCATCAATGGCCTGCATCCCAGTTCTGTACGAATAAATAAATAAATCTTTAAAAAAAAATTTAAATCAATAACTGTTAAAATCCACACAGTGGAGGCCCTCCCTGGTGATGCAACAGGTAAGAATGCAGCACTGCAAGCTGGCTGCAGCCACATCAGTGCAAATTCGATCCCAGCCCCAGTGGTGACCCACATGGCGCGGCAGACCTCTCCTGACCCGCCCACTGCTCCCCTCAGCAGTGTACTTTGTCGATCTGCCTGTTCTGCTCCCCACTCTGTCTCTGGTGAGTCCTCTCACCACCCCTGCACCTCTGGCCTGCACCCCAGTTCTGTATACATATATAAATCTTAAAAAAAAAAAAATCCATGCAACGGAACTAGCTTCCTGTAAGGGTACAGCACCGGCCTTCTCACGGCATACTTCAGCCAGACAGCCGAGCACTACTCACTGAAACTAGCTAATAGGTCCTCTTCATCATGTATGTTACTCCGTATTGAAGCACAATATATATCAGATGTGTTTCCTTTGGAATTATTTCTTCAAAGATGTGAAATGTAACAAAGATTTCTCTGTGACTTATTACAGTAAGCACATTTTACTAGGGGCATTGTTTGTTCTTATACATTTCAGCTTCCTCCAGGCCCCTCCGCTCCAACAATGTTCATGACTCAGTTTTAGTCACTCATTTTCCCTCTCAGTCCATTACATGCAGGGAGGCACTTTCTGGTCCTCTATGACCTTCTCCAGCTGAAGATAAATATACAATTTAATTTTACATTAAAATTTTTATGAAGTAAAGTCTGTCACTTTCAAGACAACCAAATTTATACACTGATTTACCATGACTCATATGCTCATCACAAAACTATCAATAGGCAGCCAGAGACTATAGTCGCCTACGTATTTATATTCGTAATAAACATTTTACTCGTTAGCTGAGGCACTGCCTGTTTATTTTATTCTAAACACCTTTATGCCAGCGACTTTAAGTTCTACATAACCTTTGTGGGCTGTTTTCTCTACCGTTCCAGTGGCTGGCCAACTCTCCATTCCTGTCTTCAACACTTCACTAAAGCCAGTGGATTATCTGCTCACACTTCTATCATCCTACCCTAACCACAGCATTTTCCACACCAAAATATCTAAAAGAGGCATCCAAGGATAATTTAACCCATACTTCCTCTTCCCAGAGAAACCAAATTAAAAACAAAACAAAACAAAACCACTCTCAGTGGTGGCACAGGGATTAAAGTCTCAGCACTATCAAGCTATCTCCACCCATTGTGGCATGAGTTTGATTCCCGGCCAGGGAGCTGACCCACATGACGCAGCAGACCTCTCTTGTCTTGCCCGCTGCTTCCCTCAGCAGTGTGTTTCAGTAGATCTGCCTCTTCTTCTCCCCACTCTGTCGCTAGTGAATCCTCTGCATTCTCCCCATTATCCTCCCTGGCACCTCTGGCCTGTGCCCTAGTTCTTGTATGCATAAAAAAATAAATCTTTAAATATATACGCGTGTGTGTGTGTGTGCATAATCTGTTCTTTGTTAAATTGAGTCAATTATGTAGACTTAGAAGCTTAATTATTATTTGGATGGTGAATTCTCACCAAAGGGTCCAGTATTACCCTCATTTAATTTGAGTATTCCCAATACTCAAGGAATTTGTCATTCACTCCACAGATGTCAACAGCGGTCAAGGGTAAAGCTGATGAGCCAGACTTGTTACCAGATGGGGCAAAATGTAACCAGTAGAATTTTATTCAGCATATGATAAAATTAAAATCAAATGACAGCAAAATATAACAACAGGCCCAGGTATGTTAAACTGAAAGGTGTATTTACTAAAGAAAATACACCTCCCTTTCTATCTTGCAACACAGCCTTTCAAGGAAGGCAGTTTTAAGCACCAAGATTCAGATTTATGGATATCTGAAGAGCACAAAATGCCCCCCTATCACATTCTTGCATTCAAGTTAGCAGGCATTCTTTCTGCAGGAATTTTTTTTTTTTTAAGATTTATTTATTTGTGCATACAGAACTGGGGTACAGGTCAGAGGCTCAGGGATGGCAAAAGGCTTCACCAGAGACAAAGTGGGGAGCAGAACAGGCAGATGGACGAAGTACACTGCTGAGGGGAGCAGCGGGCGGGTCAGGAGAGGTCTGCCGCGCCATGTGGTCACCTCCAGGGCAGGCAGAGATCGAACTCATGCGGAAGCGACTTTATCTTCTCAGTGCTGTGCTTTAACCTGCTGCGCCACCAGGGAGGGCCTCTGCAGGATTTTTTAAGTGAAGTAAGGTCCCCTGTGCTGCATCCAATGTTTAATTAATCAGGCTTGAGATCTTCAGGAGCATCGAAAAGCAAGTGTGTTCAGTAATCAATTCTGACAACACAGTGTTGTCACATTTAAACCAGAGAGAAGCACACTTTCAGAAATAGGCAAGAATCAGCAGTAGGAAAATGTAGCACAAGTTTCTAAGCAAAAGGTATTTTTTTTTTTACTTGATTTTAAAAGGATGCTTCAGTTCTTGCTTGCTTTGGCACGCCAACACACACATACACACATACTGCTACCTACTTCTATCTCTCCTCCCCCCAACCCCGTAGTATTAATAATCCTCCCCCATGGATTCACCATCTTCGTATGGAAAAGCAGATAGAAAAAAAAAAAAAATATATATTTATATATAAATATATATATATATACTTCTATTCATCTGTTCACTGAAAAGCATCCAGAAATATACACAAAGTAGATTAAAAGGACTAACAGTCTCTTTCTCATTACCAATATTTAGTGCCCTAAATACTCCCAACTAAAAGAATTTTTAGAGCAGTAAAAACGCTGGATTAGAAATCAAAAAGCCAGGTGTTATCCAACCTCCACCTGTATCACAGTGAGTCATTTCTTCTCACTGAACTGGCCCATGGCCTCTTTATATTTTTAATTGATGTAACCTTGCTTGGTTAAGTTTTTTTTTTTCTTCTATTTTTAACTATCACTGCTTTCTTTTCCTTTTAAAAGTTCAAAAATATTTTGAGAAGTAATAAGAAATTTAATATAAAACTCTGAAAGCAAAACATGTCTTTCAAAGTACTTTAAAAATTACACAGTGTGGCCCTCCCTGGTGGCGCAGCGGGTTAAAACACTGCACTAAGAAGCTTAAGCCACTTCCGCATGAGTTCGATCCCCGCGGTGACCCACATGGCGCGGCAGACCTCTCCTGACCCGCCCGCTGTTCCCCTCAGCAGTGTACTTCGTAGATCTGCCTGTTCTGCTCCCCACTCTGTCTCTGGTGAATCCTCTCACCCTCCGCATCTCTTGCCTGTACCCCAGTTCTGTATGAATAAATAAATAAATCTTTAAAAAAAAAAAAAAATACACAGTGTATGACCCTCCCTGGTGGCACAGCAGGTTAAAACACAACACTGAGACGCTAAAGCCACTTTCACATGAGTTCAATCCCCGCCTGCCCCAGAGCTGACCCACATGGCGCCGGAGACCCCTCCTGACCTGCCCACTGCTCCCCTCAGCAGTGTACTTTGTCAGTCAGCCTGTTCTGCTTCCCACTGTCGCTGGTGAATCCTCTCACTACCCCTGTACCTCTGGCCTGTATCCCAGTTCTGTATGCATAAATAAATAAATATTTATTAAAAAAAATTTTACACAGTGCAAAGGAAATCCTCTTTCCCCACAGTTCATGAGACAGACATACAAATGTATGCCACCATTCCCTTCTACAACTTTACATATTTGTTCAGATATTCAAATGACATTGGCATTTCTGCAGACAAGGGTTTAATCACATAGACAAGGTAACACCTATGTAGCCAACATCAGCTTATATTCAGCTTATATTCATTATGTTCTGCGGAGAGCATGGACAATTTTGTGTAGAACTATGGTGGTATCTGTTAGGACTACTTCATGGCTTTTCTTTGTTTTCCTTTTAGTTTTTGTCAGCATTGCAATAGAGGTGACTTCTCTATAAATGGTTTTAGTGGAGAACTAGGAAACTTAGTATAAAGTCAGCATTATTTTTGACAGTTCGGTAACATCCCCAGGTCCTACAACGATGTGCAAAACTACAAATGTGATAAATGTTTTATGCATCTGGGTGGCCCAATTTTTTTTTTAACTTTTATTGATTCTCCATGCTAGTTTATTTTTAAGATTTATTTACTTATGCATAGAGAACTGGGGTACAGGCCAGAGGTGCAGGGGCAGTAACAGGACTCACCAGAGACAGAGTGGGGAGCAGAACAGGCAGATCAAGGAAGCACACTGCTGAGGGGAGCAGCGGGTGGGTCAGGAGAGGTCTGCTGCACCATATGGGTCACCTCTGAGGCGGGTTTGAACTCACACTGAAGCAGCTGCAGCTCACTTGCAGTGTTGTTCTCTAACTCACTGCCCCACCAGG
The DNA here is from genome assembly GCF_000260355.1 of Condylura cristata. NCBI lineage: Eukaryota > Metazoa > Chordata > Mammalia > Eulipotyphla > Talpidae > Condylura > Condylura cristata. Next base: position 10,363,276 of record NW_004567122.1, read on the forward strand.
AAGGGCCCAGTGTTGCTCAATTTTTCATACACAGGTGAGTAGCACACAGTGGTAAAGGCTTAGAACCAACTTGCCTTGGAAAGTTTTCCCAATGGTATAATAGTACAAACCAAGGTGACCTGAATATTTGTAAGAATAAAACAATAAAAGGATAGGTAAGATGTGCTAAATATGAATGAACAAGTTTTACTGACAAAATTCTAATCATCACATATGAAATCATTTGCAAGTTGGTCATGCAAATATCAATGTTAATTCTCTAAAGTCCAGAGTATTGGTGAAATTTTTAAAAGATGCTTTGCATCTGAAAAATTCTTTGCAAAGGTTATATGGAAACACTGAGTAGTGTCACTGTGCCATCCACAGGGAAAACAAGCCATTTTCCTATCATCCTGACTACCTGACCCAAGTTTATCTGCTGTTGTCATGGTGTTTTCATTTTTTCCCTAAATCTACAATATTTTTACAACTACTAAAAAGGAATCTCCCTCACCCATGATCATCTAGTTGTATTCTCTTCACTCACATCTTCTAAATGTCGAAAACTCAAAGTGAAGAAATTAATCATCTCAGCATAAAAATGCACCTCAGGCAACAAAGTTTATCCCTATTCCTGCAGGTCAGCCTTCCCCAGCTGATATTCAGACAAAAGCGTAGTTCCATGCTGACTGATTCTAGGGCATAACACCGCGGATCAATAAACACTTACTGACCAACGTTTCCTGCATGTACATTTTTCCATGTAGCTATAACAGCGACCAATGGAATTCTAGAATACGGTTTCTTTAATCATGCAACATCTATAGCGTAAATGAGAACACAGAAAACATAAAACAAAAAGCCTCCAGAGCAAGATACTGATTATTATCAAGGGTATGTGAATGATTCTCATTCATTCCAAAAACACGTAGAGATATGAGTGGACAGTAACCCATAGAGCAGGGCCTGAGGAAGAGCTGATTTTAGAGAAGTGAGTTTCAGAAAGATTCCAGAAAAGCAGATGGACAGATAGGGCAGGCTGGGCAGGAGAGATTCATGCTTTGAAAGTCTGGCTTGGAGAACCATCCCTTGGCCAGCCAGTGGAAATGTGGGTTCTCAGGGTGCCCCAGTTAAGAGTCAAGTGTTAAGGGGGTGGGAAGTTCACTGTCCCAGGGCTATGAAGACAGTATGGTTGGTGCAGAACACCTGTTGGGCCTCTAGAAGTCTGGAATTCTGGTATCTGCCAGACAGAAAATGCCTATGTGATTCACCTTGCACAATGAACTTCTTACAGGCTTCTCTTTTCAGAAACATCACTGCATGTAACTGCATGAGTGTTACCAGGAAGACAAAGGGTGTTACCAGGAGAAGGAAAATCTGAAAATCCTCATGAGAGGAAGAGAGCGCTGGGTTCCTGTAGACTCAGCCCATGACCTTTGCCCTATTCAGCCTCATGCCATCACTTGGAGAAAGGTTAGTCATGAATACAACATGCTGTATGCCAGGAGTCCTTCCAGCAAGTCTCTGAATGTGACAGCGATCTGGGAATCCCCAACATGCAAGATAAGCTTAGCCCCAGGTGGTGAGCCAACAGGCTACAAAGATGTCTGCGTAACAGGCAGAAGGTCACGTCAAGGGCAACAGACTCAAACCTCAAACATATTTAACTCATATGCTTTAAACAATATCCATTTCACCAAAGGAAGAGAGAAATGAGAAAAAAAATCAAGGAATGGAAAAAACTGTAAATATTAAGGACCATTCTTTTTCATGGCCCATAACTTTAATTACATGAGATTGTGGCTTCATGAATTAGAACCACAGCTCTGCATAAGACCGGGGAAGGGGAGCAATTCTGATGGAAGGAAAAAGAACTAAATAGGCTATTTCAACCTAGCTGTGAATTAACGAGGCTTGGAGATTGCGAATGGCTATGAAAAATGGAAGCCATAAATAACTACGAAATAAACACATAAAACACAACAAATATCTGTGATTGAGGTATGGGCTAAGGAAAGGGTTGCAAACACCCCAAAACTGTAAGCCTCAGTAGAGAGTCTCATAGATGACCATGGAAACTATGAATAACAGCACATAGAAGAAGGCAGGCCTGGCACTTGGCTCAGTAATTTTCCTAGATGAAAGGGAGACCTACCAAGAAGTATGCTTCTGAAATTAAATAACAGTGCTGAGAATAAATGAAAGACGGAAGTAGGAAGTGTCGACCGAAAGCTGGTACCCAACACCTGAAAACCATAAGACAGGAGAAAATCCAAGAGGGCAGCCCTCTGAGGAGTCTGAATTCAAGTCAGACAAAACCAGACAGAGAGGCATACTTAAGGTGATGAGGGAGGGAAGAGAGAAACCACAAAATTTAAAGTATTTATGTTACATGCATGCAAAGAGAGAAAGCAGAAGCCCCTTTATAAATCCTCTTCCCACACACGCACCCTACAGGTGTGGGGCGGGACTGGAAAATGATCCCCAAACCTCCATGTGTTAGTGAAGCCAGAGACAGCAGACACTAGAACAGGATCCTCACGGCATTCAGAGAAGGCCCTGGAGGGCCACAGAAGAGCACAGAGAGGATAAGTTACAATACACCCTCCCAGCAAAAAAAACAGGTCTTCTCCAAGAAGCCAATCTCTACTTGCTCCTAGAAGATTTAGGCTCCACGCTCAATTTCTAGAGAAAGATCGTACTTCCTCCATCTAGAGATGAGCAGGGGACTTACTTGGAAGGGGCCAGAGCATCCATGTGCTACATGCCTTTCTCTTTCGAGAGTTCATTTTCCAGACCTCTGCCAAGAGGCTCAAGTTGCCAGGAGGCAGGATCACTACAGTAGAAATATCTACTGTAGACCAAGCTGTGTCTGGCATCAATAACTGTCCTGGCAACAGAGGTCTGGTGAGGAAGGAGTCCAAACCCAGGACACAAATGCCGCAGCAGAGAATGTTTTCTGATAAAGCAAGCTGGGGCTTTCCCCTTGATCTGATTTCTCACAGCTGGCATTACATGCATGGGACAAAGGGAGAAACAGGAATGAGAACTCCCCCTGGAGGAGAACGTGGACGCTGAGGCCATTCATTTCTCTCTATATGTCCTGACTACTTGCTTTTACCTTCCTGTGCTTTAATTCTAACATTTTAAAGAATGAACCCAAACCCCAGGCAGCCCAGTGTGAACCCCCATAAAAGCAGGACCCAACACCCATGCATGACTTCTCTACCTGCCACTATGCTATGTAACCCCCAGTATGCTGCACCCCCAGGACTTGTGAGTAATCGCCCTAAACCTCACCCAAAAGGAAGGTACAGGCCTGGCCCAGCCGTCTAGGAACACACCCACTCGGGGGAAGAGGGCTCACACTTGCGCCCCAGAGATGCTCAGAATTTACAAGTCACAAGGATGAAAGGCTCCATTTAGATCAGTACCATGTCAGCTTTGCTGAGCATGTGTTCTGGGTTTAGTTGGATGTGTTCTGTGAAAGCTGACATGTGAAAGCCAAAGATCCTACTTAAAAGAACAAATAACAACAAATGTTGGCAAGGATGTGGAGAAAAGGAACTCTCCTACAATGCTGGTCGGAATGCAAACTAGTACAACCACTATGGAAAGCTATGTGGAAGTTCCGTGTGATCCAGCAAGTCCACTCCTAAGGACCCACCCAAGGGACACAAACACATTAATTCAAAATGACACCTGTACCCCTATATTTATAGCTGCACTATTTACAGTAGGGAAGATGTGGAATCATCCCAAATGCCCAAAAACAGATGAATGGATCAAGAAGATGTGGTGCATATACACTATGGAATATTACTCAGCAATCAAAAAAGATAAAACATGCCATTTGTGGCGACATGGATGAAGCTGGAAGGGATCATGCTTAGTGAAATAAGTCAGACAGAAAAAGAAAAATACTTTTTCTTGGTTTCACTCCTAGCAGGAGCTAAGGAATTGGAAAAAGGGGGGGGGGTGTAATAAAGTAAAAACGAAAATCAACAATAACTGTTCTGGCAACAGAGGCTTGGTGAGGAAGGCATCCAAACCCATTCTGCAGGGGTGGAGAGGGGAATGGGCTAAAAAATGGTGCGGGAAGAGCACATGGGTGAATTGGTGGTGGGACATTAACGGGATTACAACCGAGGTGAAAAAATGTACAAAATGAAGAATGGTGTAAAAAACTACATACATACATACATATATGTATATATATGCATATATATATACATATATGTGTATACATATAAACACACATGTAATAAAAATAATAAAGAAAAAACAAATAACAGTGACATCAGCTAACCATTGTTGAGTGTTGAGTATGTGTCAAGCAATTTTCTATAAGCACCTTTATATAGTTATATAACTGGCTCCTCTAAGCAACCATATGGAGCGGGGGCTATATACTGACCAGGTTAATAGATGAAGAAACTAAGGCACAACTAGAACAAAGAGCAGATTCAAGCAGGACCCTCGCCATGGGGACGTGGGTGAACCCTGGCTCAAGAGTTGTCACTCTGGCAATCCTGCTGTTTCTCACCTTTTGGAGCCTGACCTGGTCACAGGAGCTACTCAGCAGATTCCTCTGGCTGGTGCACAGAGATGTCAGAGCGCTGGAAGCATAAGATGAACCTGACATGTGGGTGGTTCTCCATTGCTGAGATGGGCAGGTCACAGGAAGCCCAAAAAGGCTCCAAGAGATCCAAGGATCTCTTGCAACAGAACCCAAGGACCTGTGTCTTACAACCTCAAGGAACTGAATGCAAGCAGCCATCTGAATGAGTTTGGAAGCAAACTGATACTCAGAACCTAGAACTAAGAACCCACCTTGACAGGGTCTTATAAGACTCCTAAGCAGAGGGCCCTAGGCCTCCTCAAACACAACACTGTAAGATCCTTAAAAGGGGCATTTTGGGAGGCCCTCCCTGGTGGCGCAGCGGGTTAAAGCACAGCATTGAGAAGCTAAAGCCACATCTGCATGAATTCAATCCCCGCCTGCCCTAGAGGAGATCCACATGGTGCGGCAGACCTCTCCTGACCTGCCTGCTGCTCCCCTCAGCAGTGTACTTGTCAATCTGCCTACTCTACTTCCTGCTCTGTCTCTGGTGACTCTACTCACCCCTGCACCTCTGGCCTGCACCCCAGTTCTGTATGCATAAATAAATAAATCTTAAAAGGGGGGGGTATTTTTTTATAACAGTTTATTTTTACATCATTTTGTACATTTTTTTTCCATCTTAATTGTAATTCCCATGGGTTTCCCATCACCATGTCACCTGTGTGCCATCAGCATAATACCGTGTACTTCCCTCCACACCCCCCCCATTTTTCCTCACTCTACCCCCACAAAATGTCTCTGGTATATGGCTGTTCATTATTCTTGTTATTTTCTCGCCTGGTCCATTATATTCCTGCTATGAGTGAAACCATCCGGTATTTTTCTTTCTCTTTCTGGCTTATCTCACTAAGCATGATCTTTTCCAGCTCCATCCAAGTTGCTGCAAAAGACATGTGTTTATCTTTTTGGTTGCTGAGTAATATTCCATTGTATATATGTACCACATCTTTCTAATCCAGTCATCTACTTTTGGGCATCTGGCTGCTTCCATGTTTTTCCAATTGTAAAAAAAGCAGCAATAAACATGGGATGCAGGGATCTTTTTCAATCAGTGTTTTTGTGTGTTTTGGGTAGATACCTAGGAGTGGGATTGCTGGGTTGTAGGGAAGCTCCATGTTCAGCAGTTTGAGGAACCTCCAAACAGTTTTCCATAGTGGTTGTACTAGTTTGCATTCCGGGAGGAAGGGAGCATTTTAAAGCCATTGCACACACGGTGATCCTTTATGGGCAAACCTAGAAATTAACATCCAATTTCTCATTCCAAAGTCTACATTCGTTTTCTATTACTGTATCTTAATTACCACAAACAAAGCAGCTTAAAACAAAAACTCACATCTTATCTCTGCTTAGGTTTTATGAGAAGCCTCTAGAAGAAACAGCAACCAGTTCAGTCATTGTTGCCCAGATTCTCATCCCCTAAAGCTTGTAGATAAGGGAGGCCCCAAGTTCTTTTTTTTTAGTTTAGATGACATGATAAATTACTTGTGATCTATAAATATGTTAGTTACATAAGTATGCAAAGGACTTAAGATAAGATAAATATCATGTTTAATGTGAAGAATTCAGTCTTACATAAAATGAAAGAAGAAGGCAAGGGAACCACTACACATTTATGTTTTTATCCAATTTAATACTAGTTTCTGGGTGACACAGAAAACCAGTTCCTCGACATTTCCACATACCCCATCTCGTCAATTTCCTCCACATGTCTTCAATTATGATATTTTACAGAACTATAGGATTGCCTGTCAGAGTATGTTCTCACCAAACTAGAGGCAACCGTCTCAAATAAGTTCAATTATTGCTGCTAAAAGTTATTTTCTTTAAAAAAAATTGTTTTCAATGCTTTTTGGAGTTCAGGTTCCCAGGTAAAGGTCTAGGGCCCTAGAGGTTAAAATTAGTGCTCAGACAGCCCATTAGAGTTCTTTCTCTCCACAAGCATGAAATAAATATATTATATGGATGACAAGCACTTTGGCAATGATGTCAAGGGAAAATTCAATGCCACAAAATTAAAGGAAAATACGCTCATTTACCTGGGAACAGGGGTTGGTAATATACTCACTCTGCAAACAGTTGTGCCACAGAATGAATCATGAAGGAGGAGGAATATCACACAGCAGTGAACAGGCACATCTCCCCCACCCCCATTTACATGCAGCCACCTTGGATTGCAACTCCCACCATGACATGAACTGAACTGTTGAATAGGAGGGAGGAGGAAAGAGATTCAGCTGGAGGAGGAAAAATGCAGTGAGGGACAGGTGGGGAAACTGGCCACTCCTGGTCTTTGACGGTGACATGGCAGCTGTCAGCTTGACTTTGTGGTGGACTATACAGTACATTTTATATTTCAGATCTCTCCTGTTCCAGCTCTCTGAGACCTCCTACCCCCTTTCCCGTGGTTCCCCACCAGAAGCTGCCTTAGACTTGAGCGAATCTTTTGGACCTCAGTCACCTGTTTTGGATGGAACTTTTTGACTGGGCATTTGCCCACGAGGCAAGGTGTAATTTCAGGGTCTGATCAGGAGTCTGTGATTTAAAATCCTATCCTTCCTCCCTTCCTCTCTCTCTCTCCCTCTTTCTCTCTCTCCACACACCAATAAAAGATTTTTCACACTAAGAGTCTGCTTCCTTTGCTTTTGTATGCACAACGGCCAAATCCTTCTAGGAAGTAACAGGGTACCCTCAGTTGTATGGTTACACAGACTCGGTAACAGGGTAACAGGGTACCCTCAGTTGTATGGTTACACAGATAGTAGCTATTCTGTAAAAGTACTGCTTAGTACTATAAATCCTAAGAAAACATTTTCTTCATGGAGAACTATTTCCAGACCCGTTAGGAACCTGGAAGCAAAGCCTATAGACATAAACAAGTTATCTAATCCTAAAATCTACAACCTTCTCTATCCATGCGAATATACTACTTCTCATTTGCAATCTATTCATTAAAATGCAAAGTAGAAGCAATATGAAAAATCAGCATAATATGTCCACACAGCCCTCCCTATGTTTTCAAATGTCTGAAATTTATAAAACACAAAATTACCATCTTAAATGTGGGTTTAAATATATGTATGTGTCTCAAATTATCTCAAGAGTCTGAAAGTAGATTTAAAAAAAAAAAAACATGATTCGTTAATCAAAAGTCAAAAGTTATAGAGTAACAAACAGGCACATCAAAACATTAATTATCTAAGCTGTCCTAAAAATTCTTCAAAGAACAAAGTACTTCGGAGTAGTCATTTATCATACAGTAAGGAAATTATAGGCCAAGTCATTAAGTGGAATTTATTCAAATCCATGAACATTAATCTTCTTTATTTAAAAAGAAACACGGAATTCCTCAGGTAGAGTTTTATGCAAACTTTCAGCAGCCTTTGGAGAACCTCTATTGTGTGCAAAACAATTACATGCACGTTAGTAATTCTGACTTGGAGAAAATAACATACCTAACTTTAGAAAAAACTTCATTAAATCACTTTTCTGCATTAAACATAAATTAGAGCTGCAGTTTGTTACTAAAACAGACCCAAACTAAGTCACCACACAATAGCTTAGCTGCTCAGATTCAGATAAATCAAGCTGCTCATAAAGTCTGTTGTTTTCACATTTAATGTACTATATAATAACAGCAAAACAGCTTGGCAAACATAAAAATGTAAACCACCCTGTATATAAACAGAGCCTGTGTTGCTATAATATTTAAGAATCAACAGATGGTTGGCATCAGAAGACTGGCACAGATAGCAAAAAAAAAAAAAAAAAACTAGAGAGACAAATTGAACAAGGTACATTTGAACTTCATTTCCCATTCTGGAGGGCGAAAAACCCTCATGTCTTCATACAAGTGATCTGGAAGCTCTGTAAGTGTGTAAGTAAGTATCAGGCCTTGGGAAATAGTCAGCACATGCACACATGAACTACAGAATATTTAAAAACTGGGCCCTCGCTGGTGGTGCAACGGGTTAGGACGCATCACTGCAAGTGAGCAGCAGCTGCTTCAGTGCGAGTTTGATCCCCCACCCCAGAGGTGACCCACACGGCTCAGCAGACCTCTACTGACCCGCCCGCTGCTCCCCTCAGCAGTGTACTTCGTCGATCTGCCTGTTCTGCTCCCCACTCTGTCTCTGGTGAGTCCTCTCACCATCCCTGCACCTCTGGCTTGTACCCAGTTCTATATGCATAAAATAAATAATTTTTTAATCGAATAAAAAAGTAAATCCAATTGTGTGATCCAGTTATCTCACGTCTAGGTATATACCCAAAGGAAATGAAAGCAGGATCTGGAAAAAATGTGGGCACACCCACGTTTATAACAGTGCTATCATAATAACCAGGGGGGAAGCACACCCCAATGTCCACCTGTTGAAGAATAGATGAACACAATGCAATACACAAATACAACAGAATAATACTCAGCCTTCAGAAAAGGCAATCCCATCAAGGATTTCCATGCTATGACAGAGATGAAATTTCAAAATATTACACTAAATAAAATTAGCCAGTCCTAGAAAGACAAATGTTGTTTGGTATCACTTACATGAGACATTTATTATATTTATTTATTTATTTATTTATTTATTTATTTTATTTATTATGCACATCAGAACTGGGGTACAGGCCATGGATGTGGGAGGGGACGGGGGAAGAGGATTCCCCCAGAGCCAGAGAGGGGAGCCGAACAGGCAGATTGACTGGAATACACAGCTGAGGGGAGCAGTGGGGAGACAGGAGAGGTCTGCTGGGCCCTGTGAGTCGAAACTCAGGTCACAACTGTGCCAGCATGATAGCGCTGAGACTTAACCCTAGGCCCAGTTCACAGAAACGGAAACTGGAGTAGTGGGCTGGGCCACGGTTCAAGAGAAGGAGAGAAAAGACAGTTGTTTAAGGCGAACCCTTTCAGATATGCAAAGATGAAAACTTTCTGAAGATGTGTTTTAAATCGCTCTAACTCTACTGAACTTCACCCTTCAAAAAGGATTAAAACATAAACTTCTTAGTACATGATTTTCCTCCAAATTTAGAAAAGTGAGAAAGTATTTCTGCCCCACCCTTTCCCCAGCTCACACATTCACAGAGCTCCAGATATCTATTCACTCATTTTCACGAATCTTTGATAAAAAGCATTGAATGGGCAGAAACAAAGCAGGAGCTACTTTTTAATTAAAATCCAAACTCTGGCTGTAAGTGGTGAAAACATCCTGAATCAATCCTTCCAACCTCACTAGTCCCAGCCAGCGGTTCTGCATCTTATACACAGTTATCATGAGAGCCAGAGAGAAAATGTTTCATGAAACCAAAAGTTATAATATATATGGGACATCCTTGGGTGTCCACAATTATCAGTAATCACATGTTGGCAGAAAGGAAGCTCTCCACAGCCACTGCAGCACGAGTTCGATCCAATCCCTGGCCAGGGAGTGACCCACATGGCACAGCAGACCTCTCCTGTCCCACTTACTGCTCCCCCCAGCAATGTGTTTCAGTCAGTCGGCCTGTTCTGCTCCCCACTCTGTCTCTGGTGGCTCCTCTCACCGCCCCCTGAACCTCTGGCCTGTACAGTTCTTATATGCACAAATCAATAAATCTTTCAAAAAAAAAAAAACCTTATTTGATAGTAGAACTGACTATATCATAAAATATCAATAGGTAAGAATAGCAAGGTCTAAAGTTAAAAGATGATACAAAGTAAAAACACTGAAAACATTTAAGACCATTAAATAATTTCCAGGTCTGATGTATGCTCCAAGTAAAATTATTGGAGATATAGTTGATGAAAAAATCTAGAGATTCTATTGATGGCAAATCTCAGAATCCCCAGGACATGAAGAATGCATGCAAAATTTTAGAAAAGTAAACCACCTTCCTTCTTTATTTCTACTGGAACTAGGATATATTCTGCTTTGCATAACTTTAGTAAAATATTGGCAGAAATTTACAAAACCAAGTGGGATTGGTTGAATCCAGATGAATCCAAAACAAACTCGTACAGGACAGTCACTTGTAAAACTCAAAATAGTTGTGACTCTTAAGACTTATCCAGAAAAACCTCATCTGAGAAAACCACACATAATTTATTATAAATGAAAAATGCATTCTTCTTTTCATAAGAAGCAAAAAGACTGACTCACTAAAAAGGATTCCGGAGCTAACTGTGAGACAAGGTGGTTTCAACAAGTCAGAGTCCAGAATCATAACCTTAGCAAGGAGAACATGATATAGTAGGTTCAACTATAATTTTATAGCACAAAATAAATAGAAGACTGTTCCCCAAACATAAGTGACCTTTACAAGGAGCAAATAGCTTACTCCTCAAAAACCCATCTTCTGAGCAAGGCTACTTTTATGTACCACATCAGTGGAGCTGACCAGCCAGGGGAAGAAGCAAGGTATCATTTATTTAGACCAGATCATTAATGCAGCCAGCTGCTGTGAAAACCACATTCTGTTCCTGGGATAACTTTCCAAGTCAACAGCCTGCTGCTTTTCCACTCCTTGTACTGGCCTTTAACTCTAGGCTACTTGAAGATGATTTTAATTAAAATAACCTTATCTTCATGTAAAATAATCAACTTCATGTAAACTGCGCAAGAAATCATAACATGTGGTATGTAAGAATTTCCGGTCATGTGACAGACAAGAAGAACAAAGTAAGGAAATAGTTAGAATAGCTAGTTAAAATAAAACTG
>NW_004567122.1:10375871-10382598 GCF_000260355.1 Condylura cristata
GTACACTGCTGAGGGGAGCAGCGGGCGGGTCAGGAGAGGTCTGCCGCGCCATGTGGTCACCTCCGGGGCAGGCGGGAATCGAACTCATGCAGAAGTGGCCTTAGCTGTGCTTTAACCCACTGCGCCACCAGGGAGGGCCTGCCTGGGTATAATTTTCAAGAACAAGTTCCTGCAAGTGTTTTACAGGATATAAATTTACATATCAATTTTAATCAGGAAAAATTAATATATGTTTAGAATAAAATTTATCATTTCAAAAATAGATTTACAAACCAAGTTATTCCAAAGATGCTTAAAACTTTCCACTAACTAAATTATGTAACAAAAAGTCACTGACCTTTAACACAGTCACATCCACATTGATAAAACTGGTTTTCTACAGAACTTGATTTAATTTAGAATAAAATGTTGATCGATTTCAAAGCTACATCTATCCAAGCTAAGTAAATTCATAACACTACAACACTACGTCAATAAAGCATTATGAAATTGAATTTAAAAAGACATGTACAAAAATTGAACAGTAAGGCTAAATCATCACTAGCAACAAAGCATCAAATTGCTTCTATGGCTTTTCACAGCAAGTTTACATAACACTGTATATTACAGTCAAATCATTTGCATATGCATGTTTTAAATATGTAAAGAATTGTTTGTATGGCTAAAAGTTTTTATTTCAACAACCAGCTGCATTATTTCCCTGGAGCTGCAAATTTAATTCATTTATATACAGTATTAGTGAGAAAGTAACACTGAAATTTTCTTGCCTTTGATTAGTGAGGATTTTTCAAATAGTCTTTTGTCAAGAAAATTATGGACATAAGTGATCCTTGTAAAATTCTTCCACAGCTCAACCACTCAATACTGGCAAAGAAACTAAGATTTAAAAGTAGTATCTTCCATTGATTTTACTACTTGCATAAACTGGCAGTGAGTAAAATTACTCACACAAAAATAAGTGAATTTAACAAATGAATCCATGTAACAAAAAAATCACTGGCCTTTAACACATTCAGATCCACATTGATAACACGGGTTTACCTTTTCTACAGAACTTGACTTAATTTAGAATAAAATGTTGATCAATTTCGAAGCTACATCTATCCAAGTTAATTCATAACTTAACTATATATTTCTGAAGTAAATATTTCTAATATATAGCATGGAGTAAACACACATGTTGGGAAACATTATTCTCTAAATGTATGACCATAGAAAACTATTCTCCATAAAAAAACTGATAGGTAAACAGTTTTCTAAATCTATACCGCAAGCCATTTTATGTAAGCCATGAGCTCTAACCTTCTTGGTATATTCTGATGTCCTTTGAAACAAATTGGGTAGAAGGTGATGTCACATGACTCATGTAAAGCCAAAGAAAATATTTCAATTCTTTTTCAAACTTAGACTCCATGGATCTTCATTACTGCTAGAAAGGGATTGTGCTGTAGAGGCAACTGTTTGATCCCTCACTTTTAAGTTTATTCTCATAATTTCCCAAGTAATTTCAATTCCATCATTTACTTCATAATCTTGCCAACATAAACAATTTTTTTTTTCTTGGAGCAAAAAAAAATGGGTGGCCAAAATGGCATCTTCAGGTCTTGCTGAGAAATAATTTTTTTATGTAAAAACTTATAATTTCTTTTACATAAAGAATCACATATAAACTTCTGACTGTGCATTTCATTTTGATTTCCATTTTGATGGAGGAAAAGAACAGAAAACCTAAAGGAGACATACCAGAGTTAGAACCTGACTCACACAGGAAGTAGGGGCAGAAGAGAGTACCATGACCATTAGCCCAGCCAGAGAAATCAAGACCCTGAGTGCGTTATCTCAAGGCATACGCCCCCAACAGGTAGCAGACTGCTGTAGCAGACTCCCGTAGGGAGTGATAGAAGCACAGACCTGAGGCTGAAGATTTAGAGATTGGACCCACTGGCCCGCTGAGAAATCTCAGCTCCCTTTAGGATTCCACCTACTTCTCCCAAATCAGCAGCAAACAGGCCACATCACCACCACCAAGTTAGCCTCTTCCCAAGAGAAAAGGACTCTATCTGTGCAGTCTCTGCCCTGGCCCGGGGCGGCAGTCCTGCCCACCTGTGCCCACACAGAACCTTCTTCCCACCCACTCTGTCCCTCTGCAGGGCAGCAGCCTCCTGCCTGCCCGTGACCTGCACATTCCGGGGCTTTCTTAGACATATGTCAGATCTAGTTGGAAGGCAGGAAGCTGACTACCTCTCTGATGGGTACCATCTTGTTCAGAGTAGACAAATGCAGGACTTTCAGAACATGCAACACTCAGCCGATCTGCGTTAGTCCTAGCTAGAAGACAGTGCAGCAGAGAGGCTCTCTGACATTTGAGGATCCCCAGTGTTCTCTAATGTACCCTCGGTGGTATTTTTCCACAAACGTCTACTCTAAGCAGTTCCATTTGGAACCTGAAACAAAATGTTATCATCTGCAACAGAAAAAACATTTGGTAAAGAGACTTCTTTGTTCCAAATACCTAAAAGGATTTCCATAAACAATAAAGGAAAATAAAAGATTTTAAACAATTGAAAACATTTTTTTCCAAAAACTAAAACATATTGGAAATCTGGTGCTGAATCAAGTTCCCAGACAGCAGAACAGCTGTGATCACAAAATAACTGCAAATAAAGAAAAAAAAATATCTAAACAAAATATCTGATTTAATAGCCAACCAATCACCTCCTTTAAAAACCTTATTTTAGTCAATTCTCCATTTTCAAGACAAAGAAAAGAAAAACATCTACAATGTAAGCAAAACCAAGGCAATAAAACACTAGGAGAAGTAATAGCTGTTTCCCTGGTTTAACCTTTAAGTGACAGGTTTTCTAAGAAAGTCACTGGTGAGGGTAATAAAAAGCAGGTATTAACTATGTGCATTGAATAGGAACGATTTATTAAATACTGTGCATGGTGAACTGAATTTTATTTAAGTACATTTATGTTCTAGATGCTTGCTAACATCTACGGAGAAAAGGTCACTAAAACAATGCCCTGTCTTCAGAAGTTCACAAAGGAGGGGCCCATCCTATCTCAGCAAAGTCAGCACCTTCCCCAGGTACTTCTCTTGCCAAATTAGAAGTCACTCTGGGCCCTCCCTGGTGGCACAGCAGGTTAAAGCAGAGCACTGAGAAGCTAAAGCCACTTCAGCATGAGTTCCATCCCCGCCCCGGAGGTGACCACATGGCGCAGCAGACCTCTCCTGACCCACCCACTGCTTCCCTCAGCAGTGTACTTTGTTGATCTGCCTGTTCTGCTCCCCACTCTGTCTCTAGTGAATCTTCTCACCATCTGGCCTGTACCCCAGCTCTGTATGCATGAATAAATCTTTTTTTTTTTTAAGTCACTCTGGATTTTTCCTTCCAACACACTGTCCATCAGCAAGCATCAGACAGGCAACATCAGTGTCCACTCCCCTACAGAAGCAGGCTCCTACTGGCCTTCTGCCCTGCTCATGCCTCCTCCAGCCTGTTCTCCTCCTCACAAAGACACAACACTCTTTCAAGAAACGACCAGATCACCTGATGCCTGTGGCTTGCAACCCTCCTGCTCTAATCTATGATGGCCTGCTGGCCCTATGCCCCACTGACCCCTTCACCAGACTCTGTCCCTTGAGCACCCCAGATTCACTTCCCTGCTGCTCCTCCCTGCGTTCTCAGCCCAGATCTTTGCACTCTGTTCAGGTCTGACCACAACCGGCTGGTCCAGGTTCCAAAGTAGAAACTGATGGTCCATTGTCCTACTTCTTTTTTTGTTTTCTTTCACACAGAAGAACTGGTGTGCAGGCCATAGGTGCAGGGGGGTGAGAGGATTCACCAGAGACAGAGTGGGGAGCAGAGCAGGCAGATGTACTGAAACACACTGCTGAGGGGACCAGTGGGCGGGACAGAAGAGGTCTGCTGCACCGTGTGGGTCACTTTCCTGGTTGGGAATGGAACTCAGGCCACAGTGGAACTCAAGACATTAACCTCTTCGCCACCAGGAGGCCCCCACTGTTCTACTTTTCAAGTCGACTTGCTAAGTCTAACACAATTACAGAAAAGCACAAAACCTTTTCGTTTGAATTCTCACAAAGTAAGTAAACATACCCAAAGACCTTGTACATAGATGCAGAAATAGCAAGCCCCGAGATGGAGGTTACCCCCAAATGGTGCATCTGGTGAAAGAGCCCAATGTATGGGGAAGGATGGAAACTAGGCTTTTGGTGGTAATCATAACAGTGTCCACAGTAGTGAGCAGCTGAAACCGTCACTGACGAACGTTGCCTTGTGAATGCATTCAAGAGGAGAGAAGGAAGCTTCATCTATTAAATTAAATTTATTGATTTACATATCTAATTGTTGTTCATTTTAAAACAATGTTTACTCCCCTCCCTCCCCATTTCTCCCACACATCATCACCTCGTCCCTCCCCTGAAGAATATCTCTGCTTTATATGCACTATGGAAAGTGGTGTGGAGGTTCCCCAGACTACTAAAAATGGCACTATCATAAGACCTGGCAAGTCCACTCCTAGAGATCTACCCAAAGACACAAAAACATTAATTCAAAAGATCATCTGTACCCCTATGTTTATTGAAGCACTATTTACAATAGAAAAAAAAAAAAAAAAAGACTGTAATCAACCCAAATGCCCAAAATTAGATGACTCGGTATATATACACAATGGAATACTACTCAGTAATCAAAAAAGTAAATCCATGCCATTTGCACCAACATGGATAGAAGTAGAAGGGATCATGCTTAGTGCAATAAGTCAGAAGGAAAAAGAAAGTACACTTTAAATATCTAAAATAGCAAGTGCATTCTCACCTCCCACATCAGCCTGTAATCCATGTTCTCATCCAAGTCTTCAGGCATTCTCTTCTCTCCAGCAAATGGTCCAAACTTTTCACCCTGCATAGTGATGATTACGTTGAAAAAATAAGTCAGTATTAAATATCAAATGATTATGATAAAGTATGATTTCTCTTCTGGGAATTTTCTCATCACATCATCATGGCAAATGATGGAAACATCTTTAAAACATTAAACTATTTACACAACATGAACTATTTACATATTTAAGATCCAGCATAACCTGTTTTTAGCCTCTGAGCCTGAATTCCTAGCACAGGAGTCAACTAAAAAGGTTAAACATTCACACATTCATCCCAATTCTCAACAAGGAAGAAGGCCTGCCACTCTGAAACCATTCATGAACACAGCTTAGAGCCCTGCGAGACATCCCAACAGCCAGTGCCTAGAAGCCTCCCTGCAGGAGAATCACTGGAGGAAACTAGTTTGAAATACAGAATCCTGGGTGTTATTTAGAGTCAGAATCTCGGGCAGGGGGGCACTGGGGTGGGGGGGCTGGGGAGAGCTACATTTTGACATAGTCCCTAAGCGACACACTGATGACCAGGAAAGTCTGGTCTGGGTTTACCCTGGCGGGACAGCCAGGCAAGCCCAGGGGGTCCTGCCACCCGCCTCTCACGGAGGTGAGAAAGAAGGGGTGTGGGCTGAGGGAGCCAAGGGGTGTCCATAGGACTCACTGCACACAGAGGCCACTGGCCACGCCTGTCTTTGTGCATCCCTGAGACATGGAGGTGAGCTTCTCCAGCTGGACGTGGTCCTTCACAAGGAGGTGGGGGGAAAAAAACCCACAACTCCAGCAGCGCTGCTGATGAGCACAGGTGGAGGAAATCACCTCCATATGATACTTCAGGAATAAAAGTCTTTAATAAACAGCAGTCTAACTCCTGGGAGGAGGACTGTTGAAGCCTCAAGTTATTACAAACCAGCTAACCCAGCCACCCTGTCTGGAAGGGAAGAGTGAGAAGCCACAAATATGGCAGTCCCAGGCCACTGGTGCTGTCATGTTACTGTGAGGCAGAAAATAACTCCAGAGACTCCTCCAAAGAAGACTCTCACCCTCTGGTGGTGTGTATGGTGTGGAAATATGCATCTCAAAAGGGGTGATCCTGTATCTCAAGATCATAAACAGTGCTATAAACTAATGTTACCACAGCAAAAAATAATATACGAGTAACCCTAAATAACCCAAGCACAGGGACACCAAACAAATGACAATTTATAACAGATTCTACGGCCCTCCCTGGTGGCACACGGGCCAGGATACAGCACTGCAAGTAACTGCAGCCGCTTCAGTGTGAGTTCGATCCCCGGCTCCGGAGGTGACCCACGTGGCACAGCAGACCTCTCCTGACCTGCCCACTGCTCCCCTCAACCGTGTACTTCTTCGATCTGCCTGTTCTGCTCTGGTGAATCCTCTCGCCACTCCTGCACCTCTGGCTGTACCCCAGTTCTGTGTGCATAAATAGATAAATCTTTAAAAAAAAAAATAGATTCTGAAAGGAAGTTTAGCCAGCAAATTTCAGAGGCCCTAAAACTAAAAGCCAGCTCGGCTTGTAGATCTTTCCACGCCTCACTTTATGACCACTTTATGTCAGTATCATTTTTCATACCGACACGGCCATCCCAAAGACACTTTGTTTAAACAGTCATCATTTCTCACCTCAAGATGTGATCTTAGCAGTATATATCGGCAGTGAGGAAAGGCTTCTTAAGAAATGATAGAAGGGGAAGAAAATGAGTATTTAGTGAACTACCGGGTTCTGCAATCCAAACGGTTGTGTGTGTAAATATTCCTGTTTATAAATAAAGGAACCTGGGTGGACCTCCCTGGTGGCTTA
>NW_004567122.1:10382973-10385094 GCF_000260355.1 Condylura cristata
CTGCTCCCCATTCTATTTCCTGTTGAGTCCTCTCAGCCTCTTCCACCCTGCACCTCTGGCCTATACCCCATTTCTTATATGCATAAATAAAGAAACCTTTAAAAAGAAAAAAAAATAATAACATTGAGTCAACTGAAGTCATCTAAATATGGGCTGGAATGAGAAGACATGAGGAAATTGCTATTCTTATTGGTGTCAAAATAATATGATGGCTATCCAGGAGTACATTTTTATGCTGAAATATTTAGGGGAGAATTGTCTTAATGTCTGTAATTTTCTTTGAGAGGGTTCAGCAAATAAAAAAAACATGCATATCAGTGAGGTAAGTGATAGCAAAGTGAATGAATCTGCAGTAGAATCATTTCTGTAGGAAATGATGATGGCTCCTCACAGGAGGAGCCCAGAGTCCCCGCTCGGAACATAATTAGATCTGAGCATCACACGACTCAGCATGTGTGTGCTCTTGCAGTACAATTAGGTCTCCAACAAAGTATGTTCCTAAAAAAGCCCAAAGTGAATAACAGCCAGTATCCTCTCCCGGTGCCTCTCCTCTCTGGGCGCAGACAAGCTGCATCCCTATCTCCACTCACCTCAGGACCAAATTACTGACCTTGCTGAGGGCACTAGTGTGTCCTGGGGACAAAAATGACTTTCACCAGCTCCCCATTATTTAGACAGAGAGCTACTGACGACCTTCAAAGAGAGCTGAGTCAGCTGCAAGCAGAACCTCACACCTGATTATCTACTCAAGAGGTCACTTCTCTCTCCCCCAACCTGGAGGAACAGCATGAGGTCAGCTTGGGGCCAGGAGGTCTGCAGCCCTCATACAGCCACTGCACAGAGAGCAGCGCTTCCCCAGCTCCCGACTTCGTACTGTAGAAAGGAGGGAACCCCCAAGATTTAGGCCAATGAGTGGTCTCTATGACAGTGTTATCAGGGAAAAGAAATGCAAGTGTCCAAGACAGGACAGAAAGAGCCGTTATGAAATGACCACTTAGGAAGTGAAACAGGCATTGCACGAGAGGGCTAAGGAAGCAGTGATTCTCCACAGGGGGTGGCCAGAATGCAGCTCCTTGCCCTCGCTCAAAGAGTCTTGCTTCCCTTAAGCAAAATAATGGCGACCGAAGGGGTGAGGGGGTGACAGTCGTGGTGGTGACACAGACTGTGTGCGGTATTCTCTCCGGTGGCACAGAAGAGCCAAGGCTGTTGTCAGGACCCGAAGTTCAACCTGAGAGCCAAAGATGGGAGAAAAACCCACAGATGAGTCTTGAGCAAAGTCCAAGGGAGCGCCACAGTCGGGGGACACCCACCTGCCCAGGCAGGTACACAGCCCAGACACCACTCAGCCGCCACATGGTGGCGGCAAGACGCCGTGGGATCTGTGCCAACAACCAGTCTCAGGTTCAACAAACCAACCAAGGCAAAAACCTGCACAAGGGGGCCCAGCTGAGAGAGGCAGAGACAGAGACAGAGAGGTCAAGCAGGAAAAATGAGATCCAGGGCCTTCCCTGGTGGCTCGGCGGGTTGAAGTGTGTGGCTACCTCAGCAGGACCTCCAGTGCACCTGTCCGCCCGGCTGATGTTGTGCCTCATTGTTCCTTACTCCCCAGTAAGGCCAACAAACAAGTTGGCAGAGCACAATGCACTCTGTCCTGCAAACAGCTGCAGCCCACTACCTTGTTTTTAGCAGAAACTGCAAGAAGTCCCAGGCCCTGTACAAACATGCACCCCCCACCCCCACCCCTGTGGGGTTCATTTCCGGTTTTTCCCACACCTACAAGGCA
This sequence comes from Condylura cristata, assembly GCF_000260355.1. Lineage (NCBI taxonomy): Eukaryota > Metazoa > Chordata > Mammalia > Eulipotyphla > Talpidae > Condylura > Condylura cristata. The sequence goes on from NW_004567122.1 coordinate 10,384,757, forward strand.
TATCAGACCCTATCTATACCCAGGGGTGATCCTAATAAACAGACTCCGGGCTCTAGACTCCTGTTTTACCTTCTTGCAGCTCTGAGTCTCCTAGTTGGTGCAAATGTAGCAGTCAGCGCGCCCCTGGGTGGGATAGAAACCACAGAAGTGCTGCACACTGAAGCTGTCCGCAGCCACTGTAGAATGAGCTCCATCCCCAGCCAGAGCAGGGACCCCCATGGCGCTCCCAACCTGTCCTGCCCCCTGCTGCTCCCCTCAGCAATGTGTTTAGGTCAATCTGCCTGTTCTGCTCCCCACTCTGTCTCTGGTGAATCCTCTCGCCACTCCTGCACCTCTGG
>NW_004567122.1:10385938-10390873 GCF_000260355.1 Condylura cristata
TGTCTCTGGTGAATCCTCTCACCACCCCTGTACCTCTGGCCTGTACCCCAGTTCTGTATGCATAAATAAATAAATCTTTAAAAAAATAATAAATAAACTATTATAGTATTTAAATAATAATAATAACAACAAATTAGAGTCAGAACAGATGACTTGAAGAATAAGGGACTGCTGAATGAATGAGAACTGATAGATGATGAACAGTGGTTTCTCTTTTCTTTCATTTTTGTAAAATAACCTGAAAAGTGTGTGAGGTGATGTGTGTCTATATATGTGGTGTGTTGGCCTGGAAACAGGGTACTCCCAAAACAAATACTGATAAAGAGCACATGGAAAGGTCTGGACTCAAATTCTGATTGGTCTATCTCTTATTGATACAACCTTCCTCAAAATGAACCCCTTCATCTATCCTCTGGGTTGATAAAGGCCACACACCAACTTGCAGGGCTGAGTGACAAACTGGCAATGTCTCTGTCACTAGACATCAACACAGAGTCTGACACTACAGGGGATCCATGAAGGTGCTGAAAGAATTAGCAGTAGCTGTTATAAAAAAGAAAAAAATGAAGTTTCTGAGAAAACATTAGTTCCATGGATTAGACAAAATCTTTTAAAGATTTCTTTTATTCATGCATACAGGACCGGGGTACAGGCCAGAGGGTCAGGGGTGGTGAAAGGAGTCACCAGAGACAGAGTGGGGAGCAGAACAGGCAGATCAGTGAACTACACTGCTGAGGGGAGCAGCAGGTGGGTCAGGAGGGGTCTGCCGGGCCATGGGGGTCACCTCCCTGGCTGGGGGGTCAAACTCATGCTACAGTAGTTACAGGGAGCTTCACAGGGAGGGCTGGATTAGACAATTTTTTAAGTTTGAAGATATCAGGAAATGAGCTGCACTGAGTGGCAACTGCAGTGTGAACTTGTGAACACAAAAAAGTGATAAAGGAATTACTTTCCCTCTGGTTATGTTTCCAGATTAAGTTATCATCAGCCACCAGGAAATATAAGCAAGTATCCACTGGTAGAATTTTAGCCCTAGTATAAAGACGCTTTATTTCTTTGGAGCCACATTCCAGCTGATCAACAAAACACCTTATTTCCCCAAAAACCAGTCTTCTATTAACATTTTGAACAGTACTTCAGTCCTGTGTTTGTATTTGCTGTTCTATTTTAGGTATCCTCTTTCTATGCTTTCCTAAACCTATACAACGTGTTCTTTTTAAATCTCATCATATTTTTCACAAATCCAGCATTAAGCCTTTTTTCAATTATACAGGATTGGATTCTGCCAAAAATCTTTGGTTTGAACCCTTGAGAGAATCAAGGTGTCTTGGTCTGAAAGACAGGAGTGCGTCGTGAGAAAGCCCAGGAGTCTAAGAAAGCCAGAGCCTCTGCAAACCATTTCAGGGCTTCCCTACATTCGCTAGAAAATGAGAATGTACAAATGAGAATTCTGGAGTTCTGTTGACATGATCATTTAGAAAAGTATCAGATTCTAGTGTTCCTCTTCTTCTCTCTCTCATGGATGTAATTTCTCTTCCTCTTTGTAAGAGACCCACTGCCAACTTTCTCTGCAGGAAAGCTTACTATGTGAGCCTCAGCAAGGCAGAACATGAACCAATAGAGTGGACCTTTGGGGGTACAGATTATTGGGAACAAACTCAGATAAACTGCAGGTTTATGTGAGGAAACACTCACCCACGAAATTCTTGTAATATTTCCCAGGGAATCTAGGCAAGAATTATACTAGTCCCCGCATACTAATAATTCCCAGAACCTGTGAGTGTCATACTATCTATATAGCAAAAGGAATTTGCAGAGGGGGTTATATAAAAGGCTTTAAAGTGGGGAAATGGGGTGATTTTTCTAGATTATCTGGATAGACACAATCTAATCACCAGGTCTTTTTTTTTTTTTAAGATTTATTTATTTATGCATATAAGAACTGAGGTATACGTCAGAGATGGGGGAGCTGAGAGGGTTCATCAGCGACAGAGAGCGAAGCAAAACAGGACGATCTACAGAAATACACCAGTGAAGGGAGCAGCAAGTGAGACAGGAGAGGTCTGCTGCACCATGTGGGTCACTCCCTGGCCAGGGATTGAACTTGTGCTGCAGTGGCTGCAGGTAGCTTCAAGTCTTTATAAAAGGAGGAGAAGGAGGTGTCATAGTAGAAGCAGAGGTGATGAAACGAGAAGTCACCAGTCAGGGAATGAGGTTCAGAAAACCTACAAAAGACAAGGAAGTAGACTGAACCTCCAGAAAAAAACCAGCCTCAGCCTTCCCCCACTGAAACACTCTGTCCCAGACCTCTTGACATATGAACACTTAAGCTTCGTTAAAGATAGCTTGGAAAATATTTAAGAATCAAGGAAAACTATGTAAACAGGTAAAGAATACATCAATGTTCAGCTTTAGTCTTACAATACATCTAATACCTGCTATTCTTTTTTTTTTTTTTAATGATTTATTTGTGCATACAGAACTGGGGTACAGTCCAGAGGCTCAGGGGCGGCAAGAGGTTTCACCATAAACAGAGTGGGGAGCAGAACAGGCAGATTGACGAAGTACAATGCTGAGGGGAGCAGCGGGCGGGTCAGGAGAGGTCTGCCGCACCATGTGGTCACCTCCGGGGCAGGCGGGAATCGAACTCATGCTGCAGTGGCTTTAGTTTCTCAGTGCTGCGCTTTAACCCACTGCGCCACCAGGGAGGGCCTCTTTTTTTTTTTTAAGAAAAAAATTTTTAAGAAATTTATTTATGCATACAGAACCGGGGTACAGGCCAGAGGTGCAGAAGTGTGAGAGGATTCACCTGAGACAGAGTGGGGAGCAGAACAGGCAGATCTACAAGGTACATTGCTGAGGGGAGCAGTGGGCTGGTCAAGGGAGGTCTGCCACGCCATGTGGGTCACCTCTGGGGTGGGGATCGAACTAGTACTGAGGTGGCTACAGCCAGCTTGCAGTGCTGCACCCTAATCCGTTGCGCCAAATATCTGCTATTTTACTTCAGCTTTGTCCTCAGCCTTGGAATAGCAAAAGAGCTGAAGCCTCCTTCAAGGTCATTTCTGGCCTCAATTAATCTGCCTGCAGTAATCTGACTGGTCACTAAACTAAACTACGTCAATACTAGTATGTCATTTAGATTTATTATAAATAGTCACATACTCACTTGGAAATACAAGTAAGCATTGTAAATATGTGCTGGATGAAAATCTGTTTTACATACTGGTATCACACAAGTCAGAAAAGATAAAGAGCATTTAATCTCAGCTAGTAAAATGCAAAAAAAAATATCTGATAACTTTGGAAACTGTTCATTCTGTCGATAAATAATTTAAAACTTTCAAATAATCAAACAGATGGGAGGAAGGTGGCAAAAAAATCAAAAGAAATTACATAAAGTGTTTCTAAAAATCTAAATGATATAAAGAAAATAGGAATTAAGAAAAAATGCTAGTAGGAGTTGATTGTTTTTGGCATATGACTATTCATAACATGAAACAAAATAATTTCTGAGTACTCTCTTTAATTTTGTAAGTCATTATACTTAGGCTTCAGACCGTCAAAAAAACTTACAGGAATGTTGGTATCTTGTGAGAAGTTCACCTCCTGCTTTCAATAAATGCTGATTTTAACATTTACCTATTTGACAGAAACATCATTTTATGGCTCTTCTGATCCAGTACACCCCTAATCCTGTACACCTCTAATCCAGATAAAAGGTCACTCCTGTTTTTCACCTTTGAGCATTTTCCCAAGCTCTCATTTGAAAAAGTAAAGTCAGGTTTTATTTTTTCCAGTTTCACCCTGGGGGTAAAAGTATAGATCATGTATAGATTACGTGATCAATGAAGGCTTTCTAAATTACTTGGGGACCTTTCTGACCTTTTCTACAGCTAAGGGTGTGCTGGGGCCGGGGGCTGGATGGCAGGCTATCTCAGATGAAGGGCACCCTGATGTCTCTGTGTGCATCCTGTGAGCCTCTGATGAGCTCCTGGTCAAATCTCCACACCTCAAAAATACTAAGAGGAGGAGCGGTGGAGTGGGGTGCCGAGAAGCCGACGGACAGATCTGAAAATTACATGCACTGCAGACTCAGAAGCCATGGATTTGAAGCCTCACTCAGCCGTAAATTGAATTTTACAGTACTAACGTGCATGGGGTTAAACACTGTTCTCGGGGGCGCATTGTGCAAAAGGTACCAGTGTTGGTACCAATGTCCGTAAAGTAGCAATACAGCCCCCCCCCCACCCCGCGCACAAAGTATGTGTTCATTAAAAGGTGCCAGTCTTGATCCTTCCTTCCTGGCTGCAGGTTTTACACAACCTGCGAAATGATTTCGAATACAAGTCTCACCAAATACAAAAGTCTGGAATTTTCCAGGCATATCTCTCCTTGCTTTTAACACACATTTCCAAGTGTAACCATGAGGTCCGTGCAAATGCCTCCTCACAGGGCCTCCAGCTTTCAGGAAGAAGAGTTCTGGTCAGAGAAAAGGACCCCCCCAAATCAAGGGGGCGAGCAGGGAGCGCACGGGGTGGGGGAGGCGGGTGTCATCAGAGAGTCGAAGATGCTCAAGTTGGTACCTCCAGGAATCCATCTGACACAGCCTGCAAGGCAGGAAAGGCCAGTGTGGGCCAGGGGGGCCCGCCCAGGCCTGCAAGGACCTGTGCTCCGGGAAGCACCCCCGGCCCCATCTGCACGGCGAAAGTGGGGCGTTTCTGCTCAGATGCCCCCCAAAGGAAGCGCGGCGGCGGGCGAGCGGCGTGCGCGCCTGGAAGACACCCGCCCCCGCGCGCCCTCGCGGACTCCGCGGCGAGGAAGAGGGAGGCTCCGTCCCGACCCACTTCCTGCGGGCGGGAGGAAAGGCTCTGGCCACAGGGCGGCCGCGGCAGTTCCGCCCCCGGAGCGGCCGGCGGCGGAGCGCGCCCCGCCGAC
>NW_004567122.1:10391446-10397216 GCF_000260355.1 Condylura cristata
GGCACTGTGGGCGCCGGGACGCCGCGCGCTGATTGGCCCGAAGTTGGCGACTCGGACCCGCGCCCGGGCGCGGAGCCCGGAGTAGCGCTGACCTCCGGACCTGGAAACTCGAGGCCGGTGACCGCGCAGACCCGCCTGCACCCCGAGACTAGAGGGGCGACGTGCGTGCCTGCCGGGTGTCCAGCTGCGCATCTGCCTTAAATGACACTCCTGGTCTGTCGTTCTGCCCGTCTGACGGTGACTTCCAGCCTCGGGGAGTTTTGCTGTCCAGTTTTCAGAAGCCCAGGAAGGGGCCCCTGACATATAGCCTGGACATCCTCCAAAAAGCACTTGCACAGATTCCAGGCTGCGAGCGTGTGTCTTTTCCCCCTGTGGAGGGTCTGCCTTCAGCTCCAGCACGGTTAGGTCTTTCTCACTAAGTTAGCATCTTTGTTCCATCATGGTGGTTGCAGAGGTTGGGACTTAAGGGGACCACTAAGGATGTTGAACAAACAGAGATAGAGGATGTTCTCAAATTCACTCCGAATAACTGAATGTGGGGAATAACTGAAGTAACGCATAAATTGCAGGCAAATTATCTCATGACATGGTGACCCTGGGAAGTCTTCACTGTGGTCAGATTCACTCACTACTCCAGAGCCCTCTCAAAGGGCTCCCTGCAGGCCTCCCCAAGATGTCAGACATACCTTAGAGGCCAGGGTAGGGGCGAATGCCCAGACGCAAGAACCCAGTAGTTCAGCCAGATGGATATAGGGTTGTTCAGAGGGATTTTTTTTTTTTAAAGATTGATTTATTTGTACATACAGAACTGGGGTACAGGCCAGAGACTCAGGGGTGGCGAAAGACTTCACCAGAGACAGAGTGGGGAGCAGAACAGGCAGACCCACGAAGTACACTGCTGAGAGGAGCAGCGGGCGGGTCAGCAGAGGTCTGCCGCGCCATGTGGTCACCTCAGGGGCAGGCAGGGATCGAACTCATGCGGAAGTGGCCTCAGATTCTCAGTGCTGTGCTTTAACCCGCTGCGCCAACAGGGAGGGCCTGTTCAGAGGGATTTTAAAGGACGTTCACACCTCAAGATAAATCCAGAGTTTCTACTTATTTCTCTTGATATTCTTGGTAATATTTTTACTCAGGGAGCTTATCTCTGAAACTATTTGATGTTCCCACAAGCATTTGGTGTGCCTCCTAAGCCATTAAAAGCAATAATAAAATCTTTTTAACAAAATTAAAGACCACACACACTCCAAAGACCTCCCAAATGATTCCTGTTTGTTTTTTTTTTTCCCCAAGACAAAGCCTGCAAGCATGCTTTGTAATTTCTTCAGTAGTCGAAGTATATAAAAATTTTAGGAAAAGTTTTTTTTTAAATCATTATGAAAAATTTGTTCACTAGCAATATTTGGAGATTTTAAAGACTACATAAACGACCTCTTTTTGGTTTGCTGCTTTGACATATTTAAGGGTTGCCTTGCCAGGAGTGGAAGAATTAATACCTTGATCACTTTTAGAACTTTGGTCTCTTTGTCCCCCTATAGAAAAATGGTATCTAACTCTCTAGGTGGAAATTAATCAACATATAATCACAAATTAATTTAGAATTAATTGCCCTGGAAACACCTAAGCTATGTTCAATAAAGATAGGTCACCCTTGAACAACACAGATTCCACTTGGAATTTTTTCTCAGTCCCGCTTTTTCCTCCTCCACTTGAAAATGACAAAGATGAAGGCTTTTAAAATCATCCACTAACGATTTCCCTTAAAACAATTTTCTTTTTTTCCTGTCTGCCAGCTGCTCCCCTCAGCGGTATATTTCAGTCAGTCTGCCAGTTCTGCTGCTACTGTCTCTGCTGAATCCTCTCACCGTCCCTGCACCTCTAGCCTGTGCCCCAATTCTGTATGCAGCAATAGTTTTTTTAAAAAGAAGAGAAAATGGTTTAAAATTTTTCTCTAGCTCACGTTTATTGTAAAAATACAGTATGTTAAATTTTAAAAATCCATATCAGTCAACTTTAAATTATGGACAAGGCATGGCATCACTAGCAATTAAGTTTTGGGGGTATCAAAATTTATATTCAAATTTTTGTGGTGATTCAGCATCCCTAACCTTTAGGTTCTAGGATCACTGATTAAAAGTCAAGTCTGGAGATAATCTGAGATATTCAAACTAGTCCATGGTGGGCCGAGAACTCACCTCTGCCTCTAGAAATCTGGACTAAGTAGATTTTTCTAGGATCCTTGGACATAGTGTTAAAACCAGGCTAGACCAGATCAACTGGGTCCAGCTGGAACCAGCCCACAGTTCAGAGGGTGGCCCACGGCGGGTACCCCCCAGATCCACTGGCCCTTTGTCAGACACAGTCTTTTTCAGCTTTGGTCTTCACAACACAGTGACTTCTCACGCAAATTTTCTGCCCATGTCTTGTTGGGTGCAGATGTTCCCACAGCTTTTAATCATCAGAGAGAAAAAGAAATGTGTTTTGGTCTTAGTCTGACACGACCCCACTCAGGGAAGACACTTACTTGTGTTGGCAGAAAGCTTTCTTGGTCGCCTGCTGTTTCTGGGGAACAAAATCGCAAGCTTGAGAATGTTTCTTTTTTGAATGTAGGCATCTTTGGAAATTAGGAAACCATACAAAATAAATAAATCTGTAAAGATAAGTCTGAAATGAATAAAACAAGAAACTTTCCAGAACTTTTATGAATCTCCACCAGTGATTTTCTGACAACCAATGCATACAGTGTATTGCATTAAAGCAGGGTGTTCTTTTTATCTGATGGGATGTCCTCACCTCATTAAAACATGGAAACCAGCAATAAAAAAACTCAATGATCATTTCTATTATACACACACAAAAAAGGTTCACGTTTGCCAAATAAAAGGTATAATTTTATTTGACCAGAAATTTGATTTTAAAGCCTGTAAGACAGTAACTGGAGTGTAGGTAATTTCTTAAATCTTTCAAAGCTAGAAAGTGAGCTTTCAAGATTATCTTTGAAAAATGGGAAATTAAGAATCTTCTTTATATCATGTTTAATTCCAGTCTTTAAAAAAAATAAGAAAATCAAAATATTAATATGAACATACTACCATGCAACTGATTTACTTTTTCTAGAACATCACACTTTCTTGACCCAAGTGTAATAATTCCAAAAGCATTTCTCAATTTTCTTTTCAAGGAAATTTCCCTCCTTGATATGCCTAAGGCAAGTTCTAGTTATTGGATTCAAACTTGTATATTGGTGCTGGCCTTGCTTTCTTCATGACAGGAAAGACTTGAATTATAATTCTATATTAATTCATTATTTTACCACACATACTGTTGAATTCTTTTTGCTTGCATCTGGGTTATTAATGACTGCTTCCCAACTGCCATGGTGGAATAAAAGCCCTATATAAAAAAAAAAAAAAAAAAAAAGCACTGAGATTTTTTTGTCTTTGGTTTCCTAAGAGTCAAAGGGATTTTTTTAGTGAATGAATATAAAAACCCAAGTGTCTGTAAAGAATACAGATTTATTTGGTACGACTCAAAAAAAAAGAAAACAAAAATTCTTGAAAATAAAATCTAGAGTGGGATTGTCAAATTCTTGCTCTGAAAAGCATCCCTCCTTAGAGCTTTGATTCCACAATAGCAAAGTTCCATGGAAAGATCACCCTGAAACCTGCAAGGCCCCCACATTAAATTTTCCTTAATCCCTTGGTTTTAAGTGATGACACCAAAGACTTGTATGTAGAACTGCAAAACAATCACACAAACAAAGTAATTCCAAGAAACCTAGAAATTGTTGGGACTAACGTAATATAATGAAATGAAAAGCCAGAGGGTGAATCAGTGGCCTTCCCCATGCTGTTCAAGAAGCAGAGCATGATGGGTCATGAGAAGCTAAAGGTAAGTGAGAGGGGAAACTAGGGAGAATATTCCTTTTCTTATATTGAGTGTCTGGAAGATTCCGGAGCCCTGCACTCTCTATCTGACTGGCCCAGACCAACTCAATATCCAGGTACACTTCCCATGAGGCTTAGAAGTACTGAGATTGTGTTTGTCTGTGTCTGTCTGTCTGTGTGTGTGTGTGTGTGTGTGTTTTGGGGGGGGGAGTGCCTTTCTTTCTCTCCTCTCCCCCAAATCACCTCTCTTTCTAACTCCACTCCAACTTCTCTAGTACCAGGCAGAAAATTGCATTGCCCAAGGTCAACAGCATGGCAACTTTTCTGGGCAAATGTTCCACTGTAGTTCACTGACAGCATTGAGAGGAAGATAGTCTTGTGACTCTCTAAGGATCTCTCTTCATCAATGTGGGGTTCTAAAATAAGATCCTGATTTAGGGCCCTTCCTCGGGGGGAGGGCGTTAAGTCTCAGCACTGTGAAGCTATCTACAACCACTGCAGCCCAAGTTGCATCCCCAGCGAGGGAGATGACCCACGTGCTGCAGCAGACCTCTCCTGTCTCACCCACTGCTCCCCTCAGCAGTGTATTTCAGTTAATCCACCTGTTCTGCTCCCCACTCTGGTGAATTCTCTCACCACCACCACCCCCACTGCACCTCTGACCTGTACCCAGTTCTTGTATGCATAAATAAATAAACCTTTAATTTAAAAAAGACCCACCTTTACCTAGAGTTCCTCTGAAGCTCTGAGGCTTGTCCTGTTTATAAACACAGCCTTATTTACCCACAGATTTTTTTTTTAAAGATTTATTTATTTATTCATACAGAACTGGGGTACAGGCCAGAGGCTCAGGGGCGGTGAGAGGCTTCACCAGAGACAGAGTAGGGAGCAGAACAGGCAGATCTATGAAGTACACTGCTGAGGGAAGCAGCGGGCGGGTCAGGAGAGGTCTGGCTCGCCATGTGGTCTCCTCCAGGGCAGGCGGCAGGCGGGAATCGAACTCATGCGGAAATGGCTTCAGATTCTCAGTGCTGTGCTTTAACCCGCTGCGCCACCAGGGAGGACCTACCCACAGATTTTTAATCCACAGATATGATAACATTAAAAACTGTAGTAATTAACTGAAAAGCAATACTAATCCTCTTGGGTTTGTTAGAACCCCTCAACTTGTTCTGTTGGTTTCCCTTTTCCCTTATTAAAATGAAATTCTGAGTTCCAGAGTTTAACTGTTCCCATAATAAGGGATAACTTCTTGGTACACCATTCCAAGAGAGTAAGGAAGAATCTCATAAGTCCTACTGATTTCTTTAGTACAGAGGCAAGCATGAACTTTTCATAAACATCATACTTGAGGACTGATGACTTAGTGACCTCTCAATAAAAGGGTGACCTACACAACCAAGGATATAATTACCTACTGGATTGGGATCTCCGTAGGCTTACTGTCTACTCCTCTCTACAGATTGTCTCTTACGTTAAAGTTTCATGGGATATTTCATCATCAGATTAGTACTTTTAAACTCCATCCTGTTCATCTGAATATGGATCATAGCAAATGAACACTGAAGATTATTTATTTTAGAATTTCTTTCTGTTGCTTTCAGTTACAACCAGTTCCTGCATTAACATCTTACCTGTGATTGAAGAAGATTTTTTTTTTTATCTGATCTGTTAGGTGAAATTAAGAAAATAAGTTTGGTCAACGTTACTTAGCTTTAAAAATTCTTTGTAGGGGCCTCCTGGGTGGCACAGACGCTAAAGTCTCAGCGCCATGAGGCTATCCCCAGCCACTGCAGCATAAGTTCAATCCTGGCCAGGGAGGTGACCTACATGGTGCTGCAGACTTCTCCTGATCCACCCGCTGCTCCCCTCAGCAGTGTATTTCA
>NW_004567122.1:10397636-10398888 GCF_000260355.1 Condylura cristata
GGCTTTAGATTCTCAGTGCTGTGCTTTAACCCGCTGTGCCACCAGCTGCGCCACCAGGGAGGGCCCCACCCAACAAAATTTTATGTTGCTGAAATAAATAAGTATTTAAATCTTATCCAGGATGGAAATAAGAAATGGTGTATCATTCTGCATATGACTATAACTGCTACCCTGAAGATACATTAGATCCCTTATAAGAAATTTGTGAACATACGGGAAAAAAAACTAGAAGATTTCTGCTGTGTGACAAGTATACTCTTTAGAGAATAAAAAGCAAAAATATTAAATGATCAAATATGACAAAAGTTACACTTACTCTTATACCACTGGGTCAGCTGCTTCCTCCATAAATCATAATCTAGCTTTAAGACTTTACTAACCGCCATGATGCAGTGGGGGAGAAAAAACTGGTATCATGCCAGTTTCTCAAGTTATCACTTCTAAATGTCTTTACACGATTTAACCATAAGGACATTAGGCCAGAAAGAAGCAAAAAGGCGTTAAAAGAAATTACACGAGATGATGTCAGAATCTGTGCTCAATTATACAGGCGCCTGGCAAAAGAGCTTCTGGAAATCTCTTCTTCTAGATACAACTGTCAGATTAGTGGCCCTCCACTGCCCTTTCCATGGATAACACCGAGAGTGCTTCCTGTCCATGCTGGACGAGCCAAGAGCCACAGCAAGAGCGAGGAAATTGGATTCCAGGAGACGGGAGCTAAAATCCCAGGTCTGAGATAGATATTCATGGGAGACCACAGAAGGAGTTCATAAGCATGCTAAATCTCGATTTCCAGGTTTGTGCAACGAGAGTGATCACCCCGGCTGTGCAGAGCTCCAGGCACAAATACGTTGAACATAAATGCAAGTTGTTTGTTTTGATTATCATGGATTAAGACTAAGTTTCATACGTCAATGTTCTCCACCAAGGCATCTGGGTTTTGCTCTAATTACATGGTAGTGAGCCTATTAACTTGCAATGTAGCCCCAAATCATCCTTCCAGGGCAAGAATGATGTCTCCAATAACTGCACAATGCTCTCTGGAAGACTGTGATGCTTCCACAGAGACAAGCAGGAGCCTAAAAATTCCCAGTGAGACCTTACAGGGAACTTTTCTCTTCTCGGGGCTCATACATCACTTGTGTCTCCCAACTGGGGAAGGAAGAAACCTACCAGCCGTTCAACTGTGTTAAATAGATTTTGTGAATTTGAAGCTCTTGAGTATATCCCAATACACTTAAAACTTTGTAAA
>NW_004567122.1:10400463-10425147 GCF_000260355.1 Condylura cristata
GAATAGTTATAAGGAATACTATAAACAGGAGAGAAACAGAAGAGTCTTCACAAGGGTCAGAGTGATTCTTTACCAAGTTAGAAATAAAAACACATGGGGACCCAACTCAGGAAAATATTCTAAAAAAGAACACTCCCCAAAAGGTTCGGATAGCCTCCCCAGGCTATGTCACTTTGGATTACTTTAAGAAAAGTTCAGTGACATCCTGCAAGCTCATGAAGACTTCACAACTCACTTACCTATCTAGAAGAAAGAAAATAGGGAGTGATTAAAATTGTTCTTTACTCCTACTAATCTGTCTGATAGTAACTTGGTTGCTTGGCCAGCCTGCAAAGAGCCTACAGGAATGGGGGGAGATTTCCTCTTAGCCCCTTCAGTTCTTGAGAGAATGGACATGAACATCTTAAACACATTTTTTCACTGGGAATTTAAAAACTTTATCCGGAGTCCTCTCTGGTGGCCCTGCGGGGTGGAGCGCTGCACTGCGAAGCTAAGCTAAGCAGGGGCCACTTCAGTGCGAGTTCGATCCCGGCTCCAGAGGTGACCCACAAGGCACGGCAGACCTCTCCTGTCTCACCGGCTGCTCCCCTCATCAGTGTACTTTGCCCATCTGCCTGTTCTGCTCCCCACTCTGTCTCTGGTGAATCCTCTCGCTGGCCCTGCACCTCTGGCCTGTACCCCAGTTCTGTGTGCATTAATAAATAAATCGAAGGCTTGGCGCAGTAAGCAGTTCACATGAAGGAGCACAGCTTGCAGAGTTCTGTCTATGAAGGACTCAATTTTTGTCTGGGTGTATTATGTTACACTAATATTTAGAAAAGATAATTAAAGTAAACACAAAAAATAGAACTATTTGAAACCCTTGTAACACTTTTCCTACAATGAAAATGTAGAGATGAAATAATATGAGTTAACCTTAAAACTATTTGGTTCATTTATTTTGGATTCCAGGGTCCAATCTTCCACATCCATCCCCCTATTCCAATCCTCTATTTCCTTTGCCTTTTCCTGCCAGTCTCCTGGAGTTCTAGTGTTATTATACGCTATAAAAAATATTTGACTCATGCAATTGCAATGCTTTTTAACTTTCAAGCTCAGTAGGGGGAAATGTGGAGGTATTTAATTCTCCAGTTTTATATTTTTTTCATGGGAAATGAAAGTCAAAAATCTGAAAAAGTAGCAACTTGCAGTAAAAATATCATTTTTCTTCTTTTCCCAATATGTCTAAATGGCATCAGGTTCAAATACTTTATTACAGATAATCCTAGCCAATTTAAATGTCCAATTTCTCAATAAAACATGAATCAGGAAAAGTCAATATCTTTGCAAATGTGATTCCAAATTCTGCCCTCAGATAGTCTAACTAAATTTCCACTCACTTCAGTGGGAGTTATAAAAAGTACATCTGAGAAGAGGATTTGGCCCATGAAATTTAAAATGGTTGTAGGGTAAGAAAAATATTTCTCATGCTTATGATTATATAGTAGCTGTGGAACTTTCTAAAGGAAGACATTTAAAATATAGCAAAATTCAATTAAAAAAGAAGCTGTTAATTTAAGAAGCTTTCAAAAGTTTTAACTTATTTTCAAGAACACACCTAATAAAAATGCGTTATTCATTCATTCAAAAGTACTTATATAAACCACCTCATTTTCAGAAAGAAAAATTTTGACCCACATATTTACATGCAATCATATGATCCTAAAACACTGGTTTGAAGAATAGACAAAACCAGTAAATAAATAAGATTAATAGATAACTACAAAATGGCTTTAATTATTTTTTGCGCTGAATTCATGAGCTAAACGCTTCAGACCATGAGTGATGCAACTGCAATGGACCTAAGTCTTCGGATTTTCCTATCCTAGAAATAGTTCTGCCAGCTTCTGTTCTTGAAACACCAATTCCTTGTTTACCAGATGTCTAGGGCTTACATTCATTTCATTCTTGGTTTGTCTTACCTATCAATGGTGCTGTCCATAGATTGGACAAAGGCCCATATATGACTATAACAATATGTGCATAATATTTCTACTCAAGCTTCTCTTTCCTTGAAAGCACTGTAGAATTACTGCTCGATCAACAGTCCTGAGTACTGTCTTGACACTCCCTTTTGATATTACCAGGAATAAGTCCACAAACCAAATGGATGTTCCAAATCATTATCCTGAAGGCAAATGCAGTCCACAATCTGGTTCCATCCAACCGTTCCAACCTCAGCTCACACTATTCTTTTAGATGGTTTCATTCAATCAAATTCTTTTATTTTTCCTCTCAAACTTTATCACACCTGTCTCAGTGTTGTGCTTCCATTTTCCAACTGCCTGAAATATCCTCTTAATATTTTCTTCTTAACTCCTACCATCCCTCACAGTTCAGTCTACACTTCACAGTGTAGACATTCTGATCACAACTGGCATTGATCTCTATTCACCTAAAAAGGCACAGACTTGTTCACCCAGCAGTTCTGCTTATGTTTCCACTCTTATAGAATCCCCAGCACATATGCTCAAGGGCAATTGCAAAAGAATGCTGTCACAATATTCATTGTAATTGCAATTAAAAATACAAATATGACAGTCTCAGGTGGTTAGAGCAGTTAACACAAAGGAACAAGATCTGTGTGTCTCATATGGCTAATTTGCAGCTATATCATGCAGAGCGATAAAAGCGATTCATGTAATTATTTACTCTGCATGTTAATTATGTAAAAATACTACACCAAACCAGAATGTATACACATTTTTGTGGCTATGTTTGTAGGTGAAAGTTTTAAAAGTCTAAAATATATACATTACATGCATGGAATTTTTATTTCTCTGAGCAGGGAGAACAGGATCAGAAATAGTTTCTAGAGGTATTTTAGGTTTAACCGTACTATTAGGACATTTTATCAGAAAAGTAGATTTTTCTGGAGTAACGTGTAATTTTTTGTTGTTGTTGCTGTTGTTTGTTTTGTTTTGTATTTTTAATGAAGGAAAAGGAGGACAGATTTCGGGTCCAGAAACATTATTGGGTTAGCTTTCCATCCAATGAAAAAGCAGCCTACATATTGTACTTGGGACCTTTTATAAGGGCATACCTAAATTGTTACACTTTAAGGTCTCTATTCAACCTATCTGTATCCAATCTATACTGGACAAAGAGAATGGGACAGAACCCAAGCCCTGAGTTCAGACACATCCATGAACCTGTGTCCAGCCTTGACTTTTCAAAGCTCATCAGACAGTTCCAAAACATTTTGTTTCCCAGTCAAAGGAAATGACACATCATTAGACTAATTACCTAAGAAAACTAGGGAGACAAAAAGATCTTTCAAAAAACATTTGTTGCCTCTTAGACAAATACCTCTAGTTACAGTAAAATTAAATATCCCATTGTAAAAAGATAAAGTGCCCCCAACTGGGATATTGCTTTCTGAATAGTCCTGTGGTTATCCCCAGTTTGAACACCGCGCCATAACTCACTTTGGGGGTTTGTTAGCATCATAAACTGCCAGAGTACAGCTTATGAAGGACAGAAGGACCTCAGCCTGAACTTGTCCAATTAAACAGATTAAATTTTAGCTGTGACTTTAGGCCAGGGGCATGCATTATTGTTTTACTACAGAATAGACATATATTTGCCAACGCAGTGAAGTCCGCAGCTGGTGAAAGTCCACAATATTCCCAATGGAAATGTTTATTTATTTAACTCCGATTATTAAGTTAAAAAAGAATCTAATGCATCTAGTGCAAAAAAAAAATGAAGAAAGAAAACATCTGTAACTTAGAGATAAACATTTGGAACTAAATTAATTCTCAGTTATTTGTGATCTATTTTAATTTGAGTTAGAAGCAAGTGCTTGAGGTGCACAGCTCCACAGAGCATTAAAATCTACCTTAAGAACACAGGGTACTAGTGTACAAGGAATGACAGAGATAATGTCTAGAATAATATTTGGCTTTAATAACCACGTGTTCAAATGCTGTTTGTTAATGTGAGATGATACCTTTTGGTATCATTTTTATGATACCAAATTTTTATACAAGATCTTAAGAAATAAGTAATTTTCTTTTAAAATACATAATAGGGGCCCTCCCTGCTGCAATGGGTTAAAGCGCAGTACTACAAGCAAAAGCAGCCGCTTCAGTGTGAGTTCAATCCCCAGCCCCAGAGGTGAACCACAGGGCGCGGCTGACCTCTCCTGACCTGCTCACTGCACCCCTCAGCAGTGTACTTGGTCGATCTACCTGTTCTACTCCCAGATCTGTCTCTGGCGAATCCTCTCAAGGCCCATGCACCTCTGGCCTGCACCCCAGTTCTGTATGTATAAATAAATAACGCTTTAAAAAATAAAAGGCTTTCTTTAAAAAAAATTTTTAACTACATAATTGTCTTGAAAGCTTGAGGACAGTCTTTAAACATCTGCCTATGTTTTGACAATCTGACCCGGGGGTAGTAGACAGGGCTGTGATGTTATTTGTAAAGATTGTTATTGCTTTACCTTGATTTTGATTAATTTTTGACTATAACATTGTTCACTTTCATTATATAGCATCTTCCGGTATCACTAAGTCATTAGACCTTCAGCTTGTGATAACCTATAAATCTGTGAAACATAAGGCATTAGCATTCTATAATAATCGCCACACTGTTGAAGTGGTTGTTGGCAATGCTTGAAGGGTATTAGACTAAATATAAAATTTGTATGCTGACATTGCAAGGACTCTTAATGCAGATGAAATAAAAATAGCCATTAATGACTATTTGCACATTGTAAAACTTTTAAGACCTTTCCCCTTTTGCAATGCACAGGGACAAGTAGATAGAATCCCTTTCTCGTCTGATCTCGGAAGCTAAGCAGGGTCGGGCCTGGTTAGTACTTGGATGGGAGAATCCCTTTCAAAGAAAAAAAAAAAAACAACACTTCTGACTCTTGGGAATTATGGATGTTTAAAATGCTCTGTCTGTCAAAAAACATATGGCCTTAAGAACTGTGGTTTACTTTTTCGTGGTGGTTTTCCTGGCATTCTAAGGCCCAAAAAGGCATGAGCTCAATAGACTGATAGTTTTGAACACATGTATATGAGGTGGGGGACGTCACTTGGGGTGCTCTCTTGCGCCCACACATATATAAGCACACATGCCTTCACTCAAATCACCAGGTTTGCAGAATCAAAAGCAGGCAGAAAAATTATAGTAGTTCCCAGATGCTCTTATAATCAAATCTGATTTACCCATCAGCAAGAACCTCCTGCCAGGAAGAAAAGTAATGAATCCTGACAGATGGGGCACCTGGTCACCAAATCAAAGCAAACCCCCTCATCCAGCAAGATGTCATGCCGCTCTCCACACTCGTGGGGGCACCTTCTTCCCCATTCTGACTCTGCCAGCGTGGCCTCCGCCACTGTTCCAGCTTATTTACTGTTACCCCTTCAAAGGAACCCCATCCATGGACATACCCAGCACCTACATTCCTCTTCAAGGTGGCCTTCTATCTTACCCAACTGTCAGGTCTCCCTTCCCCACTCTGCCTATCAGTTTTGTTTATCCTTCAAATCTAGAAATTAGGGGTCTCCCTGGTGACTCAAGGGATAGAGCTATGAAGCTATCTGTAGCCACGGCAGCATGAGTTCAATCCCCATCTAGGGAACTGACCCACATGACCTAGTGGGCCATTCCTGTCTCTCCCGCTGCTCCCCTCAGCAGCATATTTCAGTAGACCTGCCTGTTCTGCTCCCCACTCTGTCTCTAGTGGGGTAATGCATTAATAAATCTTTAAAATAATAAATATTTATTTATTTATGCATACAAGCACTGGGGTACAGGGCAGAGGTGGGAGCAGAATAGGCAGGTCTACTGAAATACACTGCTGTGGGGAGCAGAGGGTGAGACAGGAGAGGCCCACTGTCCCATGTGGTTCAGCTCCCTGGCCGGGGATCAAACTGGCACTGAAGCTGCTGTGGCTAGCTTCACAGTGCTGTGCTCTAACCCCCTGAGTGACCAGGGAGGACCCAAAATAAATAAATCTTTGAAAGAAAATAAAAAACCTAGAAATTGAAACAACACACACATTTCTTCTTTGATATTTCTTCTTTGATACTCAACTTGGTGTCCCCAGAAAACAATCTTGTTCTGATTTGAGTATCAAATTTATTCACCCATTTATTTTGTCTCCTTTACTTATATTGCTTGTGGATTTTGTTTATAGCCCCCTTCTCACCAAACATGGTAAGGAATTAAGAGCAGAGGCTGGAAAAGGAGACTTAGGAAATGGCGCTCCTGTGTGCTTAGGAGTTGACCCTGCAACTCCATTTCATGCAGAATAAGGGAACTGGTCATTTTAATTGCAGAATAAGGGAATTGGTCAGTTTACCTCAAAAGATACTTTCAAATTCTAAACATTAATAATGCTAGTGTGTTGCTGGAACCCCTGTTTTTATTCCTTGCTTTCATGGTGCTTACTAATTATATTCGTTTGCTAGGACGGCTTTACAAAATCCTCCATATTTCTGCAAACTTTCCTGTCTATCACTTAAGTGTCATTGGCTGTAGTCTCCTGTCTCAAAAGAATGTAGTAAGAATAATGTAATAATAAAGATTTGAAAGCATACTGCGGACCATTTACCAGGACCTACCGATATATGGGAGCAAAACTGATTCATTTCAAAGATATTAACTCTTTCAGACCCTAATATTGTGACCAGAAATATGGGGCCTTATATGGAGTTATTAATTCTAACTCCAGTGATATTTCATCAAAAAGATGCCTTTGAAAATCTGATCCTCTATGAAAAACAAGTGTCAAGTTATATTGCATTTCTTTCTCCAGCTGATTACTCTCTTTTAATCTCCTGGAATTTGTAAAATGCAATCTTTGTGGAACTAATCTGGTGATGAAACTCGGAGCATGGACTTAAACCAAATATGAAGTACATTTCTCATGTAATAAATATAACATTGATGGATTTTTAATAACTTATTGTCAGAACACTATCACTACTTATCTCTCACATCTTTCTAAATCATTCAAGCCCAGCTCAAAGCTTGTGTCTTTCATAAATCCACATTCAGTTGAGCCCAAGGAAACCCAGCTGCCAGTGCTGGGCCTGTGTTCTGACACCCAACCTTTATAATGGTTGGGGCAAACTGTGTTTTATAAAGACAAAGGTAAATTTTCATGTGAAATTCAGCAAATGGTGTGAAATTCTTATTGGTGGGATTTCTTAGGGGGAAACTTTGCATTTGAATCAAATAGCTTCTAAAACAAATTTCCCCAGGAATTCTAAATGAAACTGATAGCAAAAAACAAGCAGGTTCTATGAGCAGAGGGTTCAGACCCCCCCCCCAACACCCCCCCCAGGTTTGACCCATGACTCAGGGTTGCTCTTTCCTTGAATCCTGAACCCCCAGCACATATTTTACCCCATCACCCTAACCATGCCTTTGTGCCAAAGTCCACAGAAGCAAGGTCCTGCCCCTCTTGGCTCATAAAGATGCCAGCACTGCTCCAGGCTACCTTTATTAAGTCACTCACCTGGCCTCAGAGTTCAGAGAGAATAAAGTATCTACTCTTACATGCACAATTACTACTCAGCAATTCATTTCTACTGGGAATCACACTGCAATGATTCCCAGTATGGTCTGAAATTCACCTATTACTTGAAAGACAAACAGTAAAATTACAAAGAGCTTTTTTCCCCAATAAATTTATTTTCTTCCAATATTCAATTATATAAATCATAACACACGTGAAAGATATCAACTAGACTTTGAAAAACCACTATCAACATGTATTTCCAAGTTCATAGCTGACAGCATACTGACTGCTGGAGAAAATGTTGAGACTGACTTTCTTCACTAATTAATGTAATGCTATATAATGTGTAACAATTTTAAATTTCATTTCCATTCTGCATTAGTAAGGAGAGGACCTAAAAGTGAGTGACAACTCTAAAAGTTACATGTAAAGTCATTAGTAATTTTTCTTGATTGCTATTCTATTCATCTTCAACCATTTTTTGTTACTAAAAAAGGGCTAAAACGCAAAATTGTAACTTCCTTTTCTGAAAATACACATCAGCTATGCCTCAGTATCCCATCCCTAGATGAAGTGGTAGAATGTGGGGAATAATTATTTATAGATGCATATTGTTGTGTATTTGCAGCAATATAATAAATATTGTTTGGTAACATCAAAAAGCAGCTATTAAGCTTTTTTCCATTAAGTTTTTTGCTATACTTGAGTCTATAGTGTATATAAGTACGAATTTTTTTAAGATCTATTTATTTATGCATACAGAACTGGGGTACAGGCCAGAGGCTCAGGGGCAGCGAGAGGCTTCACCAGAGACAGAGTAGGGAGCAGAACAGGCAGATCAACGAAGGACAATGCTGAGGGGAGCAGCGAGAGGGTCAGGAGAGGTCTGCCACGCCATGTGTTTCATCCCCTGAGTGGGGATCGAGCTCATCATGCTGAAGCTGCTGTGGCCAGCCTCATAGTGCTGTGCTTCAACCCACTACACCACCAGGGATTTACTTCTTTGAGAAGTAAATCATTCAATTAAGTAGATAATCTAAGCCAGATTTACACCTATTTATTGCATTGAAATTAAATTTGCCTTTGCTCCCTCCAGGAAATAGGAAGTGATTCAGTAAATATGGTACTTACTGAGTTTGTGTCTACAAACTGAGCCCAAAAATTCTTCCTATGGATCACCTCATGGTATACCAGACCCAGTGGTATCCCTCAGAAAGCACAGGTCTTCTAGAACTGAACAGATGTGACATGCACTCAGTGATACTCAACAAAATTTCCAGAACCTAAGTTAGCCACTGCTTCCACACATTTAGGAAAAGAATGTTGTGTGTACTTGGTACACAGAAGATATCCAATAATAGCACTGAATGAGTAAAAGCAGGGATTATAAAACAATAGCAACAATAGATGTTAAATGTATTGAAACATAGGTTAAAACCCCACGTGGATTTTCTCACTTATCTTTACAAACATAAAGAACTTTGGATCACTTAGAAAAACTAACAGAACAGTTACCTGGGTGATTCAAACACTCTTATAGGTAAATATGTACATCTACAAAACAAACAAACAAACATTTTAAAGATTTATTTACTTATTCGTACAGAACTGGGGTATAGGCCAGAGATGCAGAGGGTAAGAGGATTCACCAGAGACAGAGTGGGGTGCAGAATAGGCAGATCGACGAAGTACACTACTGAGGGGAGCAGCGGGCAGGTCAGGAGAGGTCTGCCGCGCCATGTGGTCACCTCCGGGGCAGGCGGGGATCGAACTCATGCAGAAGTGGCTTAAGCTTCTTTGAGCTGTGCTTTAACCTGCTGCGCCACTAGGGAGGGCCCCAAACAAACATTTTATAAAAACTAGACTTATATAATCCAATAAAGAGCAGGTCAGGAGAGGTCTGCCGCGCCATGTGGTCACCTCCGGGGCAGGCGGGGATCGAACTCATGCAGAAGTGGCTTAAGCTTCTTTGAGCTGTACTTTAACCTGCTGCGCCACTAGGGAGGGCCCCAAACAAACATTTTATAAAAACTAGACTTATATAATCCAATAAAGAGCAAAATAAGTGTCTTGCTTGATTTATTTTGCTATTGTTTGGAATTTCCATTGCATTATCTCAATTTATAACAAAAGCTGGTTAACCCGTACTAGCCAGTAGAAAGGTCGAATAATTGTTCTGTATTTTACTTACTGAGATTGTTGTGGCTGAAGTATATGAACTCATGGATATAAAAGACAGAGCCAAGCAACCACTGTGTTCAGTAGATGTGAATTATCTCTTACTAATTCCTAAAATAGCGTTACTCCAGGAGCACTTATCACTATAAGGCTAATCAGTGGTAACTACTGATGGTCAAGATGTATAGGACTGTCCTCTCTTCAAAGTTGAAGCATACGACTTACTTGAGAAAAATCTTGAGAACATTAACGATGAGCAACTAACTAGCCCATCAAGTTACTGATGCCAAGTACGAGTTACCCAAGGAAGAGGAGAGGACCATGACTGGAATACAAAGGAGATGTGAACAATTATTACTAACACATTATAATCCACATTAAAAAAAAAAAAAAAAACAAAGCTATAGTGAAGATCACGTGCAATTTTGTCTTGAAAAGGTCAGCTTTACTCAGGTGTGGACAGATGTGTGATGGGCAGATACTAATTCTTCTTTTGCAGAAGACAAAGAGAAGAAGCATATGGTCTCGGGACATGTGGACAACACTTTGACAGTGTACTCAGGCAAGATGGGGCACAATACTTCGTGTCTGGCTTTAAAATGTTGCAGTGTTTGTGGCCCTCCCTGGTGGCGCAGCGGGTTAGAGCACAGCACTAAGAAGTTAAAGCCACTTCAGCATGAGTTTGATCCCCACCCTGGAGGTGACCCACAGTGCACGGCAGACCTCTCCTGACCTGCCCGCTGCTCCCCTCAGCAGTGTACTTCATCTAGCTGTCTGTTCTGCTCCCCACTCTATCTCTGGTGAATTCTCTCGCTGCCCCTGAACCTCTGGCCTGTACCCCAGTTCTGTTTGCATAAATAAATAAATCTTTCAAAAAAAATATTTCAGTGTTTTCTATGGAAAACTGTTTGGAGTTTCCTCAAACTGCTAAACATGGAGCTTCCCTACGACCCAGCAATCCCACTCCTAGGTATCTACCCAAAACACACAAAAACACTGATTGAAAGATACCTGCACCCCCATGTTTATTGCTGCTTTATTTACAATTGAAAAAACATGGAAGCAGCCCAAATGCCCAAAAGTAGATGACTGGATAAAAAAGATGTGGTACATATATACAATGGAATATTACTCAGCAACCAAAAAAGAGGAACACATGTCTTTTGCAGCAACTTGGATGGAGCTGGAAAAGATCATGCTTAGTGAGATAAGCCAGAAAGAGAAAGAAAAATACCTGATGGTTTCACTCATAGCAGGAGTATAATGGACCAGTCGAGAAAATAACAAGAATAATGAACAACCATATACCAGAGACATTTTGCGGGGGTGGAGTGGGGAATGGGATAAAAAATGAGGGAGGAGGGAAGTGCACAGGATTATGGTGATGGCACACGGGTGACTTGGTGATGGGAAGCCAGTGGGGATTACAATTGAGATGGAAAAAAAAATGTACAAAATGATGTAAAAATAAACTGTTATAAATTAAAAAATGAAGAAAAAAATATTTCAGTGTTTGGAAGTTGAATTAAATAAAAAGCCCTGGAATCTCAACTTTCTTGCCCTTTAAGTATCTAAGGCCAGTGGACTGCATTCATATGGATTTGTGATGTGATATCAAGGGAATTAATTTATTGTCTTTGAACAAATGAAAGCAGGTTTTCTCCTCTTAAATTGAGAAGGTTCATATTAAAACAGCTTCTCACCAGCTTCTTAGGGAGTCTATTAGTAGCTGACAGTATAAAATGTGAAGAGATCCCAGAATTTAATTCAACTTTAATTTGCTATACAAATGTATTCACTTATGCAAAACACATGAAAAACCTTTGAAGACAATAATATCAGAAGGTCAGTATCTTTAGTATAAATGACAAACTCTGAAAGATGTTAGGTTATTAAAATATACATCATAAAAAAAATATACATCATACTATACTCTAGTATTATCTCGTAATACATAATTTTCATTATATTTTTAATTTTTTTACATCAGCCTTCATTTGGTGCATTTTTTCCATCTCAGTTGTAATCCTCATGGGCTTCCCACCACCCATTCACCCATAAGTCATCACCACAGTCCAGTGCATTCTTCCCACCCCAGTTCTGATCCCATTCCCCTTAGTATTATTATCTATTATATAACAATAACTCTCTTTACTGAAGTGTCCCAAAAGCCTATACTCAAGAGACAAGGAAGCCAGGAACCAGAATCATAAGCAATGCTGGAATCAAATCTTCTCCTATTATTTGTAATTTCTTTTAATTTTAGCGATCAGGATGTTGCTGACAGAAAAAAATCAAATGGGACGTCTGATTCATATTCTTAAATGCAGGCAGAGAAGCCTAGTTACATGGATCTCTTTTACAACATAATGAGAATTATAGGTCCCTGACTCTTGAAAAATGATTCTTTTATGACATACCCTAAACAGTGATTTAAATAATATCTTCAGCAAAGAAAGGAATTACACCTATTAACAGAATGTTTTCATCATCAGTCATTAAAATGGCATCGAAGTAAAATCAGGAAAATGGTAAACTTGGAAGAAACTCTTAGGAGATTTATTTTTAAAAATATTTATTCATTTATGCATACAAGAACTGGGGTACAGACCAGAGGAGTGAGGTGAGAGGATTCACCAGAGGCCGAGTGGGGAGCAGAACAGGCAGATCTGCTGAAATACACTGCTGAGGGGAGCAGCAGGTAAGGCAAGAGGGGTCTGCTGTGCCATGGGAGTCACTTCCCTGGCCGGGGATCAAGTGCTTGCTGCAGTAGCTGCAGGTAGCTTCATAGTGCTGAGCTTTAAAACCTTGTGCCACCAGGGAGGGCCCAGAACATCTTAGATTTAAACTAACACTGAAAAGAACAGAATTTGACACAGAAGCCATAAGACAAAGACTCCCTAAGTCTTTCTAAGAGGTTGCAAATCTTCCTTGGGCACAGGTGAGTATATGGCAAAGTGCTGAGTGGGTTTTTGGCTGAATGTCAAGGTTTAGGCCTGGAAGGTGACATCCTACTTAATAAAAATTTTCTCTGCTCGGTCTTATACTTCCTCAGCAATAGGTTAGCGCCAGGAGAGTCCCCTTGTGACATTGGGAGGATGAGGATTAAGGTAAGGATGTGGTGACCCTGTCGGGCCGGGCAAGATCTTCTGTGGTCCTATAGAAGACACTCTTCTGGAAGATGGAGCTTCCTGGTGCCTTTTTGCTTCACAGTCTGGTGTTGATAGGAATGGGACAGTTGGAGATAGAAGAGCTGGAACGAATCACATTGACATGAACTCAACACAAAACACATGCTCACTACTGATTCGAACTTTGTGTTCCTCAAAAGAAATCAAAGACATAATCTACTTTCTTAAACAATTAAATGGGCCTTTTGTCAGTATTTAAGGCCACTCCACTCCTGGGGAATCTGCTATCCCTGACCTCCCCCACCCCCAATTTCATAAAGTTGTTTCTTTGTTTACACTTTTGATGATGAGAAAAACGTATGTGTTTTTCCTCTCTAATAGATTGTTATTCACTACATGCAAATGATTTATAAAGAGTAGTAACATTTGCTTTGAGAAGTTCTTTCAGAACCCCATGACTTTGATCAATATTTCAATCTAGTCGGTTCACTTAGAAATGGTAAAGTGAGCCATCACCCTCACAAGTTAAGCCTAAGGTTCTGTCAGTTTGGCAGAATTTTATTTTTGATCAGCAGAAAGATGCTTCTTCAAGTCACATTGTGCTGTCAGCTTGCTACTTCCTGTGGAAGAGGCTTTCATTAAAATTATTTCTCAATGTTTTAGTGTTTTCCCTCCATCCTATTCATATTTTAATTAATATTGCAAAGAATATTGTCTTTCCTTTCATTCTATGGCCCTGAAACCCACTCAGCCTCAAAAATACATACATAAATAAAATTTTCAAAAGAACCAACTGTGTGGGTCATGGAGACAGGACACACACTTTGCAGTTTTCATCTGACTTTTATTTTCAAACATGCCTGCTCTCATTCACCAAACCGTCTTGCCTTCATTCCAAGCTTTTACTCTATACGTTATTAAAAAGTTCTGTTGTTCTTCTGCCCTGGGAACATAGACACTTAATTAATTACCCTCCTCATTATTTCTTTAAATAATACCCAAAATTATAGGGCAACTTAATACAGGGACTCATCTTTAAAACACTTTACAAACCTAAACTAATTTGCATTGTAATTCCCCCAGAAAGGCTATTATCCTCTCTTTACAAAGGGTGAGCTAAAAGGTTAAGTGAGGAGCTTAAGGCTACTGAATAAGTTAATACCATTTCTGGGAGGAGATCACAGGAGAGCCAGGTTATTGCTTTTAAGCTCCAATTAGAATCCCACATCCCCAAGAATGGGCCATTGAAAAGTCTGAATAAGGGCATATTTTATTCATGGCTCTTTCTCCTCTTTTAAAAATAAATAAAATATAATGAATTTATTTAATTGTAAGTATTTTTTCCTGAATAAGTTCATGTAGAACACTTGGAATATACAGAAATAAAGGATAAAACATTAGCCATTCATAAATCTGTATGTGGCTGGACGCTTTCCACACACACATTTTTTATTTTACATAGTTGGTTATGCTTGAGTTGAGACTTGCAACGTTTGTTCATTTCATTTTTTCATCTCTTATTATAGTCATAACATATCTCATGTCAATTTGCTCTTTTCCAGATGACAGCAAAACAAAAATGTCAATAGTGAACACACAAAAAAAAGGCAGAATAGAGCCAAGGATATAAGTTAAGCAAATGTCTGTATAAGAATCAGAAAAATTAAGATTCTCTGTGTTACAAATAAAACATAGGATTGAATAAATTAAAAAAAAAAAGCTTGAGGTATAGGAATTAAACTACAACAAAAGTAGCAGAGAAGAGTGGTTCAAGGAATTCAAAGGGAAGGGAAATTTTGAAGAGAAAAAGGGATGGTAAGGATGAGAATAAAAACAGAAGAGTTGAAAATAAGGCAGAAACGGAAGAGTGGAGTAAGAATAAATGCTTGAAGTAGAGGCAGATAAGCTGACATATAGACAAAAATAATAATCTTTGGGGGCCTCCCCGGTGGCACAGGGGTTAAAACTCAGCACTGTGAAGCTATTGCTGCAGCACAAGTTAGATTCCTGGCCAGGGAGGGACCCACATGGCGCACCTGCCACCCTCTCCTGTCTCACCTACTGCTCCTCTCAGCAGTATATTTCAGTAGATCTGCCTGTTCTGCTCCCCACTCTGTCTCCGGTGAATCCTCTAACCCCATACCTCTAGCCTGTACCCCAGTCCTTATATGCATAAAAAAACAAAATCTTAAAATAATAATAAGAGTTTTTGTAATTGCATAAAACTTTTATGATCATTGGTTCAAACTCCTCATTCAATCGTGGACTGTTAACTGGGACACAGGAGTTAGGGTGACTTATTCAAAGTTATCAACAGCTGAAAGCACCAGCTATGGTGGTGTACAGGTAATACTGAATCTTTTCAGAGACATTCTGCTGACTCTCAGGAAATAGAAAACAAGAGTGCAGGCTAAAGAAAGGATGTATGAAATTTAGGAATTATCTCAAGAGATGATGTTAGTCTGAACCCTGCAATTAGATGAGTTTATTAAGGTTGGGAGTTAAGAAAAGGATGAACAGATGTAGAACCAGAATTAGAGGGGAAGAAAGACAGAGCTCTCAGTAGAGTCGAAAACAAGGGGAAAATTCAAAACAGTAGTGGAACAAGGTAGACAAGTCAAGGGAAGGCACATTTCAAGAAGATTCTGAGTGATCCAAAGAGCTTAATCCCTGGGGGGAATCAGAGGCAGGCATTGAGAGAGTACATTTCAGTTTTTCAAGAGCTCTTATAACTATACTAAGTTTTCAAGAGTTGAGAATAAAGGGATTTTATTTGAGAATGCCCTTGCTAGAAGATTCACTAGCATCATAAATGAGCATTCACATCCTCTCCTGCTCTTTGCATTCACAAACCACTTGAATATATATATATATATATATATATTTGCTTCAGTTGCAAGAGATACATGGAGATACAAGGAATTATTTTCAATAAATATACCAAACATAAGGCTATGAGTGAGTAGAATGCAACCTTGGAGTTTTTTAAGGACAGCAATTGTCTGTTTCATGTTAGTATTTTCTGTGCCCAGCACTGAACCTATTAATACTATTAGAAAATGGAACCTATGAGGTAGGTGCAGGGATTGAGAGGATTCACCAGACAAGAGTGGAGAGCAGAACAGGTGGATCTACTGAAATACACTGCTGAGCAGAGAAATGGGCCAGAGAGGAGAGGTCTGCTGTGCCATGTGGGTCACCTTCCTTGCTGGGGCCTGGAACTTACTACATTTGGGGCGACCAGTGATGGGCAAATGAATGACATCCACCTAGTGAATAATGTAAGGCTTAGTCAAAGAAATCTTTGGTTTCTCAGTGTTCTATCTCCACATTGCTCCCCCGCAGGACATCCACCAAAGTGGAAATTGGTGTTTAAACATTTTAAATACAGATACAGAGCACCAGAAAATAGTATCAGATTTAGGGAAGAAAATGATTAAACCATTTAATGGAAAACATGAAGATGACCTCTCCACATCCCCACTACACAGTAATTCTTCAGGTTGGGTGAGTTTACCTCCAAACTCCAGGAGTAAACTTTGATTGATACACCAATCAGGCGAATACCATCTTCTTTGCCAAAGAACAGATAGCTGACGCTTAGACCAGCTGAGTGTAAGATATGTGCCTAGCCATACGGATTATTTCAAGGATGGCCTCCTCGGCATTAAAGTCGGATTAGTTCCTGGGAATTCTGGCATTTCGGCTGCCTCTCCCCCTTTTGGGGTTGAGTTTAAGCCACAAGGCAAAAAGCATAAACTGTCTGCTCCATGCTCCCTTTTGTTTCTTAGTTTTCCTAAAGTTGGAGCCAATACATAATATCCTGAAGGAATGCAGAGGAGGGAAAATGGAGGTTGGTGAGTACAGGGGAATTGCATTGTGCTCCCTGAGAGAGCCCTTGAGTCACTAGAACTTTCTGAAAATGTCCACACATTATGGCAATAGCAGGCTCAAAAAGACCAATCCTCTTCGGATATATCTGGCTAGAACCCTGTGTCTTATCAGTAACCAGTTTGGAAAAATGGCCAGCAGTGACCCCAAAGAATCTTACGTGCTGGAACAGGCATAAAACTCTAGGACCTTTGCAAAGCTTTGCAGAGAACTTCCTACTAATGACTGAAGCTGAATTAACTTCCAGTTTTTATATTTTGTTTGTGAACTAAAAGTATGCTCTCATCAGCTGTCTTCTACATTGTGCTAAAATCCCTAACACCCCACAAAGAGTAGTTAAAATAACCCAGGGAGCCAATACATGATGATGGATATATGGATGGATGGATGGACAAATGAATAGATGGTCACCAAGCATCTTAAACCAGATATGAATGCAGAGTCCATAAAGGTCCCCGTGCAATAACTCTGAGGATAATGAGCCATGATTAGAAATTATCCAGATCCTTAATAAGTCTGTAAGAGTCAAATCGAGGTGACTTCTACTGAGTGTCACTATGATTAAATTACCTAAACTTGTTACCCTCAGTCTGCGTCATTAAGGCCAAACAAAACTGAGTTGAAAAGAACACAAGAGAACTCTAAGTTGCATGGAGTTCTTGATGACGAGGGTCAGAGATGTCTGGCCTGTCACCCAAGCACAACAGAAGTGCAGGTGCAAGCAGGGACAGGAGTTGAAAAAAAGAGCACACGTGATCTTGAAAGACACTGAACATATTCATTGTGTGGGAGAGTGAACCCAGTGATTGTTTAACAGGCCTGTCAGTCCCTTCTTTCCAACTGAGAGTACAGAAAACCAATAATTATGAAGTCTTGAAGGAGTCTACACAGTTTTGCATATCTTAATCATGTTATTGAATAGGACATGGAAGTTTAAGTTCCATGTTGGAAAGTTCCCTGAGAAATTGAATTGTAGAACTGAAACTTTTCTAATTGGGAAATGCCAGCTGATGTAGGTATTTAGAGCCACCCATCATTTATTAAAACATATTTAGATGTTGAAGAATACCTATAGAGGACAGAAAGAATTCTTGAGAGACTACATTCAACAATCGCCAGAAAGGTAATATTCTTATTGGCACAAGAAAGGATCCATTCTGAATGTTTTCATAATGAACACTACTTCGGAAAAAACATTTTCAAGAATGTACTTTATTTAAAAAAAAATAAAAGAATCTTGAAACTTTATTCTTTTCCATACATGACGAAGAAGATCATGCAAAACTGACCTCCAAGCTGCTTTCTCTAGATGACAGAGGAATACATTGTCAGCAGAAAAGAAACACACTGAAAATACTGTATGTACCTCCACAACAGAGTTGAAGTGGTTGACATCTCTGAAAGGGATTGCAATCGAAAAGGAAGCTGTTGGGGTATTGGAACGGTCACGACACAGTTTTGCTTAAAAAACTACACTGTGGCTTTTCCAAAAACCCAATATTTGTCTGGTTTTCAAGACAACTTTCTCTTTGCTCTGAGTCTGTGGAGCATAGCTGAAGGCATAATGATACGCTGTCTTCAGCTGGATGGTGGTTTAGAATCTTTGTCTACCCAAGTTCACTCTGATATTTACCTTCAAACTATCCTGCATTGTTCTTAGCCACGACTTATTCAGCTCAGGAGGTAGGGGTGGCAGACAAAAGCACAGTGGCCGGAAAGTGTGTGTGATGGCAGCAGGAGTTCTAGTTCTCCCTGTGTCAGGGAGTCCAGTCCATGTGCTTGGAGTGTGAACTTCAAAACAGTCAACGGGCGGAAGAGTGAGGAGACACGAGGGACTGGACAAACAGTTATGTTTTCCTATTCTAGCTTTGCTTTCATAACTGATGAAGGATCTCCTAGAACCCAATTTTTATATGCATCAATAAATAAAATGCATTTTTAATACAAGGGGGGACCTCCCTGTGGCACAGGCATGACAGTCTCACACTATCAAAACTGATCAAGAGTCAAAGGGAGTATAAGGTCCCACCACCTGTATTTCCCTTGGGGTCAATTTTTCTCCCTCTCTCCAAGGTAATGGGGAAACTTTCAGCCCGCAGAGAAGGTGTGAACATCCCAGAATAGGGTGACGTCAAGCTGCTGGGCTTGCAACACTTGTCATTTGGCTGCTGTGGCCTGAGAGGTGGCTGATACTGAAACTGTAGGTTTCCTCCCATCATTCCCACCCGTTTCCTCCTACTCTGCTTACCAGGATCATCATTTCCAAAAGCCTAGTGAGAGCCGTCACATTACAGTGACGACTGAACAATCCATGCCTGAAAGCAGTGAGCTCACAGGTGACAATAACACACAGGGCTTAGGGCTCTCTCTTGTCACCAGCAATGATGGGGGCTTCAAGTGCTCACTGTGCAGGAAGAAACAGCTCAGGGGTGTTATAACAGGTACAGGTTTCATGGACTCTGCCCCCACTCCAGATACTGGAACTCCAAATCCCATCAGTACCAAGAAGAAGCACGCAGGGACGTGAGGGCGGAGCTGAGCAGCCAGGTTGGGATAAAACCGGACACGTGGGCTCTGGGGGACCTGGTGGTTCGCAGCTGATCGTTTTGGCGCTCAATTGGTTTTCAGCGTGCCGGTGGAGTCCACGTCAGCAGAACTGCTAGGACATCCTAGATAACCTGTGTTTCTCTCCCTCTTTCCCTGGGTTATTCCTTTACCTTTCTCCTTATAAATAAATCCATTATTTAACCTTTTGAGTGTAGCCATAATACGATTGAATCATAAGCGCACGAGTGAAGACCCACAGACAGGCAACCCAATTCACATTGGGGTACCCTGCAACAGTGTCAGGGCTCTTCGGAAGCAGCCACAAAGCATTCGTCTCTCTCTGTCCTCCCGCTGCCTTTATCTACCCTTTAGGCTTAACCAACTTACTTTTTTCTACATTCCAAGGGAAAAGACCATCCTTAGGAAGATAACATGGGACCTACTAGCCACCAGGTGATATGGTGAGCCAGCTGGCATCAACCAAAACCTCTAGAAGCCTGTAACTCTAGGTAAAGTCCCTGCCCTTTGCGAAAGAGCAGGACAGTGGGCTTCCTTCCAGACACGAATCTGCTGTCTTCCTCACATAGTCAACAAATTCAAGTACTTTTCTCCTCCTCAAACTCTATTGCATTCCAGGAACAATTCCACTGAGTTCCTCTAACATATCTCCATTGTCTTCACCCTACAAGCTCTTTACCTATCAATTGCTGATGCTGGCAGCTGTCTTTCACAGTTTTCTGAACTATATTCGGTCTAAGACTTCTTGATTTATATACTAGACCCTTCGAGATGTTGCAGTCAAGGGCTCAGATGCACTAAGTGGACAGGACAGGGAGGATCCTTTCAGAAGGTCCCTTTGGCTCAAAGTTTTGAGAAAAAATGTTTTGGCATTAGAGACTCCCAAGAAATTTGGCTACAAGCAAAACTGTACTGTTTCCCTTTGCTGGGCTATGCAGAATGGACAAAAAAAGACTCACTTTGAATATGTAAAGGAAGACAATGAACCTTAAAATTGGACATGCAGATCCTTTGTCTTGCAAACTCTTGTTTTCTTCTTTGGTCTAAACTGAGGGCAATGAAAGGTGAGTGTCGAATGACCCAAGCTGCCTCAAATCTGGGTGACTTCTTTCACAGGGACTGAGAGGAATTAGCAAATAGAATGGCCTCAAAGGACTGTACTTCAGGAAAGACAATGAATGGAGGCTTTAAAATCCTTTACTCCTTCCTTTAGCTTCAGGTTGTTCTATAGAATTCAACTGTGAAAAGTGTTGATCAAAAGTTTTTGAACTCATGTGTAAAGAATATGGTAGAAAAGGAGAAGAAAATATAGAGGACAAAAATCTGAAGGTAAATTTGTTGGTTATCTTAGTGATTAGTGGTTAGCTTGCTCTGCTAATCGAACCTAATTTTTAAAAATCTCTAATGGTGTTTCACTTCAGGTGGAAAGACTGAAGGAAAGTGCAATCCATATATCAGATAACGACTATTTGTTATAGGGAATGCAAATTTCCTATTGTTTAGTAATTTAACATATTATTTTTGTTAGTAAAATAAAGGCATATATTTAGGTTCAAATAACCTCTATGTTTATGATGAAACAAGAGATTTAAATTGCTCTTGTTAAACTAGTGAGCCTCTTTGGAGTATGACCATAGACCTTCCAAAAATGAGATTTTTGAGAATGTACGCTTCTCTGAGGGTTTGTTTATGTGGGCAGAACACAGAGAGAAAAGATGACAGACATCTAACAGGGTGGGTCCCCAGGAGAGGGTGAGATTCCAGGTTCCCTGCCCCACCCTAAAGAAGCTAGAGAAGACTGAGAGAAGAGAGAAGACCTGGCTGAGGAGAAGGCTGAGAGAAGTAAAATCGAGAGGGGGAGATATGGAGGAGGCACAGGGAACAGAGACACGTGAAGAAGCTGCCCTTGCTTCCTGGCCCTGGACTGGGTGAAACAGGTGTGGGCGAGAGACCTGTGCGGAAGTTAACAATGGCTGTTTTGATCTTGATTTTGATTTTGCTCCTTTCCTATTGTAACAGGGTGGTCCCCAGGAAAAGGAGAAGTTCCAGGTTCCCTGCCCTGCCCAGAAGAAGTGTGGAGCCAAGCAGAGAAGAGAAGGAATCTGAGGAAGGAAGCAGGATGGAGAGTCAAGCATGTGATGAAGAGACCGTGCTTGTTTCTTGGCCCTGTGCTATTTAAGGCAGATGTGGGTAAGAGACCCGCAGAGAGGTTGACTATGGCAATGTTTATTTTGATTTTGCTCTTTGGCCATTTCTGACCCTTTTCTATGGTTCCCGGCCAGAAGGTGCTTTAGGCTTGTGGAAGGCTTTCAGGCCTTGCTTTGAGCCAATCCCCCATAAGGGGATGATGAGTAACTTCAGGTGTTTGATTTAGAAATAATATTCTTTGTCTTCTGTGTTGTATACTCACTGTATTAAAGCTCCTTTTCATTAAAGTCTTATCTGTTTGGTCTGGATGCTGCGGATGGCAGAACCTATTTAGAGCAGGCAGGTTTGGAGGTTCAGTGGTGTCCCTTTCTCCCTGACCTGTAACACTTTCATAATTGTCTGGTCCCTTCTGCGGCTTTCCTTTTGGGTCCCCACCAAAAGGTGCTTAGACTCATGGCAAGCTTTCGGGTCTCCTTGGCCCTGCTTTTAGCCAACCCTGTCTGGGCACTTACCTACCAGGGGAAGGGTTACTTTGGGTGCTTTGTGTTAATATTTTACCTATTCTTCCCCGTCTCTATACTGTACACCAACTAAATTAAAGACCCTTTCCCGCAAGGTCTTACTTATCGCTAGAGTATGTTCTATCTTTATGTGGCAGATGGCAGAATCTATTTAGAACTGGCAGGTTGAGGGTTCCTGGGGTGTCCCTAACCCTGCCCAATAACAAGAGTATATGAAATAATAGTAAGTGCTTAGCACCAAGCCTGGTATGTAACAGAAGCTTGCTCAAGCTTATTGTCATTGCTGGGTTTGCTGATTCCCTCAATAGTTCTCTGAGACCACTCAGTCACTTTTGTAAATGTTTATAACTAGAAGAGAATGAGAGTAAATGGGAGTATCCCCTTGAGTTATGTAGCTTTAAGCTAGTAGCATCCAAGTAGGTGTTATTTTAAGCATTCAGGGAATTTCCCCTAGTAAAAACTCAGATTGATTAAGCACATGGTTGCTGCCTGAAAATGCACATACCTTAAGGCTAAACTCCAGATATATGGACTAGATTCTTTCTACTTAGGGGTATTATGGAAGGAAGGGAAGCTGATTTGGGGGACTTTTCGTCTTAGATATTAAAGTGAATTTTAAAAATATCTCTACTCTTTAAGTTATCCATCACGTGTGAATAAATTGTTTTGAGTATTTATTTACTCATTTGTTTGTATATATTTAGTAAAGAATTTTAAATCTCTCTTAGGTAATGGCAAAAGCTTTTTTTATTGAACATTCTTCTTTCCACCTTTGAGGTATGTGTAAAGCAACAACGTTGTTCCCATTCCTTGGTCTTCCAAGCATTTTTGAGGGTACCATTTGCTGTTGTTCCTGTCTGGCCAGTGAAAATGAGGGACAAGCAAAACTATCATCCAATGAATTAACTTGCGCAGACAACCGATATGCCTGTCACAAGCCAAAGAAATCATTTGAGCATTTGGATTCTTCCTAGAACTTTCTGAGCTCTATAAGAAGTAGTTAAATTTTTTTCAGCCGTTTGTATTAGCTTTACCAAGAAGAGGAGAAGAATTGGGCCTTTGAGCTTACTTAGTAGTAAATGACAGACAAATCCTAGCCCTGGGAGCAATTCTACTTCCATTTCCCAAGTCGGACACTACAGTGCTATGGCCTCCTTCCCGGCCTCCTTCACGCAAGTGCCTCTGGGAATTACCTTATCCAAGTTCACCATAGAACACCTCATTCGTCTTGAACAACACCTATCAAAACGCCAAAGATTCCTAGACTTCATCTATAAAATTATTCATCTCGGAATTGTTATTTTTGACATTCAAATACATGTTCAGGAACCCAAATTCCTTTCAAACCTATGCTAACACCCTGTGATTTTAGCCCTCCAGCGGTGTCACCCCCTGCCTCCATTCCCTCCCCAGGAAAACACATTTTACTGTCCCTGATGGTTTAGGGGGACATCATTGGAGAGCAGTTGTTCCTCATGGTTCAGACACCCCTTGGCAAGTGCTATGGAAAATGATATGTTACTGCCCATGAAAGCTGTTTGGCAAAAATGTAAAAGTTGAAAACAAGGATAGAATATTAAAACATTTAATCACATCTGCTTTGCAGTTAGCCCTGTGATAGGGAGTGTGGCTATGAGATGAGAAAGCATGGTTCTAGAAACAGCAATCCTGACCATACGCTCTTCAAGGAACTCTGAGCAGGACTTGCTATGGCACGACACATTCAGATCATGAAGCTGCCAACCAGCCAGCCAGGGCCATGGAGAAACAACTAAGGAAAATATCCCTTGATTTTGTTTTTGGCTGTAGTGGGTCATCACTAATTTTGCTCTCAGTTTTAAGGAGAATGTTTTTTCGCACCCCATCATAAGCTCAACTTTATGTACTTAAAAGTTAGGCTTTTGGAGCTGAAAGAAAATTTTAGTGATTATCCCTGAAATGGAAAACTCACAGTTTAGGGTTTTGCCATGTAAAATCTGAGAGAAGTATTCTAACTCTCATTCTATTTACAACTCACTTTCAACTGGTACTGTGCTTTTATACTCACGACTGCTTTCGTTTAGCCCTCACTCAAATCTGAAAAATCACAGAAATGGAAGTAAATCTATTATTTAGACGTAATGAACAATCCCATTTATTGCACCAGGGAACACCATAATATACTTAACAGAAAAATTATAAGAAACAAATGAGGTTACTGGGTGTCTTTTCAGCATTGCACTGGGTTTATGTTTGATACTCTGGGATTTGCTACAACACTTTAAGAGCAAAAGTTAACTTGTGATTTTTTTCCCATTACAGATAAGCAGTTTCTATCTGATGGAGCAGATCATGACAAAAGCTAATCACCCTATAATACAATGACCACCTTAGTCTCTACCTAGCAGTTCTCTCTTAATTTTCTTTAAAATTTT
The DNA here is from genome assembly GCF_000260355.1 of Condylura cristata. NCBI lineage: Eukaryota > Metazoa > Chordata > Mammalia > Eulipotyphla > Talpidae > Condylura > Condylura cristata. The sequence goes on from NW_004567122.1 coordinate 10,424,834, forward strand.
CAGACAGAAGGAGAGATAGTTCATAAAAGTCTTTTAAAACACTTATAGCCTGTCATTTATTAATACTGAAGAGTTAATACCTTTGATACACATTCCTTTTATATTTGCCTGATAGTCACAACTTTAAACTGCTTACTAGTTATATTTAACAAGCCCTAATTTTTTTTTATTTTATAACAGTTTATTTTTACATCATTTTGTATATATTTTTTTCATCTCAGTTGTAATCCCCGCGGGTTTCCCATCACCAAGTCACCCGTGTGCCATCACCATAATCCTGTGCACTTCCCTCTCCACCCAACCCTCTCCCCCCC
>NW_004567122.1:10430097-10432023 GCF_000260355.1 Condylura cristata
GGACCAGCGTGGCCCGCAGTCTCCTCTGCGCATGCGCCTAGAAGGACCAATGAGGTGCGAGCCAAGTGACCAATCACGCTCAGCGGCTCCTAAATTAATGATTCCGCACCACAGGCTTATTGGGCCTAAAATGGTCTGATCCCTCACGGAGATGGACCCATCAGGCAGGTGTCAACAGGGCACCTTGAACGAGGAGAGCAGGCAGGGCCAGTGTCGCCTGGGGACGCTCGCTGACTGTCGCTGGCCTTTGAGGAAGAAGCCAAGAGCTTGGCAGAGACCGGCGGTGGCACCTGCCTCATTGCTCGAAGGGGCACCAGGACCCGGACCTGTGCCTCAAAGAGCTATTGTTGGCATGGGCCAACTGCCTACCCCGAGCTGTTCACTCCGGGGCACCCAGCACATGTGGTGGCAGCGCTCGGTGTGGGGGTCACCTCCACCTGGCAGCGGCTCGTGGCGGCTCTCGTGCAGCGGTCTCCCCCTTGCTGTCTGGCCCGGCACCCGGGCGTCAGGTACCGTCCATTTGACCTTCAGATTGCCTGGGGCTCTTCAGCGTCACCTCGGTGGCCACTGGAGCGCCCCCGGCTGCCATGCACTCCAAACCCTGGTTGGCTGGACGCCGCCCTCGCAGATGGACGGTCTTTGGTTTGGGACTTCTGGACCTGGGCGCTATCAAGGTGAGATATCCTGCCCTAGAAACGTTGTTTCCCTGGTTTGTTCAATGAACCCTATTGTTTCCTGAGCCTGAGAACGTAAAGACATGTCCTCTATCTGGCACTGTCCATGGACAGCTGTAGCCCAGCGATTGCCTCCGCAGTAGCAAAAGCAAATCACAGAGCAAAAGATCCATGGCCGATCCCATAACAAATCCATAGCTGTAACTCATGCTGCTCTTTAAGCATAAACACTTGGGTTTTTTCTTCTAAAGATATATTTATGCATATAGAACAGGACGAAGTGCAGGGGTGGTGAGAGGATTCACCAGAGACAGAGCGGGGAGCAGAATAGGCAGCTTGAGCAAGCACACTGCTGCTGAGGGGAGCAGCAGGTGCTGTGCCATGTGGGTCACCCCCCCTCCCCCAGGGATCGAATTAGAGCTGAAATGCTGAAGCAGCTGAGGGTAGCTTTGCAGTGCTGCACTTTAACCTGTCCTGCAGCCATTGAGGGCCCTTTAAGCATTTTCAATAGGTTGAACATTTTTCTGCCTCAAGATCTTTGCATGCACTGGGCAGTGCCTGCCTGCTAGACTTTCTCTCCTTCCTCCTTACTTTGAAATATAAAAAGGGGCCCACCCTGGTAGCACAACACATTATATAGCACAGCACTATGATGCAAGCTGCAACCACTGCAGCACGAGTTCGATCCCCAGCCTGGGAGCTGACCCACATGGCGCAGCAGACCTCTCCTGTCTCACCCCACTGCACCTCTTAGCAGTGTATTTCCATCAGTCTCCCTGTTCTGCTCCCCACTCTGTCTCTGGTGAATCTTCTCAGCCCCACACCTCTGGCCTGTGCCCTAGTTCTTGTATGCATAAATAAAAACATAAATCTTAAGTGAAATATAAAAAGCTTGCCATTATTCTCTTACCTGGCCTACTTCACATACACCCCCTTCAGGCTTTTGAGAATATGATGCTCTGTGAGTGGTACATTTCTGGAATATCCTAGATGGAGTAGAGTCCTGGCCTCCTCCCCACCTGCCCAGAGTGCAGGGAGATCTGGTAGGGAAGAGCCCTCTGTTGCAGGCTGGGTAGGAAAGAGCTTTGTAACAAGTGAATCTGTTTTGAAAAGCACCAGATTGCTTCTTCTGCAGGTACAGGTAGATAGAAGATTACTCCATGTGGAAACTCCTTTAAGGACACCAAAGTTAAAACAAACATAAGTCAAGAAACAAACACAATCCCTTTCTAGATAGAGAATGATGCTGTCT
>NW_004567122.1:10433523-10435431 GCF_000260355.1 Condylura cristata
AACCTCCCCTTTTCCTGGGTCCACTCTGTTACACTGACAACACCCCTCTTTTTCTTCTACTGTTGACATTATTGACCCTTTGTTTAAGTCAAACTTAACCACATGGTTTTTGGAGATGAAAGAGTGAAAGGTACAGAGGCATTTCCCTGCCCCTCCCCAGAAGTGCGTGTTCCACCTGAGGGAGGTGGTCCCTAAAGCACAGACTGGATGCCACTGACCCCCATGATTTTGACACCTGTTTACCCCCCACCCCTCACTCCTTACTCCAGAATCGTCCTCTCAGTCACTACCTAGAAACATCACGGCCTTCCGTGGGAGGAATGCCAGGCTTCTGAGATCTGTGTTTTGCTAGATCTTTCATCGGTCTGGTATCCATAAGCCTCCAGAAAATAATGCTCCTTCCCTATCCTGGCTAAAGATTACACTTCAGCCTCAACTCTATTGGGTCTCCGCCCATCTCTTTGCAGCTTCTCACAAGGATGCGGTCCCCAGCTGCGACCCGATATTTTCTAAAGATCTCAAAATATGCCCCCATTAGCTCCCCAGGACACAGGTCTTCCTGCTGCTACCTATGCTAACACCTCTTACACTTCTATTAGTGGGGTGGGAGGGGTTTCTACATCTTCTTGTATTATAGAAAATGCAGTTTGGGGCCCTCCCTGGTGGTGCAACAGGCAAGGGTGCAGCACTGTAAGCTGGCTGCAGCAGCTTCAGTGCGAGTCAATCCCCGCCCTGGAGCTGACCCACAGGGTGCAACAGACCTCTCCTGACCCCCCGCTGCTCCCCTCAGCTGTCATCTGGCGAATCCTCTCACCACCCCTGTTCCTCTGGCTTGTACCCCAGTTCTATATGCATAAATAAATACGTTTTTAACAATATAAAAAAAGGAAAATGCAGTTTGTGGGAATTTTGTTTAGTTTCACGTCCCCTCCTCCCCAACAACATTATTTCTTTGTGTAGCTTTCAGGGGGAGAGGGAAGTTTCAGAAATTAACCGTCCAAGTTATTACAAGAACCAGAAATCCTGAAAATGCATCGAAAGTATTTCTTCATCATAGAAAACCATTGTCCCCTCTGTGGTGGCTATATGGTTAAAGTCCATTTAAAACTCGGATAGGGAATCTTCTTATATTCTTACAATAGTGTCCGGAGACTGGTTTGAGGTTTTGACTGTCAGAAATAGCCAAACAAAGGTTTGAAGGCCAGAGAGGCAGAAGCCTGTTCAGCTTTTTGCTGGGAGACATAACTCTGCCACCTTGGGGGGTTTCTTCACAACCAGCCCAGTCACTTACTTTGTGAGTGCCTAACTGCAGATTTCTGTGACCATGACTTCCTCCCCTGATCTCAGCATAGGCAAAGGACTTTTTGAATCTAACATTTAAATGGTGGTAAAATATACATAACATAAAATGTAGCATCTTAACCATTTCTAAATGTTCGGTTTCATAGTATGTAGTGTATTTACCCTGCTGTGCAGCTGAGTCCAGAACTTTTTCATCTGGCAAATCTGAAATTCATTGTTCATTAAAGGCCCAAGTCTCCATTTCCCTCTCCCGATAGCCCGTGGCAACCACCATTCTATTTTTCTTCCCAAGGAGTTAACAGCCTTGCATAACTCACGATTCAGCCAGTACTTGGCCTCTAGAGACTGAGTGACTTCACTTAGCATAATGTCCACTAGTTTCATCCCTGGGCCCTCTAGGAGACTCTCTCCTTTTTAGAAGCTGAGAATAGTCCATTGTATGTAAACAGCACATTTGCTGTGTCCTTTCCTAGTTGATGTGTTGCTTAATCTCTTGGCCTTCAGAAATGCTGCTGCCTTGACAGGGGTATAGAAGTCTGGTCTGAAGTCACTAATTGCACTGACAGCCTCCTCACTCCAATATGGCTGATGATGGCATAAGTAAGA
>NW_004567122.1:10437551-10451417 GCF_000260355.1 Condylura cristata
GATTTCTACAAAGATTTAAGGGAAGAGTATAACATGCTGGTTTTTAAATATTCAGTTCACTTAAGAGCAGAGAACTGGGGGCCTTCTATGTGTGCTTTCAAAATGCATTATCTTTTGGTGTTTCACAGATTATAAAAAATCAGGTAAAGACCAGCTGACAAGGTAAGTTGAATTCATAGTTTTTCCTGGTTCCTTACATGACATTTAGAGGATTGGTTAGGGGAAAGGGAGGCTTACACGTGGAATGGAGATGCTGGGGGAATTTAGATTAATCATAGCACCCCCAATCTAAGCTTTATTGCACCTTGCATGTCCAGAAAAGAGAACGCTCCCTCTCCTTTTCTGAAGGATGAAGGCAGAGAATACTGCTATTGAGATGGGCTTATTGATTTTGATGCAGATGATGCAAAAGCTGAACAGGACCTTTTCAATCCGCAGAGCTAAGACAGGCAAGGTGACTAGAGCAGCAGGCTCAGCGGGGTGATCAGAAAGGCCTGACTTCTGCAGAGAACTCTGGCCACAGCCATGGACTAAGTGGGAATGCTTCGACTGAAATAGAAGGGCAGGAGACTTAAGTTTCTAAATTATAGCAACCTAACTTATCAGAGGAGAGGGGCATGATTTCTAATGCAATTTCTGGAGTCCATTACCAAGGAGTCTCTCTTGATACTAATTAAGATTTGTCACAAGTACCAGTCTGTTCTGCAGTCTGGGCTTATGGAGCTTTGGTGATAAGAGTTTTGGCTTGAGATCGTCTCATACTGTACACCATGGTTCTCAAACATAACCTATTTCTCCCATTTATAAATACAGATATAAACAAAATACATGGCGATTAGTAGTGTATACACACACACACACACACACACACACACACACACTACTAACTAACTTATAAAATTATGATTACTTGGGGGCCTCCCTACTGGTACCAGATGTTAAGTCTCAGGACTCTGAAGCTATCTTCAGCCACTGCAGCATGAGTTTGAACCCACGTGGCACAGCAGACTTCTCCTGTCTTGTCTGCTGCTCTCCTCAGCAGTATATTTCAGTTGATCTGCCTGTTCTGCTCCCCACTCTGTCTCTGGTGAATCCTCTCACCTCTCCACCCCTCTGGCCTACACCCCAGCTCTTGTATGCATAAATAAATCACTCTTTATCTGTATCTATCTATTTATCTATCTAATGACTATTTTGATGAAAGTGCCAAGAGGAAGCACTTTGAGCCACCCTTCCCCATCGAAAATTTTAACCAAAAGCAATATCGTGTTTCTAAGTGACATTCAGTCATCTTCAAACCTTGAAATCAGTAGAGGTGCTATTTCCTATCATCTTCCCTTTTAACTTGCTTTTCGGTCTTGGAAACTAAAAAGGAAGTTTTCTGAAATTAATAAGGTGGTGACTCAAATCATAATTGCTGTTCCAGATGTGCTCTATTTACAACACTGGTCCCAGCATATGGTATGCAGCCATTGATTTGGAAAATGCTTACACTGCACCAGCTGGAAAGACTTCTTGTGCCCAGAGTCAATCACAACTAGCAGCTTTATGGCTTATAGTGTAGAGAGAAACACACACACACACACACACACACACACACACAGACAGACACATGTAAGTGCATTCATACCTATGCACATAGATGCATATATACATACAGTGTCACATATATGCTCTAAAAGTGATGTGTGCTCAATATCCTCTTCAAGCCAAATTCCTGTCCTTATGGGAGGTAACTGGGAGAAGTTGCAGCAATTTGTATTTCAGAGCTTCATTTTGGAAATCATATTCTGGTGTGCCCCAGACTCCAAACAATCTCTGAACTAGGAAAACTGAACTTTGCCAGGTTATCACTCTTTGACATATAGCTATTTTATTAAAGTGTTTAGAACGTCTGCTACTTTCTGCTCAGAACAGAACATTATAATGGTATGATCAGCATAACAGACAATTCTTGTATGACCGGTGATTCCATGAGGATGTAGTTATTTTTTTCAATGTGGAGCACAGACATTATCTGTTTCAGTTTTTGTTTGCTTAGTTTTTTTAAGTTATTAATCTTAAACACTCACATTAAATCTACCATCTTAATTTTTAGGTGTCCATTCAGTAGTGTTAAGTATATTCACAAGGTAGTGCAACAAATCTCTAGAACTTTCTCACTTACAAAACTGAAACTTTGTACTCACCAAGAACTAATCCTCTCTCATGCTCCCCTTGTCAGTCATCAAGATTCTGTTAACATGTTCTTGGTTACTTTATTAATACTTAATATTAGTGGAATCAAACATGAGTTACTCTGCAACTAGGTCTTTTTTGTTTATCATAAAGATCTCAAAATTCATTCATGTAACAGGATTTCCTTCTTTATCAAGGCTACATAATATTCCATTGTAAATATATGCCATAGTTTCTTCATCTGACAAAGGACATATGAACAAACACCACGTATTGGCTATTGTGATTAATGCTGCAATGAGCATGTAGGTGCAAATATCTATTTAAGATCTTACTTTCATTCTTTTGATTGTATACTCAGAAGTAGGAAAGAAAGATTATATAGTGATTTTAGGAAATTCTTTTCAGTTTTCCACATTGACAAACACATTGAAGTTACCCTATTTCCAAAGATGGGCTTTTCTGTGATCATTATGACAGATGGACTTTATATTGTTCAATGCCTTAGTATCAAGAAGTCTCCCTTGCCTAAAGGCCCTACTCATTAATGTGGTAGAAAGGAACTCTCCCTCATTACAGGCTCCCTATTCACTAAGTGGCCTCAGTTACACTTAATGTCTTCAAACCTCAATTTGTTTTGCTACAAGTTTAGCTTGATTGGTGAGGATAACATCAGCTAATGCATGTGGAAACGCTTCATAAATGAGAAGTAATTATAATTTATTAATCCAGTCATATAGATTTGTGATACTCACAAATTTCTTTAGTCATTAGTGGAAAATATCTTTCCTCATGGATCTCAATGTAAATATATTTCCTTCTGTGACCAGAGTTCTAAAAATGATATTTTTTAAGGAAAATTGACTTAAGGTATAACTTTATTTATTCCTGATTAAGTAAAAGAAAATATGAACCCAAAAGGGTGAGAATGAATCCTTCTGTGTATTTTCTCCACAGAATAAGGCCCTTCCTTACATTCCTGTTCATGATAATGAATGGGGAGTCATCTGATGCTGCCGTGGTTGTCTACTAGCATTTAAGATTCAGGTCAATTTGTATCTGCTAAAATACAGACAATTTCCAAAACCAAAATGATTATTATTCACTTTAAATGACAGAGAAGTCAGGAAACTAGATGATTGCATCCAGGCCATGAAAGAAGATCCATGATACAGAAGGCTCTATGTGCAAGTGAAACAGGTGGAATTTTCCTTCATTCTAGTCTTAGAATTTCCTGCCCTGCTAATGGTATTTATACATGTGAAACAGGAGAGTTAGTCATATCACCTCATGCCCCATCTAGCCAAGACAAATCACGGGCTTGACGATTACTTATAATAGTTTTTGCTAGTAAATGTGAAGTAATTCTGGAGAGGGTGGAGACTCAAGAGCACTTGCAAGAGTACAGATAATCACAATAGGGACTGAGTCATATGTTGATCTTTTCACTGGCTGCAGATTTTTTGAGTGGAGTTAAATAACTTTTTGCAGGTACCTGGTGGTACAAGGGGTTAAGTCTCAGTACCATGAAGCTATTACAAATCATTGCAGCATGAGTTAAATCCCTGGCAGGGAGGTGACCCACATGGCACAGCAGACCTCTCCTGTCTTCCCCACTGCTTCCCTCAGCAGTGTATTTCAGACAATCCGCCTGTTCTGGTCCCCTTTCCGTCTCTGGTGAATCCTCTCATCCTCCCATACCTCTGGCCTGTATCCCAGCTCTTGTTTGTATAAATAAATAAATCTTTAAATTAAATAAATAAGTAACTTTTGCAAAGTGAGCTGAAGAATCTAAAAATGAAATAAATAACAGTCTAGCTACTACAAAAAAAAGATGCAGCCAATAGCTGTAGTCAGCTCTGGAAAGGTCCAAGCCACTGACATACCTGGCTATAGAGATTTCAGTGTAAGTATCTGATATGTGTGAAGTCAGGGTCCAATTTCTCTGAAGCTGAAGACTGCCTTATTAATGTGAAGGAAAATTCCAGTACCTGAAGGTAATTGACTAAATTCTGTGACTAGAATGAAATACAATATTCCTTCTGATATTTCAACTGAATAGCTTTAAATTTCTGTTAGTAGAGTCAGATGGGAAAATGACAAATCCATTAAATGACTAGTTCTCTGTGGGTGATAGAGAAAGGTTATGTGAGGTCACTCTTTTAATATGACTTATCTGCATGCAAACATTAATAAGCCTTTTGGGGCAAGTTTAGGGATTCTCAGAGTGTACAATAATAGGTATGATTACCGATAAAGAAAGGATAAAGTGGATAGCAATGATATCAGAAAAATATCTTGTTGAATCATCTAGATGCAGCTGTTGACTTTGTCTTATCATCAGCTTGATCTAAAAAAATCTTAAGTTAACAATCTGGCTCTGAACACTTTCTGTTTCTGGAAAATTCTTAAGAATCTCTGGCTAAAGATATCCTGAAAAAAACAAGTTCAATCAATGGTCAAAGGAAGATGACATGTGATTTTTAAACTAAGAAAACATGGATTCCAGGATTAATGCATTGGATCTTATATGGTTTATTGTTGTTTTTAATTTTTAAAATTTATTTATGCATAAAAAAACTGTGATACAGGCCAGAGGTGCAGGAGGGTGAGAATATTCACCAGAGATAAAGTGGGGACCAGAACAGGCAGATGCACTGAAATACACTGCTGAGGGGATTAGTGGGGAAACAGGAGAGGTCTGCTGTGCCCCTGGATAAAACTCATTCTGCAGTGGCTTCAGATAGCTTCATAGTGCTGTACTTAACCTCTTGAGCCACCAGGGAGGCCCAGCTGTTGTTTTGTAATCAAAGGTCATCTTTTTCCAAAAGTCTCAATCTCTGTGTTAGAGATCATTCACAACTGTCTGGTGGAATGTTATGGAGAAGCTGCTCACATTTGTTGATAACACTGGGTGTGTACTACTGGTCCATCTTACTTTGCAATGGAAATTGAGGTGAGCATCTTAAAAATATGCAGCAGACTCTAACCTACATTGGTGAATACTGATAGAATCCCAAAAGTAGTTGACTCCCTTGCCTTTAAAGCTAATGAAACCCCTTTGGCAAGGTGAAGCTGAGCATCTATGAAAGCTCTACTTATTTTAGTTTTAGAATTTCATTTACTTGCTTTCTTTTTTCTGAAGATTGGGAATTAGTAAAAGTCAAGGCTTTGCAAAGTTCATGAATATGAATCCTTGGCATTATCTGCTCTGTCACTGGGGAAAAGGGTTCATATTCCCTATCTCAGAAACAAAAAAAAAGAGAAAGTTTTCACTACCACCATAGTTTTCTTTTCCAGCAACAAAAAGCAACATGAGACTAACCAATGACCCAAAGATCCTTCTGCCTACTGTGAGGAAAGCAGGAGCCTGGAGGCTTTGATTCCTGTCCATAGTCCATCTTTACAGTCTTGCCAGAATTATGCTGTTGGACAAGACATACACTGGGAACAGCCTTAGCCATGCGCTTAAAATCATCCAGCCAGTGGGGATTCAGTATCATGGCCAATTTAGGTACATGACTACAGAAAAAATAATGCAGCGCTTTTTTTTTTCTTTTTAAAGATTTATTTATTCGTACAGAACTGGGGTACAGGCCAGAGATGCGGAGGGTGAGAGGATTCACCAGAGACAGAGTGGGGAGCAGAACAGTTCGACTGACAAGTACACTGCTGAGGGGAGCAGCGGGCTGGTCAGGAAAGGTCTGCCTCGCAACGGCCATGTGGTCGGTCACCTCCGACCATGTGGTCACCTCCGGGGCAGGTGGGAATCGAACTCATGCGGAAGTGGCTTAAGTTTCTTTGTGCTGTGCTTTAACCCACTGGGCCACCCGGGAGGCCCGCAGCACTTTTCTTAACTGCAGATCAGTTTTGTGATAGCCACAAATTACCTTCCCTGGGCTTTCTCTCTGAATCAATCAATTCATTGATGGTTTCCTTGACTCTCTTCTTCTCTGCATGGCATGGCTACACTGATTTTACTTAATGTTGCCTGTTCAGTGCAGCACCATCCCGTTCTCAACCACTCGAATGAGCCTCCAAAGTTTTTTTTTTTTTTTTGTTTGTTTGTTTTGTTTTTTTATGTGTGTTTCTGCAGAAATCAGGACCACACTTTGGCTCTGAAGCATGACCTAAAACAGAGTCCATCTTACAAGCTTTACTGGGCACATCTTTGTGACACTTTGTTGTCACAACCTGGCTATCTCAGAGGGGAGTGATCCTTTTCAACCTATACACTACAGCCTTCTCAACCTTTTTCATTTCTTATTTTTATGTATGTACAAACAAAATTAAACTAGGATCATCTAAGAGAGCTTCGAAAAAATTCTCCCACAAAAGTCAAGCCATGAAGGGGCTTGCTTTCCTCGCTTCGAGTTACTGGGTTTTGGGTACTATGGGAACAAACAGAGCTATTCCAAAGGGCACGTTCTAGTATTCCAATAGGAAGTAAGGGCTCTAACAGAGAAATGCTGACACTCTGCACTTTATGGGGAACCTACAGAACTGTGCAGCCGGCGATTCTACTAGCTCTGTCACTGCACAGACAGGACACATATGCACCAGCCAACAGGTGATCGTAGCAAGGGGTTTCTAATCATCCTGTGACTAAGGCAATACGCCAAAGCCTTCCCAGGACACTCATGGTCAAAAAGCAAAAGCATTTGTAATAATTAAATATGTCTACCATTGGAGTACTGAGAGCCTTCCTTATTTTGCCAAAGAGGCGTGTCTGAAGCTCCCTTTTGATAATTAGTCTAACAACTTCCTAAATTATCTAATTGACTTTTTCTTTACAATGTCCACAGAGATCCTTTGTAAAAAGAGCCCATGCTTTTCTATATTCCTACTAATGGTTTCCTCTTGGTAGGCATTTGGGCTACTTCTGGTCTTCTGCTGCTAAGATAATAGGCTGTGAATCATTGGGGCTATTTTAAATACATGCATCAGTCTATCTAGAAATGGAATTGCCTTCAGAAATTGCTGGGTCTGGGGCAAAAGAATGCTGCCCATGCCTTGCTCTTCTACTTTACTACATTTACTCACTTTAAAAATGGAATTAAGGGGCCTTCCCTGGTGGCACAGCGGGTTAAAGCACAGCACAAAGAAGCTTAAATCACTTCTGCATGAGTTCGATCCCCGCCTGCCCCGGAGCAGACCCCTCCTGACCTGCCTGCTGCTCCCTTCAGCAGTGTACCTCGTAGATATGCCTGTTCTGCTCCCCGCTCTGTCTCTGGTGAATCCTCTCACCCTCCACATCTCTGGCCTGTACCCCAGTTCTGTACGAATAAATAAATAAATCTTAAAAAAAAAGGAATTAAGGAAAGGTTTCTATTTTAAAGGTGATTGCTCATGCAAGTTATTCATACATACCTGTTATAGTTATATGTTAGGTAGCTTTCCTGAATAAATGCCAACTATTTCTTTTAGTTTCGCGTGCCAGTGAATGTTATTTGTGAGCACTGAATTTGAATGTATATACCATTTTCCTGTGTCACAAACTCCCCTTTTGATTTCTTCTGGACCATCTGATCACAGAACACTTTCCTTAGTTTGCACTGGAGAAGCTTCCTCAATAGCGCAGTTATTATCGTTTATTATGGCTCTGCCCCCACCCCCAGGCATTCTGCTATCACCAGCCCAGTGGATGAAGTTTTTTCTGATTTGCACTAAGCTTTCCTCCATATATTTTCCCTCCTTCCACATGAAGGGGGAGCTTGGATGTAAAGGGACCACTATTTGAGGAATTACGGCAGACACAAGGAAAGAACTTGAGAGCTTAAGAAGCCAGGGATGGCCATCATGGGGGAAGACAAAGCAGCACACTGCAACAAGCCATTTTCAAACTCCTGTTGTTTATCTTTTCTTTTTAAGATTTATTTATCTATGCAAACAAAGCTGGGGTACCAGCCAGAGGTGAGAGGATTCACCAGAGGCAGGGTAGGAAGCAGAACAGGCAGATGGACAAAGTACACTGCTGAGGGGAGCAGCGGGAGGGTCAGCAGAGGTCTGCTGGGCCATGTGGTCACTTCCGGTGGGGTGGGGGCTTGGGAATCGAAATCGCACTGAAGCAGTGGCGACTCGCTTGCAGGGCTGAGTCCTAACCACCTGCGCCACCAGGGAGGGCCCACTACTGTTGTTTTTCTAAGTGAAGACTGAACCAGCCAATGTGACTGGGGTTAATAGTAATATAATTAATGATCCATTTAATAAAATCCCACTGAGCCTTAGGGAAAGAGGTGTGAGCAAGAGCCAGATCTCCCTGCCCTGTGGAGCTCACAGTTTAAGGGTAACAACTGTACTAAATGCGGAAAGAGAAGCAGACCTGGGCTTGACTACAGAATTGTTGCCACAACTTTCACTCTGCAACTTGCAGCTGTTTGACCTTCACAAGGTCACTAAATGTCTCTGAGACTCAGTGACCTGAGAGGTAGGGACAAAAGACCTACCTAACAAGGTCACTCAGAACTAAGTATTGGGCAAAATGTGAGTGTTGCAAAAAGTGCATCATAATGGTAATAGCAGTGATTATTGTGGACCTTTGTAAGTTCCAAGGAATACTGTCAGATTATTTTTATGCTAAATTGATTACCATGGAAGCCACTAGTGCAGTTGTGAATCCTTTTTTTTTAAAAAAAAATTACCTTTATTTATTTAAATCTGTTCCTTTCAAATGTAAAAGAGTTTTCTGCTTAATAGTACAGAGAGCTACCTGTATGTAAAAACTGTGTCTTTAGTTTTACATGGTGAAGAAACAGGACTTTAAATTTCCCAAGATCTCTTTTACTTTTTAAAACTGGGAGTGTTACAGGGCAGGGAGAGAGGCACCGCTTCAGAAAAAAACTCGCAAAGTTTTTAGTATCTAGGAAAGTCTTCATTTCCTAAAGTCTGCCTAATTTGCTTAGCATTGTTAAATTTAAGCTATCGTGAAATCCCCTTGATTTAAGTATCATTGAATACAAATAGAAAGTTGCTTTTCTGTTTTGCCATTTTATTTTCACCAGATATGCTTTCGTGAGCTCATCCCAGCAAAAAATTTCCTGGAGTTATTTACCATTACGAATTTTAGAATTATTACTGACAGGGACCCTAGGCAATGTCTGGCCCAAGCCCTCACTGTACAGTCCAGAAACCCAGGACCTGCAAAGCTAAGTGCTTTTCAACCACAGCCAGGGAGGTTAATTTGGGAGCAGGACCTCTGGTTTTCTGACTGCAGGGTAGTGCATCCAACCAGACCTTGGCAAAACTATGCCCCTGTTGGAGTGCCCCAGGCCCCTGCAGCATGGAGACATCAGTGAGGTAGGAAGTGAAAACCCAGTTGTTTTATTATCATACTGTGCCCTTGAATTTTCCACATTTCCTTGGTTGGATTTGTCCTTTCTCTTTCCCTCCATCCAGGTAGCACTAATTATTGTTATAGGACAGAAAATCTGTTAGAGGACAGGGGAGAGAGGCACCCCTGAAGCCCCCAAAACCTGCCTGCTCTAAATAGGTTCTGCCATCCGCAACAAGACAAAACATATAAAACTTTAATGAAAAGGGACTTTAATACAGTGAATATACAATACGGAACACAAAGAATATAACTTCTAAATCAAACACCTGAAGTGACCCATCCCCTCATGGGCAAAAGTCAACCCAAAAGGGATTGGCCCAAAGCAAGACCTGAAAGCCACCATGAGACTAAAGCACCTTCTGGCCGGGACCCATGGGAAAGGGTCAGAAATGGCCACACAAGTCTGGGAGGAAAAGAGCAACATCAAAATCAATATAAACACTGCCATAGTCACCTCCCTACAGGTATCTTACCCACATCTGCCTTAACCAGTCCAGGGTCAGGAAACAAGCCCAGTTTCTCCCTCACATGCTTGCTGCTCCATGTGGCTTCCTCAGGTCTCCTTCTGGCTCTCCATCCAGCTTCTTTCTCATCTCCTTTTTCTCTGCTCAGCTCCACCCTCCTGCCCCGGGTGGGGCAGGGAACCTGGAACTTCCCTTTTTCCTGGGGACCACCCTGTTACATTATTACCCACTGTCTTTGAAACAATCCAGTTCTAGAGTTCAAGAGCAGGAAAAAAGCCTCTCACCTTCGACTTCCCACTTGCTAAATTTCTGTTTTCATTTTGAAGGACCTGGAAGATATCTTTTGTACTTTAGCCTTTTCGACTGACTTTTAAAGCAGTTCATGGTGTTAGCTTACTGCTCAGAGTTTGATTTGACACACTATTGGGATTAGAAACCCACTAAATCCATTTATCAGGGGCAGGAAGAAAAAAAATCTCCAGTTGCGTCTTGCTCCAGAGTTCTGTACCACAAAGATATAACAAATTTAAGCTGGCCCTGGGGGGTGCGAGTTCCTGCTAAATCCCCCCATCACCCCTGCTAATACTCCTGCTAATATTCCTCCAGGACAGAGGTCTGTTTTCCTTCCTGTGGCAGGTTTCTGCCTCAGCTCTGGCAGTTATCAGACTTTGTTGCCTGGCAGTAATTTTTTTTTAAATTTTTTTAAAAGATTTATTTATTTTGTATACAGACCTGGGGTTCTAGGCCAGAGGTGCAGGGGTGGTGATAGGGTTCACCAGAGACAGAGTAGGGAGCAGAACAAGCTGACTGATGAGGTACACTGCTGAGGGGAGCAGCGGGCGGGTCAGGAGAGGTCTGCGGTGCCATGTGGGTCACCTCCATGGAGGGGATCGAACTCATGCTGAAGTGGCTTTAGCTTCTTAGTGCTGTGCTTAACCTGCTGTGCCACCAGGGAGGGCCCTGCCTGGCAGTAATTTTCAGGCAAACTGGTGTCTCCTAAATTTCACACAGTTATTATCAATCATCACTGCTGCTCCCCTCAGCAGTGTACTTCATTAGTTGGCCTGTAATGCTCCCCACTCTGTCTCTGGTGAAGCCTCTCATTGCACCTGTGCCTCTGGCCTGTACCCCAGGTCTGTAACATAAATAAATCTTAAAAGAGAGAGAGAGAGAGAGAGAGAGAGAGAGAACTGATTTATAGGTTAAACTCTCATCTCTCTATGGTAAATAATAAATGCTAGTTTAATTGCAACTTTTTAATGACCTACCTTTGTTTTTTACACCTTAATTAAATGTTTGACAGTGCAGGATTTCTCATCACCAGAGCTCTTCTACTACTAAAGCACCCATAGTCCTTCACCAGCCCATTATGCTCCTCTTCGTCTCCACCTGCCACCCCCACCATCCTCTTACCTCTTTAGGGCACTCAGGATACTCTCTGGGAGTCTATTGTCAGCTGTCAAGCTAACCACACTTTTCCTTCTTTTATTGAAACAATAAATTCTCCGTGCTTATTTTGTGATATAGGCAATAGGAAGTCATTGAACTTTTATAGTTTCAAAGCACATGTGCTTTCCAAGACCTGGTGCTAGCTGTTTTCCAGAGATTCCAATCTGGTTTATCAGTAGGCACAGGTAGTCTGAGGAAACTTTGGTAAACTAATGTCAGCAAAATAGTTAGGCTCAGGTTAAGTTTCTCTGTATTTGACACTTTGCTTGCTTTCTTTATATTTCACATACAAGTGACATCATCCAGTATTTATCTTTCTTCTTCTGGCTTATTTCGCTTAGCACAACCCCTTCTAGTTTCATGCATGTTGCTGCAAATGACATTAATCTGTTTTATGTTATTGCTGAGTAGTATTCCATTGTGTATTTGTGCCACACCTTCGTGATCCACTTATGTTTTGGGGTAATAATGGCTGTTTTTAAAGTAAAGCTCCAGCTCTGTATTTTTTAAGATTTATTTATGCAAACAAGAACTGGGGTACAGGCCAGAGGTGCAGCGGTGAGAGGATTCACTGGAGACAGAGTAGGGAGAAGAACAGGCTGAGGGGAGCAGCAGCAAGACAGGAGAGGTCTGCTGCACCATGCAGGTCACCTCCCTGGCCGGGGATCGAACTTGTGCTGTAGGGGCTGCATGGTTAGCTTCAGGGTGCTGTGCCTTAACCCCTTGCGCCATCAGGGAGGGCCTCCAAGTCTATATTTTTAATGATTAATATTATTGCAACTTGGAAACCTACTGAGAAATAGAAGTATATGCCCCGAACAACATTTTTACCATTTAAATCCTAAGTGCATAGTTGATTGAGGTTTTGATCACAGGAAATGCTTTGGGAAAATGATGATGACCACCAGATCAGAATTTGTTAACTCATTTGGACTTGTGAAGGGAGGAGTGAAACAATGCAGAGAACAGCCTGTGAGTAGGGATGGAGATATCCCTCTGCACTTTGTGTGAGCCCCGGACACCTGCTTCATCACTAAGGACCTGTCTCCTTGACTTTGAATTGAGGATGCTTGACCGGATTAGCTGAGAGAGCTCATTCAGGATTAATTAGGCACAGTGGTCTCTATCTCTGTTGCTTCATGACTTTCTAAAAATAACTCAGTTTGGAGGGGTGAGATTGTCTCCTTTCTTTTGCTCAGTTGTTGACAAGGTGTAGTGTTCATTTTTCATCTTTTTAAGCCCATCTGTTTCATAACATTGCAGATTTACAACCCTCTTTCAAAGTACCCACCTTATCTCTGTTGCAAATGTGGAAGGTCATAAAATGTTTTTAATCAATTCGAACCAAAACAGCAGGACTGGTTCCATCAACTTCTCAGAACAGGCATGTGCTAAAGAAACTAATCACAGAAGCTCAAGTCATAACCTTAAGCAGACCCCAAAGAGGGGCATTTACCTTCTATTGCAAACAGTCATTTTTAATTGGCCCTTGGGAGCATGTAATGTTTGGTTAATACATTTAAATGATATGGTTTGCCAGCTCCTAATGCATGAGAAATTATTAACACACACTTTTCCTTCTTTTATCGAAGTGATAAATTCTCTGTACTTAGTTTGTGATAAAGGCAACAGGAAATCATTGAACTTTTACAGTTTCAACACACAGGTGTGTTCCAAGACCCAGTGATAGCTGTTTCCCAGAGACTCCGCTCTGGCTTATACATAGGTGCAGGCAGTAGGAAAGGAAACTTTGGTAAAACTAATGTCAAAACAAAACAAATAGGAAGGCTGAGGTTTGCTTATCTAACATCTAACTACCATGGCTTAGTTTCCAGGCAATTTCCTCCACAATGGTGTCAGCAGCCTTGAGTTTATTTATAGCTCCTTGGTATGATCTCGCTACGTATAAAAGCCTGGTACCAGGCTTCCCCAAATGTCTGGGTGAGAAAGGTTAGTCCAGAGCAGAATTATGAGGGGGAAGGGTTCTCTCTACTCTGTTCAGCTTGACTTAGCCATAGTACTAAGTCAAAAATTCTTCAAGAGATCAACATTGGGAGGTAAAATGAACATGCATTTTATAGATACATAGACATATTCTAGACAGCCGTCCAAACAGGGGTGGGTAAGCTGAATGTGGAAAGAGAAGGCTCAGGTCAAAAACTGTAAGAGTCTAACTGTAAGCAACAATTTAAAAAAAATAATACAATAAAAAGTAATATAATAATTTATTTTTACATCATTTGAGCCTTTTCCATCTCAGTTGTAATCCCCTTGGGTTTCCCATCACCCTGTGCCATCACCATAGTCCAGTGTACTTCCCTCCTCCCACTGTTTTTGATCCCATTCCCCACTCCACCCCTGTAAAATGTCTGGTATATAATATTCCATTGTGTATACGTACGACATCTTTTTAATCCAGTCATCCACTTTTGGGCATTTGGG
>NW_004567122.1:10452049-10498293 GCF_000260355.1 Condylura cristata
TCTCACCACCCCTGAGCCTCTGGCCTGTACCCCAGTTCTGTATGCGCAAATAAATAAATCTAAAAAAAAAAAAAGAAATCAACAAGGAAGGAACTTCTAAGTTTTTGAGTTTGTAGCATTCTATACCGAACAGAAACCTCAACTAGTCTCACACTTGGATCTCAACATTTGTAAAGCGTCCTCAAGCAAGAATCTTTACCTAAAGTTGAAGATCTAATATCAAGTACAACAGTAACAATATCTTTAAAGGTTTTGTATTTAGTAGCATTTTCTTGTTTGTTTGTTTTCAATCAGTCAGAAATGATGAGGGAATATTTATGTGGGTTTCTAAGTTTCATCTGCTCTGTTAAAATAACCCTGTGCCAAAGACCCTAATGAAAGTTTCTCTGTGACAAGCCCAAACAATGATCCAATAGGAACGAAAATCCAAACTAATGAGAAAGTGATGTAAAAGGCCAGCTTTCTGCTCTCCCCACAAAGATCTTAATTACAGAGAAATCAACAGCTACGCCAGGGGTAACACAGCAGTGCTGGCCATGCAAAATAACACCTTGGAGTGGAATGAATTTAAAGTAAATGGGCTGGAAATATTAGCTTTCCAAGCAATCAACAGTCACCCATGAGGGAAAACATGGGGCCTTTAATTTGGTTAAGTGTGCTGACCCCAGACTTCTCTGTAGCAGCTGACTTCAGGGTGTGTGTAGAATCTTGTGGTCCTTGAGTCAATGGGAACATGATCTTTCACATAATCTGCCTGTCTCAGATCTGGAAAGCCAGGTGCTGTTCAGTTCAGGATCCCATAAGCCATTGTATATTTTCCCATTTGCCAAGTCAGTGCTATCTTAATCACTATAAGGATGAGATGTTCTTTATTGTCATTGCCCTCTTCTAATGGGTTAGAGTAAACTTTTTCCTCTTCATTACAGAGGGTTTATACCTTTTGTTCTTTCTGCTCCTTTCTAGGTGAAGATTATAGTTGAAATTAGAGGAACACCTAAAGCATTTTCTTGTTCCTCAGGGCACTGATAAAAAGCCCAGATAGGCTGATAAGTCCCTGAGTTGGTGTTCAATCAAGAATGTCAGAAGTGGTCCTCTGGTCAGTATCCCCATTCTGTGTGAATAAATACATAAATCTTTTTTAAAAAAAATACACAGGAGCTATTTCTCGAATGTTCTATTGCACATTGCAAAGTGAAAGAAAATCTCTTGTTGAGGGACAAAAATATGCACTTTGGTTTATTGATGAGGATGGTCTGGCCAGGGCTCACTCTCCCTGTTCACACGCTCAGGGCTCTCCTCTCATGGCAAGCGACAGCTGACTCTGTGGTGACATGGTTTGCCCGTCAGGGCTTTCTGCTCAAGAAAGCAACCTAGGCACATGGAAAAGGCCTGGACACTGGAATCAGACTTGCATTTAGAGCTCAGCTATATGATCCAAGCAGGTTCCTCAAGCCTTCTGAGCCTGGGTTTACTTAACTAAACCATTTGTCTAAGGTGACCTGCTGAGCAGATGGAGGAGCCAGCCTTGGAACTTATGGCTGTTTGCCTTGAAGCTTGTGCTAATTTAAGTTTCATTTTCTTGATGAAGGATCTTGCTGATCTCACATGCAGTCAATATGGAAGGCCATGTCCATATATGGATTTCATTAGTAGGCTCTCTTTCCTCCCTAATGCTTTGCAAAATTCTGGTTCAGTTAGTAACAAGATGACCTGGAGATACCAGGGTCCTCGGAGCTGAGAGAATGGCCAGCATCTACAGCTCGCATCCACCCTTGTGACCCATGTTTTCCTAAGTTAGTGTCAAAATGCAGAAGGGAAAACCTTCTCTCTGTTGCATATGTACACACCTCTGAGCCAGGGTGTCCGGAAGAGTGAAAAACAAGGCTGCAGCTTGTTGGTTCTTAGTTCCTTCATTATATACAGTTAATGATTGAAATTGCATCTATGGTGGGTCCTCCATGGTGGTGCAACGTGTTAGGATGCAGCACTGTAAGCTAGCTGCAGCTGCGTCAGTGTGAGTTCAATACCCAGCCAGGGAGATGATGCACATGGTGCAGCAAACATCTCCTGACCCGCCCGCTGCTCCCATCAGCAGTGTACTTTGTCAATCTTCCTGTGTTGCTCCCACTTCTGTCTCTCACCTCCCCTGCACCCCTGGCCTGCTGGCCTGCACCCCAGCTCTGTATGCATAAAAAAGAAAGAAAAGAAATTGCTTCTAAAGAATTGGGTGCTTTCTTCTCCTTTTCCTCCCCAAGCTAAAATATTGAGGACGCAGAAAATAATTGGGGTTCTCTCTTGGTTGTACATCATGAGTGCTGACCCACTTCAGAAAGCTTTTGCCTCAAACCAGAAAATATCACTTAATGTTCAATGCACTAAAAATTCTGGGCGGTAGTTACCACGTCTGTTTTTCCCATGTTATATACCCAACCTGTAGCCTGGTGACTGGAGCGTGGAGAGCATGCAGTAAACATTTGCTGAGGGAATGAATGAGTAAGAAGGCATCAAATGCCTTTTTTTTAAAGAGTCGTTTATTTATGCATACAAGAACTGGGGTATAGGCCATAGGTGCAGGGATTAGAGGATTCACCAGAGACAGAGTGGGGAACAGAACAGGCAGATGGACCGAAATACACTGCTGAGGGGAGCAGACGGTGAGGCAGGAGAGGTCTGCTGGGTCATGTGGGTCACCTCCCTGGCTGGGGATTGAACTCCTGCTGAAGTGGCTGCGGATAACTCCACAGTGCTGTGCTTTAACCCCTTGCGCCACCAAGGAGGAACACCATCTTTGTTTTAGCATGATGTATATAACTCATTCATTCATTCAAGAAGTAGCTCGTAGGCTCATTCAGTGAATACATTCATTCAGATGCCCAGGGGCACAATTTATACCCTGAGCATACTAGTTGATTTACTATAAAAAGCTACTTTTCAACGTTAGACATATTCTGGCAGCACTTTGCGATTTTTCTGAGATGTTGTCATGAGGCACATTTTTTTTTTTCAATAAATTTTGGTTATTGTAGGACTACATGAAATATACAGAAAAATTGCTTGTTCAAAAAAAAAAAAAAAAAAGAATTGCTTGTTCCCTTGCATTATAGGTAGACCCAACGAGAAGCTGGCCATCTGTGACCCTTAAGAGGACCCTCACCAGAACCTCATCCTGCACTTTCAATCTTCAGAACTGTGAGAAATAAATTTGTGTTGTTTTTAAGATAAACCATATAACAAAATTACGCCAGCCCAAATGGACTCAGACCAAAACCTAGATGTCAATGTTAGCTGTGCTTTATACCACTGGGGTGTCACTGCCTCAGGACTCTCTCAGTTGACGGAACATGGAAATGTGTGTGTGTAAACTAGTCTGTGTCATTAACACACACTGAGGACTTTTCCTACATGGAACCATCTGTATCTGTATTAATCTCAGCATGAGTGAAGATAAGTATCTCCAGCTCTATTCCATCACCACTCACAGCAGTCGAGCCTCCTTTCCTTGTTTATTTATCAGTAAACTCTTTTTTAAAAGACTTATTTATTTATGCATACAGAACTGGGGAACAAGCCCAGTGAGAAGTCTATCCTCCCCCTCTGCCGTAATTCCAGTATAGAGGTATAGCATTGTTAGAACTGTTAAGCCTGGCCCACCCTGGTGGTGCAATGGGTTAGGATGCAGCACTGCAAGCTGGCCACAGCCACTTCAGTGCAGGTTCGATCCCTGGCCTGGAGGTGACCCACATGGTGCGCAGACCTCTCCTGACCCTCCCACTGCTCCCCTCAGCAGTGTGCTTCATCAATCTGCCTGTTCTTCTCCCCACTCTGTCTCTGGTGAATCCTCGCACCACTCCTGTACTTCTGGCTTGTACCCCAGTTCTGTATGCATAAATAAATAAATCTTACAAAAAACAAAGAAACAAAAAGAATTGTTAACCCCAAGCCCATGGAAAACAACTGTATCACCTTCTGTACTGTAAATTCCATTTCCAGTTTTGCCTAGGACCGCAAGTAGTTTAACCTCCACTCCTCTATATGATCCCCTTTTGGGACTATTTCATATCTTTGTCAAGCCATTGGTTTCGCTGGTCAAGATTTATATTTATATCCCACCCAGCGAAACTCCTGATCCTAAATGACTTCTTAAAATTTGTATACATAAAGTTATAATGTTACAAAATTTAAAAAATGTAAACCAGATAAACAATCAACTCATGCTGTTTAAAAAAAAAACAAAACAGTACAGGGTGGTGCAGCAGGTTAAGGATGCAGCACTGCAAGTGAGTCACAGCTGCTTCCGTGTGAGTTTGATCCCCGGCCCCGGAGGTGACCCACATGGCGCAGCAGACCTCTCCTGACCCGCCTGCTGCTCCCCTCAGCAGTGTACTTCGTCAGTCGGCCTGTTTGCTCCCCACTCTGTCTCTGTCAAATCTTCTCACTGCCCCTGCACCTCTGGCTTGTACCCCAGTTCTGTATACATAAATGAATAAATCTTAAAAAAAAGCAACAACAGTATAAACATAAAAAAAGCAGAAGAAAGTGATAGAGGTAATGCTAGGAATTAACAGCATAAAATGAATGACAAACAAAATCAGAAGATGTTTTCTTTGAGAAAAATAAAACAACAGATGGCCTCTTGATCAGATTTTAAGAAAACGGTAAGACAAATAATTTTGAAAATTTCAAAGGAAATATAACTATAAATATGCAGACAGTTCAAAGACAATAATAGGATACTATGAACACCTTTGCAGCACCACATTTGAAAATTTAAATGAAGTCACAAATTTCAAAGGGCTATATGAATACTGAACATAAATAGAGAAGGAAAGCACCCCAATTAATTTTGTGAAGCAAAGATAATCCTTAGAAGAAAGCCAGACAAATAAAGTATGAGAAAGGAAAATGGAAAGGCCTTCCTTAGCAATTTGTAAAAACAAAACAAAACTATTATTCCTTAGCCTTATCCAAGGAGAATGTAAACAACAGTATCTACCCACCCACTGGCCCGTCCAAAGGGAATCCATGATCCTGCACCAGCTCGCCCTTCCCCACTCAGTGTGCACAGTTCACCAGTTTGCAGCCTAAACCTAAGGTAGTGCTGTGTGAGCTCTTTAATGTCAAATACATAGGGAAATTTGTATGGAAACAAAGATGTCATCAGGGTATTAGGAGAATATCAGTACCAACAGTCAATCAAGCCAAGCCTTTTGTAGAATGACCACAAGTCCGACACACTTCCCAAGTGAATTTGTGCCAATGAACTCCACAGAAAGCACCGTCAAAGCATCTTTCCCCAGGCAGGAAATGAAGATCACACCTTGTAGTGCTGGCTTTATCTATAACTTCAGATTCAGTTCTGAGCTTTTTGATACGGGGAAGCAGCTTAACCTCTCTGATCTTTGATTTCTTCATCAGTAAAATGTGGAAAAGAATAATACATACCTTATCATAGCATGATGCCTCAGCTCAGATGATGTTATTCTTAGCTCAGAACTTGACCTAGAAGAATAAATATTTTCTATTGAAAAAAATAATGAAAGAAGGCATATATGTATTAGGGCAAAAAAGATCAGACAACTCTTTATTTTAAAACACAAATGCAACACGTAAAATTGTATTGACCTCATACTACAGACACATTGTATTGCATGTAAGCATTTCAGCAAAATTGATATAATAAGACATTTAGGCAAATTCCAAGCAAGGCCATTGTAATGTAAGCTAAGACACCATGAAAATGGAAAATTTCTACATAATAGGAGGGAGGAATTTAGCAATGCCTTGTGAATTCTCTTCTTCAGCTCTGCATAGTCATGTCAGAGATAGTTTGTTTCTAAAGACCCAGGGAAAACTTTGAAATGATTTTCATTTTTCCTCATTTTATTAATCTACTTCTAATACATCCTATTCTGGAGAAATTCTGGTTCACTAAGAAGTTCTAAAGCTCACAATCAAGTAAGTGGAAATGGAAAGACATCTTCATTTGGCTCTCACAGTTTCTGTCATTTCTTTATACTTTGGGCTTCTTACCTCTTCAAAGAGATATAATTCATATCACTATAAGATGATATGACATGGCACATGCCTGTGGCCTTGTAGGTTTTTTTTCTTTTAATGTTTTAAAAAGATTTTTTATTTATACATACAAAAGTGGGGTACAGGCCAGAGGAGCAGGGGTGGTGAGAGGATTCACCAGAGACAGAGTGGGGAGCAGAACAGGCTGACTGACAAAGTATACTGCTGAAGGGAGCAGCGGGCGGGTCAGGAGAGGTCTGCCACACCATGTGGTCACCTCTGGGGCTGGGGATTGAACTCATGCTGAAGTGGCTTTAGCTTCTTAGTGCTGTGCTTTAACCTGCTGTGCCACCAGGGAGAATCGGCCTTGTAGGTTGTTAAAGGCTGCTAGTTTCCCTGAGTTTTGAAAAGGAAACTTAGAGATCACCACCCTTATTTTATAAATGGGAAAACTCAAGGTCACCAAATTAAAAAAAACTCAAGGTCACCCCCAAATGTCCATGTCTACCCTCTTTCTACTGCTGTTCTTTCTCTAAGGTCTTGCTTAACTTCAGTAGAGAAGAGAAAACTCAGTGAATCAGAAGTATTCTTTTCTTCTTTTTAATATAGGTAAACCTCCAAGAGACTTTTAAAGTAGGAGTGACTTTTATGAAAGGTAATAAGCAGGTCTAAGAACTGTTTTAAATCCTCGGAGATATTAAAAGCAGAAGTTCTGTTCTATCCAGATTTCCATAGCAGAACATAAGTATTCTGTATGCTTTGGCCCCCAAAACTCCAGAACCGCATATTTATCTGCACATTTCAACTTGGGCCTCTGGCAATGCTTGTCCATGGAACTGGCAAGAGAAATGACCTACCCTCTTTCAATCATCCAGGTTTACTCTGCACACGTAGGAGGCATACTTCTCTTCAGTTAGTCTAAAGAATTTGCACCAAATGCAAGTAATTAAAATGTAGATGCTGTGATTCTTGCCCAACTTTCCTATCTCTGCCATCATTCTCCGTGCTAGATAACCCGAGAGGATTTGTGATCACACGCGTGATGGAAAAATTCTACAACCTCTAATCGAGATCTTGGTCTCTTTCTACGAGGAAACTTTGACTGGAAGGAGATATTTGATATCATCATTCTTTATGAGTCAGCCAAAAGAACCTATGTGTTCTTTTAAGATATGTTAAAAATGAGATTTTAGCATCATAACTCTGCTTGAATTCTCTTTGGTTGCTTTTAGTGTGTAAGTAGACTTGTTTGTGTCTCTTGCCTCTTGTCTCAAGTTTTCCTGCCAGAATAAGCAGGAGACATGAAACGTGGCCAAGGCTGTGGTGGCTGCTATGCTACCTGGAACTCCACCGTAGTTGGGAATGGGCCACCTCTGTGGCTCTGTCTATTGTTCTTAGCCAGCTGCTCATTTAGCACGTTTTAGCTGTTGTCCTATGAAAGAGTTAAGCCACAAACCAGGTATTTTTGCCATACGGACTCACAGAAGAGCACAAAATGGGTCAGACAAAAACAGAGGCTTCTGAGGCATTTCCGTGGTCTTTGAGGATAAAACCCTGCTTATAAAATCTGCCTGCTGATCTGGCGTAGGCTGAAAATTTCTAGCCTGCATGGGGAGGTAGTTGGTGTATTAATCTTATGTAATAGGTCTGTGCTTGTTTTATAGGAATGCATGAGAGGGAACAGGCCGATTGTGTATGCATGTACTTGGTTCTGTTTATTAGAAATAATTTTTCTCAGAAGCAAAACTTTGTCAGAGTTATAATTAAATGTAGACATGATGGGGTCTTGTCAAGTCTATCTTAAAAATGACTGTTTATATTATCCAGTGCTGCCCTATTTATGCAAGCTGGAAGGGTTATAGCAAGATGTAACTATAGACAAGAAATGGATATCTGCTTTTTTCCAAATTATGACAATTTGGATGTTAATCTTGGCAGATAGTTACATAAAAAGAGACTGGAAATATTTTGAAATGACTGTTTAAAACTCACCAGCTTCTGACAATAATACCAGACTCCCGAACAAAGCAACACATTCATCATATCACTTACTCGTAAGATAGTTATTTTTTTCTAGGCTCTTCTCTCTGGGTCTTACTAACCCATAAAGAGAACCCAACTGCTCTGACTTTTCGGGTTTACACCTGGGTTTTCAATTCGAAACATTATTTCAGATTCCAAAGTCTTGAGACATGTCCACAGCCTGAGAGGTTCCAGGTTCAGGGTCTCAAAGTTCTCTTTTATAGTGTTGTGTGATGGTGAGTTGTATTCAGTCTTATTTTTGTATTTTCATGGGTCTTTTAGCAGGACTTAGTGTCCTCTCTGCACTGTGCTTCTTCACCTCTAACACTTACATGTCTGAACAAGGACAAGTCATATAGGTCTCCCAACAGTCACCTTGGACTCTTCAAACTTGTAACCAATTATTTTTCTGCAACAGCAATCAATAGTTTTCTCTTTCTTTTACATGGTGAAAGAAAAGTTTTAATTTTTTCCAAAGAGTTCTAAGGGTGGACATAAAACCCCACATTAAGTAATTTTATCGCTAGACTTCATGAACATTTGTTTCTCAAAGGTTGGAGAGGGAGAAACAGAAATAACCACAAATAAAGCTGGTTTTACCCAGGCATGATGAACCATTCTTGGGAAATCAGAATGTCAGAATTTTAAAGGAGGGAGTTTTCATTTTATTTCAATAGAGGGTATTTTAATAGGGTGGATGGTGATCTAGGTCAGAATTTCCAGTGTTAAGTTTGCATATAGACAGAATCCAAAACCTTAATAAAAATGCTACTGTCGATCTCTCATCTTCTTTATCCCTCAGAGAAAGAAACTAGATAAAATAATACTTTTTTTCCAAGTTTCATTTCCTCTAGCTGTTTTCTCTTTCCAGCTTCCCAACCAAACCCACAACCTAACTACTGTCTATTTGGGGGTGCAAAACTCTGTGGGGAGAACAGAAAGAGTGTGCCCTGACGCCTCCCTGGTGCACCCAAAGGGAGCCAGCTGAAGTCTGCCAGTGGTCACTTGCTTTGGCCTGGGGAGAGGCCCAAAGGCAAGTTCCCAGCGACTTTATCTCTATCACACCATATCAAAGTGGGGGAGGAAGTGGCTGGAGAGGCTCCAAGTGACCTTGCTCTTCAAGTTTGTTTGAGTTTGCTTTGAATCCAGTCGGTGAAGAGAGACACAGAACTACAGTCTGGGTGAGTCATGGCACACTCTCTAGAGTAGAGAAGCACTTACACTGAAGTCATGGAGTGAATGTTAAGTACAGAATCTGGGTTCTAGTCTTAATAGGACTTCAGATTTCTCATTTTTCAAATAGAATATTCTATCACGGTGCCCCAAAAGAAAGGTTGGTGATGTTATAGATAGATCTTGATTGGTTTATGGTCCATCTATCTCTTGAATTGTATGCAAAAGTTAAACACAAGTTTCTTCTGGACCTCAGAAACCAAAAAGCCACTACAAACTAAAGTTTAGCTAGATGGCTTATTTTTTAATTGAAGTCCCTTGGTTTGTCTGTTCAGGACACCAAAATCTTAATTTTCTGAAAGGTATTCTGAATAAGGACGGCACATATCCTTTCCAGCACTAATTCTTTAATACATGTTTTAAAAAGTCATCCAGACATTGATTATAAAGTACTTCAGGAAGAAAATCATCTATTATAATTATTTTACAGGTTCTGAATAATTTTAATTAAAAAAAAATACCAGGCTCATCATTACAGTGATCAACTAATGGTCTTAGAGCCTCAATTTTGTGTGTGTGTATCCCATTCTAGAATAGAATACCTTTTCTCTCTCAACCCAGTAAAATTATCATAAGAACTTTTTATTCTTACTAAGTTGTCAGTTATAGGTTACACACAGTCTGAAGAAATTCTGAAATGGTGTTCAGAATAAGCTGCTTTGAAATCAGAAACAGATAATGAAGAATGATGTAAAAAATAAATTAAAAAAGAAAATCAGAAACAGGACAAAAAGTTCTTTGGGAAGATGATCCAGAGATAACTTCCCCTCCTGAGGCTTGGTGAGTCGGATTTTGTAGTGACTTGAATCTGGACAATTGCACCACTTAGCTGTTTCAACTATGAACACTTCATTTTTATTTTTCTGCTTTTCAGTTTCTCTTGGCACAAGACAAATAAGGATAGTGAACTTGAACCTTACTATCTTCAAAGATTTCTCATCCTCACTGATACCATGGATACCGCTAGGATCCTAAATGCCCCAGAATCAATACAACCACCCTGGAGCTTAATGAAAACAAGGTGGTATTTCCACATTAACTCCTTTGGGGTTCTTTTGATACTTTTTGTTCCCAGTTCACCTGAATGCTCCTAAAATCTGAATGCATTAAAAAATACGAGAGCTTTATTTTTCATAGTTTTTTCTCTTTCATTAGTGATAGTATTTAATTTTCTTATAATTTTAAAAAGGCAAATTTCACTGGTGCCATGAAAGAATTCTCAGATTTACCTAGATTGTGTAGAAACTACCATCACAGCTAGCTGAAAAGTAAAAGCTTGGTTCAATGGATTTGGCTTGGTTCCCAGGCTTTCCCAGGCATTAAGCAATATCTGAAAGTTAAGTCCATCACCTCCAGAAGCTGCAAGAACTCTTTGATTCACTCTAGTGGCCTTTAGTACATTGCTCTGTAATAATAATTATGTGAATAATATGAGAGTTCATTCTCCTGCCAACGGCATGATATTTATAACTTAGGACATATCATCTCTGGGATTTTGTCAATTAAAATCAATCTAAAACCAAACTGGTTGGTTATATGGCCATTGGATGCCTGTTCTTTAAAGGAAAAAAAAAAGTAGAACTAAAAAAATTCCTCTTTTAAGTTTTATCTGTTATACAAGTATGATCAATTTTGATCTGCTATCTGAACAGTGAGGGGTGGATCATCCAATTTCAAGGGCGATATTCTCTTCTCAGGTAAGTTGAGCACCAGCCATGAAGACCCTCACTGCTATTATGCTGGGCACAGTGAGTCTGTACTTGTGGGGGAAGCTGCTAATGCCTGCCCACTGCATGGGCTGGAAAGCCACATGGAGGGTCCACATAGAAGTGAAGGGTTCAATTTGTCTCCACTTGAAGTCACAGAAGCACTTTGTAATACAGAATCAGAGAATTCTACAAAGTTCGAGAGGAGGAACTCTCTTCCAAGGTCATGTTACCCAAATCTCTCATCTCCTAATTTTATCAGTGGGAAAGGGAAGTATGAGATTTTCCTAAAGTCATCTACCTGAGCTTATCATAAGTTCCAGGCTTTTCTGAATAGCGGGCCATTGTTATCATAGCATCTCAGGGGTAGAACCTGCAGAGAAAGAAAGAACTTAAAACTGCATAGCTGTTTACGATGTTTGATCAGTGGTCTCGTATTTGCTTGACTTGATCTTATGCCTAAATTACTTTTTACAAAAATTCATGAAAAAAGTCAAAGTCAAAAGCAGCCAACTGTTAATGGGACTGTTTTCTCATCGCTGATCGAAGCCAGGATGGCTTCTAAACAACAGATTAAATTGTTTAAAATCTATATTAAAATAGTAATTCTGCTAATGTTCAAGCAGATGGAAAATAGTTAGAACATCCACTTTTGTAGTTTAAACAGATACTTCCTTTTAACATAGGTGTTTAATAATTAGGTTGTGAGGGACAGTTCGTTGAATACTCAGCCATGCCTGGTTTCTCCGATGCTTTCACAGCCAGCCTGTGCAAGCTGTGTAGGCTCACCGTAGCTAGCTCCTGTTTAGTGCCCAAAGCAGACTGCAGGAAGGATCTCGAATACCATAGTAACTTTAGAGAGGTGCCTCCTGCCTTACAGCTATCAAAAGGGTCAATTTGGGTACCAAATTACATAAGATACAGTGTCGGGGTACAGAATATAAACTGAAAAAAACCAAGGTCTCTCCTTGGGAAAACAAACAGTATATAATCTAATATCTTTAATTTTATGTACAGGAATATAATGTATGGCAACTTTGTACATGAGATACATACAGTATTTAAACATTTTACTCAACAGATAAGAATTTACAATAGCAATATAACTGACTAGCGGGCTGTCCACTGAATATACTTAAGATTAGATCTGTTTTGTTTTTTTTTTTAACAGGAAGAGAATTTAATAGTTTACAATCATAGAAACACGGACATTTAAGACAAGACTTTATAAAATAATTTATATATATCCTAGCATCTATAGAGAGGATTTGTGGATGTGTGCAATGAATGGCATATTTTAAAATTTTTAGGTAATAAAATAATTTAGAAGCAGTTCATGCAGTGGTCAAAGCAAGGGATGGCAGTTCCTTCAAGCTGTCCTCAGACCCCCACAGGCATCACTGGGGCACACAGGACAGGTCTTCTCCGACAGTGATGCGCACACAAGCTGATACCGTCCTTCCACCGGGCGGGGCAGGGTCACAACTTCTCACAGCTGTGGGAGTAGTCAGTTCACACGTAAAGTGATTTCAGGTCTGTACCGGAGTTCTAGGCAACACATCTCTAAACAAGGGAACTAACAGAATTTGCGGGTTTTCACGACTTTACTCTGATACTTCACGGAGTGGCCCCCGTGTCCAATGACGTAAACATCCAGCAGGTACGACTTTCCAGGCTGGAGACCTCTGATGGTTTCCGTGGTCACTGCCTTTTGCAGGTTTTGACTGTGGAAATATTTACAGAGCACCTTTTCCGATTTCTTCCTGGTGTCGGGTCCGAGACACTGGTTTTGCTCTCTCTTCTTCTGCTCTTCGCTGTAGTTCTCGTCCACTTCCTTTTTGTAGATGCAGAACTGGTTCCTTTCCTGAGTGCCCAGCCAAGCCACGGTGGCCGATGAGCAGGTGCGGAGCTTGTCGAAGGCCTTGATTCTGGTGTCTTCGGGGAGCGAGGGGAAAGCCTGCTTGGTGGGCCTCGTGGTGGCCAGGATTTTCAACATGGAGGCGCCTTTCTTGTTCCCCTTCAGGCGGATGAGATACTTTGCTTTGGGCTTTCCTCGGAGCTGAAACTGCCGAATGCCTTCCACGGTCTGAGTCAGGAGGAGCCGCCCATCTCTTCTCACTTGGATCTGGACAGCGTCCAGACAGGAGTGGACGAAGAAGGTGACTTTCTGATGAGAAGAGACCGGCGCAAACCGTAGAAACTTCGCTCCCTTCCTCTTGACAAACACATCTGTGACCTTCCCGTCCTTGAGCTCCACTGTCTTCTGTTTGGCCTCCTCTTTGGTCCTGGCAAACGTGCCCACGTACGCAGTGCTTGTGTTGCTGTGGCGGTTGACCACGAAGACGTCCAAGTAGTACTGCGTGTCGGGTTTCAGGTCCGACACGGTGAAGATGTTCTTGTTTCCGATGCAGATCTTCTGAATGTCCACCTTGGGCCGGGCGTACACATGCCGCCCCAGTTTGGGGGCCGGCTTGGCGAGGAAGCCACGGTCCTTCCCCAAGTTGTCTGGGGCAAAGCCAAAGTGGGCGAAGTCGAAGGGGCTGAAGTCCAGACCCGGCTTGGGCGCCTGCATGAAAGCGTCGTCGGCGCTCAGTTTGGCTTCCACAGCACACAGGCTCTTGAAGTTGTGCTCCTTGCTGATGACCACACAGTACTGGATGGGCTGTCGCAGCAGCGACGCCGTGGGGCTCGGTTTCCAGGCCAGCGTGACGGTCGTGCGTCCCAGGGAGGTGACATCAACTCTGGGGTCATAAGGCAGTTCGGGGTAGGGCTGATCTGACTCCGGGGTGGTGGTGGCATAGACTTTGAAGTGAGTGTCTTTCTCCGTGGAGAGCAGCTCCAGCTGATACAAACCAGACGGGGAACTGGAAGACAGGAAATACTCCACGTCATTGCCCTTGTAGGAAAACAGCTCTGTGCCCTCCTCGTTTATGATCTGCTGCGTCTGCTGCTCCAGAGGCTCTGGGTCTCCTGGAAGACACAAGAGAAACAGAGGCTACGGTCAGCACGTGCCTTCACTCGTCAACCTCCAACATCCTCTGCCTTTCAAAGGAGCTCCCTTTGTCTCCATTAGAAAAATAATGCTGGTGCCTGGCAGAAGATGAGGAAATAGTAAGAGGAACGAGATAAGAGATCCTCCATCCGTCATGATCCAGAGATGGTCCTTTATTAATATTTGGGTTTATTGCCATCCAGTCTTTACTTTTGTGTATTTGCATGCCATTGATAATCTCTTTCAGTTTTCTCTGTAACTTAACATCTATTCTCAGGCCTTTGTTCCTAGCAGACCTCCCCTTTTTGAATCCTGCTTTTTTCACTTAATTGTCCATCATCAAAATAATAGCACAGGCCAGCTTTTGACCATCATAAAAAAAAAGGGGGGGGCTCATCTGTGTATGAGACTTTTCTGAGTTTAAATGATGTCTTCATAATAGACTCCAGTTAGTGCAAAATCTAGGTCAAAGACCTTCTAGAGATAAGTCCCGTGGTCCATCTGCTTAAGGAATGAATGCTAGGATTTTGCATTTGGCCAGCCAGGTATTTCACTAATTTCACTTTGGTTAGTAGGACTGGAGAGTCTCATTATAATACAGACCATGAAGCAGCAGTAAGAGCAGCTCATTTTCAATGCATAGGACATGCGCTTAGGCATAATATGGGAAAAGTAAGGAAGCCAAGTAATTTTTCCATCTTTTATTACTTTAGCGCCAGCTAATAAACAGATACCAGTGTGTAGAGGTTTCCGAGAATGGGAGGAAAACCGGGTGGGCAGAGTGAGAAGGAACCCATTCCGGGTTTCCCCGCAGGTCGGCAATGAGGGACGCAGTGCCACAATGCTGGTCTCTGAAATCATCGCCCTCATCACGGGCTACTCGTCTCGTCTCTTCCAGCCCTAGGGGCCTCTGCATGTGTGTCCAGAGTTTTCCCAGTTGCAGATCCCTCCTCACTGTGACCTCTGCAGCCTGCAAGCCTCCCTGCAGGGGACCAGCTGTCAACTTCCCCTTGAAGCACTGACGCCTCCAGCCCTTCAGGGCTCCACTGGACTCTCCTCATTTCCGTGTATCTTGTAACTCACATCCCAGTATCTGCATCTTCTCTTTTTAGTTAATTTTTGTAAGTGCACCTTTCTAAGTTAGCAGCTATGTGCAATGTAATGTATAAGTTCACCCTAAAAAATTAATTCTATCCCTCATCATACAGTTGATTCCTTTTACCTGATTTACCTACCCACCACTTTCCCCCTTCCTTTCTGCTGACTACTCATTTGGCCTCAGAGTCTAACAGCTTGTTTTATTTAGCTCATTTGTTTGTTTCTGTATGCATCACATACAAGTGAGATCATATGGTGTTTCTCTTTCTCCGTCTGACTTAATTCACTAAACATAACACTCTTTTGGTCCATTCATGTTGCAAATAACTGGATTTCATCCTGTTGTTTATAGAGCAGAGTAGTAGTCCACTATGTATATATGCCAACGTCCCATTTATCCCGTCATGTCCCTGGGCACTTAGATTGTTTCCAGTTCTTGGCTATCATGAAGAATGCCGTCGTGAACAGGGGCCACGTATGTCTCTTTATTTGCATTCCTACCCATTCCTTCTCCTGAGTTTCTTTTCACATTGGACTTTCAGTGATGCTAAATGCTCTTTTTTGACACCCCCCCTTTGTTTCCACAATTTCTTATTAAGAGCTAAATGCTCTTTTTTGACACCCCCCCCCCAATGTTTCCACATTGGTTACATAGTATAATCCAATAGGTCAGTCCCATATTCTGGACTACACCTGAGAGCAATTCAATCAGTACCTCTCAGGGAAGGATCCAAGTGCCAGTAGTTTTTAAAGCCCCCCAAAGTAATTCCAATGGTCAGGCACATGGCAAAAAGGGCCCGAGGCTAGTCCAAACCTTTCCCCTCCCTCTCCCTTCTCACTCCCCAGAGTTTACCACAACTACCGCCATCTGATGCCTTCCTTACCCCCTTCATTTCCACCCAGCCTCCAGCCGTACATACACACCTGTGCTATTTTTGTTACTAGAAGGATGCATTCTTAAATAATATTCACTCCAGTAAAATGGTTAATAACACATTCATACATTCAGGTTTCTCCTTGGTGGCTTAAGAGTTAAGTTTCAGAGCTGTCACTGCTATAGCCTGAGTTCGATACCCAGCAAGGGAGGTGACCCACATGGTGCAGCAGACCTTTCCTGTCTCGCCCACTGCTCCCCTCAGCACTGTATTTCAGTCGATCCACCTGTTCTGCTCCCCACTCTGTCTCTGGTGAAGCCTCTCACCCCTCTGCCCCATACTGCTGACCTATCCCCCTACCTCTTCTAAGCAAAAATAAAATAAATTCATACATTCATAATCCTCATGGAATTCACTAATTCTGCTTCCTGCTACAAGAGGCTCTACATTTCCCAAGCCTCTCAGACTGGGGTTCAGTGGTCTGGGGCAGACACGCCAGGGCTCACCTGAGCCTTCCCCACTCTCCTCTGGCAGCTCCTGCAGGGTCAGCTTCCACTCCAAAGGTGCATCGCAGGGAGTGACTGTGACAGACAATGGAGTATTGTCTTCTTCAACCACAAAGAAATACCTGTGGGAAAGCGGACCAGTTCAGAGGGAGATCACACATTTGAACATTTACAATCAAGACTTACAGGGAAAACTACTTGGTTATTGTTTATTCATTTCACAGGGAGTAACACTGTCTGTCTAACACAAATCATGAGATGGTCATCATTAACTGTGCAAGTCCACTAACTGAAGGTTCTCAAATCACATGTGCCGGCAACACTGTAAAACAATAAAGAGACATTGAACCAAAATCTTGACTTAAGAATTAATACTCTCTGTAGAGTGTTAGTTAACACAAGCCCTGCCACTGAGGAGGAGGAACGGAGGGAGGCAGATGGGGTGTGGACAAGGTGGTCTGGTGGAGGAAAGTAAAAAAGATACAAACATTTTTTAAGAATAAACATATTTCCTAAATGATGATTAGACACCCCTATCCAAATATTAAGAATAGCAGAACAATGAATAAAAGTCACATGTGGAAAGATGTGAATGTGGTGTTATTTTGCTAGAAACCAACATGCATTTAGACTGGTATCTTCAGAAATAGTTGTTGGAACTTAATTATAGAAAAAGCAATTTTTATAGGGCCACATACCTGTAAATTCTTGCTTAGACTTACTTTGCAATGGGCTTATGTTAAATAACAACCCACAAAGGGTACTGATTCCTAAGTGATAATCGTTTTGCTTCTAGCCAGGCCAGAGTTACTTACTTGATCCAAAGCAAACAAGATACAAGTGTACCCCTGTGGATACAATCGACTACCTGGGAATCTCTTCTCAAATCCCTCCATACCCACTGCTAACAGTCTGTCCAACTTGAGACATAGCCTTCTGTTGGCAGGTAAATGAGGGTACACTGAGATCCCCGAAAGCCTGCCCACTCTAAATGGGTTCTGCCATCCACTGCACAAGACAAACACAGTCTTAGTGCATAAGACCTTCAATAGAAAAGAATTTTAATACAATGGACAGAAGAAGAGAAAAGAAGGAATATAGTTAAAATTGCTTCCCCACAAAACTCCCAGTTATCCATCTTTCACATGGGCAAACAGGGCTGGCCATAGTGGGACCACTGAGGCTCAGAAGCCTGCCACAAATCTAAGGTACCTTCTGGAGGGGACCACGGGTCAGGGCAGAAGGGGCCAGGTATGTCTGGAAGGAAAGGAGCAGCTTCCAAATACAAGTCAAGATAAAGGCTCCCCAGGGGTCTCTCAGCCACATCTCTTTGAAGTGTCTCCTTCCGTGTTCCCAAGTCCCTGGTGCAAGTCCAAGGCCAAGAAGCAAGCACAGCTTCACATGTCTCCCTGCTCCTAGTGCCTTCTCCAGTCTTCTTCTTCCGTTTTCCCTTCCTTTCCTCCCCAGTCCGTTTTTAGCTTTGCCTTGCTGCTCGGCTCCTTCCTTACGTGGGACAGGGTCCCTGGAGTCTCCCCTTGCTTTGGATACCACACTCTTAGAATTTCACTCCATCAGTCTCCTCTGTGGCTCCTCCTCAGCTCCCTGGCCCCCACCACGAGGTACACAAGGGACTGTACTTGCATTTCTGTGTCCCCCTATGTGACCGCACCCAGGCTTGAGGCTCAAACACCTTCCAGTTTAACCGCTCCCAAACAGAAACAGCCAGCCTGAATGCTTACCTAGATTCTAGATACAACTATCTACCTGCTATGTTATTTATGTGAATTAAAGATAAAATCTCAAGGATAGTTAGATCAAGAGTTTATACATAATCAAAGTAAGAATTATATATAACCAGGGAAGAAACCCAGCAGAGTTCCTCCTTGAAGCTATGGCAATAAACACAAGTTTGAATTCATCTTACATAGGGAGGATAGTGAGGCACTGACATTAAGAATGTAATTATGGGCTCTCCCTAGTGGCACGAGTTAAAGCACTGCATTATGAAGCTCTCCAAAGCCACTGCAGCATGAATTTGATCCCCAGCCAGGGAAGTGACCCCTATGGTGCGGCAACCTCTCCTGACCCGCCCTCTGCTCCCCTCAACAATGTACTTTGTCAATTTGCCTGTTCTGCTCCCCACTCTGTCTCTGGTGAATCCTTTCACCCACCACACCACTGGCCTGTACCCCAGTTCTGTAAGCATAAATAAATAAATCTTTAAAAAAAATTTAATTATTCTTGATAGGAGGGGCTTCTAGTTCTAAGTTGTTCTGACCTAAAGATGGGATGATCTTTAGAAAAAGGCAGGATGTTAACATTTTTTTCCTTGTTAATGAGTGCACTGTAGAAATGCAAAGAATGGGTATCCAGTGTTAAATCTTTTCTTAACTCTTTACCTTCAAGCACAGGATAAGCCTGTGAACATGGGTTTGAGATTTTGGTGGCCAAAATAGGATCAGAGTCCCCAGAAATTTTATATTGTGATTAAACATACAAATTAGAGAATTTAAAACTTAAGATCTCTATTCCAAACTTCTGATTGCCCCAAACCAGCTTCTCCTGCAACCTATCCTTTCTCAGGTATGACAAACCCCCAGCCCTTTTGGGGTATTGTTTTCTTTGTTGAAATATCCCTCTTTGCTCTTATATCCATCCATCCATCCATCCATCCATCCATCCATCCATCCATCCATCCATCCATCCATCCTTACAGACTGGGGTACAGGCCAGAGGTGCAGGGCGGAGAGAGAATTCATCAGAGACAGAGTGGGGAGCAGAACAGGCTGATCGACGAAATACACTGCTGGGGGTAACAGAAGGCAGGTCAGGAGAGGTCTGCCGCGCCATGTAGATCACCTCGGGGGCCTCACACTAAAGCTGTGGCTACCTTGCAGTGCTGTGTCCTAACCCACTGTGCCACCAGGGGAGGGCCCTGCTCTTACTCATATGTAAATGTCACTTCTTTGAGGCTGCCTTTTCTGACTCCTCATTTTCTCTTAAATATTCTCAGTGTCCTGTACTTTTCCTTTTAGTTACTTATTGGAATTTGTGACTTTGTACTTGGCACTTTTTTCTTTAATTAATGCTGGTGTCTCTACAAGAGCCCGTGAAGGTTTCATTTTCCATGTCATTGTATTCCCAGTAGTCTGCACGCAATTCTACATATAGTTGATACTTGATAAACACGTTGGCATGAATGAGTGACTCAACCAATGATGGAATCCAAACACTCTACTGCCCAACCTATTATTCTAGCCTCAGAATACTTACACCTCACATCAGTTTCTATCTGACCATACAGAATCTGAATGGAAAGATACAAACATGTTTCTACATCACCATTCAAAGATAAGTTAGGAGATTAAGAGTGAGGCAAAGTAGGGGAGGATGAATTAAATGAAGACTCAAAAAAAACCAAAACAACTTGCTATAAAATGGTAGCCAATCATCTAGACAAAAGAACTAGATGACTACGTTGTTCACTGTATGGAATACATTAGGTACCATAGGTATCCATCAAGGCAGATGTCAGATGGATGAATTTTCAACTCTGCACTTTCTAAAGAGTAGAATTTTGTTCCCGTTGGCAGACATCTGCCTCCCTCTGTTCTCATTTCAAACAAGTAGTGTATTTGCCAGAGTTAAGTAACTGTGTGTCAGTAACTTAAATACAGGTCACAGGCAAACAATAACAAATGAAGCAATGTTTGCATTCCACTAGGTATTCATTATATATATAAAACAGCAGGGAGTTCCTCTAAGTCAACATCTTCATATGGAAGCACTTATGATAGGGGGGAAAGATCATCTGAGTAAACCTTAACAATCTGACAAACATATTGTCTTCCATGCACGGAGCTCTTGGACGTGAGTGGCCCCCAGAAGCATCAGGGCATCATCATCTATGTCCCCAGACACCTACTCACCAGGGAGGGAGACAGATGTCATGAATATGCCCCCAATTACAATGCCAAGGCTGAGACCAATATTTCATGAACTCCTTAGCCTTTGGAGTTTAAGGATGACCATAAGAATAATTAAGGAA
The DNA here is from genome assembly GCF_000260355.1 of Condylura cristata. Taxonomy (NCBI): domain Eukaryota; kingdom Metazoa; phylum Chordata; class Mammalia; order Eulipotyphla; family Talpidae; genus Condylura; species Condylura cristata. Next base: position 10,472,545 of record NW_004567122.1, read on the forward strand.
TGTGTCAGTTTTTTTCTGTCTGTTGTGACTAAATGTTATCTACAATCTTATTAGTTGTAGTACAGACAGTGCCTATGGGTGTCTCAATGGGCTCTTTACACCCCTGGAAATGTTACTTCTATTGTGGCTGCAAATCCTAATGAGTGTCAATTAGCATCTCATCCAACTGTAGATACTGAAACCCTCAGTCACTCTTTTTGTGTGTGAGAGAGAAAAGTCAAAGAGAATACACAAATGAAAGAAACCAAAGCAAGGGAGGGAAGGAGCAAGTCTTGACTGCTTTGTAATGCCTTGTAACAAAAACATGTCTTTTTAAAGGCAAAAAAAAAAAAATGTAATTTTTTAAGACCACCCTTAGAACCAAAACTTATTTAATTTTTAAGAAGAGCAAGGATAAATTATATATGTGATTGATAGAAGTATTCAAGGTGGGATGTTGCATTTAAAAAATACTGCAAAGCAAGTGCACAAGTGTATCTGGGCAAATGAAGTAAATTTTTAAAAATATTTATTTATACACACAGAACTGGGGTACAGGCCAGAGGTGCGGGAGGTGAGAGGATTCACCAGAGGCAGAGTGGGGAGCAGAACAGGCAGATTGACAGAGTACACTGCTAAGGGGAGCAGTGGGTGAGACAGGAGAGGTCTGCCACGCCATGTGGGTCACCTCCCTGGCCGGGGATCGAACTCATGCTGAAGCAAGCAGTGGCTAACTTCAAAGTGCTATGCTTTAACCTGTTGTGCCACCAGGGAGGGCCTGCAATTAAAGTAATTTTTAAAACCTTTGAGTGACTCAAAAACTTCAAGACACAAAATAATACGAAAAGCAAAACGTGCTCAGCAAGAATTCTGCTCACTTGAATTCAAGACTCACTTGAATTTTTGGGACTGACTACTCTGTTCTGTCTCGTGTTCACAAACTTAGCCCTAGTAAGTGCCAGGCCTTCAAGTTCTTCCATTCAGTGTCATCTCTGCTATGTGACTTCACTTTTTCAAATGTCTTGAGAGTGTCATAGCTATTTTACATGCTATTTATATTTATATTTACATAAATATAATACATTTATATTAGTCAGTTCCTAATCTCATACATTTATTCAAGCAAGTCATTTCATGCAGAAAGTGCTCAACTGATAACTAAGTTACAGGCTATCTCAATCAAAACAGGAAAAGTGACCACCTACTCATCACACAGGAACCAGATGGTAATGGGGCTGGGCCAGGAACTGGAGGAGGTTCAGAGATTCCATCATTACTGATGTCATAGGGACAGTGAGGAACAAACTCTGGGCCAGTGACTGATGTCCTGAACAAATCCCGTAAGATCTTCATGCCCACAAGATCTCAAGTACCTTGGAATACAAATCCCAGTTTCCCATGACCTGGACTTCCCGAGTGGGGTACAGCTGAGAAGGAGGAAGGTGGATATACAAACTGAGGTGGCGTGAAGAGGAAGGAGAGACCCACAGGTAAGAGACACCAGGGGAGGCTGTTCCTGGCCCTGGATCCTGGCAGCTTTACTATTTTTGGCAGAAAGAATTGCAGCCTTTACCTTGATCTTGTGGTAGATTATAAAGTACACTTTGAGCTTGGATCTCTCCTGCCCCTTTCCTCTAGGACCTGCCTAGTGTCCTTTCTATTGGCATCCACTGGGAGATGCCTTGGACTAGTGGTAAGCTTTTAGACCTCAGCCCTCAGCTCACACTTTGTTTTAAGCCTGTTTTGGGAGGGCATTTGTCCACAAGAGGATGGATAATTTTCAGAGTTTGATGGCAGTGGGGGGTGAGGGGGAGACTATTATTTAAAATCCTTTCTTTTCTGTATTTCTTTGCACACCATTGAAAAACCTTTGTGCATATTAAAATACTGCTTTTCTTTGCCTTTGATGGCTATACATAGATGGCTATACCCTTTAGGAAGGATAAAATGGGATTTTTTTTTTCCTTTACAGGCTGGGGTGACTGAGTACCCCCTCAGTTTCACCAGGTTTCGACTGCTGTAACTGTTAACACGAACCGAGTTGACAAGAGAAAGATGACCTAATGATGTGATGATACACCTGCTTTGGAAAATGGATTATTGGTGATGCGTGAGTGTTTTATCCTGTTGGATGCCAAAGGCTAAAAGGAATTTTTTTTTTAAATATAATTATCTATATCTCAATGCTATGTTCTACCCTTACAAAGGTAGTATGAGGCTTGAGCACTGCAAAGGAAGTAACTTTATATATATTTGTAATTTTTAAAGGTTAAAATAACTAGAAGTATTATGTGAACCCAGTAATGTTGCTGTTGGAGGAACCATAAATGAATAATATCCATTTTTATTATCATTTGGCATGATTCTCTCAGAATCTGATCATATTAATCAGATCAGAATCTGATCAAACAAATATTATCCTTATAAGACCTAATAAGACCCTTGAAAATCTCCTATGCAATCAATTAACTGAATTTTAATTCTATAAAGTCCTTCTTAGAAATCCCCTACCGTCCAGAATATATGAAAATAACTACTGCAAAATGTAAGACGTCAAGGATCATGCTCTCTACCCAAAAGGAGTTCCCAGCCAGAATCAAGGAGTCTCTATTGAAAGATGAAAGTTGCATGCCACTTCTTTTTCTTACTCAGAGTAAAAAAGACAACACGATTGTGAGACTGGTTGCAAAGCACCTAGACTATGTCTGAAAGGTAACTTGCTTTTTAGAAGGAAACATCTTATAAAAGAAGAGCTGCAGGGAGAATACCTCTTAGGTGTGTCTCTGAAGAGATAACTGCTAATTTCAGCTCCATCTGGAATTACTGAGGAATCGTGGAAAAATGCCTTGTCTCGGATCTGCATCTGAAAAAGCTCCTCGTCTCGAGTGGGTAACTTCTGGGTCCTTGAGCTGAGTGGTAAGAGCAGCCACAGCAGACACCAGTGGAGTAGCACCATCCTGCAGGAACAGAAGTAATCACTGACGTTATTCTGTGAGCAGGCACACTCGGGCAGGGGGCAAACTTCTAGAGATACAGAAAGGTAACAAAAATTGAAAAAGTCTACCATGTATTTTAGATATACACCTGTACTCTCTTTTTACTGTGCCTGTTTTTTTATCGAGATAACCCTGGCTTACAAAACTGGGTGTGATTCACAAGTATCAGTTCTTATTATATTACGATATCATACCCACCACCACAGCACCCAAAGTCCATTGAGTACCCCCCTCGGTTCCGTACCCCCACTCTTCCACGTTGGTGGTCTCAATTCTATAGGCAGATTTCTATGGTTTGTTTTGGTTTAATTTTGCCAGTTCCTTTGCTTTACTTCTCTCTAGACCACACATGAGTGAAATCATCAGGTGTCTGTCTTTCTCCTCCTATTTCACTTAGTATCATCCTCTCCTGTTCCATCCATGCCATCACAAATGGCAAGACTTCATTCTTTCATGCACATACTCCTGAAGACAACTTTCCTTCCAAGTTTTTTTTTTTCTCAAGTTATTTCATGAGGATAAGAATGAAATGACTAGAATTTCAGATATTAAAAAGATTTTGAGGACCCTCCCTGGTGGCGCAGCGGGTTAAAGCACAGCACTAAGAAGCTAAAGCCACTTCAGCATGAGTTCGAGCCCCACCTCAGAGGTGACCATATGGCGTGGCAGACCTCTCCTGACCCGCCCGCTGCTCCCCTCAGCAGTGTACTTCGTCGATCTGCCTGTTCTGCTCCCCACTCTGTCTCTGGTAAAGCCTCTCACCGCCCCTGCACCTCTGGCCTGTACCCCAGCTCTGTATGCACAAATAACTAAAAATTTAAAAAAAAAAAAAGATTTTGAAACAATAAGACTCTTGATGAATTCCTGGGTATTCAGACAGAAAATCTCTATAATATGGCAGATGCCTATTGGGTCCTTATCGGTAAATGTGTACAAATGTCTCCAAGTTTGAAACAAAACAGAAGTCACAGAGACCTGCAGATAGCCAGAAAATTTACCACTACATATAACTGGTGATGCTAATCATAGTGTTATTCCCCATACTGATTTTCATATATCAGAGATTTTTAGAGATAATAAAGTTTCATTATCATGAGTTAACCCTAAATCACAAGATGTTATCTACCCATGTCTAATTGTTCAATATTAACAACTCTTCAACACAATGTTTATATAACATTTTTCTTTGACAATAATGGAAAGTGAATGTGGACCCCCATTCTGAGATCAAGTGGGATGACAGATAGGTTGTATATTAAAGTCCTTTGTCTGAACCTTCACTGAGATAGTGGGGCATTTTTGGCTGACTTTCATCAAAGAACCTTTAAGTAACCATGGGTCATTCTGTATAGCACTCTGCTGGGGGGGGTGCTGTCTCCCACTCTCGTACCCCCACAGGAAGGTGGAGTGGGAAAGCTCTTCTCAGGGCAAGTGCTCCTTCTAAGGATTTGGTACATTGTTTTTTCTCATAGAAAGAATCATGCAAAGAGTTGTTTTTTCTTATTTTTTTTTGACAACACACATCAAGGATGTCCAACTGTGTTTTTTCTATATTCGTCCTTTAGTGAGAAAATCAAATGCAATTATTTGTAATGATTCAAAATAAGGGTAGCCAGTTTTATTTCTAAATAGTTAAGACTATAGGGCTATGAGGTCACCTCAACTTGAAACATCATTGGACTTTAATTTTTTCATGCTTTCAAAAACAGATTTATGCAACTATTCTATTCTAAATCTATTTTTTTAAAGATTTTATCTATTTATGCATACAGAACTGGGGTACAAGCCAGAGGTACAGGGGTGGTGAGAGGTTTCACCGGAGACAGAGTGGGGAGCAGAACAGGCAGATCAACCAAGTACACTGCTGAGGGAGCAGCGGGTGGGTCAGGAGAGGTCTGCCACGCCATGTGGTCACCTCCCGGGCAGGCGGGGATCGAACTCATGTGGAAGCGGCTTTAGCTTCTTAGTGTTGTGCTTTAACCTGCTGCGCCACCAGGGAGGGCCCTCTAAATCTATTTTTAAATAACAAAATCTATTTTTGAAGGGAGTTCCCCCCGCTCCCTTAGTAGAGTGTGAGAAGTAGTTTTTTCCTAGAAGCTTGTTCAAAAAGTCCATTTTACTTTTTTCAAAGCAATTTTCTTTTTTGTCATTGTTTTTGCAGTTTTCTATACAGTATATATGAAGAGTGTTTATATATGCAGAGAGGGTTATTATGTGAAAAATGGGATAATTTACTAACCACATTACTGTAATTATTTCTCACAATAATCAAGTGAAGTAGAAACTGACCACAGAGCTCAAATATTTAGGGTCTAAAATAGTTCTCAAAAAAGTCATAACAAGTGCTAAGGTCACTGTAGTACTCTTTTCAATACCCAAGACATGGAAACAACCTAAGTAGCCAAGAAGGGATGACTGGATAAAAAAGATGTGGTTTGTAAACTCAACAAGATCCTACTCTCTGTGTTCATGGCAAATCACAAAAGGAGAGTGTTTTTTCTGGAATGTTCCAGGACTTGGATTAATCAGACTGCTGCTTTGCTCTCTTGTCTCCTTCACCTTCTTCGGCTGGCTCCCCCATCCCAGAAAGGGAACATGGAGGAGGATGGGTATCATTGAAGATGGTTTTGCAGAAAAAGCCAATGAAGAGCAATAGAGCATTTTTTAAATTTTCCATATTGAACTGATGATGAATATTTGAAAATAGCCCAACAATTTCCAGCAATTTGAATGTTTGATCTTATGGAGACTACAGTGGAGCTAATATAAGTGATCCACTGACCTTGTTTGCTCACAAACTTGTGGATACACTTGAGAATTATTAAACAGTCAAATAGCAAATGAAGAAAATATTCAAGCAAGCCTGGCTAACTTCCCAATGTATCTACACCCCTCCCCCGCCACCCCCACAACCTCCACTACCACAAAACACACTATGCCTGAAATTAAATTCAACTTGTGCATTGCAGCTGCTCTCCTGCTGTGATTGTGCAAAATTAATCTTCAATCACATTTAACTGGTCAGACAATTTATCAATCTTGATGAAGCCACTGGCTCCCTTAGTAAAAATAAAAATTTTCTATCTTAAGTTGTGTTAACAATGGTTATAAGTAAATAAATCTAATGAATATCACACTATTTAAAAATATTTTTTAAATGAATTTAGTCATGAATTCTAATTGGAAACCTTGTCTTAAGAGTAGAAAAATAGTTTAAGTCACTAAAAATGTGCTCTTGATAATGAGACTTCTGTTTAGTTACCCTGCTTCACTAACATAAGAAATTTGCAAATCTGGTAAATAGAATGTTCTTTTAGGTTTTCCTGTAACTCTCTCTGAATAGAAGAGATCATAGAAATTAAAAGTTTTGCAACCTTCCCAGGAGCCAACAGGTCTACCTACAGTGAGAAATATAATCAGTGCAAATTCCTCCTTGCTATTACGCCAGCCATCAAGGAAGATCCTAGATGTTCCTAGAACATATGTGTAAAAAAATGTCTATATCTTATATGCAGTACATCGTATAAAACCTAGTAAGATCAGATTCATCAGCATGTATATTCCATACAAAGTATACAATTAAAAAAAAACTGTCATCAAAATACACTTAAAACTATCACCACACCGATCACAAGAAGGCTGCAAAGAGTAAATACACTCAGTGACTGAAAAGAAGGGTGGGCATCCTGACTTTACTTAAGGCAAATGCATCTGGAATAAATGAAATCTAATGTTTAATTACAGAGAGTGGAAAGTGCATGAGTATAATTTAGTGAGGATAATTTCAAGAAATGGCCTGCCACAGAGATTTCTGTTATTTTCTTTTCCTTTTTAAGTGCAAATATTTAGTCTTTTAACTTCTATTTTTAAACTCAAGGGCATTTGTTTTTGTTTGAATCATCCATGCCACATCTGATAATAAATCTGAAGCATTAGATCTGGCTGTAAAGGAAAAAAAAAAAAAAAACAAAGCCCTGATCGGGAGAAAGGCCCCTGGTCTCTGCAGGGCAGAGGGGGTCTGTCTGGGTAGTTCCATAGCAGAATGACCTGCTGAGACAAAATGTCTCAAGGTACAAAGTTAGCAATAAAAAAAAGCTCAAGTCCAGAAGCTGTTTTCTTGTGTTTTGCAGTGAAAATGTTAACTGAAATGAGCTGGGTATTCTTCTACACACAGAAACATCCTCAGCCATGGTTCAACACTAGCAGGAAATAGACCACCTTGTGACCTGGTAGGTTTCTATATTAGAAAAGTGTGAAACCAAGCAGGTGGAGGTGCAGACACACAGCCACCCCGGTAGCAAGGTCTGTAGGCACAAGTCCATGGTCTGGCATAGCAGAGGTAGCTCTGGGCACAAAACCCACCAACCACGGCGAAAATGCTCACTGCGGGCTGCCACTGCAGAGTGGAATGCTGGTCAAGGGGTTTAGAGTTCACTGTGTCAGTAACCTCTGGGGTAGGGAACTTCACAGGCACTTCAACTGCCATACCACCTCATCCATCACACCTTTCAAGGATCAGCATCTTTCATTCTGAACAGAAATGCAACTAGTACAAAAAAAGCAATGTAAAAGTGAAGTATGTCAAAGAGCTCAATAAAAATTCCATTCTGTCATCCCCATCCCTCTGAGATTCAGGGTGTACAGTTCCCAGCTGGGCCAGGACCAAGGTGCTCAGGCATCAAAGATGGCCAAAGATGGCTACGTCCACAGGAGAACAGCTTGGAAAAGGAGCATATTTTAAAGGAAGTAACCAAGTTTTCCCACCATCATGATGTCAATGTAAAGAATAATGAAATGACTGAGACGGCCAAAATAAGTGGTCTACAGAGAGGAGTCATCTTTGATCCAGGGTGCCAGACCCATTCTACTGGAGGAAGGAACTGCTCTCTTTAAAGTGCATCTGATGGGAGATTAGAAGATACGATGGCATTCCAAAATCACTGAGAGAATCAGGGAAAGTTAAACTGTCAGAAAATATCGAATATCTTCTGCCTATTAAAAAAAAAAAACATATCTGTTGCATTTGCAACCAAGATAGCTGGGATAATTCCCACTATCTTAGGAGAAGCTAATGGTTCCTGGAATAATGAAATCCCCAGAGGGAGGAATAACATGCTTGGTTGCTTTTCTTGCTTTAGTTTGGCAACTAAGCCTTATTTCCTGTTGAACTGCAACAAAATGAAAATGACTTCCTGTGCAATGTTCCCCGAAGCAGGGAGCAAATTGCATTGCTGTCCTCTGCTGAACATGGCAGCAGGCCAGAAGCATATAGTAACACACAGTGATCTAGATGGTGCAATGGGAGTTGTCAGGTTCAACAGATATGGAATCCCTGTGGTATGTACCCTCAAAACCCACTAAAAATATAAAGATATTTGATATGGATTCATACTGTCTGGCTGTTTACCATCAGGCTTAATGGATACTAACTATACATACGTCAAAGTAGACTGCAATGTGGGATAATATCGACCAGAGAGAAATGGCAGTTGGGATCCTAACTGTTAAAGAGAGTTGAGGTGGAACAATCACCAAGAGGTCATAAATACAGAGCAGAATGCAGAGATGAAGGAGGATAGGAGAGGAGAGGAGATCTGGAGAAGGGAGAAGGAGGTGGGGTGGTCCAGGAACTGTGACACCCCAGTACAATTATAACCAGTAATAGTTAAAACAGGTGTTAACTGTGCATCTATCTTCTATGTGCTGCATCCAGCAGCAGTTGCCTGTAATCCAAAACATCTTCTCTCCTCCAGGTATTCTCGATCTGATAAGAAGTGATGGAGAAAATATTCTTCTGCAGAGATGAAGACATCAATTATGAAGGTTGTAAAAGCAAATTCGATCTTGATAAAGAATGGCACAACTTAGAAAATGAAAGGATGATGGTCTAATGTTTACAGCCTGCTTCTTAACAACTGCTGAAATTCCTAGGCAGAGCCTATCAGGGTCTAAGGTCACAGAGGAAGGCTACTTTTTCAGAGATGGCCATTTGTACTGTGTCTCTTCCCCATACCAAATTCCCTCCACTCTCTTTCCACATCCAAGTTAGGAAGCATGACTCCGTGGAAAAATCATGGAGAATGAAGACACCTCCTCTGTAGGCAGAGAACTGACAATGTGGATCCCTTTTTGGGCCAGGAGTTTGCCAAGGAGTCCTGCAGTTTGAACCCTTGAGAGACCTGGGTTAGTTTATCATTTCTTACCAAAGGTAGAAGCATAAGACTGAAATGAAGTTTCTTAGGGATATACACAGCAACTTGAGCTCCTCTCTGTGTAAAATTCTGACAGAAATCACAGAATAAGAAAGAAAAGGACAGAACAGAAGAATGATCAGCCTACATCGATAGAAGCATGCCCCTCCATTTCAAGCCCTGAATAGGTACCGTTGCCACTTAACTTGGGAGAGTTTGTCACTCATGCGGTGACAGCACGGAAGAATTCTGTTGATTCTTTTTAGGAAGTAAAACCAGTTCCCTTGGAAAAAACCATTAAGGCACCAGAGGTGACTTGCTGTTTACTTACTGGGGATGGGGACGATGGCAATTTCGTGACCGTTACCTCGTTTTATAGTTATTTTAGCCAGAAAGGGAACTTTGCTGTAAAATACATCAGAGCTCTTAGGATACAACAACTAAATATAGTCCCAAAAGTTGGAAATCTAGAGAATAAGCATTTGCCAAGCAGTGATTCTATAATGCAAACTGAAGTGGGTGATAGACTAAAAGGAAATATCCTAGGAACTCATAATCTACTTTAAAAGACAAAATCTGTGTACCCAGGCAACAGAGTTGATAAACGGCAGGATATTCACTTTATTCACTCAACCTACATGGAATGAGGTTCTTGCTACATGCCAGGTCCCTCTCCTCTGGGGAGAGGGAAGATCTCAGGAGGTCAGATAAGTGGAGGCAGCCCACAGTGCATACTCAGACATATCAAAAGGAAAATGCCAGAGGGTCAAAACAGATGGAATTGCCTGAGAGAGAGTGTGGTGACAGCCATATTTGATGCAATATTTAGAGAAGCTTTCTGGGAGGAAATGCAATTCACGGTGACATAGGAACCAGAGGCAGCCACGGAAGTCAGGGAAGTGAATGTCAGGGGCAAGAACATTCTGGGCAGAGGACAGCTGGTGCAGAGAGACTAAGAGGGGGGGCAAGCATGAAGAGCTGATGAATGTCCCGTAGAATGGACTTGGTAAAGGTTGAGTGTGAGCAAAGGGCAGGTCACACAGAGCTTTCATAGAATCTGGAGGAGGTTGGAGCCTCTTCTGAGACAGAAGGACTTGCTAAGCAGGTATGATTCCTGACCTGATCCATATTATTTTTAGGTGTAGAAAATGGATCTTCAGGAAGAGATCATTGCAAAATTAAAAAGCAACCTCATTGTTCTAAGAGTGAAATGGTTAGGTGAAGGTGACTGTGACCTATGGGAGACGATAATGCCGTCTCCCTTCTCTTCAGCTTTCCAGAAGAGATGGAGAGCCATGGAGGGGGGTGGGGGCTCGGGTGTGTTTTATGGGCAGGGCCCCAGAAGGTGCATGCGACCAGGAAGTGGGACATGAGAAAGCAAAGACAGCACTTTGACTAGGAACACTGGTAAAGTAAGAAAGAGAGAACATAAATAATAAAGAGAGGAAAGCAATCAGGGAAGTGAAGCTAGTTGAACAGAATTTCTAGTGGTATCAAATAGTTTACGAATTGCTTCAAGTTTCTATGCAGTTTGTACAGCTAGTTCTCTGGTTACATCTATGTTAACGGAAACACAAGAGAACACTGGCCAGGATTGGAAGTCAAAGATGAATGGTTTGAAAAAACAAAATGGAGATACCAATTCCTATCATAGGAAATGGGATTTGGGGCACACAGGGAAGGTCGATGACCTGTACTGGGGAAAGGCAGTAAGGATACACACACCACACAATTATGCTACCTGACCCACACACTCCACACAGACCATACCACACAGGCTCTACCACACACACAACCAGGAGATACTTATTTGTGCCTGGACTTTGAGTGATGGATGCAAAATATTAGACCAACTAATTTGCCTAAGTACCCAGAGGTGGAAAAAGTCCCATGTCTTATTTTAGTTCTCTTGAAGGGTTGTTTCTGAGAAGTAAGCAAGAAGCTAAGAGGCCGGTGTTAAAATTATGAAGGAAATTTCGAAGGAAAGCCTGCATTTTGGCATGAAGTGGCCAGATGACTTTCTCAGCTGTGTCCAAATGGAGAACCTAAATAAACTGCTAACAGATCAGTAACGCTGAGAGAGGATGAATCCTCCAGGTGATATGAAAACCTGAGATTCTGGACTGAACAGGTGTGGGCAAGGGAGAGGCAGAGATGAGCTCCGTGAGGCAAAGTCTAAAAGGGGACTGTCTGCAGTCACGAAGACAGGCCGGAAGCAGCAGGCCAGAGACAGCAAAGGGCTGACCAGCAGGGTCATGACACGGGGCCCCTTTGAAGAGAAAGGCAGCGCCCATCCTGCCATGTTGTAATATATTAAGTGTTCACTAAATACTGACTGGCTGGTGGTGCACACTGATTATCCTTCTTCAAAACTGAGATCGTTACGGCTGTTGCTACAAGGACAAAATGCAAAGACAAAACCAAAGCAAAACAAAAGGCAGAAGCAAACACTTGTTAAAAAAAAAAACAAAAAACCAACCCGGTCACTCACGGGTCAACAGTGACCCCAGTCCTTCTTACCCACTTTCCACCAATCTCAGGCCACACGAAGCCACCTCTCAAAAGCTCTTGAGCTCCAAGGGGCTTTTTTGATTCCATTTACCATGCTAAGAAAACCTGGCACTTAAATGATTCAAGTTCAAAGATAGCCCTGTTCTTGTGACAAAACCTGGTTTAAAAAATGCTTTGGTAATGCTGCCAGCTGCGTCTGCACAACACATGGGCTGAGTCTTCCATAAAGTTTTGATCAAAGAAACCTTTGGGCTTCCAGCCCTGCAAGATGGAGCAATGCCCATCACCAAGGCAGTGACAGCAGAACCTTCCCTGACAGTCAGATGGGACTGCAGAGTTTACCAGCTGAGGGCACAGCAGCGAACAAGGTGTGAGCAGCCTTTGCTTTAGAGACCTTGGAGGGCTGTGGTTCTGGCCTCACACTTCAGTGGGTTAGAGAGATGATGAAGTCCACAGTGCCACAAAAGGGTTCCAGAGAGCAGCACCCTATGAGGGATAGCAAACAGGCGGCCAGCCAGAAAGGAGCTCCGGGGGAGGGTCAGAGTCCTTCAAGGCTGAGTGGACAAGGAAAGCCTCTCTGAAGAATTGGTGTCTCAGCAGGGACTTGCACGAAATAGTCAGAGGGCCCTCCCTGGTGGTGCACTGCATGAAAGCCCACCACTATGAAGCTATCTGTAGCCACTGCAGCAGCAGTTCGATCCCTGGGCATGGAGCTGACCCACATGGCACAGCAGACCTCTCTGGTCTCACCCGCTGCTCCCCTCAGTAGTGGATTTCAGTAGATCCACCTGTTCTGCTCCCCACTTTGTCTCTGGTGATTCCTCTCACCGCCTCCCCCCCACCCACACACCTTTGGCCTGTACCCTAGTTCTTGTATGTATAAATAAAGAAATCTTTAAAAAAAAATAGAGTCAGAACCTTGGGACTGTAAGGGACAACGAGTAAGGAAACTGAGGAAGGCCAAGGGGAAGGATCTACTTGGTGTCCTGAAATCCACATCTGAAAATTTGCCTTAGCTAGAGTGAAGTGCAACTCTCAGCCACCCTGAGGGACACGCAGCTGACTATGGGGACTAGAAGACCAGCAATGACTGGAACAAGTGGCCAGAGTGAAGTCCAGGGTGAAAGCCAGGGCTTGGCATGATTAGTGACAGCCATGTTTGAAGCCACTGCCAGGTGTGAGGGACATTAGAAGCACTCTGGCTGGCTCAGGTGGTGCCAGGAAGTTGGAGCTCAGTAAAAACAGACTTAACTAGAGCAGTTTAGAGAGTAGAGGGAGGGGGAGTGAGGAGAAGGTGGTGAGAGAGAGAAAGAAAGGTATCTCTGGGGAGACTCTCAGTAGGACTGAGGAGTGTGGTGTTTATTTACATGGCCTGTTATCTGAGTTCTTGTCCTACACTGTCACTAAGGACTGGTATTTACTGAGCACCTACCTATTCCAAGTTCCCTGAGGACCTTGGGATGACAAGCAGAATCACATTCCTCCTCATTTGAATTATAACTATTTTTATATATTTTTTCTTTTCCCTATAAAAAAATTTGTCATGCAGCTTACATGAGTTTACACAGCAAAAGACCCTTAGACAGAAATTATTTTTTACTCCTGTTTATATTCCTTACAAAGATTTTTTAGTTCTTACATAAAATAGACATTCAGGAAAGAGATGCTTCATTATACTGCTTTCAAGACATTTTAGCAGGGAGAAAGGTAACCTGAAATCTTTCCCTTCAGAGAAAATCCCTAAAATTTGTAGTGTCTTCAAAGAAGTTTGGGTTGCTTGCCAAAGCCTCTAGGGTGATTCTTAGCTCCAGACCCATTTCCTTTGGGGTCCCGGCATCTGAGCCTCTGTGGTATGAATGGCTCAGTCATGGCTTCTTCAAGCCAGACGCTGGAGTCAGGCTGGAATGTGAACCTGGGTCCTATTCTTTCCTGAGCCAGAACCTCTGTACATCGTGGCTGTGCCAGATAATATACCTGCTCTGTAAACCTCAATTTCTGTGTTTATTGACTGAAAGATACCAGGAGTTCCTGGTGAGGTTGCTGAAGGAATACCTGAAACGCTGCAAGAAAATGCAGTACATGTTAGCTGGTAAAGATGTGGGAAAAAAGGAAGCCTCATGCACTGTTGGTGGGAGTGTAAACTGGTATAGCCATGACTGAAAAACAGTAAGGAGGTTCTTCAACCATATCTAGCTATCTACTGGAAGAATATGAAAATACTAATTCAAAAATACATATGTATTCTTATATTTACTACAGCACTATTCACAACAGCAAGATATGGCAATAGCCGAAGTGCCCACCAATATATGAATGAGTAATGTAGAAGTGGTGTATACACAGTGGAATACTACTTAGCCATAAAAAGATGAACATGTGTCATATGTGACATGAAGATGCCTTGAAGGTATTATGCTAAATGAAATAAATGAAGAGAAAGACATATACATTAGTATCTCATCTGTGAAAAAAGGAGGAAAGCATTTTAACAAACAAAAATAAAACCTAGTCTTTACACACTAAGAGAGGAAGGATAGAGCCGGAACAGGTAGAAAGGCTGATTAGCTAATGCTTGGTGGCTGAACATTTGGTGGTGGGCATGGTGTGACAGACAGTGTTATAAACTAATGTTATCACAATAAAAAGCAAAAGAAACCCAGTATACTTCAGTAGTTTTTCAACCACACAATCCTGCCACTTATTAACCCAACAAAATTGCCATGGTGTTCAGTTTTTCAATCCCCATGTCCTATTAACTACCAAGTCTTGACAATCTTCCTGGTGTGTATTATTTAAAATTTCTTTTCTTTTCTTTTTTTAAAATATTTATTTATGCATACAGAACTGGGGTACAGACCAGAGATGCAGAAGTGGTGAGAGGATTCGCCAGTCAGAGAGGGGAGTAGAACAGGCAGACAAAGGAAGTACACTGCTGAGGGGAGCAGTGGGCGGGTCAGGAGAGGTCTGCCGCGCCATGTGGTCACCTCCAGTGCTGGGGATCAAACTCACACTGAAGCAGCTGCAGCCAGCTTCTCAGTGCTGCCATCACATGCCCATTTCTAAGTCACCATGCACAGTAATGATGATACTGTTTGCTTCATAAACACATATCATTCTTCTGCTAAAAGAAAAAAAGCCAGAGAGTTTCCAGTAAAATGGAAGGTGAAGTCCTCCGGTGTAAAACCAGAAGCCAAGCTTCAAATATTCTTTCAAAAATAACTACATGGGCCCTCCCTGGTGGCGCAGCTGGTTAAAGCACAGCACTGAGAAGCTAAAGCCACTTCAACATGAGTTTCATCCCCACCCTGGAGGTGACCACATGGCCAAGCAGACCTCTCCTAACCTGCCCACTGCTCCCCTCAGCAGTGTACTTCGTTGATCTGCCTGTTCTGCTCCCCACTCTGTCTCTGGTGAATCCTTTCACCCCCTGCACCTCTGGCCCAGTTCTGTATGCATCAATAAATAAATCTTTTTATTTATTTATTTATTGATGCATACAGATCTGGGGTACAGGCCAGAGGTGCAGGGGCTTTGTACTTTGTGAAGGTCTCTTAATCTTGTTTAGGTTATTAGCAGCTTCCTCATTTACAAAATGGAGACAATGAATCCCAGGATCCCTGCTCTTTCAAATTTAAAAATGTTTCTATTTACTGACAAGGAGTATAACCTAGCTTTTCAAACATGTTGCAAAATTGTACTCAACAGCAAGAGACACTGTTTTGACCTCTTAAAACAGGTATGAAAAGGAGATTCAGCATCAGTTTATATATGTTATATATATATATATATATATATATATATTATATGTTTGTGCCTAAGGCAGAGAGGTAAAATGAGGCTCCTATTTAGACAAAGACTAGAAGCACAGCAGACAGGTCAAAATGTTGACTTTTTAAAAAATAACCACATAAGCAGTAGGAGATGCTAAATATTCCCTTTGTTACTCTTGATACAACATATCTGAGGATCTCAATATTGTTTCACAAACAGAGCTGGATCAAAATTGGTTCAGAGGTGAGTGTGTGCAGGGTATTTAGGCAGAGGATTTAAAATGCACGTGTTGAGATGACAGAGTCAAGGATTAGGCTCAATTCCTGGAATGTTCTGCATTATTATTTCTGGCTTAAGACATGATTAAAGAACAGGACACTCAAAAGACAGACAATGCACACAGAGCCTGCAGTCCCTGCTAATGAAGAGTTTTTAGCAAATTCTGATGAAACTATATAAGCACTTAAACCTGACACAGAGGCGGTGGCACACACACTGATTCGGTCTGGGAGTTCATGGACAGTGACTTTATCCCTTTGCCCCTGAACCCTGAAGAACTAAAACCTATGGTGATGGTTAGGTGTGGTTTATCCTCCTCCTTATTGAGAGGAAAAGGCGCTTCAAAACAGCCTCTGTGCACTCAGTCCTTTGCAAATGTGAATCATCTTTTAAGTGTCAAAATGTTTGTCAATGAGGGCTGCATGTGGTGGCTGAAGTACCAACAAGGGTACGTGTGTATAAATACATCAACTGTGTGAATATGGATTTATTGTTTTGTTTTAAAGTGCTTTAAACTTTGTGAGAGTATTAGTAATATCTTATGTGCCTACCATACCTTTTGTTATTATATTGGCATCCAAGTTTATCTAATTTGGATGAAAATTATTTATTTAACAAAAAAGTTAGAACAGACTTCACTTCAAATCTTACTTGTCAAAAAGGTGATACTATAAATTGAAGAATGAACTGTATAGCATACTTACTACTAATTTAAAAGGGGATCTTACAACTCACTGATTTTTCAGTGCTGAACCTCACATCACTGTAATATCTGTCAACCAGATATTTTTCTTATTCTCATTTCTATTCCTATTCTTAATGAATTATATACTTTATTATTTCCTTTTCTAGGCAATTTACTTTTAAATGAGACATCAGACTCAACAAATAGTGTTTTACAGAATTTTAGTACCCACATTTGAATGACTGGTCAGTCAGACTAATTATAAGGAGGACTGAAGAAAGGAAAAGAGCTCTGACTTCAAGAGTTCCTGTCATGGTTATAATAAAGTGTAACACCAGTTTATCTTCGTGATTGGGGTAAATTTGTACAAATAGTGGTTGAAGGGTAGGGCACGTTTACAAAAGTATTAGCAACTGATACTCCATTTACTTTCAATGATTGCTATGGACACAACCTAAGTGCCAAAACAGATGAATGGATCAAGAAGACAGAGCACTACTCAGCCATGAAAAAAGAAACTCATGCCATTTGCAGCAACGTGGATGGAGCTAGAAGGGATTATGCTAAATGAAATATGCCAAAAAAAAAAAAAGCCTCCAAATATCAAATGGTATCACTTACATGTGAAATTAAGGGAAACCAAGCAAAAGGACAAAGACAAACTTAAAAACCAACTCTTGAAAGCTGACTGTAGAAACGAGGTACCAAGGTCGGGGAGGGAGGGTGGGTGGTGAAAAATGTGTGGGGAGAGAGCCCAGTGGACTGTGGTGGAGGCTTATGGATGCTTTTTGTTGGTCGGGGTTCTATGGGGACTATACCTAAGATGGGAAATTCTATGCTGTCAAAACACTAACAAGAATGTAAACCAATGGTACTTAATAAAAAAATGCATTCTAGAATGAGAGGTGTAAGCTTGATATAGTTACCACTTGCTAGCCCTTTAAACTTATCGTGGCAATCATTTCACAATACATGTATGTCAAGTCACTAGGTGGTCTTATATTGACTTATATAGAGTTTTATGTCAATTATATTTCAATAAGTATGAAAGTAACCTAAAAAATTAAAAGTTTCTGTTAGGTTAGATAAGTCTTTTCACTGATAGTTAATAGCAGCTCAGATTTCTTCAGAGTAGGATAACAATTTCTTCACTGGGCTCCTCTGAAGGAGAGTGATAGATATGCAAGTTCCTTATAAATAATCATAAGTCTGTAGTTACCCAATAAATTATTAGTAAATAGAATAATTTTCTCTCATACTGTGAAATTCAAATCACAGACACAACTGTAACATACATAATGAATAGCTGACAACTCTACTGAAAAACAATGAAATTTCAAATAAAAATTTTAAGATGTATTATACATTTCTATGTCAGTTTTAAGGTCAGAAAACTCTTGAAATACTGACATATGCAGAGAACACAATTGAGTATAATATCTATTGTTAACAGAAGTTATGAACTACTTACATAGGTAGCTAATACTTGTAAAGATAGTAGTAATTATTCAGAGGCTCTTTCAGTTTCTGATTCACTTTCCTTCAAGACCTCTGGCTTTGTAAGGAGTTTACTCTATATCTCTTAGAATATGCTTAAGGCCCTCCCTGATGACACAGCGGGTTAAAGCACAGCACTGAGAATCTAAAGCCGCTTCCGCATGAGTTCGATTCCCGCCTGCCCCGGAGGTGACCATATGGCGTGGCAGACCTCCCCTGGCCCGCCCACTGCTCCCCTCAGCAGTGTACTTTGTAGATCTGCCTGTTCTGCTCCCCATTCTGTCTCT
Source organism: Condylura cristata (assembly GCF_000260355.1). Classification (NCBI taxonomy): domain Eukaryota; kingdom Metazoa; phylum Chordata; class Mammalia; order Eulipotyphla; family Talpidae; genus Condylura; species Condylura cristata. The sequence continues at coordinate 10,490,741 of NW_004567122.1, forward strand.
GGTGAAGCCTCTCGCCGCCCCTGAGCCTCTGGCCTGTACCCCAGTTCTGTATGCACAAATAAATAAATCTTTAAAAAAATATATGCTTAAATACTCAGAACACACAGATGTAGATAAATATACATCTATCTATCCCTATTTATCTATATATAGACACATATTAACTTAAGGTACAGGGATGACTATGGTAGTTAAAAATGGTGGTTGAGGGCCTTCCCTGGTGGCACAGCGGGTTAAAGCACAGCACTAAGAAGCTAAGGCCACTTCTGAATGAGTTAGATCCCCGCCTGCCCCAGAGATGACCACATGGTGCAGCAGACCTGTCATGACCCACCCGCTGCTCCCCTCAGCAATGTACTTTGTCAGTCGTTCTGCTCCCTACTCTGTCTCTGGTGAATCCTCTCACCACCACCCTGCATCTCTGGCCTATACCCCAGTTCTGTATGCACAAATAAATCTTTAAAAAAAAAGTGGTGGTTTAAGGGGTACATTTCAGATATATATACACATATATATGTACACATACATACATATATATATATATATTAGTAATTTCAGAGGTCTTCTGTGCAAGGGTGACTTCTTGACAGAGCCAAAACAATGTCATATTTTTCTCAAATAATTTTTATTTTATATAAGTTATTACTCTGCCATTATATAAGTTCAATGACCATCTGCTATTTCAAATAAATGTTACTTTGTCAATAGATGTATTAAATGATATTACCAAAGTGAATTTTCCTTCTTTAAACATAAAAAGCAAGAGTAAATAGATTTTCAGGTAACTTTTTCTTGCACCATAATGAGACAGAGGATACTCCCTCATAGAGACATGCTCAGAAGCTGGGTTCCTGTTCAATACGGTTTTAGAGCAATAGGAAAAATCAACACCACTTTTCCACAAGACTAACTTTACCTTGTTTTACTTAGAAGACAAGTATTTTATACACAATAGTCACTGTATCAAACTTTGCAAAGGTAATCTCAAGTATATATATATGTATATGTGTGTGTGTGTGTGTGTGTATGTATGTGTGTGTGTGAGGCTTTCCAATTTCTCAACATCAAGATACTTGTGTTGAAGTCACACCAATTTGGAATGCAACAGGTGGGCTGCATAATTTGTAGGGCCCAGTGGAAAATGAAAATCGGTAGGACCCAATGGAGGACACCCTCATTCAAAAAAAAAATCAAGAATTTTATTAAGCATGGAGTACTTCCACATGAGGCTTACGAAGTCATTCCTGGGTTTAACTTAGACTAGTGCATAAGAACTCCAGAACCAATGTCAGAGGCTGAGAACAACGAGTAGGTATATACTAAGGTAGGCTGTCCACAGAACCCAAAGATGATCCATCCATGTATCTAACCTTCTGCCTGTCATTATGAGTCTCTTGAATGCTCTTAGCCTCTTTCCACTGTGGCTTTATCCAGCTATTAGCATCTTTGTAAACCATTAGCTGATATCAGCTTACCCTGTTTCCCAACTTACACATACACACACATATATGTATATATATAAGTGGTGACACACATTATATATATATATATATATAAAACTCGAGAGACCTTGGTGTGACTTGGGGTGGGGTGGTCTCCCCAAATCTCAGGCCATCTCTCCCTGGTCCTATCTTTTAGTTCACCATTGGTAACAGTTAATCCTACTACTGAAATTCCTACAGTATTAAATTCTATCTCCCACTTAAGGGACAATTTTATTTTTCCATAAAAATGTATTTCATCACACATTTTAGCAAACTTTGAAGGATCACCCCTAGAATGGAGATAGGGGAGATTCCAGGAGGGAAAGAGAGAAATGATTGGTATTTTTCTCAGGCTGCCAAGTGACTGCCATCACTGCTATTGGCAACAAATCTCTCTTCCATAACAGGGTACAATGACTTCTCAATCCCAATTTGAAGCTTTTGATGTCAGGGAATTTTAGTGACTGCTGTTATTTAAAATGAAATTATGTTTATTGAGTGCTATCAACGTGTGAATAGCTAGACGTGAATGATTATACACCGGTATCCTTAGGAATAAATTGTATTTATTATTTGTCTTTGCATGTATTTGATAAACACAGTAACCAAAGATGAGTCAAGTACAGTTATGTTTGAGCATGGGGTTTTTGTTTGGTTGGGACCGATAATTTAAGCAGAAACACATTTTATTACTGGAATAAAATGCAGAATGTTACACTTGGCAAAACCTAGAGCGTTAAGAGTACAGATGACCCGAACAAAAGAGAATAATCAAAACCATGTCCTAGGTCCCTATGGCTGGTGGTGGTTTACTTTGCACTACAGAGTGACATAAACTGTAAGCATCTGCACCCAGGGGCATCGGACACTGTAGCACCTAAGTCGGAGCAACTAATTCTAAATCATCAAGCACTTTTACAATAGATCTTCCCTTTGAAACTTAATATTTTCTCTCTCTCTCTCTCTTTTTAAGATTTATTTCTTTATGCATTCAGGACTGGGTACAGGCCAGAGGTGCAGGGACGGTGAGAGGATTCACCATCTATCTGAACACACAGATAGATGGAGTACACTGCTGAGGGGAGAAGCGGGCAGGTCAGAAGAGGTCTGCCGAGCCATGGAGGCCACCTCTGGGGCGGGGATCGAACTCACACTGAAGTGTCTGTGGCCAGCTTGCAGTGCTGCATCCTTACCCCTTGTGCCACCAGGAAGGGCCTGAAATATAACATTTTCAAATGAGTACTGATACGTTGTTCCTCCTCTGGTGTGCCAATCATCCAAATATGGTATTATCTATCTTCACATACAAACGTGTGTCCATAGTTTCCACATTATAACTGAAAACACAGATGTCAAAATGGTGATGTCAACAGCAAGAGCGCACACTTGACAAACTGAACGATGAATTCTCTTTTTATGATTTTTCAAAGTGATACATTGTGAGCTCTGATTTTACTCAATGTGGTGCATAAAGAACTTAGCCTCAGAGGATAAGTAGTTATGGCAATTTGTAATTGTTGATAAAACACCCACTTGAATGTGGTCCGTATTTTTTGGCTATGTCTTCAGAGTGTGGAATACGTGCTGTCTGAGCACGCAGCTGGAAGAGGGTGTTTACTCGGTTTCATGTTAGGGAGAGGAAATTTGTATCATCTACTTGAGTTGGTCTCTACTCTTTGCAATACTGGATGAAATCATTGAATGAAAAGAGACACAAATGCATGTCAGTGAGTCAATTTTTATGTGGTTATTACATTTAAAATTTCCACACTGCAAAGGCAGTGTCTGAAGTCGCCTCAAATGAGTTGATTCTAATCCTGTGTAACTGTAATCACATTTCACTGAGCTCCAAACTTTGTATTACTCCATTATTTCTGAAAATGTTTCTTCTTTTCTCATAATTATATGAAATAATTTCAAAAAAGTAACCAAGAAAGTCACTTGGTAAGGTAATGTAATACATTCTACCATACTTCTCTTTCTTACAGATTCATTTCAGAGTTTTCACAAGTGAAACTAAAAATACTTCAGAGAAATATAAGAAACGTTAAATGTGTCATGTTCAAATTTGTTACAGGAAAAAAAAAATTAACAAATGAAAACCAAAAACTATTCAACAAGTTCTATAGTAAATCTGTTTCCATAGGATCCAGAAATTATTGAGGGAATAATGACATCTAATTTTGGATATTTCTATGCTTTTCTTATAAACTTGAGGTCTGCAGACTTTAAAGTGAAGTTTAAAGCAAATCTAGCCCAGAGAGTTCTTAAAAAAATGGACATTGTAACAGGACCCTATATCCAGCTGTTCTGTGGTCAAATCTGTCTCTTTATCCCAAAGGCAAAAATCTGCAAAAACATATTGCGGGTTTTGCTTTTATTCCTTAGTGGTCAAATACCTTATTCTTAATTTTTTCAATGTAAACAATCAACACCTTTTACTTTGGACGATAAGACTATGCATCTTAATTTCCAAATATTTCAAAAAACTAAAAGCATAGACCAATTGGTTTTCAGTTTTCACTAAAATATCAAAATGCAGCAGGACAGTGTGGAAATAGCATTTGGGGGGTTAGATGGTAAGTTTAGGAAGGAAACAACCAGTAACACACCTGCTTTGGGCCCTGTCAGATTCCAGAACAGCAAGTGTCAGAAGAGATACCATGAATCTGTATACACATCCAAACTGATATAGAAAGTAAAAGAGAAATATAACTGACTTTATAGTCAACATACCACTATGTGATCCAAGAAAACATCAGCAGCTTTACTTTTTCATGTCATACTGTGTGATTCTTTTTAGCACCAATAATGAAGTATTCACAGTTTTGGTCAAAGTTAATGTGGGTGCACAAGTGCATGCAATGGGGGTGTCAATGTGCATTTGTAACACAGAGGGAAAATAAAGCAGAATTTAGCCCAACATCAAGCTTTAACTGCACAGTATTTTTAAATAGAGCATTTATATTTTGCAGGACTTTAACTTAGAAATCAGTTTTCAATACAAGACTTCAGTGAGGTTTACCCTTCAATTTTATTATTTTTATATTTTTAAGCCACTGTGTCTACTAAATGATTGTGAGTCAACAAGGGGAGAGTAAATCATATTGTTCAGGATAACTGTTCCAAAGTAAATGTTTAGTTGTTCTAGATAATGCTCCAAGGTCAAAGTAACAATCGAATGATTTTTGTAGGTCACGCTTGTCTGTGACCCAATATAGATTGTCAATGGAATATATTTTTGCCCTGGTAACTGGCTGATGGCAAAGGACCCTGTCAAGATTCAGTCATCAACAGACTGCCATACTATGGAGTGAATCTCTCTCCAAAGCAAGACCAGACAAAAAGAAAGGAAGGAAGCAAAGAAAAAAAAAGTCATAACTCTGAAGCACTGTCTGGGTGCTAGGGTCAACCATCCCATCACTGGGAAATCCAAGGATGAGCGATGAAAGTAGATGAAAGTAATTTTAATCAGCGCAAAGTAGGCAGAACTCACACCACTCCCAAGCTATGGAGCTATATAGCTCAACTGATTCACATTCTCGTTCCATTTCCGATACCTGCTCATCTGGGATATTAAAATGAAAAGTACATGCTGACCCAACAACCGTGACAATCAAAGCACAATCAGTTGTAAAACCAAAATTCTGACCTCCGAATAGACTGAACAGAATACAACAATATTTTATTTCTACCTTTCCCTCCTTTATTACAAACAACACGGTAGAAAATTACAACACATTGCACCCCCACCCCCACGCACATCCCCGCCACAGACGGAGTCTGCCCATAAACCCAGATGAGAAAACCAACGTCTAATTTCACCAGATTCAAGAAGCTGATAGTAAAAGTCCTTACATAGAGTTATCTGAAAATTTAAATTTGAAATTCGTGTTCCTTCAGTCTGGTGCTGCCAAATCCTACTTTACCACATGAATGTTCCAGAGACCCAACACATAAACCAGGGTGGGGGCTTCGTTGATGCTTAGGAGGATATTTTTCAATTATATTTTCTGGTACATCCTAAGAGATAAAAGCTGTATCTGCAAGTGATTAAAAGATGTTTTATATTCATGGTTTCATTTCTGCTGCAATAAGTGCATAATTTAAACCACGCATAATTCATACCAATTTAGGCCCATTACAGAGGTCTAGCTTTTTTTTTATGATAGTTATTAATTAAAACAGAGTTTCACTGCCATGCCTGCCTGTACCTTCAACATACAGGTTTCATATAAAACCTCCTGACATAAAAAAAATGGAAACAGAAATACAGACAAAACTGTTACATTTTCAGTGTGTGTGGTGACGATTCAAGGCGGTTCCTGGAGGTAGGAGTTTGCAGAGAAAGCACTTGCAATTTCTTTCTTGAAATGAAGAAGTAAAGGATTTTTGAGAGAAATGTGAAATAGTAATTTCTCTAACTTCTGGGACCCTCATTCCCAGTTGACCCCCCTCACCTCTCCCCCGCCTAAGAATTTAAACTCATCAGTCACTTTTAAAGGAGAACGGATGGGGTATTTTAATATAATCCTGAATATAGGTTTAGATTGAAAATGGGAATTGGGACCACAATTAATTATGTTGCCAAGTGTTTTGAACTTTAAGAAGAGAGATTGAGGCGAATGAGGGCATTTGAGAAGACTGCAGCCTTCTAAAAAGTTCGCGGATTAAAACTTTGGTAAAATGACAGTATCTTTCTGACCTCTGATTAATCCCACATGCAGAACCACTGTGAGAAATTAATACTTTTTTTGGTGTTTTCACTTTCTGAAACCACTGTAATAAGAGACCGACATAAAATCAAAACCAAATATAAACACAGTCTTCAGCTAGGGTTACAGCCTTATTATCACTCTTAATAAACAGTAATGAGTAATAACAAATACTGGCCGCCCTCAGAACACTCCGCTCTGTACACATTTACTCTGGCATCCATCACATCTTTCAGGATAATAAAACAGTTCAATCCCATCAAATCCTCACAACCGCTCCCTCGGGAGGGAGGGATGTTTTATCTCTACTGTGAGCCCGGGAGGATTTTTCTTGTTTGAAGGGGGCGGAGAATGGAGCGGGGGTCCTATTTATTTCCATTGAGGACTCCCCCGGTTCTCACAGGCGTTCAGGGACCGGGTGGGAGGAGGAGAGGAGGGGGTGCGGAGATGCCCTCCTTCAGAAAAGAAAAAGGGTTCAGGAAGCCAGGCCGGAGGAGGAGGGGTGAAGGGGGGGAGAGAGGGCACTGCAGACGGAGATCTGCAACTAGACGGAAAAAATAAAGTCTTCTTTTGTGGTCTAGCGGAATCAAAGGACGAGGAATAAACAAATGTACCCACTCAACTTGCGAAAAAAGAATTCTGTTAAAATAGATAAAATCAAACCCAGAGACATTTGCTCAGGTTCATTTCCCGCTCAAGGTCTTGGTTTCAGGGAGCCACTCGGAGCCACAGCAGGAGATGGACAGCGCCCCGAAGGGGACCGCGAGGGGAAAGCCACCTGGCCCCGGGACAGAGGTGCCCGCGGCAGACTCCGAGGGCCTGGGCGACCCGCGCGGTCTCTCTGGGATGGGGCGCGGGGACCAAGGGGGAACGAAAGGAGCGCGGTGAAGCGAAACCGCACCCTAAATCCTGCAGTTTCTCAAGTGCCCCCAAAAGAAAAGTTGGGACCGGGAACCCCTCGTCCGGATTTCTGGGTGGCGGGGTCGCGCGGCTCTCGGCGCAGAACTGAAGGGAGCTCGGACTGGAGCGAACCCCGACTCGCGCTCGGACGCGACCAGGGCGCGACGCCTTGTCGCCCCATGTGAAGCGGGAAGGCTGCTCCCTCAGTGGTTGCTCTGCTCCCCAAGAAACGCTGGGTCAGGTGCTCACCGCTCTGCTCGAAGTTTCTCTACCGAGGTTCCCTACGACGCAGAGACACAGGAGGGGTCGAGGCGGTGGGGGGTCCACGGGCGAGGCAGCTAGAGATCTCGGGGCCCCGTGCCGCGGCTCAGGGGCCGCCAGCCCGGACCCGGCGCGCGACCTGCAGGCGAGCGAGGCCCACGGGCGTTCTTGCCCCTCAGTCTCCGCCCCGCGC
>NW_004567122.1:10499434-10519635 GCF_000260355.1 Condylura cristata
CCCCGCGGGGAGCGCCCGCCGCGCTCGGCTCCCCACCCGCCGCTGGGAAGCTGAGGGAGACCCCCACCCCGACGCCGCCGCGTCTCCAAGCCCGGGGAGACCCGGTCGCGCCCCGACGCTCAGCCCGAGAGACCGGGGTGCACAATAGAGGGGGACGCAGGGTTGAGGTGGGGGCGGGGTGGGAAGACGAGTTCCACACCGAAGGTTGGAGGCGGAAAGCGGAGTGTGCAAACTGCTGGCGTGCCCCACTTTTTCACCTCCCCGCTGCCTACCACAACCTCCAGTCAGGGAGCGCTACCCCCTCGGCGCCCACCGAGCCGGCACCGTTGAAACTCAGCAGCTGTTTTAACAATTGAAAAGCGACCCTCCAGGACCAGTGAGAGACGGGCCAGAGTGTGTGAAGCCATTGAGGCTGCTAGGTAATTATGATAAGAAGTTACCTAATTAGCAACCTGGCCCGGGCAAGGGAAAACAGGGGTTGTGGGTGAGGTGGGGAGAAGGGGGGGAAGGTATGGGAGCGGGGGAGGGGAGTCCTGAGCGATTTAGTGAGCTCATGTTGGCCACCGCGAACCTAGTTTCCAGACCTGGAATTTTAAGTTTGCCGACCAAATGAAGATCTAGTGTCAATACTGGAAGCACGGAAAACACTTGCCCTCTTCTCATCGCCTCAGCGAAATGAAGATAAATGAAGGGTGTCATGGAAATCACCCTTCCCGCGGTCGTTTCAAAAACTCTGGTCTCTGGGTAGAATGCCTGCTCTCAGACTACTGCCCACTGTCCCTAGATCAGGCCACTGTCCCTGATGTTTTATGGCCCCTAGATCAGGATCCCGCAGGAGGTGCATTTAGGAAACCGTTTATATTCCACAAAAGTTTTTCAAAACCACAGATTTTTTTTTAACACTAGTGGGGACATGGAGATCACTGTGCAAGGTTATTTTTTTGCAGATGAGACAAAGAGGTGGGAAAAGGGATCCCTGGATCCGAGCCCAGAAGATCTGGAGCTGGGAGTTCTGCACCTTTGATAGGACCCAGAGTCAGTCGCCTAGGCACTCACAAACATTAAATCCCTACTGTGCAGCCGGTGTGGCTTGGTTCTGAACATTAAAGGTAAGAAGTCACACTCACCTCTTAGTTGCTCACAGCCTAGTGGGGAGCCAGAGGCATAATATTTGAGTAGCACTGTTATCAGTGTGCCTGTTCCTTAGGGCCATGGAAAAGGAAGTAGCTAACCCCCTTTTGGAAATAACTCTTGTGAGAGGTCAGTGTGGAGTTCTGAAGGATGAGGAAGAAAAGGCCAAACAAGGATGGGGAAGGGTAGAGCATTCAACAACCAGAAACAAGTGGACAAGTTAAGACAGTGTCAAAGTCCACAATGCTGCTGGGAAGAAAGCCGGGGAAGGTAGGTGCAGCTGACGTGAGCAAGACCAGGCCAGGCCATCCTGGACTGCCAAGGATCCAGAAATTTCCCACAGGTAGTGCTAAGTTGAGAAGCCATTAGGGTTTTAAGAAAGGGCAGATTTTAAGGTTTGTAAATGTCATCAGGCATGAGTTTGGAAAGTTACCTTTCATGTCATTGTAGAAGACAAAAAGAAGGCCGTTACAGTGGAGAGTTTATTTCCAGAAGAAGACATTAGGTTACAGAAGTGCCAGAGGGAGGTTGTGACGGCTTCTGGGGTATTTAGGGTACGGAGGGTGATGGGGAGGAAGAGTCGTCTAGACGGACTCCTGGGTTTCTGGCTGAAGCAAGGAGGCAGGTGATGGTACCATTTGCCAAGGGAAACAACATACAAAGAGGAGCTGTTTTAGGAAGAATGTAAACAAGTTCTGTTTTAAACTCATGTGCACTGTGTCAGCATCTGGAAGGAGAACTCTTAGGGGAGAAGAGCCCAGTCAGGGGGTTCCACCAGGAATGATCAGTATTTTTAAGTGAGATGGAGGACGGAGGCAGCCAGGAGAGACTTCGGGTAGAATGTGCAGAGCACCCACGTTCTGGGGTGTGTGGAAGAAGAGCAACATGCATGAGGAAGGTTGAGGCCAGAGCAGCAGGAAGAAGCTGACTTCACAGCAGAGTTGATGAAGCCAGGAAGGAAGGGGCTGATGGGCATGTGACCCAGACTGGCAGGTTGAAAAGCGACTGGATTCTTCCAGATCTCTTGGTGGTGACCATCCAGCAGCTGTGGTTTATGATCTGTGTAGTACTGACTGATGATAGCAGGTCCAGCCGTGGCATCTTGGGAACGGAGACTATAAGTTCATTACCTAGCAGTGTGGTCCTGAGAGGAAGAGAGTGATGAGAAAAGCAAGTTTGTAGTACTTGGTGGGATGTTTTCTCACGTGAGGCTCTTGGTCCTCGTTGCATGATGGGGAGGGGAAAGCAGACAGGGAGACCAAGGAGAATCAACTCTGTTCTTGAGGGTCTAGTTTTCTCCTCAGTGCTGTGGGGGTAACAGTGATCCCCCACAGGATGGAAGGGAGTTCACATAGACCAGTGGTTGACAGTGATTTCAAATGGCCATTAGGAAGAGTGCAAAAGACATTCATGTGACCGGCATTCAGCCTTTCATGATAGCCAGAATCTCTGGGAAAAGGTCCCGGAGGAACTCTGTCAAGGATATTTTTACAAAAGTACCTACAAGTCTCCCTGTATCGAGTATCAGGATTTGCATCTATCCATATGCATTGGGTGTCAATATACCCATCTCTGCAAAAAATAGGCTATTGGTACAAACCAGTGGCAATTGTGTGTATTTTTATCTATAACCATCTTCATTGTGTTTTGAGAGACTTGGGTGATATGCCATCTTAGATAGAACACGCATTATTTAGTCACACAGACTTGTGTGGAATTCAAGACTCTGATAATTATTTGCCACAGGACAAAGAGCTGCAGTCGTTTTCTTCTTTCCAATCTAAAAATGGAACAAATTATAGCTCACTTGGAAGATTAGGTAGTTTAACATATGCTAGTGCTAGGCAGATATTTGGTCATGTCTGGATTTATTTAAATGATGATATTCATCAATATTTAGGCAACTGGAAAAAGGAAGTCCAAAATGATTGTAAAAATCAAGAGTGGAATTCAGATCGGTTGAAGGGACCTTGTGGTTCAGTCCTAGGTGCTAAGGCGGCAGCCCTTTGGGTGTGCTCTGTGGACTGGACTCTTAGGTGTTCACGAGATGCCTTCAGGGGAGGTCCCCCAGGCCAGAGCCACACTGAGGTGTCCTTTGCACTAGTAGTGCAAGTAGTGGTGGACACGGTTGCTGGCACCTCACCAGGAACCAAGACATCGACTTTCCTAGTTGTCCCTAGAAATTTTGTGGTCATAAGTGTACTTAAAAATGTCTTTGATGGAGCAGTAAAAATTACCCATTTTATTAGTTTTCAACCCTTGACTCTGCCCTTTCAATGACTTGTGGTAAAACAGTAGCCAGGCAGAAACTTCTTTGACTGTGTCTGAAACTACAGTGTGAATTAAAACACTTCTGTCATTGAGTTGGGAGCTAAATTAGCTAGATTTTTTTTTTCCCCATGAACTATATTTTTACATGAAAGGACAACCAACAGAAAAATTACAATTATTCAGACTTGGATATTTGGCAGACTTATTTTTCTCAAATGAATGAGGTGAGTCTGTCACTTCAAGGTAAACAACTGGCACTATTTATTTTCAATGAAAAATTTGAGCTTTCAAGTAAAAAATAGAAAATTTAGAAAAATTGGTTTTGCTGCTGAAGAGTTTAACTGCGGCCCTAATAAGATTTTGATCTTTTTAATTAGTGTGGTTTGGGATTTGTATAATGATATAATGATATGGACCGACATCTGGAAGATCTGCATAACTCAGTGCTTCCAACAGACCAATAACACATGATGTTTCAAAATCATTTATAAACTAAAGACCCACTAAAAATCTAAGATAGTCCAATGAATTTAAATATGATGTAGTGTGAGCCATTAAATATAATCGAATATGAAAATTACAGTTTCATATTCATGTTACAGTTGCATTTGTAGAAACACTTGTTGAGTTTTGTTATAGCATCAAATGAGATAATCTAGAATTATTTGAAAGCTTACTAAAAAAATGTGACACTATATATACCTGCTTAACAATGGATAGTCCTTATTTCAAATAAAATTGTAACAGATTGAGGACAGAAGTGACATGAGAATTCTGCTTTCTTCTACTAAACCAGACATTGAAAAGATTTGCAAGAATAGAAAACAATACCCTGTTTCTTCAATAGGTGGTAGGTTATACTCATTATTTTTTTTTTTAAAGATTTATTTATTTATTCATACAGAACTGGGTACAGGCCAGAGATGCGGAGGGTGAGAGGATTCACCAGAGAGAGAGTGGGGAGCAGAACAGGCAGATCGACGAAGTACACTGCTGAGGGGAGCAGCGGGCGGGTCAGGAGAGGTCTGCTGGGCCATGTGGTCACCTCCGGGGCAGGTGGGGATCGAACTCATGCGGAAGTGGCTTAAGCTTCTTAGTGCTGTGCTTTAACCGCTGCGCCACCAGGGAGGGCCCTATACTCATTATTTTTAAGTGAATTAAGATGTTTATGAAGTTAGTTTTTTATATGATACATTTGATAGTGATAGAAATAATGCATAGGACAAAAGCTCCTTGGGGTTCTCAACAATTTTTTTATTTTTATTTTTACATCATTCTTCATTTTGTGCCTTTTTCCATCTCGGTTGTAATCCCTGTGGACTTCCCACCACCAACTCAGCCATGTGCCATCGCCATAGTCTCGTGCACATTTTCCACCCCATTTAAAAAATATATTTATTTATGCATACAGAACTGGGATACAGGTACAGTGAGTGGATTTACCGGAGACAGAGTGGGGAGCAGATCAGGCAGACCGACAAAGTACACTGCTGAGGGGAGCAATAGGAAAGAGAGGAGAGGTCTGTTGTGCCATGTGGGATCGAACTCGCACTGAAATGGCTGCGGCCAGCTTGCAGTGCTGTGTCCTAACCTGTTGCCCCACCAGGGAGGGCCCTTCACCCCATTTTGATCTCAACAATTTTTTTTAACAGATTTATTTATTTGTGCATACAGAACAGGGGTACAGGCCAGAGGCTCAGGGGCGGTGAGAGGCTTCACCAGAGACAGAGTGGGGAACAGAACAGGCAGATCGATGAAGTACACTGCTGAGGGGAGCAGCGGATGGGTCAGGAGAGGTCTGCCGCGCCATGTGGTTACCTCCGGGGCAGGCGGGAATCGAACTCATGCAGAAGTGGCTTTAGATTCTCAGTGCTGTGCTTTAACCCATTGCGCCACCAGGGAGGGCCATCAACAATTTTTTTTTAAAGATTTTATTTATTTATTCATATAAAACTGGGGTACAGGCCAGAGGTGCAGGGGCCGTGACAGGATTCACCAGAGACAGAGTGGGGAGCAGAACAAGCCGACTGACAGTATACACTGCTGAAGGGAGTGGTGGGCAGGTCAGGAGAGGTCTGCTGCGCCATGTGGCTTACCTCCTGGGCTGGGGATCGAACTCATGCTGAAGTGGCTTTGGCTTCTTAGTGCTGTGTTTTAACCTGCTGCACCACCAGGGAGGGCCCTGATCTCAACAATTTTTAAACTCTAAAGTGTTTGTAAGAACCGATACCACATGCAGTAGATTTGAAGATCATTAGAGGCTTATTATAGTCACTGCCACCACCTCAGTGGCATTGTACAATATATTTATCCTTTTACACAAGTACAAATAGTTCCCTCTGTGAATATACTTAACTTTGCAGAGTGTTGTAGTTGACCCATCTCTACTCTGGAACGTGGCACAAACCATCAGACGGTCCTACAGTCCTGGTGCTTACTGAAATGGTGTCCCATCCCCCAGCTTCCCAGCCAGTCAGCACCAGCCTTCCTCTGTCTGCTGGCTCCATGTCAATCTCTCCCCTACTCCACCCTCACCATGGTGGGGCAGTTACACAATTCTTGAAGTACTTCTCTAAAGTCCCTTCAAAATTAATGATTACCTCTAATTGGATGACTCTTACACACTTCACCGATATAAAACTGAGCTATTAGGTTATAGTCACCTTTCTTCCTGAGGTGACTATACTTAGTCACAATAAATATTTGTTAAGTAACTATATGCAGTCGCTAGGCTAGCTGTGGGGAGTACAAGGATAAGCAGAGTCCTTGTTCTCACGAGAGTGAGATATTCACTGTGCACTAAAGCCAGGCAATCCTGGGTGCCTGAAGTCGATCAGAAAGGTGGACAGGAGCAGGGGACATGTTTTTGTTGTTGTTTTTTAAAATTAATTTATTTATGCATACAAGAACTGGGGTACAGGCCACAGGTTTGTGGGGGTGAGAGGATTCACCAGAGACAGAGTAGGGAGCAGAACAGGTAGACCGGCTGAAATACACTGGTGAGGGGAGCAGTGGGCGGGTCAGGAGAGGTCTGCTGTGCCATGTGGGTTAGCTCCCTGGCTGGGGATGGAACTTGTGCTACAGTGGCTGCAAATTGCCTCACAGTGCTGCACTTTAACCCATTGCACCACCAGGGAGGGCCCAGGGGAAATCATTTTATAGAAAATAACATCTCAAAAGAAACCCAAAGATGGGTTAGTTGGGAAGGGTTTGAAGAAAGGAAGAGCAACATAGATTATGGTATATTCAGGGAATGTCACCAAATCGAAAGCCATTATTATACATAGTTAATGTCATTTAAAACATATATATAGGATCAACATATCTTTACCATTTTTTCTTTAAGTTTCAGAAGTAGAATTTTAAAATCATTCCAGTACATTTATATTCATTTAGTTGAAATCAGAATTCCTATTTATTGTAGCAAAAGAATCGCTGGACTGAAAAAAGAGTAAAGAGGTTAGTTAAAAAAAAAAAAACAGCCCTCAAATATCATTTCACACAGATTCCCAAAAATTAATTTAGTTTAGTGAATTTTTTTTTTGCTTTTTATTGTATCCCAGATTTATTGAGATATAATTGACATGTAACATTGTGGAAGCTTAAGGTATAGAGGACACTGATTTCACATACATGCATATTGAGAAATGATTACCAGAATATCACGTAAGTTAACAAACCCATGACCATGAATTTATAGTTACTTTTATTTGTGGTGTAAACATTTCAGAATTGCTTTCTTAGCAACATTCAAATATATATAATACAATATTGTTAGCTAACATTTAAAAAAAGTATTTACATTGTTCAAGGCACTAAATTCAGTGCTGAAAGAGATGCACAAACATCTCAAGTATGGTCTTTGCTCAGGGAAATTCTGCAGTAAGAGTTCAGATATGTTTTCTTTCCTTCCTTCAAATCCTAAATATTTATTGATTGCCTATTACTGCCAGGTAATTGATTGACTATTACTGCCTATTACTGAGGAGATATTATTAAAGAGACAGATGTCATCCCCTCTCTCAGAGAGAGTACAGCACAACAGTGACAAATTAGGTGACTTTCAAATATTGCTCATGACCTCAGTCACCAAAATATAATTGGCAAGGGAGTAGTAAAAATTATGGAATAACCTTAGTCACAATGGGAAAAAGTTTGAATTAAGGGAGTTGGGGATGGAAGCCACAGAAATGTCAGTGGGAAGGGTCCATAGGAAGGGACTACCCAGATGCATTCAGAGGCAGTGAATAGAACAGATTTGCTGGGATGAATTTTGCTAATGTAATTAAGACAGAAAAATACTGAATACGTAGGTTGGGCAGATTGGAGTCACCATGTTAGAAGAGAGGTTTGGGCTTCATCCTTTTGGTAAATAAGTAAAACTAAAAGAGCAAACCTTGTCTGCCACCCTTCAGAGACATGATCCTGGCATGTCAAAGAGTCATTCGCTTGATGGTAATCAATGTGCTTTTCTTATATACACTCCCTCTTTATTTCCCCTCAAAGTATATTAGCATTTATTGCACTTACTGTGAGTGTTTTTATTAATTGCTATATTACAGTTAATTGTTTTTTTTTAAATTTATTTCCTTATGCATACAGAACTGGGGTACAGGCCAGAGGTGCAGGGGTGGTGAGAGGATTCACCAGAGACAGAGTGGGGAGCAGAACAGGCAGATCAACAAAGTATACTGTTGAGGGGAGCAGCGGACGGGTCAGGAGAGGTCTGCCACGCCATGTGGTCACCTCCGGAGCAGGGATTGAACTCATGCTGAAGTGGCTTTAGCTTCTCAGTGCTTTAATCCGCTGTGCCACCAGGGAGGACCTACAGCTAATTGTTGATGGGAAAACTGAAATATTTTTTAGTGTAAATCTAAAAAACATTTCCTGAGAGCTTCCTGGGTTTTGGAAGAAGGGTCCCCTGCTGACACGATTCTCCACGGTGGCACCTACCTCTGATTTTGGGCCTAGGCTGACCAAAGGCAGCGTGAGTCTTCAGTACCCTGCACCAAATCATGTAGTAGTGACGGACGATACAGTGTCACAAGCTAGCAGCCATACACAAGGGTACTAAAGCCACAAACATACAAAACTGAAAAACGAACAAACTCCGGGCCAGGCTAGAGTGGAAATAGGGCCGAACGAATTTGGGATAGGATGTATTCTTGCATATGATTGGGAGTCCAGGATTAGATTCATACATTGCTGTAATTGAGGACCATTTAAATTGCTTTATTTTCTATATCCCATAGTCCTTTTAGCTTGAGTACCTGGGGTAACTGGGCTCAAATGCCTGAGAGTTACATGCCAGTGGTTTTCCAGCAGCCAAGGCCACACAAACACAAAGTGTGGTTATTTGAAACCTGTTGCAAAGCTCAGTGGCACCAGTTCCAATGGGAAGACTGGGGTTGATGCATCTTGTAGCATTTCCTATATTGTACTTAATAATTTTGGAACTCAAGTGACCTTGAAAAGTTATTAAGTGCTTTGTTTTCTTATCCATATGTGGGGATAATAAGAAATTTCCCAGATTGGTTTGTAGACCCCAGATCATTGCCAGTTTTTATTCTGTGGATTCTCTTTGTCTTAAAATACACGAAACGTTTGCCACTACCTAGTCAGAAAAACATTTGTAAAGTGAAAAAGTTAAATGAATGGAATCATTCAGAACCTGCTCACTAGAATGGCCAAAATGAGTCATTTCATGTTGACCGAGGTATTATATAGCTAATCATCTTTGCTTAACAAAGTGTTTCTCAAAACATGCACTGAAAAGGACTCAATATTCCCCAGTTCACAGATGAACACCCTGAGGCTTAGGGACCCAAGTGAGCAGGCTGGGTATCATTCTGTCGGACTCCAGAGCCCGTGCTCTGAGCCAACTTGCCTGGATGTCCTGAGAAACTACATGGAGTCTCGCTGTCAGCATCTTCACAGTTTCATTTTCCTTTGTTGGTGCTGCTGTGTTTAGGGGCAATTTTCAAAGGGGGTTTTACCACAGAATTTGAATTTCTGCCTCTGTAAGAGTGAAGTTAACCACATGTACTGTTTTCACAAAGTGTGCCAATGTATCAATTCCAGCCACAAACCTCTCAGGTCACAAGTTTGTAAGAATAAACCACATGAACATGGAGTAGTCCAAACTGACTCAGCTGTCACAGTCTGGAACTCAAAAGTCATTTAAATTCCATCCTAGGGTCTTTCCTTAACTGATACCCAGCAAAATAGCTAGTCCATGAAAAGGTAGGTCGTGTGTACACACACACACATTTTGCCACATACTCCGAGAAGATTCCCATGTCCGTTTGCAGCTGTCTGTATTCTTAATCCCAGCCCTGAGCAAGCACTAATTTGCTTGGTCTTTCCGGACTTGCTGTGGAATTCAGAAGAGAGATCCCCATGTGAAAAAACAGTGATATCATTTAGGAGTGAGACACCGGGCCACCAATTGTCAGTGAGCCTTATTCTAGTAGGGTCATCACAGCAACACTGATTGGGGAGTTAATAATAGGGACTAACATAATTAAAAATTTTTTTTTTCTTTAGAGAAAGAAAAAGTTTATTAGGGAAAAAAGGAGCAGAAATAAAGTGGGACTTCTAGGCCTGTGGAACCAGGCCAAGGAAGCCCCATTTTTCAAATCTTAACACAAGCTGTTCATACATAGAAACCATGCTTATATGTATACCTTTAATCATCCAGTTTGTATTACAAGGAACTCCTTAAGCCTGAGCTCAATTCTTAAAAAACAAAAATCCATCCCTCCACGAACCTTTTGACTGTTTAATCCCTGTTAGTACTTGAGTGATTTCCACGTGCCTGCCACTGTGATCCCCACTCTGCCCCACAAAAGCATCTTCGATAAGTGCCAGTATGAGTCCTACTTCAAAGATGAAGCCAGTGACGCTGCCAGAACTCACCATAGTTCTCGGTCAAGAAGGGATTTCAATCCTGGCAATGCCTTTCTCTGTGACTGTATCATCTCACCTTTCAGAACAGATTCAAGGTAGTGCCCCCATCCCAGCAAGGAGTGAGCTAAAACATCCGGGGATAGCCAAGTCCAGTCATATCAGCATCCATTTTTAACTATTTCTCAATCATGTGGCGCTTCAGACCTTTTTCTTTGAGAAAAATAAAACTCTTCTTGAATAGAAGAACATTATTTAAGAATTCCCTTACCCTTTTCTGTGTGTGTTATCAGACTCAAATGTATTCCAGATTGGATCAGAAGCATTGACACTGGATTTTGTCACATTGCTACTTTTAAACACCGTGACTGGGAAAGAACTGTATTAATGTATGCCTCATTGCACCAAATCAGATTCTATTATAAAAGTAGATCAAGTATATATCATTACCCTATAAAATTAAAAGTCTGTATGTGCAAGATAATGCGAAACAGAGGCCGCCCTCATTTCCTGAGCATAACTTTTTAACTCATTATGCTCTGTTGAAGAAAAAAAAATTGCATTATTTCGGGTTAATTTAAAGGGGGTAAGTCCTTTTTTTCTTGGATAATAATTGTAATTGAATCACTGAAATCATTTTGGGGAAACAGCTTTCATTTCAGCAGTGGATGGAAGACACAACTCTGAAAAGCTCT
The DNA here is from genome assembly GCF_000260355.1 of Condylura cristata. Lineage (NCBI taxonomy): Eukaryota > Metazoa > Chordata > Mammalia > Eulipotyphla > Talpidae > Condylura > Condylura cristata. Next base: position 10,510,438 of record NW_004567122.1, read on the forward strand.
TGGTGTCCTAATATAATATTAGGTTATATAGTCTTAGTCTTCTTCATCCCTTCAGATTAATCTATATATGACATTTTATCTCCATAAATATAATCAACATAGAACCTTAAATTTTCTTGTTTGCTTCCTAGCCTCTTATCAGTAGTTCTCTGTATTTTCTAACTCCATAAATTCCTATTAAAGGGATAATTATGGTGAAATTATATCACTTCCAATCCACTAACCTTGAACTACATAGGCACAGTCTGAGGAAATTCCTTTTTTGAAGAAACTACACAGTTAGAGGTGGGACACATTTCTGCAATTAGAAGAGAATAACATCATGAAATTCAAAAAGGTTGGAACCTCAGAGGTCATTTGAAACACTCCACTGCAAAGAACTCATTTATACATCTGTCAAAACATACCAAAATCATCCTTGATTTTGAAATAACTTTTCAAAGACCTTATCTATGTGGGAAATTGCTCAGTAACCTATTAGGAATATTTAATTTGTGTTAAACATGGAGTCTTATTCAAGGACTTAATGTATCTTATATCCAATCTATCTAGACCAGAAGTTTGATAATATATTGTGCATAAGAGTGTTCTTTTTTCCTGAAGATTTATTTATTTATGCATATAAGAACTGGAGTACAGGCCAGAGGTACAAAGGGAGGGTGAGAGGACTCACCAGAGACAGAGTGGGGAGCAAAACAATCTGATTGACTGAAATACACTGCTGTGGGGAGCAGCAGGCAGGTCAGGAGAGGTCTGTCACACCATGTGGTCAGTTCTGGGACTGGGGATGGGACTTGTGCTGCATAGCTTCAGATAGCTTAATAGTGCTGTACTTTAACCCATTGTGCCACCAGGGAGGCCCCATAGAGTGTTCTTATGGGAATAATTAATATAAACCAAGTAGGACTCAAATGCTGGAAGAACTGCAAATACACTGCAACGTCTGACTCTCTACATAACAAACTCCTGTTTGTCCTTCCTCTTAATTTCCAGGCATGTCCAGAAAGACACAATATCAAGGAAGAAACCAATAAAACCCAGAATAAAGATGGTGGGAAATGGAAAGAAAGGGATAAAAGAGAGAAGGGTTGAAAAGATACAGCTAAGAATTTGAGATGGAATGAGTAGAAAATAGAGACAGGTAATGAAATCACTAGGGTTAAGGGTAGTAAGTAGGGGGTGTGGAGTAGAGGATTTGAGAAGTGAAGAGGCAGAAAAAGAAAGCAAATTAATTGCACTATGGGACTCCAGAAGTCCAAGAGAAAGAGGGTGATTTCTGACTTGGCACCACATCTGCGGGACCTTTACGGGAGCTGCGTGTAAGTCAAAGGGTAGGAAGTCAGACAAGAGGCCCTCCTTGGTGGCGCAACAGGTTAGGACGCACCACTGTAAGCTAGCGGCAGCAACTTCAGTGCGAGTTCAATCCCAGGCCCCAGAGGTGACCCACATGGCACAACAGACCTTTCCTGACCCGCCCGCTGCTCCCCTCAGCAGTGTACTTCATCAGTCTGCCTGTTCTGCTCCCTGCTATGTCTCTGGTGAATCTGCTCACTGTACCTGCACCTCTGGCCAGTACCCCAGTTCTGTATGCATAAATTAATTAATTAATTAAAAAAAAGTCAGATATGAAAGGAAGACACAGTGGTGGGAAGAAAATGCTTTTACTGCATTCCCTGGGATAAACAGATACAGACACATACCTCTTACAGCTGGTATTTAAGTAACGAGGAAACAGATGATGGTGGAATGACAGCATTTGCTAGGTGCCAGGTAGCCTCATTCCAGAATCTCTGTCTTGTTACCAGTTATGAAAACTCCAAACAATTGCTTGATTTTCATGAGCAATTTAAGTGAGCAAGACCTTTGGAAGCTAAAGCAGGAAGCATGTTGAAGGTGAATATTCTTTTTTTTTTTTTTTTGTGAAAGGAAAGAAAATAAATTAGACTATATTTGCACCATGTGGGCCATGAGCCAAGAAACCTTACAGCAGATTTTCCCAAAAGTTTTCCATATTTAAACATAACCGCTACTCTATTTCTTGATTTGTTTAAACTGTAAGCCTTCTCGCCCTTTGCTTTTAACTAAATAGCTTATTTAAAAAGGAAATTAACAATCTAAATAGTAATATCTGTTTCATGTGCTAGTTATGTTGTTTTCCCTGCGTACACATTAAATAAAATATTTGCTATGGAATCACTTAAAACAATATCTCATGTCACTGCTGCTTTGCGTGCAAGGGGAGTGAGATATTGCTAGACTGTGAGGGAGGAGGAGCCATCTTGTCTGGTCCACTGTAGTGGGGGGGCCCAAAAATGATCCTAACGAGGTGGGAAATACAGGAGAGAAAAGGGAGTGAACCCCAAGGCCTGGAAGAAGATAAAGAAATGAAGCCTGTCCAGGAGGTTGTGTGATTCTTTTTATTTCTTTCTACTGATCAAAGCATCTTATTGAGCCAACAAGAGATGGGGAAGTAGCTTCTACATCTTGGTGAGACACACTGTACAAAATTCATGGCCATTTTTAATGCCCCTCAACTCATGTAATCATAGGCTTGGAGACTCAACAGAACCATCACAATTCAAACAGAACCATCACAATTCAAAGGATGTAAGATTAATTTGAAATGTCATTTTTAGTTTCGTTCAAAGCTAAAACTTGTTTGGGGCTAAGTTCTACAGAAGTAGGTCAGGTAGGAGAGGAATCTATAGACACTTTTATTCTCTCACTGTTATTTTGGGGCACTGATTCTCAGAGAATATGCTTGGCATATGTACACACCTATAAACACATACACCTCTGAGTCTGCTGTAGTTTCTTTGTGAAGTAGAAAACCTTTCATAATTATAAATGGGGTGAACAAAATTAAACGCTTAATTTTATTAAAAGTTTTATTTATTTTCACCTAAACTAAAGATACCCTGTCTTTCAAAAAAAATTTATTTACTGTTGCATACAGAACTGGGGTACAGGCCAGAGATGCAGGGACAGACCAGAGGTGCAGGACGTTCTCTGGAAGACTCATCAGAGACAGAATGGGGAGCAGAACAGGCAGATGGACAAAGTACACTGCTGGCGGGAGCAACTGGCGAGACATGAGAACTCTGCGGCACTATGTGGGTCACCTCCGGGGTCGGGGATTGAACTCGTGCTGAAGGGGCTGGCTAGCTCCCCAGTGCTGCCTTTAAACCATTGTACCACTAGGGAGGGCCATAACCTCTCTTGTTTTTATGTGGCATCTCTCCATGGGTGTGACACCTAATCTATACATCCCAGGAAACAAGTATCCATTTCAGGTGGAGAAATAGTTCTACCTTAGAAAATAGATGGAGAAAGGATTTCTACCCCACTGAATTTATGCAGTGATAGTGTTTTATTGATCAAGTGGAGTAGATTGTTTCTCGAAAGTATAGAAGAGAATGATTTGTAAATTGTAGTGGCAGATGTTTGAGCAATGTAATGCTCACAGGGCTTCTTCTAACATTCCTTAAACATTTTGATACTTACATCATTGTTAAACTTTGGGAATGATTGTTTTCTAGATCTAAACATGTATAAGTTTCCCCTTTGAAAAAATATATATATGTGCACCTCCCTGGTGGTGCAGCGGGTTAAAGTGCAGCACTGTGAAGCTAGCCACAGCGACTGCAGCACAAATTCGACCCCCGGCCCAGGAGGTGACCCACATGGCACAGCAGACCTCTCCTGTCTCACCTACTGCTCCCCTCAGCAGTGTATTTCAGTGGATCCACCTATTCTGCTCCCCATTCTGTCTCTGGTGAATCCTCTCCCTCCCAACCTCTGGCCTGCACCCCAGTTCTTTTAGACATAAATAAAAATTTAAAATCTTAAAAAAAAAGGCCTTTCACACTAAAAGACAGCTTTTTTTTTGCCTTGAGATAGCAGATGGGATATCCTCTTTTAGTATATGTACCCCTTAACATTTTGGGGTCTCCAGCTAACCCTCATTCTTTTTTTTTCTTTTAAACAACAGATTGGGAAAGAAGAACAGGCAGATCAGTGAAGTACACTGCTGAGGGGGACAGCAGGCTGGTCAGGAGAGGTCTGCTGCGCCATGTGGTCACCTCCGGGGCAGGCGGGAATTGAACTCACACAGAAGTGGCTTTAGCTTCTTAGTGCTGTGCTTAACCCACTGCACCACCAGGGAGGGCCCTAAAAATTTATTTATTTGTGCATACAGAGCTGGGGTACAGGGCAGAGGCTCAGGGGTGGCGAGAGGCTTCACCATAGACAGAGTGGGGAGCAGAACAGGCCGATTGACGAAGTACACTGCTGAGGGGAGCAGCGGGCGGGTCAGGAGAGGTCTGCCGCACCATGTGGTCACCTCCAGGGCAGGCGGGAATCGAACTCATGCGGAAGTGGCTTTAGCTTCTCAGTGCTGTGCTCTAACTCGCTGCATCACCAGGGAGGACCCAAGAAAGACCTTTTTTGAATTCAGTAACTAAACAGTAGCAAAGATAATTTAGGTGTGATCATAGAGGTTCACATATGTGCCTACCTGGAAAGCTTTGAAGAATACAATCTTTAAGAAGAGTAGGGTTTACAGCAATTATTTGCAACTGTTTTAGAAGGACTCTCTAATATTGCAACCACATATGTAATGTCGACTTCCCCACCGAAGCTTGAAGAGAACTTTGTAGTCCTGACATTTTGAATTGATCTTTCTAATAGTCTTGTAAGTGTGAGGAGAAGTGAATATTATCCATACATAGCAGCCAGAGTTTAAGATGGTTTCAAGTAGGTGAGGTTTGAGCAAATCAGGAGACAGTCCAAATGAATAATTTTATATGCATCTGGGCTAAGGAAGGGTGTTTTCCATGGATTGTGGGAGAACAGGGACCACTTGTTTATGATTCTGAGCAGAAGACATAGCAATGTTGCACTTGACCCCCTGCACCCCATGCTCCCTAGGGGGAGAGCATGATGAGAATATGGGATGGGATCTAAGTGGTTGGGTGGCTCTGAATAGTTAAACACAGTTAGCAGTGCAAGTAGGTCAAGGCTAGGTGTCAGCCCTGGGTGCTGCTGGCTTCTGAGGTGTTAAGTGGAGCCTTTGGCTGGAGGAAGGTATCAGGGACAGGTGGAGAGATTTATAAGACATTACATAATAAATAGCATATAAATATAAGGTGTAGGAAAGGATGAACCACAAAATGATAATATGCATTGCCCCTTTACGAGGGGAAGAAAAAGCCAGGGAGATAGTGTGGAAGAAACTGCTTTTCACTGTGTACCCACTTGTATTTTTTTTAAAATTTTGCACCAATATGTGTCATCTATTTAAAATAAACAAAACAGGGCTTCCCTGGGGGCCTAGAGGTTAAGTTTCAGTGTTATCATTGCTATGGCCTGAATTTGATCCCCAGCCAGAGAGGTGACCCACATGGCGCAGCAAGACCTCTCCTGTCTTGCCTGCTGCTCCCCTCAGCAGTGTATTTCAGTAGATCCACCTGTTCTACTCCCCACTCTGTCCTTGTTGAATTCTTTCATCCATGGCTCCTCTGGCCTAAACCCCAGTTCCTTCTACACCAAAAAAAAAAAAAAAAAAAAGACAAATTAAAATAAACAACTAAATGTTTAATTTATATTTGCCTCACCCTCTACAGTTTCCAAATAGCTTTCACTTCCAAAATGCATGCTGCTACTCACAAAAAGCCTATGAGGCAAATGTGGCAGAAATTCTCCTTGTTTTATGCATGAAATAACTGATCCATGTGTTTGACCTCCTCAGTGTCAGTATCAACAGTCAGTTAAAGCTTAGGTAAAACACGTGATTTCCTTGCTCCAAAGTTTTCTTTCTCATAGCTCACTGCCTTAGGTGTGCTGAAGACTGTAAAGCAGATTGGGTAGAAAGAAAACTGTCTTTACAAGATAGTTTCCAGACCAAGTTCTAAGCAGGTGTCCCTCTCTGCCTGGCAGAAATTCTTTTACTACAGCTACGGTAGTGAACACAGCATAAAGCAGACCAAACCCATGAGCCTACGTGTCATAAAAGAAGTCCCAGCAAAACTGCCATGAAGGTTCAAGGTGGGAAGCAGCCCCAGCCACCTTTGGAAAAGGGAGCCATGGTTTCATGAGTTAGGATGTGAAATAAGTATTCAGAATCTGAAATATGGAGTCGAAGTGGGGTTGTGACTTGAAGTCATGAAGCATGGCAGTACCATCATGTAGCTGTCTTTAAATTACCAGTTAGGTATTCAGTGCTTTCTAGGGTTAAAACACACTCCTCTTTGTTTATTTCTTCTATGCAGTAAGCCATTTTTGGACAGTTAGAAATGTTAGCTTTGATGTGAATCTATAAACGTAGCCAGAGAAGTCACTTCATTTGTGAGTGACTGAAATGGTCCAGCACAAGGTGAAATGCTTTCTCCGGTGTTATAGTCAGGATAAATCCTTTATATGAATGTTAAAATGTGCAAACACATGTCCAGGTTAGGTTTAAACTCATGGGATATATAGATTTCCTTCTTCCTGGTCAACTTATTTCTTCTGATTTTTTAGAAGTCAGTGTTGATGACCACAGAAGGAAACAAATACTGTGATTTGTTAGTCTGTGCTGATGTGCCCATTCATGTCTGTGTGAAAATACAATGTGATAAGAATTTCCCTATCAACCCTTGGTAAGATTTCTGTATATGAACACAGTGTTGATGAAAGTATTAATATCATATAGTAAATTGCATGTGAAATAACAAAACTGTTTAACCACAGAAAGCTTTTTTTTACCCCTAATGTGGTAGGTTTGAATACTTTCTAAAGTTTATTATACATTATATATTATTAAGCAACTATGGTCTTTTCACATATACATGTCACTGCTATGTACCAGGCACGGTATCAGGCACTGTGATTATGACTGTGCACAAAACAGATACTCTCCCTGTATATCAGCTCATGAGCATCAATGAATTAAGAGCTATAAAGTGTAAGGTACCACCAGAGGTACATTGGACAGAAATCCTAATCCATGTGGGGTAGGTTAGTGGAGATTTTTTTAGAGGGAGAGCTGTGTAAGCTGAAAGACCTAGTAAATGAGAAAGAATTAGCCTTGTTGAAAGGTTGAAAGGTAAGAATAAGGATGATATAAACATTGGGACAGCAAATAAAAAAAATCCAGAGAGCATGGCATGTTAAGGGATCTCAGAGATGTTCCAGGGATGGGATATAGAGTTCCAAGAGAGTAAGACTATGGTTGAGGCCAGAGAGGTGAGCAGCAATTAGATTATGCACACTTTGTAAACTCTCTTAAGGATGTTGGACTTTGTCCTACCAGTCATTAGAGTGATTGATGTGTTTAACCAGGGAGATGATCAGATTTGTATTTGTCAGGTTAACTCAACCTTCAGTGTGGAAAATGGATTGCCAGAAACTAAGGCTCAGGCAGAGCAATGAGTTAGAAGGCCATGGCAGAAATCCAGGTGAGAAATTACAGAAATTTTAACCATGGTAATAAGAAAGAGCTTGAAAGGGGGCTGGAGAAGGCATGTTCAAAAGCTTTGGAGTTGGTAGAATTACCAACACAGGGCTCAGTGTTTTATTGCATATGCAGAATGAGGGGAGGTAAAACCCAGGGCAGATAAACTCCATCTTGGGAAGCTCAACAAGTGGTACTGCCTTTCAATGTGATGAGGAACAAAAATAAGCAACCAACTTGGGTGGTGGGAGAAAATGTGATGAGTTTATCTTGGATACACACGGAATATCCAAACAGGAAAACCTAGTAGGTGATTCTGTAGCTATAAAGCTCAGAAGAGAACTCTAGACTGGAGGTAAAACAAAGATATGTAAGTCCCCAATATAATGGCATCTGAAGGTGTGGGCTAGGTGGCCATATGGGTCGGGTCAGGCTGAGCACTGATGGAAAGCCTACAGTTTAAGGGCTGGGTTGAGAAACAGGAGGATTTTCAGGAACATAAAGGGTCCTAGAATTCAAGGGCAAAGTGCTCTTGAAAGAGGAAACAATGGTCAAGTATTAGGTGACTTGAAGAGGCCAAATCAGAAAAGGGTGAATATGTATCCATGACATTCAGCAACTAGAGGGTCAATGGTGTCTCCTGTGGGAACTGTGACAGGGACCACACAGGATTCAGAAAGTACTGCGGCTATGGACTTGGAGACAAGGTATATAGAAAACCACCTGTCAAGTTGAAAACATTGTTTTAGGACAGATTTAAGCATGAGTCTATACTCAAGGGAAGAAGCCAATAAAGAAAAAGGATAGGCAGAGGCCAGAGAGCCCCAAGGAGGTAAGAAGGGAGGTAGGAAGTCATGTCCTGTTGGAAGCAGTAGCCTTTATGAGGAGAATGCAGCCCCTTCACATATCAGGAGGATAGAGCATCATGGTCCAGGTGGACACTGAGTGGTAGTGTGCGAAGAGCTTTAAAGATGCAAAGAAGAATATACAAGTCCTCTTTCAGGTTGGAGAGAGATAAAGTATTGCCAAAAGTCAGTGTTTAAGTAGACATGGTAAGTGACATCAGAGATCTGAAGGCAGTGAAGGACAGCTTAGCCTCTGCTTTGGCCTGGAGTAGAGTCTCATCGGGGAGGGAAAAATCTGAGCAATTAAGTAAGTGAGGAACTCCTAGTGTGAGCAGTCATAGGACAAGGGAAGATTTGCAGCCAGAGAAAACTACCGGTAAGGATGAAGAGAAAGTAAAGGTGCTGCTCAGGGAATGGCAAATAGTTTATATCTGAACGAAATATGTGGAATCATAGGTTGTGACTCTCAAGATGTAAGTTAAAAGCACATTGAAGGAAGGCATTCATGTGAGGCAAGGGGTGTCGACTTGGATTTATTTTCATAAATTGTGGGGAGAGGGAGGAAGATTTTTGTTAATGCTTAAAATACAGAACATGGCCCTCTCTCATGATGCGACATGTTAGGATGCAACACTATAAGCGAGCTGCAGCCATTTCAGTGCAAGTTCAATCCCTCGCCCGGGAGGTGACCCACATAGCACAGCAGACATCTCCTGACCCGCCTACTGCTCCCCTCAGCAGTGTACTAAGACAGTCGGCATGTTCTGCTCCCCACTATGTCTCTGGTGAAGCCTCTCTCCGCCTCTGCACCTCTGGCTTGTACCCCAGTTCTGTATGCACAAATAAGCAAATCTTAAAAAAAAAAAAAAAAAAACAGGAGAGTTCCTGTTTCAATGTGTTCATCCTGATTCTCCGTGGTTA
>NW_004567122.1:10519735-10580387 GCF_000260355.1 Condylura cristata
ATATATATATACATACATATATAACAGTTGGGAATCAAATTAGAAAGATGTGACAGTATGCTACAAAAAAAAAAAAGACTATGGAAAATAGATATCAGAATCTGGTAAGTTTTGATTAATGATTGCAGAGTCACTAGGTAGATGAACAAAGTAGGGCCCACAGTCATCTTAACACTGAAATTGCATCCTAACACTAAAAGCTGACACTGACTTGCTTTTACTGCTTAAGTGATGGGGCTGACTTCAGTCCCACCTCTCCTGTTTATGCCAGGCGTCGACAGTGGGTAGTCATTTATCTTCTTAACCGCCTACTATCCCGTAGTAGAGTAATCAAGTTGTCTCGTCTCTAGGACTAGGGAATGAGCTGCGAGACGGCTCAAAGTACAAAGGTATAATAAATAAGGTGTGTGAATGGCATTTGTATTTGTACACATAATATGAAGTGGAAACCTAATGTTTGAAACTACATTTTGGCAAATGATTTAAAGGTGAATATAAAATTCCATGTTAGTTTTGGAGAAACTTTATTGGTTTACTACACGTTACTAAGTACGTTATGTAAGGAAGAACACTTACTCTCACAAATTTAAAAAACACTTTTCAGTGGTGAAGGTTTTGAAATTACTTGGAGAAGGTATTATAGTGATTTCTATGTGACAGAAGGGAAGAAAAGTACTCCCCTCAGCTTCCACAAGGAAAACAGAACCACTGTGTTTAGTGATGTCAGAGTGAGTCAGGCTTGCTTTATGAAATATGTATTCTTTGATAGTTCCAGTTATTGCCTCAAAGAGTTTGCTCTTAAGGGGCTGACGATTTCTTTTATTGGTTGTATGGGTTGACATGTGGAGGAAGCTTGTCATGAAGTTGGAGGTTTAAACGGCCGATAAAATGCATTTACAGTGCATCTTGATTTTGCTCCCTCAAGGCTGCAGTTCCTCAAGATAAGGCGTTAATAATGAATTTGCAAGCTGTGTTTACTTATAAAACATCATATGCCGGGCCCTTTCTGGTAGTGCATTGGGTTAAAGGGCAGCACTATGAAGCTAGCCATTTCAGCACAAGTTCAATCCCCAGCCCAGGCAGTGTGCCACAAAGCATGGCACACCTTTCCTGACCTGCCCGCTGCTCCCCTCAGCAGTATACTTGGTCAGTCTGCCTGTTCTGCTCCCCATTCTGTCTCTGGTGAAGCCTTTCACAACCCCTGCACCTCTGGCCCACATCCCAACTATGTATGCATAAATAAATAATTCTTAAAAAAAAAAAAGAAAAGTATCATATGCCACAGGATATTAAGTAAATGCTTTAAAAAGACTGGTCAGAAACATAGTATGAAAATGAAAAATTTCTTTAGAAGCTGCCTTAAATATACTAAAGGGGAAACCATGACAAATTTCAGTTAATGAAGAGAATTTTTATATTCATTCAGCAATGGCAACAGGGATGGAATGTCATTTGCATTAGAAAATGTCAAAATATGCACATTAAGTTCAGTTGTGTGTCCTGGGCTGGGAGACTGCTTGACAGACATACCACAGTGAAAGTTTGTGTGTGCTTCCGCACTTGGGTTTTATTATCTTTATGTTAAGCACTTGAGCTGTAGGGCTTTTATTTAAACCTCTATTTATTGTGTTATTTTTAAAAATTTCCCACTCATGATTTTATAACTTAGATATTTTCAATTTTTGCGATTAAGCTAACTCAGAATTGACTCGTCTTAACAGCTGAGAGATAAAAGATTTTGAGGATGCAAGCTGTCACATGACATGCATTTAATTGCTCGTGTCATTTATATTTTTGAAAAGTTTGCATTCGACCAGGGGCTCTGAAAATGGAGCTCTGTGGTGGGATCAGCAGCTCAGGCTTCACGCAGACTCTTCACAAGTCTGCACAGTTCCCTGGACGTCAGACTGCCAGAATAGACTTGATTCAGAAACCTGCTTTGCCAGACAAAATGAAGGGTTATTAGAGGAGGAGCACTACTAAGAGGTTCTGAGAACTCTGCCTTGCACATTAGGCATAAAAAAAAAAAAGATTGAAATATAGTTTACAGACTTTCTTTGCTATCAAGATACTTGGCTGCTGTGATATTTCAGTTTTATATGTGAGAGTAATCAATTTGTTTAGGAGTGGGAGAGTGTCCCCAAGGTTTCCTGGATTCATTTTGGTTCTTTAAAAAGGAAGGTCTGGAGGTTTTAAATGTGTGAATTGTCTTTTATCAATGCAAATAATCACAGTGTGAATGATCAGATTATCTTTCACCCTTCTTCCCCACATCTATTTTGCTGCTATCCACTGTGATTTTAATGCATTAAAAGTTGATTTCATGTGTACTCAACCTTAAGTGCAATTTACAGAATAAAAATGTTTCTTTAAGTGGCCCATTTTCAAAAGATAACGTTAAATAAAATACCTGTGTGACTAAGCAAGAGTTCATTTTAAAAAGTGAACAACCCTGGCCCTCCCTGGTGGCATGGTGGGTTAGAGCACAGCACTGAGAAGCTAAAGCCACTTCCGCATGAGTTTGATTCCCGCCTGCCCTGGAGGTGACCACACGGCACTGCAGACCTCTCCTGACCCGCCCTCTGCTCCCCTCAGCAGTGTACTTCGTCCATCTGCCTGTTCTGCTCCCCACTCTGTCTCTGGTGAAGCCTCTCACCCTCCGCATCTCTGGCCTGTACCCCAGTTCTGTACGAATAAATAAATAAATCTTTAAAAAAAAAAAGTGAACAACCCCATTAAAAAAAATGGGCAGAAGAGCTAAAAAGACACTTCTCCAAAGAGGAAATGCAACACGCATATGAAAAGATGTTCAACATCACTCATAATAAGGGAGATGCAAATAAAAGCCACATGAGATACCACCTCACCCCGGTGAGAATGGCACATCTTCAAACAACTAGCAACAACAAATGTTGGCGAGGATGTGGAGAAAAGGGAACTCTCCTGCACTGCTGGTGGGAATGCAAACTATTGCAACCACTGTGGAAAGCTTTGCGGAGGTTTTTCAAACTACTAAAAATGGAGCTACCATGTGATCCAGCAATTCCATTGCTAGGGATCTACCCAAAGGACACAAAAACAATAATTCAAAAGGACAGCTACACCCCTATTTTTTTTTTTTGCTGCCCCATTTACAATAGGGAATATGTGGAATCAACACAAATGTCCAAAAATAGATGAGTGGATCAAGCAGATGTGGTAGATATACACAATGGAATATTACTTAGCAATCAAAGAAAGATAAACTCATGGCATTTTTGGCAATATGGATAGAGCTGCAAAAGATCATACTTAGTGAAATGAGCCAGAAAGAAATAGAGAAATACTGGATGGTTTCACTAATAGCAGGAGTATAAGTAAAATAAATAAATAAATATAAACTGTATAAAGTAAAAAAGAACATCAACTGACAACTAGAAATCAGACACATTCTACGGGGGACGAGGAGAAGGATGAAAATCAAAACTGAGGTGGGAAGCGCATGGGACTATGGTGATGGCACATGGGTGAAGAAGTAGTGGTTGGAAGTCCATGGGGGGTACAATCGAGATGAAAAAATGTACAAAATTAAGAATAATATAAAAATGTATAAAATAAAAACAAAGATAAAAAGGGCATCATCTAGCATTATTTCTGATGTAACATTCAATGAGAAAGTTTTAGAAAAAGGTTCTTTCTGAGACATCATTCTCATTCTCTTGAAACAATAGTTCCATCTAGTGGACATTTTACTTAGAAACAAATCTTGGATACCAAATAGTAGAGAATTATTTTTTTCTTTACATTAAATCAGCGTGGAAGAAAAATAAGAAGGATAATGGAAGAGAGAATTTGTTTAAGATATGAAACCCACAGTTAATAAGCAAGACATTAAATGATTAAATTTGGAAACAAGCCAAAAGAGTCAATAAAACATGGGGTTCTATTTAAGAATACCCTAGAAATTTGGTTTAAAAAAGGTCACTCATCAATGGAGAGGGCCAAGTTGTATAATACTGGGGTGACTTTGATAATAAACAAACCACAGCTTAATGTTGGAAAAAATCTGTTACAAATATTTTCAAAAATACAGTGTCGGAAATTACTCATTTATTTATTTCAGCAGTGATACTTCTCAGACTTTGCCTAAACTATCTGCTGGTCTTTTTCTAATGTCTGTGAAACTGACCATTGCTTCAGTGAATTGCCCCAGATTTGCAGTTTGCAGAAGCAGGGCTACCTATCACTTCAGGGATAGTTATCTACAGGAGATGGATATGTGATGTTCACACATGATGGATCACTACTCAGCTGTTAAAATGAGCTCTTGCCATCTGTGACGCCATGAATGGAACTGGCCCTCCAAGAGAAGTAAGTCAGAGGGGGAAACTCAAATACCAGTTAGTGTCACTCATATGAGGTAGATAAAGAAACAAAGTGAAAGACCTTAGCAAGGACACATTATTTCAGGTGCAATAAGGGAAGGTCTTTTTGAGCTGGGGTTTTTTATTTATTGGAATTTGAACAAAGAACTTTAAACAGAGAAAGCGTCTTGCAGAAGATCCTTGCAGGAGGTATACATTCCTACCCTACCCTGCACCTGTTTTCTCATTGGTGTCTTCCTTCTTGGCTTTTGTGAGAACTGTGTTTGTGAACCTAGCCCAGTGCGATAGTCTGTATCAGCTGATCAGAGTATGTTTGTCACTAAAACTGAGCAGCCAGTGGGAGATTGTTTAGCAAAAACCAAGGTGCTTTGTTATGACTTTAAACAGCACAGATAGACTTGCTTTTTCTGTCATCTAATCAAATGCACATAAAATCTGCTAAGCACCTTGTATGTGAAACCTCAACTTGCATCCAGGCCATGGGAGGGACAGTTAAAACAGCTCACTGGGTTGCCACCTGGGGTTTCTGATGCAGCTTCGGGTGTGACCTGAGATTACAAGCCAGGTACTGCATGTGTGGCTGATCCGGGAACCACACTATTTGGGGACCTCCCTTGGTGGTTTTGGGGTTAAGTCTCAGTGCTGTCAATACTACGGCCTGAGTTCCATCCCCAGCCGGGATGTTGACCCACATGGCACAGCAGGTCTCCTGTTCTGCTGTCTACGCTGTCTGATGAATGCACTAACCCCATGCACCTTTGGCCTATAACTCAGCTCTTATACAAGTAAATGAATCTTAAAAAAGAGAGACAGAGAAAGGGCCCTCCCTGGTGGTGCAGTGGGTTCAAGCACAACACCATGAAGCTATACACAGCTACTGCAGCGCGAGTTTGAGCCCCAGCCAGGGAGGTGATCCACATGGTGTGGCAGACCTCTCCTGACCCACCTGCTGCTCCCCTCAGCAGTGTATTTCAGTAGATCTGCCTGTTCTGCTCCCCAGTCTGTCTCTGGTGAATTCTCTCACACCTCTGGCCTGTACTCTTAAAAGAGAGAGAGAGAAAATTATTGTTTGTAAACATTTGACCATGTCATTTCTTACAAGGAGGAAATCAGTGTTTAAATGACAAAAGTGACAGAGCACTGTGTAAAGCCACCAGGTGAAGATGGAATCTGCACCTGAGTAAATGCTCAGCCCCTGAGAGGTTTTGCCAGTGTTACCTGCTTACCCAAGATTGCATAATTGCATATACAAATGACAGGTGGGATGTGGAAACATTGCACACATTTCATCTCAGTGGAAGAGAAAAGATTTTATTTATGCATACAGAACTGGGGTTGACCCTCCCTGGTGGTGCAATGAGTTAGGTAGGATACAACACTGAAAGGTAGCCATAGCTGCTTCAGTATGAGTGCGATCCCAGGCCCCAGAGGTGACCCACATGGCACGGCAGACCTCTCCTGAACCACCTGCTGCTCCCTCTGCAGTGTACTTCATCGATCTGCCTGTTCTGCTCCCCACTCTGTCTCTGGTGAAGCCTCCCACCGCCCCTGCACCTCTGGCTTGTACCCCAGTTCTGTATGAATAAATAAACTTTTAAAAAAAGAACTTGGTTACAGGCCAGAGACACAGGGGTGGTGAGAGTCTTCACCAGACACAGAGTGGGGAGTAGAGCAGGCAAAGTGACGAAATACACTACTGAGGGGAGCAACAGGCCAGACAGGAGAGGTCTGCTGTGCCATGTGGTTCACCTCCGGGGCTGGGGATTGAACTCACACTGAAGTAGCTGTGGCCAGCTTTCAATGCTGAGTCCCAACCAATTGCACCACCAGGTAGGGTCTGGGATTATATTTTTTTCTTCTTTGCAAAACAGAACTCAAGCCCACATTTTAAGAAAGCAAAACCAAAAATACTCACCATTGTCTCTTATAACCCCAACTCTTCACCTCTGGTAGCCTCTGTTTGGTTATCATTATCCTGTAGTTTATTTTTATTTTGCCTTGTCAGTTCATCCACTTACTTTCCTTATGTTGTCCACTTAGGTGACCCATCCAATATTTGTCCTTATCTGACTATCTTGACTTCGCACAATCTCATTGAATTCCTTCTGTTTTGCTGCTGGTGCAAAATTTCATCTTTCCCTGTAGCGGAGCAGTGTTCCTGCGTACATAGCCCACATCTTTCTCCAGTTCTCTCTCCCTGGGCACTTAGGCTGTGCCCCTATGTCAGAATGTACACATTCTATAGTCGGTATCGTTTCACAATACCTACTGTAGCACACAGCTCTTCAAGGTGAGAGCTGATTCTATTAGGCAAGGCTGATTGGGTCATGCAGGTCGATGGAGGTCGTGAAAAACCTAGCAAGGTTGTTTTGAATTTTCTATTAAATAAAAAGGTCCCCTTCGATCCAATGCTGTAAGCCAGTGCTTCTATAAAATTGTTTTAATTTCTGCAAAGTCAATTTGAGAGCTTCTGTGTACTCCAGTCATGAATCAAATCAAAGTGTGTACCACATAGATCTTTGAACTTCCCCTCCGTATTTGAAGAACATTGTCTGCTGGAACAGGCACAAAGAGAATAGCATAGAATAGACTTCCTGGTGATTCCACAGGCAGGTCTGGGCACTTGCATGGATCTTAAATCAAAAGCGCCACCACTGAGATCCAGCAAGCTACCGCTCACCCGTGCATTATTTAAGCACTCCAAGATGAAGTGGCTTATTTGGCCTCAAATACATCACTGAAATAATTGGAAACAGAAATAGCTTTTGCACGCTCCTCCTTTCTCTGACTACTGGATACATCTCTTTGGTAAACAGGTTTCACCCTAAGACAAGATAAAGGTTCAGAACAACTGTAGCATGGACTCAAATTGGTGAAGGAGTTTCCAGTATTTATCTGCGAGAGACCAACCTTTCCTTGGTACCTATTACTTTCAAAAATTGGCCTATTTGTATACCCCTTTCAATCAGCAAGCCAATTTGGAAAATCAGTAGGCGATAGGCTCCTATTTTAAACGGGATTAGTTTACAAGAATATGGTTATTCTGAAAACTGGCACTGTGGGGTCTGCAAATAAAAACATGGAGGCCCTGAATAGGTATCATAGGAAAGCATTAGCGTCTCGTTAGGAATGCTGTTGGAGGGAGCTGGGGTGTGAGGGTGGAGCCCAGCTTCTTTAAGGGAAGGTAGGGACTATTGAGGGCTCCTCATTAAGCAGGACTTAAATGCAGGCTCCTGGCTGCGAAGGGAAGCCAGGCCTGCTAGGTGGAGGAGGAGGCTTCTACTAACAAGCCTGGTATGGGGGCTTACACAGCAAATCAGCACACTCGACTTCCTTTCTTGTTTCCACTAGGCTGTTATGTGGCGAGAAGGAAGGCCCTGACGGGTTAGTTAGGGAGATCCCTTTTGAGGGAGCCTTAGCAAAGGAGCCAGATGGTATAATAAAGACTAGCTGAGATCAATGTGACCCACAGCACCCCCTGGTTTCAGCTGTGGCATGCTGGAAAATACGGGTCTGTCCACTCCTACTTACGCACTGCTGTCTGGTGAGAGCCTCTTGAGTGTCCCCATGTAAATGCAAGATGCTAAGACCATCCCTGGACACACAAAGGCCACTAGGTGAGCAATTCCATGGTGTCTTTCTCCACCTGTGGTGCCGCGTTGAGAGCTGGATGAGCACAAGTCCCCAATGCACCGATGGGGAAATTCCTGCTGTGGCCCAGCCCACTCAGGCAGCTCGTGTTCTTTGAAGCACTTAGACATACTCAGCCTATGCTGACTGTCTTTACGGTTTCAGAACTCATGTCCACCTGGAGATGACCGGGTCCCTACAGCTTGTTCCCCACTGCGTGATTGTCCCCAAATGCACATGTCAAGAGGAAAAGATCAGCTTCAGAGCTAGAAAGTTAATATTGCAGGGCTATTTTCACGAGGAAGGTCTGAGGTATCATGTGCATATTTGCAGAACCTTAGCCCAAGAAAATGTTTTGAAAAGTGCTGTGGGAACAGTGGAGTAACATGTGGACAAGAAGCAGCAGCATCGGGTCCCGAGGCTGGAAATGACAGACAGTGAGAAGGTTTGCAGAATCTACCTTTATAGCTTCCTAGTTCTTGTTGCTTTGAAGGGATTCCGGAAAGAGATTTGTTTATTGCATCAAAGCAGCTGCCTTCTCAGAATCTCTTATTGACGCTAATGCCGGCTCTTCAATTTGCCAAATGAGAATTCTCGCCAGATGTTTGGCATCTGTAAAGTAGGGTTTCTTCTTATCTTCAATCAGGGCCAGAGGCTCAGTGATCTGATGCCAGTTCATGGCAGGGCCTGAGTGGTCTTGCCTTGGCCTCACATTGTGTCCAGTCAGCCAGTGTGTTTCCCTTCTGCTTTCATTTCAGGGAAATATTGTTGACGTTGTTTATTTTTTTCTTTTTCTTATTGTGTTATTTTTTATTGAGGGAACATGGGCTTACAACATGGGCTTGCATGATTTAGTGGCACAGGTTGTTACCTCTTAAGATTAATGTTACCCCAACATCCACACCACCAAAGAACCAGTGTGGCCCCACCACAGTTCCTTGGACCACCTGTTGTCTCTTCCTACCCCCAACCTTCCCTTTCTGGTACTTCAGTTCTACAGTCACATGCCCACGGGTGGTTTTCTCTTTCTTTGTTTTGTTTCTCTATAACCCATATATGAGTAAAATCATGTGGTATTTGTCTTTTCCTTCTGCCTTATTTCACACCCACCCCTCCCCCACCCTGTTCCATCTGTGTGGTTACCAAGGTCAAGATTTCATTTTCTTATAATATTCCATTGTGTAGATATACCCCATCTTCTTAATCTGCTCATCTGTCACTGGGCCTTAGATTGCTTCCATACTTTGATAGTGACTATTAAGCAAACCTCTGCCTTTTGGGAGGGTCAGTCTTAGGAATTTCATAATTGATTCTCTAGTGAAGGTTGAGCCACTGCAGTCGTGACATTGCTTATTGCCAGGTAGATTGCTTCTCAAGCCCCAGGCACGATTACCCGTCATGTTGCAGCCAGGTGGAAGCCTCTGCAAAGAAAAACCTCCAGCATCACCGACAAAACACTAGCCAGGGGATGCGAGGTTTCAAGATGTGAGCTAAAGATAAACAAGGTCTTCAGCGAGAAGACTCTGGAATGATTACAAATAAAGGATGGGGGCGAGGGTGGGGGGAACTTGTTTTCCAAAACCTACGACCAAAAATATTACAAAGACTTGCATGTGGCTTTTGTTTCTATACTTCAACATCTCACTTTAAGCACGGAGATCTTAACTTTGTTGTTAAAGCATTTCAAAGGACATCTGAAAGACTTTTGGATGGAGAAACAGAACTCACAACAGTCACAATGGCAAGATCATGTTGTCTTGCCATGTGGCGCTGTGTTGAGACGCTCTCAATGTGGTTTTGTCACCTGTCCCCTGGGCTGGACGAGTGGGGCGGCACCCTCTCGCCTTAGCCCACTAACCTCTACCTGTCTGACCTTCCTCACTGGCAGGGCTTGTGCAGGACGAACAGTGTCAGTCAAGGCCTCTTCAAACCTTTGTTTCCTCTGGTGTTCACCAGGTGTCTGAGCCTGTCCATGTCGCTATAATAAAACCCAGGTTGAGTGGCTTATAAACAACAGAAATTCATTTTTCACAGTCCTGGAGGCTGGAAGTCCTAGGTGCCAGCGGGGTTGGACTGGCAAAGGTGGCTCCATTCTGAGTTAAATAACTTTTTTTTTTTTAAGATTTATTTATTTATGCATATAGAACTGGGATATAAGCCAGAGCTGTGTGGGGTGAGAGGATTCAGCAGAGACAGAGTGGGGAGCATAACAGCAGATTGATGAAGTACACTGCCGAGGGGAGCAGTAGGCCAGATAACAGAGGTCTGCTGCGCCATGTGGGTCACCCCCGAGGCCTGGGATTGAACTTGCACTGAAGCGGCTGTGGCCAGCTTGCATGCTGCGTCCTAACCTGTTGTGCCACCAGGGAGGCCTGCAGAACTTTCTGCTGCTTCTTTTCACATGCTCTCATGTGGCACAAGGATGCGCCCACACTCTGTAGCCCCCTTTATGGGGCACTTCTCTCATGCTTGAGAGTCCTTACGACCGAATCTCCCCCCAAGCCTGGTCTACTTTCCCGGTCAGCTGACAACATAGGAACTGGGGGAGCGACCCTGCACTCAGACCATAGCACCTTCAAGCAGACATTCTATAAGTTGGAAGGGGATGCTGATAGAGGTTGAATTATATTGTCAGGCACAGGTGTTGAAGTCCCAGCCTCTGGAATCTCATCCTATGACTTTGCTTGGAAATTATACAGGGCAGGTATAATTAGCTAAGTTAGGATGAGCTCATTTTGCAATTGGATGACCCTGACTCCAGTATGACTAATGTCCTTTAAAAAGAAAGTCGCGCACAGACGTGCACCCAGGAAGAATGCCACGGGAAGTTGAAGGCAGAGATGTTTCTGCAAAACAAGGAGGGTCATAGATGGCTAATAATGCCATAAAGTGGGGACAGACATAGCACAGACTGCTCCTCACAGCCTTCAAAAGAAACAACCCAGCTGATGCCAGGAGCCCACCCACACCCCCAGCCTGGACCGCAGAATTGTAGTTGAAGCCATGTGGCTGTGGTCCACTGTGGGCAGTCTCCGTGAACCGGGGCTTGGGGAGCAGGCCCAGAATCAGGGGCTTCAGTGCCAGTTCTACCCCCGGCCAGGTGATCCACCAGACTGGCCTGCTGCTCCCCTCAGCAGTGTACTTCATCAATCTGCCTGTTCTGCTCCCCACTCTGTCTCTGGTGAATCCTCTCATTCCCTGCACCTCTCGCCTGCACCCCAGTTCTGTATGCATCAATAAATAAATCTTACAAGAAAGAAAGAAAAGAGAAGCAAGAGATTGATTGATAGGAAGGAAGAAAGGAAAGCTCTTCCAGAAGAGTGGAGTCCTGAGTGAGCAGCCAATTAGGAGGCAAAATGGAGATGTTTTAAAGTCCAGTGGACAAGGGGTGAGGGGCTGGCCATTGGGTGTCTCTTGCAGGACCCTCAGAGGCTCCTAGGCTACTGAAGTCCACTGAAGGGTCCCATTGGGGTTCCCCTAGGCTACTGAAGCCCACTGAAGCATCCCAGGGAGGGTCTCCTAGGCTACTGAAATCTACTGAGGGTTCCCACACTACCCAGCTCACCTTTCTGAAGCCAGCTTTGCTCATTGCTATTGTGCTATTATGTTGCTGTTCTGAACATTTTTAATTTAATTGGGGCAGGAGGCACCCTCCGGGGCAGTGATTGCTTCTCAGTCACCCTGACAAATGGACTTCAGGCTTAGGGCACCCAGTTACTAACAGACCCTTTCCTGATTTCCTCCTTTGCCATCAAGCGACACAGGCAGCAATGCCTGGCAGCTCTTCATTTGTGCTCTTGCTGGTCTGTGTGGATCAGCAACCACCTGTCAGGGCCCACTCAGCTGCTGGGGGCTGTGGCCTGTAGCATCTGACAACCTGATGCCCTCAGTGGCCCGGCAGGACTCTTCCTATTAACCTCAGTAGGGCCCAGGTTGGCTAAGAAGTTTCTGAAGCAGGAACGTGAGGATGGCGCCTCTGTGGCTCTGGAATTTTCCCCAGACTGAAGAATTCTAGGTCTAACTGTACACCAGGCCTGGGTGGGGCTGGGGGAATGTTTCCTTTGCTCACTTCTTCCATCCTTACCTGACCTGACCCACAGGGGTGCCTAAGACCTGGGGTGGACATGGTCTGGGAGCAGAAGCTCATGTTTAGAGCTGTGGCAGCATTGAGTTCCATTTCTCCTTGAATTTTAAATTAGATATTCATTTTTCTGTCACTCAAAGTTTGTCACCTTATAGAAGATTAATTCATCTAACTAGATTTTCAGGGTCCAGCTAGAATGTAGAGAAATGACTTGGAATTTAGTTTGAGGTCTGATGTGGCTTGATCTAGAGCTGGTTGAGAAAAGCCATGGCAAGTTCTTTGTTCTCTTGCTTCACTAGCATGGGCACTTCCATCAGAATCATTTTGGGGTGCTTGTTCAAAGATGTCAATGTCGGGACTCACCTCAATGGGTCTCTGGGGAATAGTTGTGTATTTGCCAGGCTTTCCAAAACTCAGATGCATGCAAGTTTGAGAAACCTTGTGATCCACTCTGTGTATATTTTTTGTAGACACGTAAACCTCTTAAATGCTAAGTTTACAGTACACGCGAATAAATTAAAATTAAGGGTAATATTACCCCCGTTAATAATAACGTTCAGTGCTGCTCTATTTATGCTGTGGTGATATGTCATTTCTGAGTTTGCTGAATTGTGACTAATTGCTGTTTTTTTTTTTGAATGCCTCGTATTCGTTAGGTGATTTACATAAATTATTAATCTTCCTAAGTTCTCAGATTTGTAAATCTTGCAATTAAGATCTAGGGACTCTGTGGCTAAAAAAATAAATAAAAACAATGCCAAATAAGTTGCTTAAGATTGTGCAAGTAGTAAGTGGGAAAAGAGCTGTGTTCACATTGGGGTCTAACTCCAAATCCTGTGGGTTTCCATAACCCTTGGCTGGTATTGTTTTTTTTTCTTTTAAGAGAAATTTATTTTAGTATATTTGGGAATAGCCTTACCTTTTTATTTTACAACTTTGCAAGGCTGAATAGGGTCTTTTCTATCTTAATAGCAAGTTTTGTATTCCAACCTCCAGGAAATCCTGGATGTCTTTCCAAGGGATGTAGTCAAGGCATGTACAGAATTTAACTTTCTCTATTTTCCTAATGGAAAAATCCCTACTTTAAATCAAGCTCCTTTATGGGCCTTCTGTACTTATAACGCTAATTTTACATAAAGAAGCAAAACAAATGAATAAAATAATTTCAGTATAAATAAACTTTTAGAATATAAAACCAAATTAGTGGGTACCAGAAGGGAAGGCAAAAGAGAACAGATATATCTGGTAGAAGGGATAATTGTAGGTAAAAGGTAGAATTGAACTTTTAGTGCTAAACTTATAATTGTGCGTGCAGTAATATATGACATATTGAGGCACATGTGAAAAACTCATACAAGATCATTTCAATAAATAAGGTTTAAAATGAATAAATAGTGTTCTAGTTAGTTTATGGACATTAACTGAATTTCCACCTTCCAGTAAATTATGTTAAGTGGTGGCACCTACTGACGATGTATGATATTGCAGTGTGAAATCACTAGAAGCAAAATCATTTTAAGATTTCAGAAGAGGAAGAAACTATTCTGTAAGTTTGAAAACTAAAGAATGCGTATTTCTGGAGGACTATGCTATGTCTGGAGTATAGTAACAGACTGTAGATCTCAACTTTAGTCCATAATGAAATGTATAAAAAAAAAGATGTATCACACATCAAATCGTAAAGTTGACCTGCATTTTTTTTTCTTTTTTAAAGATTTATTTATTTATTCATACAGAACTGGGTGGGGTACAGGCCAGAGATGCGGAGGGTGAAAGGATTCACCAGAGACAGAGTGGGGAGCAGAACAGGCAGATCGATGAAGTACACTGCTGAGGGGAGCAGCGGGCGGGTCAGGAGAGGTCTGCCATGCCATGTGGTCACCTCCGGGGCAGGCGGGAATCGAACTCATGCGGGAGTGGCTTTAGCTTCTCAGTGCTATGCTTTATTTAGCCCACTGCGCCACCAGGGAGGGCCTGACCTGCATTTTTAATCTGTGTTAAATTATATACTTCCAGAATATCCATGTTCAAATATAGTCCCTGTTGACTTGTCACTAGTAGAAAGTTTTAAGAAACATTGGTTCTGGCTCAACTCCTTGTGTGAAAGATAAGGAACTCTTCAGGCTCTGGGTCAGGATGACAGAGCTCCAGATTCTTATTCTATGTTCTTTCCATCAGAATTCATCATAGGCTCCTCATTTGTTTTGTATATGCCCAATCAAAAGCAGAAAATGTTCAAGTTAGGGAATCATAAACATGCAGTGCAAAGAACTTGTAACTGCTGAGTTCCACAACTTTGAATTCATGCAAAATTAGTACTGGTATTATAATGCATATCTCCCACTAAGAAATCTTTGCAAGTTCTCAAGGAACTGTGAACAACATGTAACAATCCAAAAACAAGCAAGTTTTTTTCTGAACTGGAACATTGGTGGAAGTTTTTATATTTTGTTCTATATGGAGTAGTTTTGCTTAGAATTTACCGTTAACTTCACCATGTAAGTTAACAAACAAAACATCAACATTAGCTTGGAAGAACAGTGAACAGTCTGAAGCATCTATTTCACATGATTAAGGATACTCAATGTAGGTCAGATTTTTAAGTTCCAAGAATGGCTTTGAAATAAGATTATAAGTGAGGCTATTTATTATTTCATTATAGTTAGTTAAATCTCCAGATTTTTTTCTTATGCATGTCTGTTGTTCTGCTTTGCTTTATTAGAAAACAAAGGGACTGAGATAGTAGCCTACTACTCACTCGACAACCACTTCAAAATTTCCAAACCATTGCTCGAAATACAATCATAGACTGAGGCTCACAACAAGAAGAGGTGAAAATGTGGAAAGACTCTTTCCTAGAGCAAATAATCCAAATCAGGAGTGTGCAAATTAGCTGCTACCATATTGCTGAAGAAGCGTTCCTTTGGATTTTATTGCAAGTGGTTTGGACAGTGAGAAAACCTGGTTCCATGTAAGTAGTGTTGCAGATGTAGGTCTCTGGGATTTGTTCATTCAGCAGCTCAAGAACACCATTGAATACCCAGACATTTCGTTATGTTCTACCAGCCTTGCCAGCTTGATTCATTAAGCCATCCTTATGCTTGCACAGTGACATTATCTGCATATTGTAGTCACTCAAATTCAAGTCCAAACAGTATCATGTCTCCTTTTTTTGTGTGTGTGGGGGAGTTTATTTGTTTATGCATACAGAACTGGGGTATAGGGCAGAGGTGCAGGGGTGGTGAGAGCAGGAAGCAGAACAGACAGATCAACAAAGTACACTGTTGAGGGGAGCAGTGGGTGGGTCAGGAGAGCTCTGCAGTGCCATGTGAGTCATCTCTGGGGCTGGGGATTGAACTCCCACTGAAGTGGCTGCGGCCAGCTTGCAGTGCTGCGTCCTAACCCACTGGACCACTAGGGAGGACCTCAACTCACCTTTTAAGAACTTTGAATCCTTTCTCACAAGTTACCCCGCAAGCCCCCATTCATATCTAATTACTTACCATTGGATTGGGTCTCTCTTCCCAAGTCAATCATAAAACTAGTAATGGTAAAAGAACCTATGATGTCATGGCTACCTTTTCTTCTGTTCTGGTGCATTCCGTCTGGATTAGGGTGAACTGTTTTATTTTTGCATGTTTTGATCCACTTTCAGTCAAGCCAAATACCATTGTTGCTCCTTGTTGGATTTTCCTGGGTTCTCGTGTAGTTTTGTCTGCCTTTGTATCAGTCACTTTCTATTGCCCATCACACCTGTTCCTCCTGCAGTGGTGTCTGTCCCAGCAGGGTCAAATGCTACACCCACCCAGTGCATGTAATTCCTTTTCCTAGCCTCTGATATGTCTGCCTGCCCCCTGCCTGGCGCTTCCTACTGGAGCTAATCCTGTCTTCAGGTGATGTGTGATGTGATAACTCTTCCAGGTTTTGGTCTCATCTTGTCATAAGCATTTATATAAATCTACATTTAGTACAGAACACTCACTTTTCAAGCCTCTGTCTTGCAGAGATGAACCTTTGAAAAGCATCAGGTTTTTGTGTTACTTCTATTTATGTTCTGTTTTCCACATGTCTTGAAATCTTACCATGCTGGGAACAATTCACAGCGTGAGTTTTTTAATTGACAATTTCACATGAAAAGACATGAGTGGTCTGCCATAAAAGTTGGGTCAGATAAAGCATTTCTTACGTTTAGAAGGACAGGAACTCCCTCCCTGAATAGTTCCTATCTCCTGCTATCAACTGGGCTTTAGGAAGTGTTTGTTGCCCTAGAGAAATCTCTTTAGCCAGCACAGTAAACAGGAAGGCACTAAATGGATGGAATACCACACAAATGCCAGACATTAAACATTTGACTCAGTTTTGTAATATTTAAAAAATATGAGATTTTTTTGCACAGTGACCTTTTCACAGAAAGTGAGGGTCACACATATTAGACACAGTGGCTCGTGTTCAGACTGGTACAGGCAGGAATAGCATCCATACTTGATTCTAAATTGGGTGATCTTTCTACAAAATGTTTCTGTACTCACTCATGTTCTTACTTGGGAAAAGTAGAATATTTTTTTTGTATGTATGTCTTTTGAGTAAATTAGTTAAGGTCATATTGGCTTACAACACTGTATGTGATTTAGAAATATAGGATCCCACCTCTTCAGGTGAAAGTTTTTGCTTACAGGACTTTAGGATAAAAGCTGTCAAACTATCTTGACTGCTATTGGGAAAAGAAACTTAATTTTACCTGATGAGTTTTTCATCTTCCTGGATAGCAGTTAGTACACACCTTCTTTTCCTAACAAGTAGAGGAAGTGAAGGTGATAAATTACTTGATGTTATTAGCATATTTGGTGAATATGCTAAGTTATTTGGTGATGGATGTTGAAAGGTAAATTTAAAAATTTGCCAAATGTTGTTGATAACCACTTGGAAAACATCTAACACTAGAAAATCCTTAAATGAGTTAAGTTAGAAACATTGGTTTTCCACATCCTTTGATTAAAAAAAAATTCCATTTAACTTATAAAATTTGTCAATAATTAACCTGTATTCTGGAAGTAGCTGTTCATATTAGGGAACGTTAAATTTTTGTCATATTGTTGGAAGTTTATAGGGCTAGGACTAATGAAAACATAAAAGCTATGTCCTTTTGGGAAAATGGTTCTAGATGTTGCTGATTGTTGTAATAGTATACAACAATGTTAAAAAAAAAAAAAAGAACTGGCCCTCCCTGGTGGCGCAGTGGGTTAAAGCACAGAACTGAGAAGCTAAAGCCACTTCCGAATGAGTTCAATTCCTGCCTGCCCCCGAGGTGACCCACAGGGCGCGGCAGACCTCTCCTGACCCGCCCGCTGCTCCCCTCAGCAGTGTACTTCGTCGATCTGCCTGTTCTGCTCCCAACTTTGTCTCTGGTGAAGCCTCTTACCGCCCCTGAGCCTCTGGCCTGTACCCCAGTTCTGTATGCACAAATAAATAAATAAATCTTTAAAAAAAAAAAACTGACATCATATTGGAAGAATATCTGAATATTCTTCTCAATATTCCGCTCAAGTCACATTGCCAGAATTTTCTGGTTATCTTCTTGATTTATATAAGGAAAATGATAATTCTAGAGATAATAAGAGACCCAGGAATATGTTGGAAATTTAAAAGTGCCTCTGTTGCCCCTGGCCTCAGTGCACCCTCCCCAACTGGTGGGATGATTTTCCTTAACAATGAAAACCCTGTGTCTTTCGTGCCACTCATGACTGTACATATTGTACAACTTCATGCCGACAAAGTAAATTTCTAATACATTTTGACAGATAATAACATCCACAATAAATAATTGATTAAGATGGATGTCAGAGTGTGTGTAGCATTAACCAACTCCACATTTTGTAATGCACCAACCAGTTCATAGAAAAATGGAAAGCCATTAGGGATTTTCCTTAACTTCTGCTTGAGGGACAGCTATGGAGGTAACATTGTGCTGCAGAAAGACTTGCAGTTTATAATGAAGAGTTTAACTTTGCTGGCCAGGAGATATCATCGCCACCACTGATTTTTAAAGTATAACTCATCTGGTATAGTTTTTCCACAAAGGAATTCTGTTTGCTATGACTTATTTATTAACAACCCATTAAAATGTAAATTATTGGTTATATGCAAGTAAGTATTCAGAAAAAGAAATGAAGAAATGAGACATGGGCCTTGGTTTTGTTTCATTGGAACTTTTCCCAAGGTTGATTCATTAACATATCTTCTTAAAGGACCTTGTCAAATTTAGGAGAAAATTCAAATGGAGAATTGTGTTTTACGTTTATTCATGGCATTGCCCACTTTCAAATAGATTGAAATGTACTGGACAATGATCTAAGGTAGCATTGTGCAAGACTGGCAAGCATAACATTTGAATTATTTAACTTGTCTAATTACAATGGATTCAATTATATACTATAAGGCTACCATCAGACTATGTTCTATTTTCAAAGATACTTAAGGAAAAAGATTGTGCATATATGTGTAAATATAAGCTCTCTGAGTTTTTTAAGATTTATTTATCGTGTATACAGAACTGGGGTACAGGCCAGAGATGCAGGGGTGGTGAGAGGATTCACTAGAGACAGAGTGGGGAGCAGAACAGGCTGACTGACAAAGTACACTGCTGAGGGGAGCAACAGGTGGGTCAGGAGAGGTCTGCCACGCCATGTGGGTCACCTCTGGGGCAGGTAGGGATCGAACTCATGCAGAAGTGGCTTTAGCTTTTTTGTGCTGTGCCACCCGGGAGGGGCCAAACTTTCTGAGTTTTAACTTCCCCATTTGCAAGTAGTTATGATTCTTGTTTCACACTAGAGAAACTGACTGACTTAATTTTGGGGAGATATCATCTTATTCTCATGGTTGAAAGGGAAGTCGTACACTATAATCAGTATTAGGGGGTCGGGGAACTGCCTGCCGTCCCAAGCACTTGGCTGTGTGGAGTTCATTCTGGCAAAGGACGATCCAGATGGCCTGCTTTAGACCACATGCTTGTTCCTTCTGAGACAGCTAGCAGGGCACTTTCAATCAAACTGCATTTACTAAGGAACAAGAACTTCCCTAGCGGATATAGAGGTGCTACAAGGTAGAATGAATATTTGGAACCAAGAAAGTGAATCAGGGTTTGGGGGACAGGCCTGGAGTCCCAAGATCCTAGGCAGTCCTTGTCTACAATGAGGAAAGAATTCAACGTCAAGACCATAGTTACAGAAAAGCAAGAGACTTATTGATAGATAAGGGAAAGAACAGGAAAGCTCTCTCAGCAGAGGTTTCCAGGGGGCAAGGAGTATGTGCTTAGGTGGGTATAATGGGCAAGGAGTGGGGGTTTCGGCTGTTAGATATGTCAGCATGTGTTTTCTGGCTGATTGGTTTGGGCCCATGGGTCCCCTAGGCTAATGAGGCCCAATGAGTCTCCCAGGTTACCTGGCCTGCTTTTCTGAAACAGGCTTTAGCCCTTTGCTTTAGCGTTGTATTACTGTGCTAGTGTTCTGAACATTCTACTCTTCACCAGGTTGGGGAGTGGAGGGGGTGGGCCCTTCCTGGCGTGTAATTGTTCTCAATCAGGCTGATACATGGACTTGGGGGCTTGGGGCACCCTGTTCCTAACCGACTGTCTCTACCCATTTCCTGACTTCCTCCTTCAAAATTCCTTCCTCCTCTTTGATACTTTTAATGACCCATTATGCTAGGATAACTCTCCTCAGAGAATCAGGAAACCTTCTATTGATATTTTTGTCAGTCTTTGACTATGAGTATGTGATTACAAACTAAAGATTTATAAGGAAAAATATTGTCAGGTTGCATTTAAACATAATTCGCACACACACAAATAAAACATAATTCACAGTGGATATCAGGGTGTATCTATCCAAAATTGAGCTATTAATAACTATTATCCTACTTTATGAATGAAGTAGTTACTGTATATGTAACTCCAGTTTTAATACCAGGATCACATAGCTGGAGAAACCTATTATTACAGTATTTAGAAAAATGGTGATTTTAGTCACAAATATCCATTGGGAGATAATTCTCTTTGGAATCTTCCTTATTTTGCACAACTTATAGCAGGCACTGGCTCATTTCCCTCTGGTTATCTTTTCAAAAATACTTTTTTAAGCATTTACAAGAACTGGGTATAGTGGTGTGGGAGGTGAGAGGATTCACCAAAGACAGAGTGGGGAACAGAGCAGGCAGATCTACTGAAATAGATCTGCTGAGGGGTGTAGCAGGTGAGACAGGAGAAGTCTGCTAGGCCATGTGGGTCACCTCCCAGGGATCAAACTCATGCTTCAGTGACTGTGGATAACATTATAGTATTGCTCTTTAACCCTCTGCACCACCAGGGAGGCCCCTCACAAATATTTTTATAGTAAGCAGACTTCAAGGATAGAATGAGTGTATCCCTCTGGAGGAAACAGCGGAGAAGTTTACTGTCCAGCTTAATAAAAATAATGTCTCCTCCAAGATCAAGGTCAGGCAGACTTACTACCTGTTTTAAAAGGCTGAGGGGTTTTTGGATGGAGCTGGAAAAGATCATGCTTAGTGAGATAAGCCAGAAAGAGAAAGAAAAATACCGATGGTTTCACTCATAGCAGGAGTATAATGGACCAGGCAAGAAAATAACAAAAATAATGAACAACCATATACCAGAGACATTCTGTGGGGGCGGAGTGGGGAATGGGATCAAAAACGGGGGAGGGGGGGAAGGGAGGGAAATGCACGGGTCTATGGTGGTGGCACAGGGGTGATTTGGTGATGGGAAACCCGCGGGGATTACAATTGAGATGGGAAAAAAATGTGCAAAATGATGTAAAAATAAACTTTGTAATAAAAAAAAAAAAGGCTGAGGGGTTTCTAAGCTTAGGGTTCCTCTCCTGTCATACAGCCCACTGCATGCATACAGGTTCCTGGCCTTCTCCACTTTATCCCATGGGAATCAGGCTCAGGTAACCGGCCCAAGAAGACACTCATACTACTGCTGTGAGTAACTCACTGATTCAGGATCTCGTGACTTCTGCCAGCATCCATCGAACTGTGGCAGGCTGACTTACAAAACCTCAGACCTCAACACTGCTTGACACTGTCTTCTAGACCTTTATCAACATTAACTATTTTCTTTACATTAGAGAAACTAAAGGATTTCTTGAGTCCCTACCAGACCCCAGATATATGTTAAGCTCTTTACCTGTATTATAAAAATAAGTCTTTGAAAAAAAAAAACAACTAGAAATTAATAACCATTGTTTTCATTTTGTGCCTTTGGACTTTGAGAAAATGGAATTCATGGATATCTGGAATACTTGTTGCTACTGAGGGAAGGGAAAGAGTTGAGAGGTAAGAAAAGCTCAGAGATTAGACACTGAGTAGAGACAGGTAAAAGGGAAAGTAAAAATAAAATAACAATAAGATAACAAGCTGTGATAATGGGAAAGGCAAGGAATGCGTCTTAGCTGGATATTTTAATGGGATGCTGGGCTATCATGACCCCACACATTTTCAGAAACAACTGTACAAACCATGAGAAAATCACTGCAGGGGCTAGATGTTGAATTTTGCATCCGGTGTGTGTGAAGTTTGGGAGTCACGGTGTGGTGGTAATATAGAGATAGCACCAAATAATACTGCTCTCCCAAGAGAAATGATTCCACTTCTACAGTTCTTTCCTCCTATGGAACCATAAAAACAAGTACAACTTGCTCTGGTAACCCAGAATGCAGAATTACAGCAAGCAGAAAACTGAGTGATTTGGTTCACAGTGTTCATTCATGGCTCTGCCATTTTCTTGCCATGAAACCTTAGGGCAAAGGCCAAGTCTCTGTGCCATGGATTAATCATGTGCCTGTAAGGAAGGGAGTAGTTATAGCTCTCCTGTTGGGTGATGGGAAGCTCAGTCTATTTATCAATTAATCTACTGGAAGTTAGTCTACACTTACTATTCACAATCTATTCCAAAATGCGTTTATTGATTAAAAAGGAAAATGGGGTCCCCCTCCCAAAAAATGTGAATGAGCCAGAGGCTGGCCTAACTCCCTGACCTAACTATGCCCTAAGGATGGTTTTCTTCTGACCTCTCATCACAACTAAGACAGAGTGAACACACCTTTCTCTTCCTCTGATATTTCAAGTCAAAGATCAAATTCTCCATGATCATCAAAAGTCTAAAACATGTCTCGTCTTACATTTCCTGAGGTGGAGAGATCATGGGGTATGCCTTCGCCTCCTTTCAAAGGGACACAGCTACTCCTCACACACTGTGTGTAATAATGAGGCCAGTGCCACACGGAGGCCTTATAATGAGTAGAGGCAGAGAAATCCCGAAACAAATGATCCAAGGAGACACAGGAGAGTTTGCACCTCTCAGGCCAGGCTTGTAGGAAGCTGGCTTCTTGACATGGCAGCAGGACTTTGAGCAAAGGTTTCTCTGTGCCTCTTCCCCTATTTGCAGTCACTCTCTGGGAGTTCAGATTCAATTAGGTCCCACTTAAATTGGATTTTTCCCATGACATAGCACTTGCACAATCTTTGGCAACTTGCTAATTAGTAAGAGGGTGGCTTTTAGTTATAGTAATAGGAGACAGAGGAACATCTTTCTGATGTTGAATTGCCCCACAACAAACCTATCAAGGGATACGTGTGTGGATATCTAGCTTTTATTCTGTGTGTGTGTGTGCATTGGGGGAGGGAGGGATACCGCCTTCATCTACTCCTAGAAGTTGATAGTACAACTTTTCCACTGATTGAGGCAATGGGAATGAGACAAAAAAATTGCCACCTTGTTCAGTGCCACTGACTTGTTCACTCTATTGTTTTTCTGGTTCACTTAAGCTGATGGATTGCCCAAGAATGATTTGTCTCTTTAATAAGTGGTAGCAAAAACAAAGCTTTGGAGAATAAAAGTAATAGAGGGATAATTCTTTCTCAAGAATTATGTTTGAGTAAGCAAAAATGGAAGCTGAAAGCTTCCTATAGTGCTTTTGCCTTTCCACTTCAGAAATTTAAAAAAGATAGTTTGAGTTAGATAATGAAAGCAACATAACTTCTGGAAATTGGAGCTAAGTGTCAGGATTGTTTTCTGTGACTGCATCTTAAGCTACAGTGTGTGATTTTCCTTAGAAACTTCTATAAGTGCAGACATCCCAAAATCTGACACTGCTGATGTAGCTCTTCACAAAGAGGATTTCCAGTGGGCCCTAGCAGAATCCATATGAAAAGGATGAAGTTAATGTTTTTCCATCTGTTTAGTTTTTGAACATCTGTCAGCCCACTGTGTCACTTAGTTGCAATAAAATTTGGGTATATTCATTTTCTACTTTAATTGGTTTGAGAAGTCAGAGTTGTGTTTTTCATTATTACTGAAGCCCTTAGAAAGGAAACACCCAGATTTAATTCGCATTCGTGTATCTCTGAACTACTGCTCTGTAGTTGAACACAGCAAAGCCCTCAGCATTACCCTGGGACTTGCCTTTCAAGATGGATGAAAGTAGCTGGCAGTTTCTCATCATCCCACAGTTCTATCTGAAGAACAGTTCCACAGTTACCATTTGATTCAGTCACCACTCATTTAGTTTAAGGAAACATATACCCCTCTTTGTATAGACATCAGGGACAATGAACATAGCAGCTATTAAAACTAGCGAAAAAATCGAACCGTCATAAAAGTAATGGGAGCAAAGTGAGCAATTTACAACCGCAGGCAGTTTTCTCCCAGGGGACATATACTTCAATGACCAAACACTGTCACCGCCTCCGAGGTGGTGTTGCCAACATCATCTTGTCAGCCCAGGGGCAAAACGCTGGAGGGACTTTGCAGGGAGCACAGAATCCGTCCGCCACATCTCATTCCTTGGAAACTGAAGTTGTGTTCAGTTGTCTAGTTCTAGCTCCTCAGTCTTGGTCAGGATCTCAGCTGTTACAGCCTCCCCCTCTCTTCATGACAAAGGGCAACATAACCAAGCACAGGGCAAGATGCAGGTGAAGTGCAGCTGCCATAGACACAGGAAAGGAACCGAGCGCCCAGTCTGTGTGCTCCTCTCTGCCGGCGGGGCTTCTACTGACTGGCTTTCTTTTCCGAGGAGAAACCTAAGAAAAAAAAAGCAGGGAAATGTTGCAGATTAGAACTTCAAGATGTATTTCTCTTCTTCTGGCGAAGTGCTACCATAAACTCGCAGGTAGGCAAGCAAATATTTTATTTCTGAGCTCCCCGTAAATTTGCAGTGAGAAACCAAGAGGCGGGAAATGAAGGGTTGTTATTTTAAAACACTGAGGGATTCTGACCATTTTCGTAAAATCAGTGTGGGCCTCATTCTCCTCATGCTGAAGAAGAATGTTCTAGAACGCTTCTCACTCTTGCTGTTTGTTTTTTAAGATTTATTTAATTATGCACACAGAACTGGGGTCCAAGTCAGAGGTACAGGAGCAGTGAGAGGATTCACCAGAGACAGAGTGGGGAGCAGAACAGGCAGATCAATTCAGTATGCTGCTGAGGGGAGCAGAGGGCGGTCAGGAGAGGTCTGCAGCACCATGTGGTCGCCTCTGGGGCTGGGGATTGAACTTGCTCTGAGGCGGCTGTGGCTGGTTTGCAGTGCTGCGACCTAACCCATTGCCCCACCTGGGAGGGCTGTTCTTGCTGGTTTTTGAGTTGCTCCAGTATTTGCTAATGGAAATCAATCGTGCAAGCTGGTGTGGGTTCAGCAATTATCCTACAGAAAGATACTTTGCCAAACCATAGAAAGGATTTCGGTTCTTAACATTTTATTTTATTTTATTCGGTTCTTAGCATTTTATTTTATTGTGATGTGCAAGATACAAAATGTGGAATATTTCACCATATACCACAGGGCTGAATGCCACACATAGAAGACAAATGTCAAAGAGCTGCATATGAATGTAAAGAAATAAGGTGTTTCCTCAGTTAGGATAACTCAGAACAGGTTAAATGCTTTCGACTTGCTGTTCTATAGTATTTCAAAGAGTCCTAAGCAAACATTTTGAGAACAGGAAGGTAATATGTTGCTTTCTATTTTTAAAACATGGGCTTCTGGAGAGAGGGAACCAGTCTCCTCTCCACCTCCCCACCTAAGGGAGTTGTTGAGATGCCCCTTTCCCAGTGCAGAACTATTTATTTTTTTCCTTTATTGTGTCAACTGGAAACAAAACTTTTTTTTTTTTTAAACATATCAGGGACAGGGCCCTCCATGGTGGCACAATGGGGTAGGATGCAGCACTGCGAACTGGCTGTAGCCACTTACGTGCAAGTTCAATCCCCAGCCCCGAGGTGACCCACATGGCGCGGCAGACCTCTCCTGACCCGCCCGCTGCTCCTCCCAGCAATGTACTTCGTCCATCTGCCTGTTCTGGTCCCCACTCTGGTGAAGCCTCTCCTCTCACTGCCCCTGTACCTCTGGCTTGTACCCCAGTTCTGTGTGCATAAATAAGCAAATCTTTAAAAAATACATTTTTAAAATGTGTTTAAAACAAACACATTTAACATAGTTCTAGCGTTGAAGATGAAAACTTCATGGTAACTTGCCTATTGGTCTTAAAAATATTGTGAGCTGGGACCTCCCTGGTGGTGCAGCGGGTTAAAGCACAGCACTGAGAATCTAAAGCTGCTTCCGCATGAGTTCTATTCCCGCCTGCCCCGGAGGAGACCACATGGCGAGGCAGACCTCTCCTGACCCGCCCGCTGCTCCCCTCAGCAGTGTACTTCGTCGATCTGCCTGTTCTGCTCCCCACTCTGCCTCTGGTGAAGCCTCTCACTGCCCCTGAGCCTCTGGCCTGTACCCCAGTTCTGTTTGTACAAATAAATAAATCTTTAAAAAAAAAAAATATTGTGAGCAATGGAAGGAAGTTCCTGCAGCCCGCCTTAAATTTCTATTAAAGAAATCAGTATCTTTTAAATATGTGAGATGTGAGGGCTACTTTAGTTTTCTCTGGTATATTCCACAGTAATGTATTTGTGGTTTTTATGTTAAATGCTTGTTTGGTTTTTTTTTAAAGATTTATTTATTTGTGCATACAGAACTGGGGTACAGGCCAGAGGCTCAGGGGCGGCAAGAGGCTTCACCAGAGACAGAGTGGGGAGCAGAACAGGCAGATGGATGAAGTACACTGCTGAGAGGAGCAGCGGATGGGTCAGGAGAGGTCTGCCATGCCATGTGGTCACCTCTGGGGCAGGTGGAAATCGAATTCATGGAGAAGTGGCTTTAGCTTCTTAGTGCTGTGCTTTAACCCGTTGTGCCACCAAGGAGGGCCTAAATGTTGCTTTTTGAGAGAAAAGAACATAACCCTAGACCCCTTTCCCAACTCCCACTCTCAAATCAGTAACCCCAAAGAGGAGGATTTAAAGGGCAAACACAGTGAATTCATTTTACTGCAATCTGAGCCATCTAGCATGACTGACAGTTCTTTCTCTTTTCTGTACATGCAATTATATGGTTAAACAAAAATGAGGATCATAACTAGAAAAAAAAAACGTGCCTGATACCTACCCCAGATGTCTTGAAACATTAAGGAAAATTAATTCTGCTGTGGCCTTTGCCATGCCTTTTTGAGATAGGTACATAGCACTCGGTCTTTCTCCTCATGTTTTAGATTAGCAGGGCCCATGGCCCAGAGCAGACTGTGGCAGAGTGGAAGTGTTCTTGCACAGGGAAGGTGGAGAGAGCCTTGTGTGTGTGTGGGGGGGAGGAATGGAGGGCGGTTATGGGGAGAGACACCTTCATAGACACGACGGCGGGAGAAACACAGCAAGGGGATTCTGGGCCCTCACAGTGCTAGAAGAGCTGGCTTTGCCTGGCTGGCTGGGAAGAACGCCACTTCCTAACGCAGGCCCGATTGTTAGGATGTCACGTTCACAGACAGCAGGTGGACAGCACAAAGCTACAGTGAACCCAGGAGATCTTAGCAGAAGCTGTGTCTTCATGGGACATGAAAAAGCAGCTGGATCTGAAATTTGGCTGGGATTAGGACAGGAGGGCTCCATGCAACAGGGTGGCTGAAAGGTCTGCTGTGATCCTGCTGTCCACGTGTCCACTAAACTCAGCGTGGGCGCTTAGGCACGAGCGGCGAGGACTTCAACGTGCTTCCCCGTTGGGGCACAATGTGTAGTATATACCTCACTGTCCTTCCCTGTAGATTTTTATCTCTCATTTCAGAGAATTACTGCAATTTCTTTTACCTGGAGCAATTGTGAGAGGTCTGGACACTACATTTTTTCTCATCTAGGCCCTATCTACTACCTATTGGACTAGCAATTATAAAAAGATACAACCTGAGAAATAAGGGGGTAAGCTTTTGAGATAGAGTATTAACCTATATTTGAATAACATAAAGGGAAACAATGACACCATTATAATTTACTTAATGTCCCACATGTGTAAGTTACTCTGTGAGCATTGGAGTCAGATTGCGTGGTCTATCCATGGTCTAGCCAACAAATAGTGTGTGGGCTTGCACAAGTCACTCTTCCCTCTGTTCCTCACTTTCCAGACTTATAAAACAGGGACGCTAGCAGTACTTATTTTATAGAATTGTTACAAGATTTTCTCTCTCTCTCTCTTTTGTTCTGAGCCCTTCCTCCCCTGAAGCTCACTAGTGTTAACTTTGCTCCTAAATAGCTTTCCAGAACTCTGTATGGTGTCCTATGTCTGCTAACAGACTTAGAGTTGCTATAAAAACCTGATGTGGGAGAGGGAGGGGGAGAGAGAGAGAACTGGAGCTGAGAGGGAGGGAGGGAGGGTGGGAGAGAGAGGTAGGATTATGGGCTGAATTGTGCCTCCCAAAAGATGTAGCTGCCTTGACTCCTGATATCTGTGAAGGAGACCTTATTTGGAAACAGACACTTTGCAGATAGAATCCTCTTAACATGTAACCATCCTGGATTAACCTAACTTAATACAACTGATGTCCTTATAAGAAGAAATTTTGGCACAGACACTGAGGGAAGATGACTGTGGGAGGAGAGAGGCAGAGATGGGGGTTTTGCTGTCTGAAGCCAAGGAACATCTGGGACTCCTAGAGGCTGGAAGAGACAAGAAGGACCCTCCCTAGGGGCTCTGGAGGGAATATGACCCTCCAGCACCTGCATCCCAGCCTCTACAGTGGTAAGGAGATGAGGTTTAAGCCACCCAGTGTGTGGTTTGGTTATGGTGGCCCTAGGAAATGAATCCAGTCAGTGTTCAGCTATCCAGTTATTATTAGACATTTGAACAGGCCAATTATCATAGTTGAGCTTTGATCTGTATTGTAAAGAAATCATTATGTTTGTTCTCAACACAATCTCACATGTCCCCATGTCATGTCTTTCAAATATGTAAGACTTGAGCTTCAGCTCATTAGAAAAAATTCAACTCTGTACCATATGAAAAGTTTGGAAGGTATGGAAGTGATTGGCATGCAATCTGGTCAGAAAATATAGACTTTTGTGGTTTTACAGAGGAAGAAACAGACAACCTATTTTCAAGGTTTACTCACTCTACCATAAAGCTCTAGAAACATGGGCATCGTTTTATATCCCATTCTGATAACAGGTATGCAGATTAAAATGTTCTTTGTAGAGACATGCTTTGTAGAGACATATATTCCTAAAGAGTAAGCCATGTCAGTTAACTGAACTTTAATGTATCAAACAGACCATTCTAAAATGCTATGCAGAGAGAAAGCCAAGCAGGTCCCTTACAACTTGAAAACCTTTACTACTTTTTGAAAGAAGAGTTGATTTTCAGTATGTCCCCCAAACACTGTGAAGTAGTCAGAGAAACTGAGAGCTAGAAATTAGCTGACCCGAAGACTGGTTTGTGTGGCACTTAGTACCTATCAATCTCAGTGCCTGCCTGTGGGGGAGGGGAGGGCTTCACTGGTCTGGACACTCTCCATGACCCTGCTCTGCTCTTCCTCGCATCACACCATCACAGCCCCCTTTACTGGTGAACCTGCAGTACTCTGGACCAAGCTCCTGGCACATACCCCGCCCCCTGTCTCCCAAGCAGAATCCAGAATCTAAAGTTGTCTTTAAAGTGGGTCTGTGTCTTGGCCTCATGTGGCCTTCGTACCCAGGGCAATGGCTGCTGTGGTTATAGGGTGGAGAGCAGAGAGGGGAAGTGCTGCTTAGCTGTCCTCCCACCCACACCA
This sequence comes from Condylura cristata, assembly GCF_000260355.1. Taxonomy (NCBI): domain Eukaryota; kingdom Metazoa; phylum Chordata; class Mammalia; order Eulipotyphla; family Talpidae; genus Condylura; species Condylura cristata. The sequence goes on from NW_004567122.1 coordinate 10,548,962, forward strand.
GAGACCCAAGACCCCTGACGGCAGGAAGGTGGATGAGAAGGGGTGGACCATGGCTTTGACATGCCGTGAGACTGTGTTCTTACACAAATTGCTCAGAATCTTAGAATCCTATTTACTCCGGCCTTTCCAGGCATATTTATCAATAGGTCAATAGGCTGCACTCTCTGTTTTTCAGCTTGATTATAATGATTAAATACTTATCCATATGCAGTTCATCATATACTCTTGCCTAAGGCGTCCAAAATTTTAGATGACGATCTATCGATATGTATAACTCTAAATCATGTGCAGTTTGACAAACTGATGTTACATCAAGAAAAACAAGAAACAATATTTTATAAATTGATCATTTTCCCCAGCAGTTGATAAATTGAGGTAAATAAGCCGTGGTGCACTAAGAAAAGAAGATATCCAGGAGTTAGTTAAATGTCCACAGCACTAAATTTAGTCAGAATTATGGTTATAGATAAAATATTTAGATTTTTGTTCTACTGAAAAAAATTAAATCAATAAAAAAATGTGATCACCCACTACTCTGCATTTCAAAAACCACAAGGCTACTTCTCTAAACCACTTACTACATAGATCCCAGAGCTGCTATTTCAGGTTAAGTTGTCATAAGAATAATTATAAGGGAAGAATGTAGGATAAAAATATAAAGTGCTGTATGTATTGGGGTCAGAAAAGTAAAATTGTCAGGAGTCTTAGAAAATTAATAAAATCTAGGACAACCTATAATATACAACATACTAATGACTACTAATTTAAATATCCACATTTCTGTAAGATTGATTTGCATTTAAATATATCTAAAATAGCCTAAGTATTGTACAAAAAAAACTTTATTTATAGATGGTCAGAGACAAGCTTATATTTCCACCCAGTTTTCCTTCCATTGTACATTTTTTGATACATTTAGTTATAAACGTGGCAATTTATCTAGTCTTAAAAGTGAAGAATAAATATGTAATCATATAATAAAACTGACTCCTACCGTAACAAAAAATCTATAGAATCAAAAGATTTCTAACCCTGTATTTATTCAACAATCAATACTGCAAAATTAGTTCTAGGTATTCTGTGCAGTGGGGTGGACCTACAGATCAAAAGAAGCTTTCCAACTATTGTAATCAAAGCCAGATGCAGCAAGAATCACGCCTGAATTTAAATAATGGCACAAGGGTAATTCTGGCTTCTGCCAGTTCTTATCACCTGGGTTGAAAACTGAACTAGCTTCAGTGGAGGCTATAAGAGGAGCAACAGGAATCCTGGGCAGGTAGATTTCTGGAGTGTAAGGCATTCTTTCTATGGCACCCCTTATGTGATGTGCTCTGCTCTGGGCTTGCTCCAGGCTAGCCACAGTCAGCTGCAGAACTGGGTCACTATGGAGAAGCCAGGTTCCAGGTGATGACATACTTGTCATTTTCACCAGAGCTGCCCAGCACATATTAGTTCATAATATACATGCCATGCGCCACGTACTTACTCATACGTGGTAGTGATACTTAAGTATCCAGTCAGTAGCACAGACAATCTATGCTGTGAATTCATGGGAGGATCACGTCAGAAAGGGTTCAGTATTAGTCATAACATTATTCAGGTGAAAGCCCCCATTTTCATTTTTGGATTGATCATTTTAGAAAATTTTAATATAGTAGGGGGGTAGGTTTTCAAGAGTACTGTAGAATGTGACTCAGAGGTTTAGGAGTTCTGTATCTGGAATAGAATCCCAGGACTAAATCTTACTAATGGAGTGATTAGACATGCTATTAAATTCTCTGTGCCTCCGTTTCCTCATCTTAAAGTAGTAAAATAATAAAGCCTGCTTCATAGTATTGTTGTGAAGATTTAAAACCATGTTTTCAAAATAACTTAGCTTGGCACATAAAACAGGTTTCCTTTTTCTGCTCTTTTAATCTGTGCACAATGTCACATATGCTTATATATCATTATATATATATATATCAAAATCTAGTGTATTTCTTTCCTGGTAGACACTATCAGTAGGCTTCTACACTGAGTTGAAAATTCTGTTTTTGCATATTTATTTAACTTCTGAAGGCCATCACTACTTCCATTTTCTATAATTTTTATCTTCTTTCACTTTGCTCCAGAAGATTCCCCTAGTTATATAAATGGTTTTATAATATTACTGAATTTTCTACTGTTTAATTTTATTTTCTAGTAATTAAACTCCAGGGAGGGAGAAACATTTTTCATATTCATTCCAGACCAATAGAAAATGGAAAATTGTAATGGGTGGCAACTCAGTTATTACACAACAATGGATTGCAAAAACACAGACATTATACAACAATCGTGATGGCTAATTGTATGTATTTCTAATAAAAGTTCTCCATTATGGCTGGAAACCATGAGCTTCACTCAAACCAATGACTATTTGTAATAGAAAGGAAAGGAAAAACTCCTATGACTTTCTGATAAACACCTAGACACTTTTTTTTTATAGAGTTCTAACTTTTTATCTTATCTTTCTTCTGGGGGGTGCCAGCAACACCTATGACCTTGACCCCTTCCAGGGTGGACGCACTCAGCTTCCAGGTTGCGTACTTCATGACCCCAGGAAGCCCAGTTTTCTGAGATAACATAGAAGGGCACCTTCGACTTGGGGAATTCACAACCTGCAAAGCTATCTGTGGTCTCCTTGGTTCTCTACTTCCACTCTGTGCTAGACATTTGTACTAAAAACTAGAATGCAAAGACCTCAGCTCTGAGCTAAATGAGATCAGATGAGATATGGCCTGAAATTAGAATATGGCTCATCTTCAGCTTTTCTAAACAGACTGAAATTTCTGGAGATATACCACCTACATCAGCTGCGGGCCCTGGTCAACTTTATCCACGTAGCAGACATTACTGGTCTTGGATTGGAGGTGATAAGATGGAAGTGGGATTACGATCGTAGCCCTGGGCTGCCAGGTATGATGCATAGGAACAAGAAGTAAGACTCACAGCAGATTCTGGAAAGCAGGAGAATGACAAACCGAAGAAAAACAAGATAAAAGGGGACTATTAGATGTGAGTAGCTGACTTTGTCGTTCTTCCTGCATGCATGGAGGTGGGTGTTGTGGGCATGCCCCGTCTAACCCTGGAGTCTGATGTTTAGTCTGTAGGGAACGTACTTCAGAGCCTTTATTTTCTCTGCCTGCCTGCCAATGACATTTAGAACACTGTCTAGCAAACCCAACCTGGAAGAGTTGGGTGTACACACTACATGGTCCTAGGTAGTAGAGTCATAGCACGTTGTCACTGTTACAATGCAACTCTACTGTGAGTTCACATTCTTACCCCCAGATGGGATACCGACTCTGAGTCTGGAGTAGAAACAGAAGCCAGGACTGAGATTCAGGCATTTCTGCATTTGAACATTTTCTCTTTCTTCGAGAGTTTGATTTAACCCCAGATGTATCAAATTAGAGATGTGTATGCAAGGCAAATTTCTAGTAGGTCCTCCCTGAGTATGAATGAATGTACGTTGAGTAAACATCCCCCCAAGATCCCATTAAAATGTAAACATGAAAGAATGCCCAGTACAGCTGTGGTCTTACCATTTGCCTTCTGCTGCACATCTGGCCGAAACTGGTCAGGAGCATACCACTGATAGTCTGGCTGCGTGGAACAATAAAACATTATTATAGCAATATGGACTTCAAACGTAACAGGGCTATGTTAATAATAATATACTGTGTGGTTTTTATTACGCATGCAACACAAGGGTAGTTTCTTTCCAAGCCTGTTGCCAATCTTGCTCATCTCTCTTACTCCCTCAGCACTGTTACCATGTCTCTCCACCCCTCCTAAATCCATTCTATGTTCAGCCAGAACGTCGACTAATTTGGGGTTATGACATGGTTGTTTTTTTTTTCCCAAACAGATGTGTTTTGGATAACTGCAGAAGTATAAACACTTTTGTAAAATTTTACTATAGCTCATAAATAAAACAAAGCAATTTACCATCAATGTATACTTTTTGTAAGCCCTCCCACAAGGAGGCAAAGGAAAGACTGGAGGGAATTACAAGTTTGATGTTCTGGGGGGAAGGCGAGCCATTAACTGGAGGCTTCCAGAGGCTCAGGCTGGCGAGGCAGGGCCACCTGCCCCTTCCTGCTCCTCTGTAGAGCCGGCCAGCTCAGGCAGGTGAGGCTGGGAGGCAGTGGAAAGAGAGTGCAGATTTGGGATTTTCCCTGGGGTTTACAGCTAGATATTGAACATCAGGAGACATGTCAGATGAATGGCCTCGGATAAATCCTATGTTATAGACTGGAGTTTCAAGATACAGTTTTCAGGCCAGTATCTTTATAGGGAACCTCTTGGAATGGAGTAACCCTCCATTTTGCGCTCGCCCACAAGGCCGGTCTGTCTTCCTGCTCTGAATGTGCCTGCTTCCCTCCCCGCCCCCAAACACAGAGCAGGCAGACCTTTTGTTCTGTTATTCAGTAACCTCCCGAAAATAACTTGGGACCTTTTACTAACAATAAGCCTATGGGTACCATTGCAGGGCTGCCAGACCACTGAAAGTAGCCGAAGAGTCCCATTACCTGTCGGGACATCAGAGGGGCTGCCTGAGCAGTCTCACCCCACCGTACCCTCACTCTCAGACACCTAGGCTCTTGGCTCCTTTCAGTCCATGAAAAAGCTAAAAGAGGAAATGAGATCACCTCTGTTTTTTATCTCCTCGTTTATTTTTAGATGTCTCACATAACACATAGGATAAGTGACGTGAGCCTCAGTTTTATATTCTAGGAGACTTGCCAAAAGAAGGTGAAGATGTTGTAATTTTACAAGCACAATTGCATGTGCTTAGAAATAAGTGTGAAGTATTCATTTAAAATTAAATCTGAGAGTTTTGGTAAACTCTATCATTACCCCAAGATTTTGTTTAAATGAACATTGTTTGAAAACAGAAGCCATCAGGCATGGCTTGGAGACTTTTTTCAAACACTGACCTTTATTTGGGCCCTCTTCCCCCCTGTAATCGATAGGGGAAAATTGGTGAGCTTTTTTAGTAAGTGAACTTCAACCTTCTTCCCGTAAATGAACTTTCAGAAGAAACAGTCATTTTTACTCCTAGAAAAACTTGAGTGCTTCGCTGGTTTTATAACTAACCTTTTACAAGAATATTTCTCCAATTTCCGCACCTGTAGGAGCTCATTCCAAAGTAAATTCCCACAATATTAAGTTGAAGGAATAATAACTACATTTGGAGATTTGCAGAAATGTTTCTGGTAAAGACCGAAAAGTAAGCAAACAGGTAAAAAGAAAAAGGAAATCCCAGACTGTTTATCTGTATTCACTTTATGCACGAAACATCCCTTTGGTTAAATCAGGTATGCTGAGGAAGAGGGTCTCGATGACATGGTATCTACTTGGTCAATGAATTGTATATAGCTCCTCTTGGTACCTTTTAGTCAATTTATTCATATGTATGAGTCCTGTGAATATAATGTCCCAAAGATGACTCCAGAGTACGTGGCCAGCGTAACCAGCACATTAGAGCCTGCCATCAAATAGGCAGTACATGTGTGCAAACCCACAAGCAGGTATTGTTTCTGCTCATAGAGAATACTAAGCTAGTTTTTTTTTTTTGTTTGATATGTGCCGTTCTCACTGGTGTGAGATGGTATCTCATTGTGGTTTTGATTTGCATTTTCCCTGATTATGAAGGATGTTGAACATTTTTTCATATGCCTGTTGGCCATGTGCATTTCCTCTTTGGAGAAGTGTCTTTTAGGTTCACTTATAGGAGGAAAATAGGGGAACCAAATAAGACATAAGGGAAAAAATAATTACAGTACAAAACAAAACAAAAACAGACATACAATTATAAACCAGAGATATCTTGCAGGGTTTGGGGGGGTGCTGGGGGGGAGAAGGGATCAGGAGGGAGGGAGGAACAGAGGGGACTTTGGTAATGGTGCACAGGGGAATTGGGGGAGAACATTCAACGGTATCTACACTTGAGAAGGGGAGAAGCTAACAGTGTTTTAAAATGAACAACAATGTAAATATATCTGTTATATGTAAATAAATAATAGAAGAAAAACGAAAGAGAAACATCATCTAAAAGAAAAAAAAAAAAAAAAGAGCAGGTATCTGTTAAAGTGAGAGCTCTGACTTACCTGAAGCTTCTGTGGCTTCTGCACGGCCCCAGGGCCTGTGGGAGTGCTGGGGTCCCTCAGGTGTTGGGAACCCAAGACGCAGTTACAGGCTGGGAAATATCTCTGAGGAGAAGGATGCTGTCAGTTTGCCAGAAGTGGGTGCTCACTCTGCCACTTGCTTTACAACCACAGCTTGGGTTTACATGTTAAGCTTTAGCTGGATTCTCGCATTGTCCGAACTCAAAATAACTGCCTATCCATGGGGTCTCTGGACTGGTCCAGATGAGGTTCACAGGATGAATTTTATTTAATTAACTGGAAATTAGTATTGTTTTCCCCCCTTTGAACAAATTCAAAAACATTCAAAAAGTATGGAGTTAATGTTATGTTCCCAAGTTATCTTCACAGAAGATCCTTGTTGAAAACAGAAGCTATAAAATAAGTTTTTTTAAGTTGCAATCAAAAACTCCTTTAATAGAACTAAAGTCTGGGCAGGAGATTAGGAGCTGAGAGAGAGAACATTCATCCCTTATGACTATTAGAGTACTGCGGAAAGAGAATGCTTCAGTGTCCAACATGCTGTTTTCTCAAAAGACGCCAACATCTTGGATGCAGCATTCCCCTGGAGAGCTATGTGAGCAGCTGGAAGAAATGCCAAGGAAAAGTATTTCCCAGGCGTTTGTGCATCTATGAAGAAATCTGTTTGCCCTGTCAGCTCCTGCTCCTGGTGACACAGCCCCCAGGGTCTTTCATGAGGGTCAGGATTAAGAGATCATGAAACGTGGTTGTTCTAGATCACCTGCAGCAGAACCCGAATATGTCTTTAATTGGGATGTGAGGGACAGCTTTAGCTGGCCATCAATGTGTCTGGGGAGCTAAAAGTTGCTGATTCAGCTATGATGAGGGGGTTTAGTGAATTTAGGTGAGGATCAGCATACCTGTTTTAATTGCTTTTCTAGTTTTTCTTTCTCCATCTGACAAGCTTTTATCTATGAACAAAACAAAGGCGTTTGTTATGAAAAAGAACAAATGAGATTGTTATCTCCAATACTACTCTTTATCCCACTGTCCCTAACCTGGTCAGAAGCCAGAAGGACGAGGCACTAAGGGCAGTGATGCCAGCACACATGGTGGAGTTTTTTTGTTTTTTTTTTTCCAGACAGTCATTAGTTCTCTCTTGACATTCTCAAGTAAAGTTTGGAAAAGCTTGATTATTTTAAATTTTCACTCTAAATTGCTAAGGGCTTTATATTTCCCAGTGTTGAGTTGATATGTTTAGATATGCTGCAAATACAAAAACAGTTTAATGAATGTAATTGAAGTTGGTGAGCCAAAGTCTTCCATAGTACATTTTAGAAGTAAGGTGTTCACTTAATACACACCCCATGATCATCTAAGTGCTTTATATAAAAGAACCCGCTCGCTCACTCGTGAACATGGGATACTTCATACTAGCCTGACTTTACAGATCCTGACTTTCCAAGTTTGATGTGTATGATGTATAGTTAATTTTTATGATTTCTGGAAAATCACTATAAATATTGAATTAGCAAATGGTGGGGCCACTGCTTCGGGGAAATACAGAGCTAGGTTCTTACACACCATTTTGTTCACTGACCAGTGCATAACTGTGTGTAATGTGTTTCTGCTAATGAATCTTTATTTGATATACATGTTGGTCCATTAACATTGAACTCACTCCTGAGTGAAACTCATCTACAACACATTTTCTCCTTAAAGCACATCTCATCCTTCCTTTAGGCGGGAACACTAGACAGCACCTCAACCCTGTGCTCAAGGGCCAAACTATGAAATCACCAACAAAAGCACAAAAAAATAATAAATGTAACACTCAAAGGGCCATAAAGAGAACTTTTTCTTTTTAACAATATGAGCACACAAGCAGAAAGATGGGCCTCCTTGCTGGACCATCAATGGGAGCCTGCACATGAGGTACTTGCTTTCTGCTGCCCTGTAATCTGTGCTATTCATGACTGATCTCGGGCTGAGCGTGAGTTTTGATGGGGAGAGTCTATCTACGTCCCCCTCACGATACTGTGTCTTTTAGTAGCATCCCTTCAGAATGCCTTTCAGAAAATATAGACGTTAGATTACAAGGAACTGAAAGTAGATGCTACTTATTCAACTAAAAGAAACTATGAAAAGTTCCCCTTTCCAATAGGCTAAAATCTGTTGAAACACCTGTGAGCTCACTGTTTTTCTGTATATATTTTTTTCACTTCACCATGAAAACAACTTTATGAAGTCATGGGGGAGGTTGGTAGTTATCTGTATTTTACCACTGATCCTCCTGAGAAAGGTTAAGTAACTTATAGTATGTTTAAAGACAGAGGTTATAGAGTTATGGAAAACATTTTCGGAGTCATCTGGTCCCACTTTGCCATTTTATAGACAAAGAAAAGGAAGCACAGAAAAGTTGAATAATTTGTTCATGGTTATCAGTGATTGAGTGTCAAAGGAGGCAGGAACACCAGGCTTTCTCCCCTAAAATTTTCACACTCTTACGTGCCCCTTACTGTCTCTCATTTCACTGAAATGCCTGTTTTACTATTGTCTATGTTGATAAAATAAACAAACTGGTATGTTAGCCACCAATGCCAGAATGAGTTTACATAAAAATTCCTATTTTGTCTAAATGGCTCACGTGGACAACAGATAATATGCTAGTCAAATAAGGTAATGTCATTTCTGTTATAAACAGCATTTAATCTGCTGTTGGTACATTTAACATAGATTGTTAAATCATCTACCATCTTTTTGTAAATTCTATCATTCTTTTTACTAGAGTGACTGAGACTTTTGAAAAGTAATGGTTAGGCTATCACTTTAAAGAAAAATGTTGATAGTTTTAAGATACCACTAAGATGGTCCCTTACTCATAAACATAATTACACCAAATTATATTTAGCTAATACATTTATTTTGTTGATGTCAATGAGAAATTATTTTACAGATGGACAAAGGAATGAGAATTACTTGTGGATTATAGTAATAAGTAGGTGATTGCATGTTCCTCTGGCTATATTAGAACTTCTGTAAGGTTATTCCCAATACTAGAAATTTATCATAATCTGAACTTAATGTAATAGAGTGAACAAAATTAAACTATGGCAAGCGGTAAGGTAATTTGTGTAGTGACAACTTGAAAGGACTTATGGTACTGTTACATCTAAGACATAAAAATTGAGAGAATGTTTTCCTCCCAAGAGTAATCAGAACATTTTCTCACTTATTATTGTATAAGTAGGCTGCATGACTTTTTTTCAGAAAAACATTTTATTATATTTTATCCCCTTTAATTTCTTTAGGAAAAAACTGTCAGTTTTTCCATGTAAAATTAGGAACTTCAAATTGATCTTTGAAAACATGTCAGAGAAGAAATTAAATTTAATTCACAATCTGCTTTGTATGAGGAAGGGGTAAATGACAAATAGTTTAAAATTTCTTCTATAACGAAAGATCTTGGGCTGCCATAGCAGAACATGTCCCACAACCATTTCCTATTACTGAAAAGCATTGCATGATTTTGCAAATCAACAATTTTGTGGTTCATTTTCTTAAGCCAAAACTGTGTTAGCTGCAGTTTCCTTCCCTCACATCAATATTGACCCATGGTGGTGACTTCCTGAGTCTACTTTTGATATATTCTCTTAGACTTAATTTCAATATGCTTCCATTTACTATGTTCTAGCCCAACAATGTGGTTAACATTATCTGCCTTCTTTAAGACTGCTCTAGTTACATTAAATCTAGGAGCCTAATGAATCAAGTTCTTGGGCTAGAGATAGAAATGATATTTAGAAATATGTGTGCTTTTGGAAAGCACTCAACATTGCCCTTCAAAGAAAATGACAAGAATTTAGAAACGGCTTCACTGTACTTGAGTGTTTCAGATCTGAATCTCAACAGTAGGTAGGTCCACACCCACTCCAGCAAGATAAATATTATGAGAAGCAGATCAAAAGAAACAGATTTTATTAGGAAAAACTCTGGAGTTCAGTTTCTTGGGTAACTCCTTAATACACTTAAATTAAAAGAAATCTTCCATCTTTTTCAACTCTTTACACGATTGTTTAAGAATGATTTCATCTCAGGTGTTAACCTCTCAAAAAAATTCAAGATCAATTAAAAGACAAAAATTCTTGATTTAAAAAAAAATGATAAAGAAAAACTGTGTATGTGCTCATAAGGATTGTCTTGTTTTGACTTATACCTTAGAATTCAGCCTGCTCAACTGGGATCTGGAAGTTTGGTTTATCTGTTGTAGCTCCTCTTTCTCTTGATTAAGTCTTTCTCTGTCCGATCGTTCCTTTTTGAAGTCTTCTTCATATATTTGCACCTAGGAAATATTAACTTGATGTTACTGTTAGCTGCCTTTTCTCTTAGAGCCATTTAAATGAGTTCAGGAGAGGTGCTAGTGGGTTTTTCCTATCTGAGGCATTTCTACCCTCTTTTGATGAATATTTCTGTAAGGTGTGACTCCATTCTGATACACAGGGCAGTAATTTATCTTTCACTTTATGGAGCATATATAAGGAATTCAGATGTAAAGTAATAATATTGTCATTTTGAGATTATCCCCCTTATCCATTATTCTGCTGCATATTCCAAAATATTCTATATTCCATACTGTGATGAACCCTTGTGGTGAGTGTGATGACTGTGATTAGCACTTAACAATAACAATATTGTCTCATTGTTTTGGAGCAAGTCATCCACCCCTTACACAGGCTGTGACATGTGAATACAGCTTGAAGTTCTAATGGACAGCTTCCTGGATATGCCAAAGTCTCCAAATACTTTGAATACAAAATAGAAAGGAAAGGTTCATGTATGCTGAAAAAGCACAGCGTGATGGCTGAAAGGTATTCACAACTATTACCCCAGTGATTTGACAGGCATCTCATATTTAAAAAAGAAACTAATATTTTAGCGAGTACCTCTGGAGAGGCACTCCAAATATTCCAGAAAAGGAATTAAAAAAAAACAACTATATGATTTTATTATTATTTTTAATTGGTACTCTGTTGACTAATGACTTGTAACTGTGAAAACAAATGAAGTTTCGGAAATGAAGCAAAGGAATTCCTCTAAGACCATAATTCAAATCACAACTTACGTTAGAAGTCTATGAACCTAGTACACATTGCAACTTCATCATCAACAGTGTGGTCTATCTTAACTAGATTTGAAGCTACATTAGAAGTTTATCCACTTTGAGTCAGTAATAATAATGGACAAATTGCAATAGGAAAGGAAGAAATGAAACATTTATATAACTCTGGATGCAGATACGTGCATTGAATTTTTAAGGCTTTATTCACCAGAAGCATTGCAAGTGAATTACACCCCACCAGGCTGACGTGTGGTGTAACTTTATGCTTGAGGGCTGAGCTTCAGTTAGTCGAATGCTCTCCAAACACTAGACACATTTGAAATGGGAGAAGGCCAGCCGATCAGAATGGGACATTCTGTATCAGACCCAGCACCGACAGTGATGTTGTCATGTGAGTCAGGTGCTTGGGATGCCAGCTCAGTTTCTGTGTGGATTTAAACCCTTCCATGTTTCATGGGCACTGGATGATACAATGAGTGTGGGTGCCCAGTTAGAAATATACCATTAAAATACATATGCAGAAATTTAGCAAAAGAAACACATAAAAACCAAGGGGATGGATTCTGATCTGTTCTTGGGGAAATTATGGGAGAAAAAAAAAAAAGAATAACTGTCACTATCTGCATCAAATAGGAGCTAAACCATGACTGTAAACTCCATGTGTAAGAACAACACTCTCGCATGTGGTGTACATTATACAAGAGCATGGGAGATGATTCAAGGGTCAGAACATAAGCAGTGCTTTTTCCAGAGAAATCCTGGCTAGCGCCAATAGGACTTGAGGGTTGAGAATTTGGCAGGGAGCCTTATCACACTGAAACTACCCTAGTCTTGTCCTGGGGTTCTTTTTAAGCTTGATATTTGATCCTAAATGTAAGGAAGTAGACTATACAAATAGGGTTGATAGAAGAGAAAATCCAACTTTCCCAACAAGTGCTCTGACTTTTTCAGATTTACAGATAGACTACTTCCTATATATAAAGGAAATAATACGACCATAACACAGTTGCTTAATTCTTTTGTGTATTGCATCAAGAATCCTTCTAATTGGCACTTGCTCGGCACAAAACACCTAATAAATCATACCCAGGGATATTTGAAAAATAATACTTTCCAGCTCTTTGTTTTATGAGATCCCCTCTCCCATGGCTCATCTGCAGCTGACAGTGTGTGCTTCAGGGATGGGAATTGCTAGATGTGTCCTGTAGTTATCAATAATGCCATGCACTACTCCAGCTACATTAATTTATTGAACCTCTCACGGGAGAAGGCAAGTGATACGCATGGGTGGCCTTCAGTTAAGCCAGCTTCCACTGGCTCAAGTAGTGTGGCCAGAGCTATGGCCCCACAACACTATGCTGCTGGTACACACAGAGGCTTAAGGAGGATGTGCTGTATACTGTAGTGTCCCCTTGGCAGTGGATGGGAGGGAGAAACCACCTTGATAAACTGCCACATGGTGCCATCCAGGGGTAGGCAGATGCAGTGTTTTGTTTTTTTCTGTGATAATAATCAGTCCATAGTATTCCCTTTAAAACTGCTTTCATTGAAGGAGTGAAGGCCTATAGCTACAGAATAACATGCCACTTGCAACAGCTTTCTGGAAAGTCCCAGAGTTTGGGTTAATATTGTCTTCACAAATAAATCATGTCTACATGAAACTCTCTAGGCTCAGGACTAATAGAATCTCACCAAAAGTTTAGCTATATGTCTCTCTGTTAACAGTGTGATCTTGGGCAAGCTGTGTCCTCTGTCTGAAACTCAATTTCCTCTTTTATAAAGTGTGAGTTGGACTCACTGATCTATATCCTCTGGTCACACTTGAACAGTAGGTAATTCCAATGAAAATAAATGCAAAACTCTTGGACATCGAGGCTTCCCGAAATGAAGCCTGAGGAATGGGACCTGTGGTCCTTCCTGTTTCACCTTACGTTTCATAGCTTTGGTATACTCAGGAAAAGAATAACCATCTTGTGTAGAATGTTTATACATTTTTGCATATTTCAATTCCCACTTAAATTTTTAAAGGCTTTCACTGGATCTATAAATTAAAATAAGTTTGTGCTTTCCTTGAAATACACTTATTCTTATCACAAGCATTTTATAATTCTGTATAGATGTCTATTTTCTCTGTCAACATCTCACCTGCTGTTTGAGAACTTCCATTTCTGTTCGCAACTCCTCATGATTGCAGTCCTTCTCAGACTTCCCCAAGCAGTGCTTGGGAAATGGGGGGCTCTCGATTTTCAAGGCATCCTGAAGAGCCTGTGGTATGAGATAAACATGCTGTTCATCTATGACTTACCATGTCACGTGAATTTCTCTGTAATGTTAGTCACCACAGATGCACACAAATAACAGAATGGTGTTTTTAATGCCACTGCCATGACTATATTTCTTTGTTCATTCTGATTCTCAGAAATACATTTTATTTTTATTTTTCAGAATTTCTGTCTTTTCTCGATGATGAGTATTATGTTACTCATCTGTGTTTGTTATCAGGGAGGGCACTGATGGGGAGGTTCTCTCCCCCTAACCAACCATGACAGGAAAACAGAGCCAGATACTACGCTTCAACCAAGTATGAGTTCTACCAAAAGGTCTCAAACTATAGAGACCATCTGAGTCATCCTGGGCACTGCCACCAATCCCAAATCAGTACATCTGAGGGAGCATCTGAGAATCACATCCTCAAAAGCTGATGCTGCTGGTTTCAGATGCTACTCTGAGTAACACCCTAATTTACAGCCAAGTCCCCAGGAGACAGAGGGAAGTCCACTGAAATACAGACTCAGGCAGATTCATCTTCCGATCTGCTGCCCCTCTCTTCTTCCCTGTCCAACATGCAACAACTTGGGGTGCCCACCATGGAGTGAGGAGGTACAGGGATGAAGAAACTCTGAACTGACCAACAGATTCCCATCCTTGCCATTAGCCTGTACCACTCTTCACTATACTGCACTTTGCCAAAGTGTAAAATAACATTTCCGCTATTCTGAAGAACTTTGGTTCATAATGAGTTCAGGAATACAGCTGCCAAAAATTGTGAGAGAACCTATCTCAGCATGGGGAGGTCACTCCGTCGAACTACTTGCTCAGTATCAAATGAGGCCTCTGTGCAGTTAGAGAGTTTGTTTTCAGTACTCTATCAAGAACGTACATTCTCTGTCAATATCTGAGTAGCATCAATGATGTGCTTTTGGTCACAATATTAAGAACTTACTCCCTGCATTATTATCCAGTGGAAAGGTAGGAAAAGAGAAGCAAATTTATGGTGTTGAATATGGGTATACAGACTGGGAATATCCTAATAAAATGTCTTAAAGACCGAGACCGTCAGCCTGATCTACAATAATAATAATACAATAATACCAGTTTTTTTCAGGTAACTGTAGGAGAAACAAGATTTTTTTTCTTCCTTCAATAAGAATGTAAAGAAACAACTTTTTCTTTCTTTCTTTTTTCTTTTTTTTTTTTTTTTTACAATTGATGTTTTGTTAGAGTTTGTTGCTAACCTGCATAATCTAGGGAGTCCATAATAGTTATAGTCTTAAAAAATATGTTCATAGTCAGCAGAGAGAATCTAGGGTGGGTGAGGCAAGTGAGGCAAGACAATCAAGTATGCCAGTTTCATATCCTACATGTATAAATAGACTATTTTTTGTGGGTTGTTATATGTGAATTTCTTAATCTACCTTTTCATGCTATTTGGACTTTCAGAAACTTGCACATAAGTCACAAATAAGAATGTGTCTAATAAACATTCATTCTATCATGGGTTTTTCTAGCTTCCTTGAGCAAATGCTGTTCTAGAATAGTTACTTAATATTAGCACAGACGTGCTACACAGACATAACCATCTCCCAGAGGAGAGAAGTCAGGCAAATCAGTTTTGCCCTTGGGTGGCACTGGCTGACTAGCCTCAGGTAATTTATTTCACTTTAGTTAAACATCTGGCTCTTCTTCAAGAACTTGATGAAAACAATGCCCTGGAGTATTTCCTTTCAAAGCAAATAAGTGGATTTGAGCACACAGACTTGTGTGAACTTCTGAAAACCATATGTTAATGACTAAGCTGACACGCTAAGGGGTGAATGGCTGGGGTTGGGGGTCGGCTTGTGCAAGTAGGGTGGGCTACAGACACCCCACTGGGATGATGCTGTGCACGTCAGCTCCCAAAGCAGCCCTCTGAGCAACTTGTCCCTACCAGGGAGGGGTAGGGTGGGGAGGAGAATGAAAAGAACAATTTGCAGTATAAAAGTGTAAAAATGAAAAGAAACCTAATGCCTTACATTTCATTAGGCACGAATACAAATACTAAATGAGAGAGACTTTTCACGGCTCGTCACTTCATAGCTATGTTTCTGGAGTGACAGTTTAAGGTATAGATGTATGGAATGCCACCTTTTCTGGTTTGCACATCCTTGAGCAGTCAGATGTAATGAGTTACGGTTGTGTGAAAGCACAAAAATCAGGTCCACATTGGCTATTAAACATAGAAGACACCAGCTAATTAAGTGTATTAATTAATTCATCCATTCAAAAAGTAGTATTTAAGAACATACTATGAGCCAGGCCCTATTTTAGACATTCAGGACAGGACCCAGGAAATGTATAAAATATAAAAGAACAAAATATAGAAAACTCAAGGCTTAATTATGGTTATTGCTTTTGTGAGTCTCTTCCTTCAATAACCATATGTTAAAATTATATTCAATCACTATATTTTTATCAAGATAAGTGTATGAGTATGAAAGCATTTTTGCAACCTAAAAGTTCATGCTTTCTTCTGACTTTAAGAGAAATTAAACATATTTATAGGCATCTGAAAGTATTATGGGCCTTTGACTGTACCTGAAGTATCTAAAAAAGAAAAAAATTCCTACCTTCACTGAACTTATGTCAAGTTTGGGAGACAGGAAACAAGTAAGATAATACATATGATACATTCAGTAATACTAAATTCCTAGGAAAAATTTAAAAGTAAACATAAAAAGCAGAGTATGTAATTTTAATTAGAATAGCAGAAAAATCCTCTTTGAGAAGGTGGCTTTTGTAGAAAGACCTGAATTTTACTTAAATTATTTTTTCTCACCGAGACTTTATATTATAAATACCAGAATCTAAAGGTCACATTTTTCCTAACTTAAGAATGTTTCTGTTGATTGTAAATATGAATACAGAAAACTGAAGGCTCACCTGAACATGGGCAAGAAATAGAGTTCATGACTGTTCTAATTTCTAGAGGTTTTATAGCCTGTGCCTACGGCTGGGTAAATGAACTTGAGAATGTAAAATAGCTTACATCCAAAATGTGAAGTATTTTAAATATAGTGTCACTCAATGTCAGTTTCTCTACGGACAGTTCACTGATGGAGAATTTCCAGCAGAGACAAAAAAGGAAAACTCATTTGCCCTGAATTTATATCGATGAACATAATTTTTCTGTCTCAGAGGATAAAGAAATACATTGTGCATGAGGCCAATCTCCACTTTCCCATTTTTTCCTGAGTTATAACTTGCCTAGCAAACAGGTCAAATAGAAACATCAGATTTGTAAGACACTCTGTGGACTACATAAGCATTTGGGGTGGGGAGTATTTAGTGCTTTGGGGGGTCTAATTAACTATGACATAGATCACTGTCTAAAATGCAGACTCTAACACATTTTCAAGGCCAGTCAACCACCTGCTCTTACTCTAGAAGATGATTTCTATAACTTTGGTCAAGAAGTACTGAAAGATGCCCATCCTCACTGAACCATTTATTACCTGTATTCCTATGGTTCTTAAAGGAAACAACTAAAGATTTCAGTTTCTTCCCTGATTAACATCAGGATTATTTCTCCTAGAAAATTAATCTGTGTGCACACACACACACACACATACACAGAGACTACCCTTTAGCAGCAATTCCCAGGTAGAGGTAGCCCCTTTGAGCAGCTAAGTTGAGGGTATTAAATCCACTCATTTTCCTCCACCACCCCTCCATTAAAGGCGAATGTTGAGCTTATTCTCAGGAAGGCAGCTTTCTCAGGCTTGCGGTTGGCACTTAGAATAAGCTTCCCTGCAGTTGGTATTGCACCTAGCTCCAGAGTGTTGATCTTAAAAAGCAGTCTGTTTTCTCAGGAAACTTCTGTGGTTGACCAAGAGATGCGTACTACTTCAACAAACACCCACTTGGCTTTATGTGGTTCTTCAAATTAAAAAGAAGTTGTTACTGCCGTTTATCATTTCTTCTTGCTTCTCTTTTTCATAATTCTTTGCAGGAACTACAATCCCCGAAAGCTTCTTTAGCCAAATATGGATGAAAGATGTAGATGGGAATAGTTTATAAAATTACAGAGAAACTCCTGCACGAGCCTGATAGCCACATGACAGTGAAGTTTGGTTGTGCCGCTGACTCAGGAAAGTCTCTGGGGATCATCCCACTAGCCCTGGACCATACCTTATTGAGCCGCTTAATTTCACATTCATACTGGTCCTTCTTCTTGTTTGCAAGAGCAAATTTTTCCTTCCAAAGCTTATTCTCTTTCTTCAACTCTTGTATTTCTCCACTTAGGCTCTCTTTTTCCTTCTGGAGTAAAGAGCAAGAAAGTAATATCAAGATATTATTTCTGAAATAAAATAAAAACAGAATCTGCTACATTTTCACTTAAAATTCTAATTGCAGATAAGGTTAGCACAGGAGAAATTTTCTTTTTCTTAATCCTAGTATAATTAATTTTTGTGACCCCCAGAAAAGACTCACCATCCCCACTCTTCACTTTCTTTTCTTTTCTTTTTTTTTTTAAGATTTATTTATCTATGTGTAGAAGAACTGGGGTGTAGGCCAGAAGGTGTGTGTGTGGTGGGAGGGGGGGATGAGAGGTGGTGAGAGGATTCACTAGACAGAATGAGGATCAGAACAGGCAGATTGACTGAAATTCACTGCTGAGGGGAGCAGCGGGCAGGTCAGGAGAGGTCTGCCACGCCATGTGGGTCACCTCCAGGGCCAGGGATTGAACTCGCACTGAAGCAACTGCAGCTGTCTTGCAGTGCTGCACTTTAACCTGTTATGCTACCAGAGAGGTTAGTATCTAGTTTCTTTTAAGAAACCTATGTCAGAGGAGTCATTTTCCTAAAAAATGAAAGCATTTCCTTTGGATTTTATTTAAATAAAATGGACCTAAACATGTACAAAATTTATGAGGTATTTTTAAAACAGAAAAGGAAAATGGAGCTATTGAATCTGGGTAAAATCAAAACAGCCTATTTTGGCTATTGAGGGTCAGCTTGCAGACATATCCAGGGACCTGGGGCAGGTCAAGTAGACACCTCATCCACCCCCAAGTAGAAAGTGAAACCAAATAGGTGAACCCTGGACCACCCAGGTTGAAATTCACCCAATCACTGCAAGCCTAATTCTTCACCTACTTCTCATGTAAATCCACCAATCAGAACTTGATTGACTTCTAGCCTAATTTGCATAGTGGACCAGGGAGTGATCTAGCCCACATTTTCTTTGCCTATGCCAGTCCTCCCCACCTGCCAAATCTCCAGACAGGAGTCAAAGGCTTCTTGGGTCTTTGTTTTAGGTTGCAGTCCCAAAGCCCCCAGGCATAAACTGGGCTTCCTTGTTCCATCTCCACCAGGTTTCAATTCCTGATTTCATAACATGAACTAATAATTTTCAAATGAACATAATTTAAGAGAAAATTATTTCAACTAGAAGACCATACCAACTGTATGAGAAAACAAACAAACAAACAAAAACAAAGGAAAACAACAGCAACACAGTGATTCCTGGTTTATGTGTGAAGGGAGAGGAGAAGGAGACTGAGGCTTGATAGAAAGGGAGATGTTGAACCCATTTTCCTGACCCTACTTTAGCCAAGTAGGGACTCTGGGCTGACAATGTCAGCTGCGATTTTTACACAACTCTTAATACTTGTACATATTTTAAAATACAACCAGTGCCTAGCTGTATAAGTCTTCAGTACTTCACCTGAGAATATTTGCATGTTTTGTTTTCTCTTAATAAAAACAAGAAGCCACAGAGCTCAAGGTTTTCTTTCCTTATGCACCCTATCTTCTTTCCTTATGCCCCTATGTTATCCAGGTGTCCAGTAACCGATTGTAAAGCCAGGAGGCTTTTTTAGGAGAAATTTATCACCTCAATGCCCACCCTTTGCTTTTCAGCACAGTATGACTAGCAGAGTCTTAAGGTCTGGAGACCAGGTACACCCCCCAAAGGCACTGTGTTATCAGTGTTGGCAAATCACCAGCCCCCAGCAGCTCATTTTTCTCATCTCTAAAATAGCAAAAATAAAGCCTTCCCCAAACCTGGGCTAAAAGGTTAACAGCTCACAAGAATGAAGGACTTCTGAAATATTACCGAAAAAACATAAGCTTCATCTTGCTACCTTCACATCGGTCGGTACTTCCCAGTTTGTATTATGAAACTTTAATCCTTAAAATTATAAAAGTCATGCGTATTTGTAAAGCTTTCTGTCAGCGGAAAAGCAGCTGTACAAACGCAAGGTATTATCATATTATCCTGAACACTAGTAATGAACATCATAACTATGGATAAAAGTAAAAACAAACAAAAATTAAATTTCTCCTCCTAGGCTGAAATGCCCTAGAAAATTATCACCAAATCGTTGGAACCGTTCTCTGCTGGTGACGCCGGAAGGGCACCTCCTTCCTTCAGATTCCAGGGAAGTGACCCCCTGTCTGTGTCTCAGGAGACTTGCATAACCCCTCGCACATCATTGCTGGGCAGTGAGCTGATTTTGGAAAAGCGCGGGCTTTCCAGCAGGAGCCCCCTCCCGCTCCCGCCCGCCGCCCACCTCTTTGCGATGCAGGAGACCCAGGGCCAGCTCCCGCTGCCGGTCGCTGGCTCGCTTCTCCTGTTGCTGCTGCTTCTCCGCAGTGCTGAGGAATCTTTCCGCGGCGTCCAGTTTCGTTTTCAGCTCTGCCACCTGAGGAAGTCGTGGGCAGACGGTTGCAGACCTCTTCAGAAACGCCCCTCTCCCCACAAAGATCAGGATATTTGCATTTAAATAGGTGCTTCCCCTACCAGCTCGTGGAACACCTAAAACCTCCCCGCCAGGGTCTCCCTCTTTTCTCGAAATCTCGCCCTTTGAGGTGGATTAAAGACTTGGACCTTGCCCTCGGTCTGGTCTTTCTCTACTCCGCTGTCTAGTTAGCTTTGCCTGATCGAGAAAGGGGTGTGGGGGGTGCAGAGTAGGCGAATGTGCATACCTCAGGGCAGAAACAGCTGGTCTTTCACTCCTCAGTAACCTACAGTGCTTGACCTGCTGCTCAATGGCACATTAGAGTGAGGAATTGGCCAGAAGCCTTGGGGATTGCCGTCTGGGATGAGAAGGACACCCACCGTGAACCCACCAGGCACTGGGGTGGTGCTCAGCCATTGCGTCTCTGCTCACGTCTTTGCTATGTGGAGTAAAGCTCCGCCAGCCTGAGAAATCTTGACAGGGTGGCAGTGACCATGGCCTAGTGTAAAGGAAACAGCATCCCACATTTGCCTAAATTTAGTCCTTCTAAGTATCAAAATGGGGAAGTAAAGAGCAATACTCTATATTCCTCATTTGTGGTCAGGTTTCTTAATTCAGAATTACACAGGGGGATTTACTTTTTCTTTTCTCTTTTTTTGAGCATGGAATGATTTTCAGTCACAAACGGAACATTTACCCATGAAAACGTATCATCTCCAAAAGAATTAATGTCTTTGTCACCAAAGCCAAAGCTTCTGGACAGAGAACTTCAGAGAGAAGTGGGGATGCCCCCACTTTCCCTCACACTTTCACTGTCACCACTGTTGTTTCTTTATCTGTGGAAAATGGCTTTTGCTGTCTCACTGAGGAATGAGAGATCTAGCTTTGCATATAAAGGGCATGAACTTTAAACCCCTGCTCAGCTCACGTGTATACCTGTGTATTTATGGCTGAGTGCAAGAAAACACCGCCCAGGCTACACTGCCAGGTTTGATAAATGTACATGGGAAGACGAGAGCCATCTCTAGAGGTTCTCTTTAGGGCCTTTCTTTGGCCATGGTCAAGACAATTCAGATGTTAGTCGTTGATCCTCAGGACCAAAGGGCTTATAATGCACTCGGCATACTCTCCCCATTATTTCAACAGTTGATGCTTTGCCCATTTCCTTCATGTGAATCTTCACACACTTGACCAGCCACATGACGGACTTCAACAAATACCTGAAGGAGAAAGCTCTTTACCTTTCTTTCAAGTAACTCTTTCATACTTCTAAATTGCTGGTCCCATTGATGATTCACATCCAGGAGCTGAAATTGTTAAACATAGCAAATCAGTCAAGGATCTCTGTCCATTTCGGAGTTTGGCCAAAATTTCATCAGTTTTTGAAGTTTTTTTAAGTAGGGGGAGCCATGGAGAAGACAGTATGGAAGTATGGGCCTCACCAAGTTCTGGTGGGCTGGGATGATTTGACAAAACACACTCTCATCTTTTCACAACTGGTTCACATATGAAAAGCTAGCAAGTCTCGGGTTGAACTTGGTTAGTCAGCTGAACAGCGTATCAGCAACTTTTAACTTTGTTTACTTATTTTAATTTTTATCTTCTTTGTTCACCCAGAATCTGGCAGATTTATATGCATGATTTTTTGTAAGGTTTTACTAAGACATGAAAGGTCTTTTAAAAACTTCTCCATATTTTCCTAGACTTACACTGATGACCATAGTGAAATAGTTCTTTCAGTTTTTAAGAAGCAGGCTTTATAATAACACATTCCAAAACCCCCTTAGCAATCATCCTTTGCCTGTTATAGCATGCTTTTAAAAACAACACATCATTTGTAATATGTAGTTTGTGAATGACTAACGCCACCTTTTTACAAAGTAAAGATTTTCAAGGAGTGATAGTTTTATTATAAGGTAATATTCTGACATAATTTAGGCTCCAAACAATTTGAAGTTTTAAAACTGTGCTAAATAGAAGGAAAAAAGTAGTATGACCCATGTTTCAGTTTTCTTTAGACGGGAAGTCTACACCTTCTTACATTAAAAGTAATCCCAACACATCAATGTGGGACAGACATTGAGAAGAGAGTCACAGTGACCAGAAAAAAATAGCAGGACTTTCTCCTAATTAGGAAATAAGAGTGCCAGTTTTAGGTAACTCAGGCTGAAAATAGATGTGAGAAGTTAGTATCAGACTATACAATGTTATGTAAAGATACCTGATCTGTTGACATTTGGGAGATTAACATTTCTGTGCTATGGTATCATTACTCTGTTGCAGTTTAGTGATTTTCCAGAAAGGTGTGCCATTTTATGTCTTATCAAAAAGGAGGAGTAGAAGCCACAGAAGAGAATGTGAACAGTGTTCTCTATAGAATGACTTAGAAAAGGAATTACAAAATTGACAACACACACCGTGCTAACATTGTCCTGCTTTTCACCTCTTCCTCTGTCAAGAAGAATAAAGAACTCTAATATTCATTAAACTCAGAAAAAATAGAACTCAAAGTAATAGCTATCCTCTTCTCAAAGAGATTGTAGAAAGAACCATTTTTCTTTCCTCCATAAATCTCTATATTTGGATGCCCATCTCATGAGATCATAGCACCTGTACTTAATGCTTTTGACAGTGTGAGTTCCAAGGTGTGTCAATTGCAGAGGCCTAAAGAACACAGCTGATAATCTCACATGGTCCGTGCAGAGGAAACTTACATATGGAGAACATGAAGATTTTAATGATCAGATTTATGATGTCATTTTTCATTCATTTGTGCAAATGCTTATCAAGTAAGAAGTATGTACGGGAAGAAGAAATAAGCATTTGCTTTCAAAATAAGGCAGTCAGTATCCGTGAAAACAATACTGTGAGCTGATAAGAGGTGTAAAAGGCAGCAGGTGAGATACTCCCTATTCTCAATGTTAGCCCATGGCATACATTGCTTCAACTCATATTTCTAGATTACCTCTTTTTTCTGTTTTTCCAAGCACCTTATCTTTTGTTCAAGAGAATTTGTCAAGTCCTTCCTTCTCGATGGTTGAGCACACTTAAAAAAAAAGTGAAATAGAATAAACAGGAGAAATGCTGACCAGCATTTGGTCAACTCTTACGTTGTGATTTATAGAAAGGTCTTATTGTAGCTGTGACAATCTTCTCCCCAAAATAAGCTTTATTTTACATTCTTTGTGTGAATTAATTGCCAAAGTAATTCCCTAATAAATTATCAATATAACTGTACAATATGCAGCAAGAAATTAAGATTTCATGAATTTGGATTCCAGCTTGTCCCAAATAATGAAAATTCATGCTTATAGATATCTTGTGAATACACTTTAGGTATTTACATAGTAAGTATTTCTAAAAATGACCCTGGGAAAAATCAGAGGACTGATAGACCATCAAGGAAAAAAAAAACAATTAAATTGCTAAAGGGTAGCAGACTGATTCTAAAGCCTTAATAAGTGAGTTACTGCAATACCACCATACAATTATGTTGTAGGTGAGTGAAGATTTTCCATATTGTGGGAATTTAGCTAGTTGTTGAATAAAGCCATTAGGTTACAAGTCTGTTAATTATAAATTATTGACACCATGTAAAAGTTAACCACCTTTTTATTTCTACCCCAGCAATGGGGTGTTCATTTAAATCAAACACAGCAACTCTGAAACTGCCTCCCCTCTGTCTAAATCGACCACCAACAAAGTCCATTGAAGTGCTTTTTCCTCTTCTAACGCAATAGTCTTGTTACTGTCATCTCTGAATCACGTAAATAATGTAATGAATCCAGTGATGAGGGTCGTCCCCAACTGCTGTTCAGTTTAGGTTCAGTAGTTATTGTGGATCATGAAATTACTTAAAGAAATTCACCAGTACTTAAGAAATATTTTCAAAACATGTTGGTCTTTGCCAGAAACGTTTACAGGAAATGCTCTTTGGCAATTACCATGGGATTTCAAGAACTTTTTTAATTAAATGACTTATAGAACTGTTTTGCTGTCTTCTCTATTTACCTATGTTGCAACATTTTAGGGTTTGAGAATTGTACATCTCTATTGATGCTGTTCTTAGCTGTCTTAGTTCTTCCTATTCAGACCCGTGTGTAATTAAATCACATTTTTTAAAAGACAGTGCTCTGTTGGTCAGTAAATTGAGTGATTGAACTGGTTTCTGAACTGGGCTTCCCCCTTCTTTTACAAGAGTTTAAAGAGCCCATTGTGGATCAGAACAGACCAAATATTTGACAGCTTTTATCTGGAAATGTGGTATCTACCTACTTTATGTGCTCTGAACTCAGCAAAGCAGAAGTGCAGTAACACTGGATTCTAGCCAGAGCACATCAAAGACATATGGGAGCTTCCTCAACATAGGACAGAATTTCTGAACCTGAATCAGAATTTCTGAGAAAATGTCATAACACCTGTTTTTTTTTTAATAAACTGCAGTTTTAGGTTCACTATAAAATTGAGGAGAAGCTACCAAGACTCCCCATATACCTCCAGGGCCCTGACTTAAGTAATTTTCCAGATATCAGCATCCCTCACCAAAGTGGAACATTTACTACAACCTCATGGACGTTGTCACCCCCAAAGTAGTAGTTTAGATTAGGGTTCACTCTTGGTGGTGTACTTTCTAAGAGTTTGTACAAAAGCATAGTGACATATATCCACAGTTAATATAGCATACAGAGTGGTTCCACTGCCCTAATATCCTTTCTGCTTACCTACTTACTCCTCGCCTGTTTTTAATAACTTTCATGGGTTATCGTGATTCATACTGATTTTCAGAGCTCTCCCATTCCACACGGTGCTTTAGAACATGAATTCGGTGTCCTTGAAACCCTCCTTTCTATTTGTGGTATAGACCAAGAAAAGGCTACTCCACAAACATTTGCCTGACCCTGCTTTCTGATAACCTGGACTGAGAGTAATTAGATAATGTCTGTTTTCTTGGCCTTACATAATTTTATCTGAAAAATTCAAATACTTTTTATTTTATGATAATAAATATTTAAAAGCTACACTAAATTTTCAAAAGAGAGGAAAGTAGAATAATAGGAATAGCATTTAAGCCATCTGAGTATCACCAGGAATTTCTCTGGAAATTAATCAATGTCTTACCAGGTACATATCACACGTATATATTCAAGTGAAGCAAGCACAAAATTTTGGAGGAACTTTGTTTCATTTGTCTTTGCTTTGCTTTTTAGTCACTAATGAAGGCATATGATATTACTGTTAAGTACAGACATTTATAATCAATCCAGAACTTACAGACCAGTTGTTCTTTATTATTATTATTAATTGTAAACTGTATTTAAATTATGTGACTGTTTCTTTCTCATAACATCCAGAGTGATATCTAAGATAGTCAGGTTTTGACTCTGTCAAAGTAAATACCTAAATGAATGAAAGAGTTTCATGTACTTTCTAATATGTCTTGGTTATCTTAAAAAAAAGAAAAACTTTTATAAAGCATCAATTCTTCCAGCTAGGAAGAGTCTGTAGCCATCAAACAGTCATTAAACAAAGATTTTGGTATTGTACATACAAAATTGTTTTACTGTGAGCTACTGCTATAATGTCTTCTATAGGTAATCACACCAGCATATTATTCTTTCTAAATCTTACACTGAAGCAGATTTCTCTCAATCAAGAGCAGGATATGAAGCCTGTGAAGGTGGGGAGCTGAAAGGAATTTGGATGATAGAATCTCATTTGGTTAAAGAAGAAACAGCTTAGAGAGGTCAAGGGAAATGCAGTGAACACCCAGATACTTTTTCTTTGTTAAATGACATTAGTTAAAATTATAGCAGATCTTAGCTAAAGAAAGCAAGCCAGTCATTTCTGCCTTTATTAATCATGGCATAGTTAACCATGAGAAATGCCCTAAGTGCTATCTGTGGCCAATTTCTCCCCTAGGACACGTGTTCTTACCTCTGCAACCTCTGTAGAAGATTCTGCAGCATTCATTCTACTCGTATCCTGTACAGAGTGTGCCATGCAAGTAGTTTTTCCTGGAATCTTGGAAAGCAGGGAAAAAAAGAGAGATGTTGCCGGTGTTTTCTTTTTTAGGGTAAGATGAAATACGCAAAATTTTGAAGACCACACAAAGGGTTAACAGCAATCGTTTTTCATTAAGAAGGAACAGAAGTGACTCTGTATGTGAATTACACAGAATAAGATTATGAGCACAGCAACTGTGGCTTTAATTTTTCTTCTCTTCCAAATAGGGGTTTCCCAGGATTTCTCAAGTAGACAGGCAGTGACTAAGGCAGATTAACCTTGCTATGGTATGTAAATTGTCATTCTTCCTTTACTGGTAGCTTCTCCCACTGCTTGAGGAAGTTACCACAGAAAGCCTGGGCAAAACCATATCTTTCCTCAGTCTTCTACCTAACTTTATTAGGCATAACTTTATTGTACTTCCCAGAGCAGTTACGTAACTGCTGACTTTTTGACAGCAGAGTTCCTTGATTCCCCAAAGGCAAGATTTTCTGGCAGTGCCTTATGAATCCGAGCTTTGCCTTGTGAACTTAGTGAGTCATATATAATTCTAGAAGTGCTACTCATTCTTATGGGCTGAAAAGAGAAAATAACTTCTTCCAATGAAAATTGGCATTGTTTGCCAATTTAATCTTTTCTAGTGAACATGGTTCTCAAGTTTGAGATTGTCTTTTTCATGATCAGGTCCAGATTTTCTCCATGACTCACTGGAAAGGAAATAAATCTCACGCCACTAACATTTTAGCTTTAATTCATTTGCTCCTGTAATTTTACAAGGTAGTAGGTAGGGTAGATAAACTACATGCTGGGGGATGCTGTGGAGCAGAAAACCCTTGAGGAGAGGGAGAGGGAGCCAGAGAGGCAAGCACAGAAAAAGGAAATTATTGTTGTTAACAGGAGAAGAGAAAATTGTGGTCAGTCATTTAATTTACTTTTTTCTTTGTACTTCTGCATGCAATATCCCATCTACAAAGAATAAATCCTAAAACTCATAAAATTCAAATTATTTAAAGGGTCACTAAATGGGGGTGTCCAAGCTTTGGTTCTCCTCTTTCTGTGTCTCCCACCGCTCCCCCAATTCCCAGTGTGCCAGGCAAACTGAAATCCTTGTATTTAATGAACTGACTCGTGTGTCTGAATACATGCTATTTTCCCCCCTTGAAAAGTGCCTTCCCTGGGTCCCCCCAAACAAACCTGGTCATCTGGGAGTCCTTGGTAGTGCTATTTTTGCCCCCAGACTTCGCCTGACCTCCCATGAGTTCAGGCCGAGATTTCTGCTGGTATTTACACTTGCTCCGTCACGTGTTATGCGTTCATGTCTGCCCACAGCTCTGTGGCTCAGACCTTGTGTCCAACACATTGTGCTGAGTGAGAAAATTGATAAACAGCTACATCGTAAAATTTAGAGCTTTTCTTAAGGAAGGGTGTGTATGTTTGTTTACTTTCTGCCGAGTGGGTGGGGGGGAGGGTTCCTTGGACTCTGAAGGTATGCATGAGTGGAATGGAGTGATGTTTCCTTAAGGCAATCTCCAAAAATACAGGTGGGAATCAAGTGGTTCAGAGTCAAAAGTAAAAGTGATGACTCACATCTGATCTGGTTTTAGAGACTAGAAAAGAGATTTCCTGAAGATTCACACTCCATTAACACTTAAATCTGCTCATCAGGAAAGCAAAAAATGCATATATTGTAAAAAAATTTTTCTTTCAAAAACACACACACACACACACACCATAGTTGACTTTGTGGTCTCCTCCACAAAGGGATCCTGGCCTAAAGGCATTGTCGAGCCATCTTGGTGTGATTGCTCTGTTGACTGTAAATTCTACACCTTAGCATTTTTTTCCATTACATTTCCTCTGCTATGCAGCTGGACAACAAACACATTTTCTACCAGCTCCATAGAGCCATGTGATTGATGAACAAACACTAACTCTTTCGGAGAACCCCAAGTTGGGTTTGAGAAAAGGGAACTTGACCAGGCCATTCCTAAGAATAAACTGGATATTTTCTGTGACATATGCCCTCTCTGTCTCCCCTTCACACCCTCACATGCACTGTTTCCATCACGAGACTGGCTTCTAGGCCCACTCTGCTTCATAGGAAGTCTTATCAGCTTCATTAACTCAGAGAAACAGACACATTGCTCCGTATTTCCAAAGCAGTTTTGAAGGGTGCTCACTACACAAGTGATTAGGATAGTCTATAGAAGGAAATAATTAACAGAGAAATGCAGTAAAGGAAAAGAGCAAGGAATGACTATTAATTGGTCTGTAATTATTGTTTGAATTGATGATTGTTTTTTTTATAAAAGTAGGCCCAGAAAGAAAAATAAAACATAGATTTTTATTTTCTCTTAGAATGAGGGTTGAAAAGCTTCCTCTGCTCCCTGAATGTTTGCATGAACCTTAGAGTAAATGCGCCATCTAGCTAGGAGAAAGTATTTAGTGGCCAGGAAAAGATCTGACGTTCACCAGCTCTTCCAGATTCCTGTCTTAGCTCTTCCAGATTCCTGTTTCAGCCCTGCCGTTTCAATACCTGTGACTTTGGGAAGATGCTTATGGCCGCTGAAGCTCCAGTTCTACATTTGTAACGTAGAAATCATAATACTGTCCTCCACCTAGGGTTGCTAGCTAGGATAATGTGTGAAGATCTGAGATAAAAATAAAAGATCTTAAAGAGAAGGCCTCAAGGCATCTGTGCAGTAAATGATTCAACAAAAAAGAAGGGCTGTCAGTCACTAATGCATCATCACATGCACTTGATGCTGAGTAGGTCTCAATTGAAAAGCAGCAGAGGCCCCTGCTTCTGATGAAACAAATGATATGTACCTATGTGTGTGCATGCATGCACTTACACACACGTGGGTAAGAAATAAGATGGGTGGGCCCTCCCTGGTGGCGCAGCGGGTTAAAGCACTGCATTGAGAATCTAAAGCCGCTTCTGCATGAGTTCGATTCCCGCCTGCCCCGGAGGTGACCACATGGTGTGGCAGACCTCTCCTGACCCGCCGCTGCTCCCCTCAACAGTGTACTTCATCCATCTACCTGTTCTGTTCCCGCTCTGTCTCTGGTGAAGCCTCTCACCGCCCCTGAGCCTCTGGCCTATACCCTGGTTCTGTATGCACAAATAAATAAATCTTAAAAAAAAAAAAAAAAAAAAAAAAAAAAAAAAGAAATAAGACGGGTCTCCCTGATGGTGCAAGGGGTTAAATCTCAGCTCTGTGAAGTTACTGCCAGCCACTGCTGCATAAGTGTGATCCCCAGCCAGGGAACGGACCCACATGGCACAGCAGACCTCTCCTGTCTCACCTACTGCCCCCTTCAGCAGTGTATTTCAGTCACTTTGGCTGTTCTGCTCCCCACTCTGTCTCTGGTGAATCCTCACCCTCTATACCTATGGCCTACACCCTAGTTCTTGTGTGCATAAATAAATGAAAAAGATCTTAAAAATGAAATCAGAGGATACAGAGTTCTTTATTAGCTATAACCATTACCGCAGGAGTGAGTTTTCCCCAGGCCTTGAGAGTGGGGAAATGTGTTGTTGTAAGAGGATGAGATATATTGCTTTAGAACAGCAGTGGACAATCCTAGGCATGAGGGAATCTAACCAGCCCAGTTTAACTTTTGTGAGATGACCAAAAGTTGATTTGGGTCAGATTGTGAAAGGCATGAAATTTTGGATTATGAATTTTTGCTCTAATTGCACAGGTCACAGGAGGCTACTGAAGAACCTTGAGAAAAAGAGTTACTTGATAAAAGTGGTCTTTTAGTCACAAGAAGCCTGGATGGGTGCATTATATACAGAATGAGTGAGGTTGGCAACTGCAATAGCAGTTAATAGAGAGAATCAAAGGTAATATTCAGAATATTGAACCAAGTTGTGGCAATCAAAATATTGGAATTTCACAAACATTTCATCTGGGGCACTCAGGATGAACGACTCACATGCCTATATAAATTGCCCACCTGCCACCTTTGTTTCTTGATCGTCCCCCTGAAACTTGTCTTCCACATCATCATCAGAGACAACTTTCATTCTCCGTACCAAACATTATGAGGTCATCCTTGACATCTCCATTTCTGTATCCCATCTACATGAACATTTTGTGGACCCTTGGAAGCCACGTCCAAAAAGGAGAGCAGCCCACTGCCAAATGAGCCTAAAGAGTGTGTGATGAGGTGCAAAAAATGTGTCTTTTAAAATAACTTTTTCAAAAAAAAGGGAATTTTTATGTTTGCTTCCTGGCTTTGTCTACATGGAAACCTATCAAAAATGTGTTCAGTAGTGAGTGATGTCTGTCTTTGGCAAACCCCAGTCCCACCATGTGTTTGGTAAGCTTGGGCAAGAAGCTTAGCGCCTTTAGGTTGACCATCATATCTTTGGTATTATTTTTTCATTGAAATGATATGGGCTTTCAATACTCTATGTGATTTAGGGGTACAGGTTCATCCATTCTTAGATGTGTGTCATCACACCACACCTACCACCACACCATCCTACTCCTCCACCAGAGTCCACAGGGCCCTCTTCTGCTCAGGTAGCCTCAGAGCTACAGATTCTAAGGGTTTGTGTTGGTGTAGTACTGTCTGTTCCTTCATTTTCTTTCTTTCTTCTTTATGACCCACTTAGCTGCATTACTGCAATGACATAATGGCCTCCCTGCCACACTCATGCTCCTCCCCCAGATATTATCAATTCACTAGTCACCTGGAATCTTTTTAATGTGTCATTGCACGTCACTTCTCTACTCGAAACCTTTCAGCAGCTTCCCCTGTCACTCAGAGTGAAAGCAGAACTCCTGGTAGTGGCCCACAAGATCCTATGTGGTCCAGTCTGTGCTCCCTGACCTCTTCCTCAGCCCTTTTCCATTTGCTTACTCCGCTTTGTCTGACTTTGCCTAGGACCAGCTTTCTTCTAGAGATTCTCGTGACTTATCTGCTCCCTTAAAGGACAGTTGCTCAGGTTGTCTTAGCACTATGAGGCTATCCGCAGCCACTGCAGCATGAGTTCAGTGCTGGGCCAGGGAGCTGACCCACATGGCACAGCAGACTCCCCTCTCGCCCGCTGCCCCCCTCAGCCGTGTATTTGAATAGATCAGATCAGTCTGTTCTGCTCCCCACTCTGACTCTGGTGAATCCTCTCACCACCGCCCCCCCCCCCCCCCC
>NW_004567122.1:10580487-10589224 GCF_000260355.1 Condylura cristata
CCCCGCACCTCTGGCCAACACCCCAATTCTTATATGCATAAATAAATAAATAAATCTTTTTAAAAAATCCCCCATTTCCTTGCCCTGTGGAGTATACCTTGGGGCTACCTGTTGGTTGTAGATCATGATCGTGAACCTTATTCTCAATAAGGAGAATAATAAATGTTTCCTTGATTACACTACAGCCTATTTATTCCTCAGATAGATTAAGAAGGATGCAGTTTTATCTAAGGACAGGAGACAAACTGACTGGAAGCTCTAGTGAGTGCCAGGGAGAATTAGAGGCCAATGAAAGGCCACGAGGAGTACATTCGATCAGTGCCAGTGGCCACAGAAGATGGTGGCATTTTACAGCCTCCTTTCACACTAATGTTGCTTCAGAAAATTCTAGGATAAACAGAAAAACTTTGAATTTTAGACCCACAAAATATTTATCCTCTAAAAGCATGTCCCATGCAATGTTTTAAAGTTTATCTGAAATTCCAACTCAACTGGACATTAGGTATTTTTATCTGCCACATGTCTATGTATGACTGAACTGAGAACATAAATGACTTGAGAAAACATTGAAGCTTCTGAGATTACCCTGCAGTCAACTAGATGAAAATACTTTTTACATGGCAGAAATCAGGTCCTAGACTGAACCTAAATTCAGTTTAGAAAACAAAGAATATCATAATTTGACACACATGAGTTTTGTGGCTTGAAACATCTTAGGGGCTTCAACTTGAACTTCATCAGCCTTGTGAGGCTGTCATGAGAGGCTTCATTGAAACTAATGAAGATGAAGTTGAAGTTTGGAGACGTGAATGGCTTGCCTATGATCATTACAGGGGGAGTGGGTCGCTGAGCCTGGCTTAGTCTCTCATGGAATCTTTCATCTTTGTGGAGAGCTGTGAATAATACAGTTAAAAATTCTTGGACAAAACAACATTTTCAGAAATTCTTTCCATTAAAGAATATAATTCAGGAGAGTTTCAAAAGAATACAAACTGGGTTGGCCTTACATGTCATATCTAAACAAAACCTTATCC
Organism: Condylura cristata; assembly: GCF_000260355.1. Lineage (NCBI taxonomy): Eukaryota > Metazoa > Chordata > Mammalia > Eulipotyphla > Talpidae > Condylura > Condylura cristata. The sequence goes on from NW_004567122.1 coordinate 10,581,522, forward strand.
CCACCACTACCTGCTTTAGGTCAGTATCTACTGCCAATGACTTTGATCCAAGAAGAGAAATTTAGTCTTCAAAAGTGTAATCCTGTACCTGAATTTAAAAAAAAAAAATGTTCTCTTCTCTATAGAGACATTAGCCCCCAATCCCTCCGTATCAGCATTTTTGTTTTTCTCTTGGGTTTCGCTCCTGTGTTGCTCTTATCTGCAGTCAAGAATGCATTCTTAAAATAAATATTAACGGATAGTTGACTGTGGGTGGGGCACCATGCTAATAAGGCCTAGAATATAAAGATGGGCAGAACAGACACGTCTTTCACATATTTTCTGCCTTCTGAAAGTGCAATGTGAGCTTTGAATGGACTGTTGGTGCTGAGTTCTCACTACAGCATTTCTCCAGTTGATCAGCTTAGATGCCTCGAATAGCAGAGACTAGTCTTTCTGAGGCCACACAGTTCAATATTATATCCAAAGACATAGGTGCCATTTGAAGTAGCAAAAAATAAAATGATTGTAATTTATAAGAATTAAGAAAGAGCAGGCATACAAAGATGATGAAGGAATAAAGGCACAATGCTGATTCAGTAGAAACAGAGGTGATGTAGAAAGACTCTCTCTGGAGTATTTTTATCTGAAAATACTAATCTGAAAAATTAGTCTAACTAAACTTTGATGATAAAAGAAAATTTACTCTCCATCAGTGCAGGAAGAACAAAACAAGAATAAGTTGATCTCAGTTTTCCGATACCTATCCCAGAATTCTATAGAAAAATGTATTTATATACTTTTTGGATCAAGTCTTACTCTCCCCACAGGTACAAAATAAAAGAGTCTTATAATTTCTCCTAAAAGGAAGACATTAGATGATATGAGCATTGATATCAGTAACCATTTGCTAGTACTTTCTCCACACCCACAAAATAAACTTTTTCCAACCAAAGTAGAAATGGGAAAGCTTTTGGTTGAGAAAGAAGGCTTATTGAGGCATTAATTCCAAAATCCAGCTTGGATTTGGAGTTCCCTCTGAGAGATCCACATCCTGTCACAAAGTTAAACAGATCACGATCATAAAGAACACATTTGCTAAACAACTCTTGTGAACGTGTTACGTGTTATTCATGGTGTCTCCGAAGCCAGCTATTTTGCTTCCTGAATATTGTCACAAGTTTACAAATTCCTTAACTCGGAGGCTCATGCTATTCTTCTTTTTGCATAATAAGACATATCTAAAGTTGTTTCAGATTTCCTTGCTGAATTTATTCAAGTCTGGAAGACAATAAAAGTAGAATGGTAATTTCAAAAGTTAAGTTAATGTATGGAATTCAAGTTTCACTAGAAACTCTGAGACTCCAAATGTCCATCTCTTTACGGCTTACAGGAGACCTTATGTTCTGTTAACAGTTAAAATTATAAATTGATTATGTCCCTCTTTAGCCACGTCATGCTTCTCCTCCAGGCTTGGTGGCGTCCTCCACCAAGCCGCCCTGGTTCTTACGTTTTCCTCTGACCACTAAAACACCTGAACTGAATCAACCAGAAGTATTATTTCCTCTGAGGTAGAAGAAATCCCCTTCTACATTTTACAAAGGACAACCCTCATTGTTGGTTTCCTATAACTCCTCTCTGTGTAACTTGGGATTAATCTTGCAGTGATGGAACAGACCAACTTTGAGTAGGAAGAAGGAATTCATTTTGGTGTCTGAGTCCAATTTTAGCTAATGGATTTGTGTCTCTTTTCCTTTGGTGCATGATGATACGTCTTATTATAATTCGAGGTTGCCGTGCTCAGCACCATCTCTCTGTATGGATGTAACACTGATATTCCTGCACAGTGAGAGCCATTTAAGACTTTTGTAATGAATGGAAGGGCAAGTATGTCTGGGATTGGTCACGAGGTTGACCTAATTCTATGGTGATAATTTGGGAAATAAAATCTAGCCTCTTCACCCACTTATGTGCTTAGTTTTGAGACTTAATTGTACTTTTCCAGTTACAAGGTTCAAATTTATAGCTGAACTTATAAAGCTAAATAGAGAAGGATCTAAGGCTCGTTTCATAGACTTCAGATAGATTGCCAGCTGTGAGCTTCAAAAGCCATAGGAGCAGCAACTCAGTTAAGACGGTTTTTCTCTTTTGCCAGGGAACTTGGAGCAGAAACTTTTCCAGCCAACTGCCTAGTATTTCTTAATGATAAATAAACAGGTCCTAACATAACAACACAACACTTATTCACAGAAGTATGAGATACACATTAAAGAAAAAGTTGAAGTCAGGTTAGTTAATCCCACTAACATAACACTTGTTGCTATTATATTATAAATGATATTGTTCAAGCCTTCATACTTACAAAGTGATTTCACATTTTACAAGCCATTTAACAGATGAGAATACAAGAATTTGATAAATAAGACTTATTTTGATTAAAATAATGAGCTTAGATTTCAAAAAAGGGAAATAAAGAAAAGGAAACTAGTTTGTTTTTTTTTTTTTTCCCAACAGTGATTACAGAAAACGTGTGTCAAGTTACTGTAGATTATAAGGCGTTTTTCCCTCATAGTCTTTCTAAGTGTCATAAATTCATTTTACTTTCTGAGTCATCCAAAGCTCTTTCCCAAGTAAGTGCTTTTTTTTTTTTTTTATTTAACCTTGGGAAGAATGTCCTGATCTGAAATGTACCCTCAGTTATTAGGAAATTCTCCCTTAACTACCAAATATACATAGTTGGTGTTATCACTATGTAAAATCAAAAAGGAAGAAAGAAAAAGACAATGTAGAGATAACACAAGGCCTTTTAAAGTACATTCAGTTCTGCTAGATTTTTAAAAAAACTGGGCTTATTTCATTTATACTCCCAATTTGCATTCTTGTTTTTAATATAAATGTATTTGTTGAAGAAGTATATTTCAAGTTTTGTATCACTTTTTTTAAAAAGGTTTATTTATTTTGTACATACCAAACTGGGGTACAGGCCAGAGGTGCAGGGGTGGTGAGAGGATTCACCAGAGACAGAGTGGGGAGCAGAACAGGTTGACTGACGAGGTACATTGCTGAGGGGAGCAGCAGGCGGGTCAGGAGAGGTCTGCCACACCATGGTGGATCACCTCCAGGGCAGGGGATCGAACTCATGCTGAAGTGGCTTTAGCTTCTTAGTGTAGTGCTTTCACCCGCTGCGCCACCAAGGAGGACCCTCCTATCACTTTATTTTATAGTTATAGAAATACAACAATCAGTTCAAAAATTAATGTTCCCATATTAATTTTCTCATTGTATTTGGGTCCTGTCTTTTTCTAGTTTAACTTCCACTGAACACTCATTTTGTAATCTGAATATTAATCTCACTCAGACAATTATTTCCTTTTCCTACAAGACCTTCAATGCCCTCTGTTCACCAACTTTCTATTTAAGGTCTCCCAGGTCATTAAAGCATTCTTTCATACTGATGGACTTCCTCATGTTCATCAATAATATTTTTCTGTTTCCTCAAAGTAATGAGTCACTCTGTCCATTTTCTGTTGCAGTAATTCTCTCTCTTATTCTTGGCAAAGGTAGTTGAGCAAAAATGGAACTTGACGTATGTCTCAGGCCCTTTCATTAAATCATATGTATTTATTCAGCTACTCTCTTCCCATCTCATAAAGTCATACAGAAATTCATTTCCTCTCCTAGAAAGGGGGTCTTCTTAACATTCTTCTGTTGACTTCATTAGTGGGAAAATCAAAGATGCTCTCCAAAGACCACCTTGTCATTGGCTCACCCTCATCTTTCCCAAACAGAAGTTTTCCTGTAACTCTTTCATTTCTTTCAATATCTCAGTGAGAATGAGAAACTCTGCATTTTATTTGGAGTGCAGGATTTCTTTCTGCAGAGTGCTGTTGTGTAAATAGTAATTCAGCAGCGATTCCAGCTGGAAAATAAGCTGTATTTATTCAAGGCATCAACTAACTATTTGACGATACCTCTGGATGACAACTGAAGAGGATTTACCAGGAGTCTATTAGGATGAAGTGAGCTTCCCCTGCAACATTTACTTTTGGAGAGAGAGAGGAAAAACACAGTGGCTGACTCAAGGGTGATACTGTAAACCCTGAAAAGGGAGGCTTGCTCTGCCAACGGCCCCCTTCCTCATACCAGATTAAGCGCTAACCAGTGACCAAATGACCCCGTGTGAGGAGACATTCAAAGCAGAAAGTATAGGACAATAGTTCAAGCCCAATCCCTAATTAGCTGGGGGCCCTGAAATTAATTGAGCCCCAGAGTCTGCATTCCCATCTACAGATGGATAAAGGTCAGATGATCTGACATAAAAAAAATGCTTTGCAAAGTTTTACCCGAGTAGTTACTCAACAGATGACAGGTAATATCTGAACAATGGAAAACTGAGAAGACTATTCCTCATACCGCTGACAGACTCGGGATGTATAAGATGGCACTGGGGGGTCTGTGCACTTGAGGTTGGAAAAGAAAAGTTCCTTCCAGTGAAGTGGAGAGAGTAACAGTGTTTAGTTACTTGAGGGGTTTTGGGGCAGACTTGGCACAGCGAGGGGGACCACTCTGCTACCAAGAATTGTGTAGCTGACGTTTGGAAGAGGCAGTGGCAGGGAAGCACTCAAGCCTGGTGCAGCCAGCCAGTCACTTTAGGAGACCAGGATGGGCAAGGCCAAGTGGTGGCTTCCCCACAAGACATGAGAGACTGGGTTTGAAAGTGTGAATTTGATGGTCCCCTGGAGACTTTCAAAGTGATAAGTGGAAGGATTCTAGAGATAAGTTGACTGTAAGTCTAGCTTTACCATGGCTGATAAAGTCAAACACTTTCGTTAATGCTTTATCTTCTGGAAGAATCTACGTGGTTATACTTTTTAGCTTCACATGACATTTTATCCCCCATCCTCAGAGAGCCTGTGAATTGAAAACCATGGTGGCAAAGCCTATGAAGTATAAAGAAAAGGTTTAGGACAGAGCACAGAAGGACCGCAGTAACTCTGTGGAACTGGAGAAGTTAGTTGAGTCGTTAAAGTGGAACCATGAGAGGTATGAGCTGGCATTAAAGTCAGTTCCTCCAATGGGGAAGGAAGCAAGGATTTCCGTACAGGATAACAGCACTTGAAAAGGTGAAGGAAACTTTATTATTAGGTTTTGAACACTTAGGCATCAACAACTTTATACTTCCACAGAACATGAAACCATGTGTTATGTTAAGTGATTTTGGGGTGGGTTATGTGCAAGGAACATTTTAGGGAGTTACAGAATATGTAGAAGATAGTGTGACACTAAGAAAAATATATACAAGTCTGACATCTGATCCCCAATCTAGATTTATATAACTTAGAGAATGTAGGAAGCAACAACAAAAATTTTTTTTCTATGAACCTTAAGTTTCCTCATCTGGGAAGTGGATAAAATGGCTATGTTTAAGTGTTCCTGTAGCTAGCAAACAATATAAAATATTTACCTCTGGCCCTCCCTGGTGGCGCAGCAGGTTAAAGCACTGCACTAAGAAGCTTAAGCCACTTCCCCATGAGTTTGATCCCCGCCTGCCCGGGAGGAGACCACATGGCACAGCAGACCTCTCCTGACCCGCCCGCTGCTCCCCTCAGCAGTGTACTTCATGTACTTCATCGATCTGCCTGTTCTGCTCCCCACTCTGTCCTCTCACCCTCTGCATTTCTGGCCTGTACTCTAGTTCTGTATGAATAAATAAATAAATCTTTTAAAAAAAAATTACCTCTACCTGTTATGACAGGTACCTAGCAAATATTAATTCCTCTTTCTAATGTTTTGCTTTAAATGATGTTAGTAACTGGGTCATGGAGGACTTTATGTAGCAATTAAAGCATTTGAATTTTTGATATAAGTAAAGGCAACTTTATTGCTAGGTTTTGAACAGTTGTGCATCAACAGGATCTGTGGTGGCAAATATGAATTCATGCGGAGGAATCTAAGGGGGAGCAGCCAGTTAGACAACTGGGAAGTAATGAGTATCAGAACTATGGAGCACCGGTGAGCATGGAGGACAGGAACAGAGTCTAAAGGTAGTGAGATGACAGAATGAATAAGCCCCTGAGTGCCCAGGGGAAAGAAAGGTGCCGATATTCCATGCATGTGCCCCCTGGGACAGTTCATCCTGGTGGTCCTGGTGAAAGCCTGGCTGTGCCCTAACTGGAATGACTGGGTGAATGGTAATCCAGCAACCACAGCAGGAAAGGTAGAGGGGTGGGGGGAAGATATTGTGTACACTGTTGGCCATGTTGAGTGGAGTTGGCATGCATGTAGAAAAGTGTCCCATGCTTTGTAACATGTCTGGAGTTGTGGGCCTGTGTCTTGTGGTTTCATGAGGCAAGAGAACAAGAAAGGCATATGGAGAAAGCTAATGAGTGATAACGTCAGAATGCAAAATGAGGACAAGAAGCAAATCGACCAACCGAGGGTTTATCAAGAGAGAAGTTCTGAGTGCTGGGGTCAAGGGAGGGAACAAGGACACTCTGAGCAGTAGACTTGGATATTGGTGTGTAAAAATGAGTTAGAACGCTGCCTGTCAGTGAATATGAGGTCTCCTCTGTGTGAAAAACTGGAGGGGAATTGAGCATATTTTACTTGGGTGAGAGGTGATGGAGTTATTGACGATACTAGAACCCAGATACTGTTTAGCAATAGCTTTGAAGAAGGGGTGGCTTTCAAGCTCCTCTTGGCCTTCACTGCTACTCAGTGACTCCTTCTAGTTTTCCAGGGGCCATTCCATATCTTCCCCAAGTCCCTTAAACCCTGGAACTCACTTCATGTCTTTATTTCAGACATCATAGGAAAAAAAAAAAAAAAGCCAGGAACCTGTTATCCTTTGCCTGGTCATGCGGAGTATAAGAAAATGAACAAATGGCAATGAATAAGTGTATGAGAAGGAAAACAGGCAGAATGAGCAGAAGGGGAAGGGGAGGCATTTTGGAGGCTGATACACAGAGAATAGGAGGATCAGGGTAGAGGAGGGGATTAAAATTCTCACCATTAAAGACAAGAAGGCCCCACTGGAGAAAAGCATCCATTTCTTTGAAGGGAGAAGGTCCTAACTGGGAGTTAGAGTTATGTGCAGGAGATCGGGGAGAAAGAAGCCCCCAACCACAAGCAAATAGTCATTTCTTCTTTGAAGAAATATACAGCAAGCAGGAATCTCTAAGTCTCAAGGTGTCATGAGGCCTCATGTTTATATAGTCCCCAGGCCTCCTTTAAGAGAAGAAGATACAAATTCATGAATGCAAATTAGGTACAAAAGGAAATATTTGTTTAGGGGAATTCAAACTTCATCAGCTCCATAGTAAATTTGGGTCCCGTGATTTGTATGGTTTTCTCTGTGCTTAGTGTATTTCTCAAACAGGGACCAGGCATTACTTTAGAACTAAGAACCAATGTCAAAGCAAAAGTTCTGTAGTTATTTCTGATGTCAGCCCTGCTTTCAAATCTACTTATTTTGCTTGGGAGGGAGGGGAGCAATTGTTAGATACAGCTTCTGATTGGAAGGATAACAAAGCATAAGAATTTCTGCTGTCATTTTTGATACTTTTCTGGAAAGTCATCCGTGAAATTCCTAGCTGAACTTACCCTTGAATTTTATTTGCTTCTATGAAGCATCATAGACAAATATTCTGAAACAAGAGGAAATTCAAAGGCAAACAACGCCTCTACTCAGGGCAGCCCTGTTTCTTTCTTTCTTTCTTTCTTTC
>NW_004567122.1:10590134-10601135 GCF_000260355.1 Condylura cristata
TCCCTGTACCTCTGGCTTGTAACCCAATTATGTATGCATAAATAAATATATCTTTAAAAAATCTATACAAGCATACAGTGAGTTGCAACATGGAAATGTGACTTGTGTATGCCATTGTGGGGTATCTGCACCATCCCTCTAGGGTCTCCAGATTCTCCATTGTCATTTTGTACTCACTCATTGGTCCATGCCCAATGAGCACATTAAAGAGCATTGGAATTTCATCTTTACTTACTTATACTTTCTACAGTCATAAAGCAAGATATGGACAAGTTTTGGGATTTTCTGAGTCTAATCATGATGACAAGAATGGAGCCCTCCCTGTAAGTCAGCTGCATCTTCTCATTCAATGGACCCTGAGATCCACTGAAGTCCTCACCGTTGCTGCATTTTCCAGATGCCATGAAAGCATTGTGATGCAGTGTGGACTAGAAAATCAGCTTTCAGAGGGAATGTGACGTGAGATCTAGGCTAAGTCTTACATGTCTGTGAATCCTATTGGTCCCCCTGATAAAGAGGGGAAATAATGTATATTGTGACCCAATCAGTAGGATTGTTGACATTAAAGTTTTACTTACTCTTTTAGTCACTTTGAAACACACAGTAGAGTATTATTAACTATGGTCATCAAGTTGTATACTACATCCCTAGAACTTACTTATTTTATAACTGGAAGTTTGTACTTTTTGATCCTCTTCACCCATTTTTACTCCATCTCCCACTTTCTCTGACAACCCCCAACCTGTACTTTATATCTGTGAAATTATTATTTTTGTTTTGTTCTGATTTTTTAAAAAGATTTATTTTTACGTACAGAACTGGGGTACAGGCCAGAGATATGGTGGGTGAGAGGATTCACCAGAGACAGAGCGGGAAGCAGAACAGGCAGGTCAACGAAGTACACTGCTGAGGGGAGCAGCGGGTGGGCCAGGAGAGGTCTGCCGCGCCATGTGGGTCACATCCGGGGTAGGGATCGAACTCCTGTTGCAGTGGCTTGAGAGAGGTTCATAATGCGGTGCTTTAACCTGTTGCGCCACCAGGGAGGGCCCTGTTTTGATTTTTTTTAAGGTTCCACATATAAGTATTTCTCTTTCTCTGACTTATTTCACATAAGATAATGCTCTTAAAATTACTTATCTTCAGCTGTTTCTGAGCAAGCTTGATTACCAGCAAGTGACCCACATGGAGCATACACTGCTGCTCCCCTCCGCAGTGTTTACCAGTCAGTCGGCCTGTTTTGCTCCCCATTCTGCCTCAGGTGAATCTTCTCACTGCCCTGCACCTCTGGTCTGTATGCATAAATACACAAATAAATCTTTTAAAAAATCACCTATCAGGCCCTTCCTGGTGGCGCAGCGGGTTAAAGTTCAGCACTAAGAAACTAAAACTACTACAGCATGAGTTCGATCCCCGCCTGCCCAGGAGGTGACCACATGGTGCGGCAGACCTCTCCTGACCCGCCCACTGCTCCTCTCAGCAGTGTACTTCAATGATCTGCCTGTTCTGCTCCCCACTCTGTCTGTGGTGAAGCCTCTCACCACGCCTGCACCTCTGGCCTGTACCCCAGTTCTGTATGCACAAATAAATAAATCTTAAAAAAAATCACCTATCAATACATTGAAATAAATAATGTGCTTTCTTTTTTATGACAATAATATTCCACTGTGTGTATGTTACACTGTGTGTAACATTATGACCCAAGGCTTGGAGTACAGTAAAAAAGAAAAGCATTCTATAAAACTTTTAAATATTTGTAGAACAAATTCTACATAACTCTGTGCTAGTTTTACTAGCTCCCTATTCTTCTCAACGAAAGACCCCTTATTCTACTCAGCGGACTAGGTACGGTTATGGCTCCTCTGGTCTGTACTTTGAGTCTGAGCTCTCAACCATGCTTATTGTTCAGGCTGGAAACTTGAGCCTTGGTGAGGCTGATTCTCTTCTCTAAGGTTGCTTGACTTATAAAGGGCAAGGAAAAGTGAACCCTGTGGCTGGAGCTCATGACTTTTTACTCTGTCATTGTGATGTTGGTGACTTTAGGAATCTCACTACACTAGGATGGGTAGGGTCATGGAACTCTCTAATTCCTCTATAATTGGGTTTAGGTTTTCCATTTTGCTAGACAGTTCTCTCCATTTCCAAAGATAGCAGCCTACTAGTGCCTACAATGCAAATGTAATGACCTATAAGGTCAAATGATGGGAGAGGTTGGGGAAACAGGATATGAGGCTCAGGCCTGTCTTTTATGTGGCTCCGTTTATTGCCTAAGTTGTGAGTTCTTGAGTAGAATCCATCATGGTTCTGAAGCAGAATGATTAAATCATTCCAATGAAATTAAATACAAAATGATGTCTGTGTTATATGCTCATAGTAGACTATTACTGGTGAATGGGCCTGTAGTTTTTTATCAAGGTCTTGATCTTTACCCACAAGCTAAAAATCACTGACCTAACTTGGCTAGAGTAAGTCTTGAGTGACCATGTTCAAATCATTGTGGCTTTCCTTGTCTGAGGCTGCACTTTAAATTTTTACCACAGAGGCACTATGAAAATACAGAAATGACTCTGAATCAACACTGTTACTATAGTCCTTATTTGAGGTGGTCTCCTTACTAAATGGTGAGTGAACAGAAAATTATGCATTCAACATTACTAGGTAAGAGTTCTACTGGCTGAGTATGATAGAACTAAGTGCAAGACCCTTCATTTACTCATAGGTTACTTTTAATTTACATGGATATAAATCTTTGTTACTAGGCCTCTGTCCTGCCCTTCACGTGCAAGAATAAATCAACACAGAAAGTAAATAGAAATGATATTAACAGGGCGTAGATTTTAACGGTAGTTTCCTTAAGTCATGCTTGTGTGATAATGAAGCCTTTACCAAAAAAAAAAAAGTAAAATTTTCTTTTGAGTTATGTGTAATGTGTGAGCTGTTCCACTAAAATAACATTGAGAAGTTGTGATCTGCTTAATAACCCAATGAGCAGCCAGAGAGAGGGAAAGAAGTAAATAGATCTGGAAATATTTGGAAACTTCAGACATTTATTATTTATTCAAGGGTGTTCAGTACAGGGGCTTCAGACAGTCATCCCCAAAAGCAAAAAGACATAGGACACACTTGAATGTCTTTGCTTAACAGGCTCATTGAAGGATTCTTTAATTATTTAAATATTACTAGATTAGAATTTAGACATTATTAATTAATTTTAGAATCCCCTCTGATAGAAAAGATAATTTCAGAGTTATGGTTTACTGCCTTTTAGGACACTGGCCATTGTGGTATCTAATCTAGCCATTTCATTCTAATATTCACTGGTCCAGTTGCCTATAAATACCCACCTCTTAAAGTGCTGTTTGAATGAGTCATCTTTCTGGAGCCCTCATTAGCTAATAAGATGAATGAAAACCATTCATGAACTTGTGTTAGTTTAGTGTCTGTATGATAGTCATGTTTTTAACTTCTTAATTGTAGGCTCCTACCACGGAATATCTACACTTTTTAGACCACTGAATTTCCAGATGCCAATGATGACTCGTCATTAGCGTGCAACCCCCAACCACCACACTTGGTTTTTATGGTTACAAGTGAGATTGCCTCATTAGTGTTGGCAAGCAGTAGAAATTCCTAAAGAATTTGTCAATAGACTGAACAGATATCCACAATCTTGGAAATAACCTGAAGATGTTGGAATGCTTGTCTTGCGTTTAGAAGAGGAGAAATGAGCTAAGGGGGTTCAATGAAGGACAAGGAAGCCTGGGCGAGGGCTTAGAAGGCTTGTGTTTCTCCTTACTCCACACATTCGCCCACCTCAGTGACCACACTTCCTCCCAGTCTGCTGCCAAGGTCACACACGATCCCTTGGTCTTTTGTCACAAGCCAAGACTTTTTAGGGAAGTTCTGGAGAACAAAGCACATTTCCAAATGTAACACATGAAAAAAATACATAGCAGGTTCTTTTGCAATGGAAATGCTTCCAGATGCTCAAGGACCAGGAATTGCAACTTTTCATGACCCAGAATGAGAAGTGTTATCTAAAGGACTAAAATGAAGCATCAGTTTTTAATATTTTTTCTTATCGTGATGAGTATTCTGAGTATGCACCTGCCTATTTGGAGAGGAGGGGGCGGAAGAAATTATTTTAAAAACTTGCTCTATGCATGTTTTAGATGAGTATGTCCTGGTGTCTTAATTATTTTAGTAATCGGGCACTTTGGCAGTTGTAGCTTAAGATGGTTGAAGAAGAGAAAAGATTGACTCAGAGTTTTTAAAGTAGCATTGCCTGTGGGCAACAATGAATATTTCTAAAGCTTCACTGAAGCCTCTGTGGCTTAAAAATTAAAAATATATACAAATGGGCATTGTGTATCTGAAAGCCAGGAGGATGGGGACTATTTCTTATGAATCTGGCCTCAGTTACTGCCTTCATCTATATCACTGGTTGGCTTCACATTGATTTCCTCTCTGCTGTTGTCATGTGCCAGGTCGCTGCACTGAAGCCACATGCCTCTGGAATCCTCTGTGGCCAATCTGGGGAGAAGCAGACAGAGGAACTGGAGCCAGAGTGGCTGCAGGTGTGGTTCAGGCCCTGAAGGTTACCAGCAAGCAAAGTTCTGCAGAAACCACATCCTGCCACTGCTATCCTCCTGAGATAGGCTTTGCCTCCTTCTGGGGGCTGTTCTGCCAGGGAGGGGAGGAAGAGCAGAGTGACAGATTGAGACAGGATATGGTGTCTGAGAAGACTTACCCTTTGACAGAAGGTATCTATGCACACTTGGTCTTTCTGCCTGGTTCATCCTGCAGCCACCTTGCAGTTCCCACCTTAATTATGGAGGGTGGGGGTCGGGAACCCGAGTTTTAACTGGACCAGAGTTTGCACGCTATCATCTAGTTACTTCCACAGCAGACCGTATTTTCTCCACTAAGCAGTTTATCACACCTTTTTGTAAATGTGGTTGATTCACAAGTAATCTCCACTAGAGTAGACTCTGGAGCCAGGGTCGGCTTGCTTCCCTTTGAATCTCTGAGCTTCCCCGTGATTATGCAACATTTGACAGGAGACTGTATAGTCAAGAACAACCAGCTCAGAGGTCTTCTGAGGAAGAGGTGCTTATGTTAAAGATCATGCGTGGGCTGTGCCTCTGACCTCTTTCAGTTCACTCTCTCCCTGGAGTTCCTGCTAGTTCTTCCCCTCCTCATGGTTTACTTTTGGAAAAGGGGCAGACAAAGGATTAGTAGCTATGAATATTGTAACAGAGGAAAACATCTTTTCACTCCAAACCATTGAGCTTCAGGAGGAAGAGTTTCACTGAGTTTCTTTCATGGCATTTCTTACTTGGAGGGACTTAAAAACTGGGAAGTTTCGATAGTTTCCAACTCCCTGATATTAAACCTGTAGTTAGGTCAATATTTGAGAAGAGCTAATAGTAAGGATAACAGTTTAACCCAAAGCAAATGTGGTTCTTTCCTAATAAGCTCCGTGAGCTTCTGTTAAGAGCTTAAGAGCTTTGAGCGATCATGGGGTCAGGAGCTTTGTCGGTTCCTATGGTCTTTTGGTGGCTTAAAACAGATTTTAATTGAGCTTACTACCCTCATTTTTTTTTTTTCTTAACTTAAGATGTCATTCTCTTGATGAAGTAGAGACCATAAGTAGTAAATAATCTAAAAGATTCGGGTGATAGGAAACTTAGTTCCTAAGTATGAAGAACAAGGTAAGCCTCTACTTTTTGATCAAGAAAACCTCATCACACACTCTGTATCACATGCTAATGCCTTTGACCCTCCTTCTTCAGGGTGAGTATATTCATGTCCACTTACTGATAAGCTAGTGGAAGAGAATGAAATTTAGCTAGTTATATACACACAACAAAATTGTGTATTTTATTATTAATGTCGAAGAATGGCAAAACATGCCATTTCAGCATGAGGATGATTTTGAGCTATGCGGAATTTCAAAATAGCATACGCAAGGAAAAACATTCTGATCTCCATTTACTTCTTGAAAACAGAAGATTCTCTTGTACAAGATGGGCTCCCTATACTAGGAAGAAAGATCATTCTTTCCACCAAGAATAGGAAGTTAAGACTGAGAAAATTATAAACAAACAGACCTTGTTAGAAATAATTCTCGTCTTTCTTTAGCCACCCCAAATATTTGTGTTACTTTTTCCAGTTACATCTCTTTTTCAATCTGGTAGAAAGGCATTGAGATATTGCCAGTTTGTTAGATCTTCATTCCCTTATGAGGTGTTCTGTGCCACACGAAACATTTTTGTGTTTTTTTTCTTGTTGTTTTTTGTTACCTCTGTAATGAAAACAACTAGCTAATATCTAAGATGGGTAGAGGAAAGAATTTTCTTCCCCTACAATGTCCTTGGCAATTAGCTTTTCAGTAGTAAATTTAAGTGACATATTTACAGCTGTGTCTACATTTAAAAAGCAAAGTAAATAAATTAGATTTGGTAACTCATCTGAAATAATCACATTCATGTATCAGCTGTAGTTTTCCTTTAATTTATCAAAATGCTGCTCTCAAATTTCTACATGATACCAAGTCATGATGTTGTCTAGGAAGATCAGAGGAGTAAATTTAAACTCATGTCTATAATTATAATTTTCCCTAGTATTGCATGATTAGTTGTTGACTAAATATAGGTAAAGAAATTGTCATCCAGTGACAAACACCTAATCCTAACTTAAAACTATTCTAATGAAACAACATCATTAAAGCTGAATTTTATCAGGACAAATATTTGGGAGCACTTTTTAAAAATTGAAGTGTAAAAAACATCTCATGTGTAAATAATTAGGGTTGTTTTTGCTAAAAGGTAGGTGTGTTGGATGATCAATTCAAGATAACTTACTTTGTTCACCTTAGGCTTATACCCTTCATGTACAGATGAAACACTAGCAATACATATTCCCAGATTAGACCTTAGCAATTCAAGCAAAAGTTGCAAAAGTGAGAAACCCGGATGAATTTTCTAGAATGACTCCAATAGGGTGACTAGTGATCCATCTTGCTTATGGATGCAAGAAGGCAATTTAAAAAAAAAAAAGGAATAGCCATTAATTTAATTCAAATTACTGTAAATTATAGCAAAAACACAGAAACATATTTTAAAATATTGCAAAGATGGTAAGACTAGAGCTACTTTTACACTTGATCTTAGCCAAAAGACCGAGAAGTGATAGAGATCTACTTTTAATACTATCTCTGAGGTATAAAGTATTTTATACACCATATAATGTATATAAAATGTTCATTTGTTTAGTTTATATCAGTAAACTGCATCTGTCTTAGAATTTCACTTCATGAACTGATTACAGTTCTTGATTTTTGCTCATCATTTCTTGACTTTTGCCTGCAGGTACACAGTTACAGAGCCAGGTGAAGACTGACGAGTGAAGCAACTTATAATCTGAATCTACAACTGATTCATCTACTGATGAAGGAATGAATTATGGGATGGAATATGAAGAAATAAAGGGATGAATTATGAAGACATTTCTTCTGCATGAAACTCTGGTAATACTTTATAATTGCTTTTCCAAAGGTAGAGTTATCCCTTGTGTTTAATCAGAACAATTTCTGCAGACCCATATTACATTGCTCCTTCGTTGCTGGGAATATTGCACTGACTAGAAGATACCTCTAGAGGGCACTCTGCATTCAGTTCAGGAAGAAGAGTTTCTGGTGTTGCTCAAATTTTCTGTTAAGGTTTCATTTTTGAGAGCGGGAGAGGGAGGGAGGGAAAGAACATAATTATTGTTTTTTCTTGTTATAAATTTTCTAACAAAAAAAATCACAATATTTCCCTTTCAATTAGTTCCCTTAAAAGGTTGCGGACCATTGTTTAACCTGTATGCAATAGTTATGTCAAATAGCTTAGGCCTCTATCATGATGATTTTATATTTTAAAGATTTCAGAAGTTCATATTCACTTTTTGTGTTGTTCAAATGGTTGTAAAATTGACAGGGTAGGATTTTTATTCGTGCCAGAAATTAAGAAACTGGTTAAATAGGAGACAGTCTCTGTATCAACATAATGAGAAGAATGCTCTATAACTCATTAAAGTGGGAAATCATTAATTTATACACATGAAAAAAGTTTAAATAAACATAAACAAGGAAGAACTTTCTTTACAATGGAAACACTGCTAGTAAATGTAGAAGACATGATGCTAGCTGGCAACCATCACGTAATAATTCAAATGAGAACTATCAATGGATGCTAAAACCAGCAACTAAAATTTTGTTGAGGAGTGGGACATTTACATACTTTCATAGGACCCCGCCCCCAGTTGAGTGAGTGCCAAAGGAAATACGGTAGAATAGCTTCCTACTGGAGTGTCTTGGAAAACACCACCTTCATAAAATGATCAATATTAAAATCATCTATAATAAGGAAAATTGAAGCTTCCCAATTGGGTGCCTTAAAAATGTAGCTTCACTGCTTTATTTACAATAGGAAAGACATGGAAGGAACCCAAATGCCCAAAACTAGATGACTGGATTAAAAAGATGGGTTACATATACACAATGGAATATTACTCAGTAATCAAAAAGATGAACTCATGACTTTTACAGCAGCATGGATGGCCTGGAAGGGATCATGCTCAGTGAAATAAGCCAGAAAGAAAAAGAAAAATACCAGATGATTTCACTCATAGCAGGCGCATAAAGTACCAGGGGGGAAAATAATAATGATAATAATAATATATATTTGAGACATTTTGTGGGGGTAGAGTGGGGAATGGGATCAAAAATGGGGGGGGGATGCACTGGACTATGGTGATGGCACACGGGTGAATTGGTGATGGGAAGCCCATGGGGATTACAACTGAGCTGGGAAAAGGCACAAAATGATGTAAAAATAAGCTATGATAATAAAAAAAAATTAAATGCAGCTTCACATTGGTGGTATTCCTGCCCCAAATCCATACTCTGAATACAAATATGAGGAAACATCACAAAAGCAAGAGGCATTCTGCAGCCTGCCAGGCTATAGTTATGTAAGTGGTCAGGTCATGAACATAGAGCAGAGCCTGGGAAACAGTCCTGGATTGAGAGACCGTGAAAACTGAACCCCATCTGTGATCTTGACTGGGGGCCTTTTCCTCTTCAACAGTGGAACAGGATTACTGGCAAGAATATTGGGGTAGATGGTGACATTGAGTCACTTTTCAGGTTATGTCACCAGCATTGTCTGACCACTTTGACATACAGATTATTTGGAGCTGATGACAAGAATACACAGATGGAGAAACAGATCTCTGCTCCCTTTTGTTCTGGCTGCAAACAGAGCATCAGTTTCGCCCCCAGAGACAGAGAGTTGCACCAGAGTGAGTCTGCAGGAAATAAGCCTTAGCAACCCAGTGCTCCTGTGTGGCTTCCCTACATAAAGTGTCCCTGGGAGCCCAAACCCTCTTTCCCTCATCCAGGAGGGTTTATAAACAGCCGAGTTCAGCTGCTGCTTTGAGTTTCATTTCTTTTCTGTGACCTCCATAAAAAAGTATTAATATGTGTGCCTTCCTAGTCTCTGTTATCAGTACTTGTTTGTTCATTTAACAGCCCTAGATAGTGAACCTAAGAAGACAGAGGACAAGTTTTCCTCCCTGATAGGTTGTTATGTGGTGATTACAGGGGAGAATTCCTTGGTCACAAACTAAATCAGAATCATTCACTGATAACTTATTTTCAAGTGACTCAGGGGGGAAAAAAAAGATTTTGTATATGCCTTAGACATTTTTGGTAAGTTTGAGATTATTTAAAAAATTTAAAAACTGTTTCAGAGTAAACCTACGAAATAAAATCTGATTTGAAACTTAAGTTGCACATGCTGAATCTGGAAATTCTTTTATTACAATGGAATTACATGTTTCATTATGTATTAGAAACAAAGGTGCATGCCAATAAATCTGTGAGATTTGTGAAATTACTGCAAACTGAAACACAGAAAAAGATGATTTAATGTTTGGATTTTCTAAAAGAATGTGGAGCGTGTATGTGAGTGAAATTACTTTGATGTCTTTCTAGTTCAAGGATTCTAGAAAATGAAATGAACTATGGGTCTTGTCTAGTCCAAGGGTTCTAGAAAATGAAATGAACTATTTTCATTATAATATTTCAAGCTCAAGTAGGAGAAAACATAAAACAAATCCAAACTCCAAACCTTGATTGTCTTCACCTTCCTTCTATAACAGATGACATGTGGCTCCCTACAGATTTCCTCTATCAGATACATAGGCCCTGTTGAAATCCTCAGATTACACAAGCCTGACTTTGGAGTGCAGGTTATTGCTAAAATCCACACATACTAGAAAAAAATTCAAGAAGACTTTTTTCTCATTTAATTCAACAAACATGTCTTTAAAACATCTTCATGTAAGGCCTATTATACTGCAAAAATCAAACAAGCCACTGACCTCGTGATTTTGAATGTGATTCCAAAAGAAAATGACAAGCCACATATTATAGTAAAAACAAGGAGCAGCAGGTGGTGACTCTGTTTTGTGAAGACAGGGTGGGGACACACACCCTGAAGAAATGACACGCACCTCATTCAGCTTATGCTGTTGGAAATGTGGGCGACAGGCCACCTGGCCAGTACAGCCACAGAGATGGTGTCCTTGTTGAGCTGACCTGCATTAAACACTGGCTGTGCTTTATCTCATTCAACCTTTAGGAGACCCTCTTGAGGGTGGAACTGCTTCTGGTCTAACAGTTGAGGTTTACAAAGAAATAACTTGCCCACCGTAAGATCTAAACTAGTGCATTTCACTGAAGAGGAACTCTTGTTCTATGAACAGAAGTAAGGGATTATAATAGATGAATAATGATACTGGTAGAGGCATGGAGATCCCTTATTATTATTTATTTATTTATTTTTAAAAGATTTATTTATTTGTGCATACAGAACTGTGGATACAGGCCAGAGGCTCAGGGGCAGTGAGGGGCTTCACCAGAGACAGAGCAGGGAGCAGAACAGGCAGATCGAC
>NW_004567122.1:10601235-10628668 GCF_000260355.1 Condylura cristata
TGCTGAGGGGAGCAGCCGGCGGGTCAGGAGAGGTCTGCCACGCCATGTGGGTCACCTCCAGGGGAGGCAGGGATGGAACTCATGCGGAAGTGGCTTTAGATTCTCAGTGTTGTGTTTTAACCCGCTGTGCCACCAGGGAGGGCTGGAGATCCCTTTTTAATAATAATTCTTTTATCTATAACACATGTGCTTTGTTTTGTTTTGTTATAACCAAAGAGCTAAAAGTCAGAAGCTGGTACAGGAAGTAATTGTGTGTGGTTGACTATGTAATGGAAATCATAACACAATTAAATTCACATTTCCAGTGAGATTTGGAAAAATCAAAGAATTGACTTTCTTTGATTTTTTTTTTGTTTTCTAAAAATAGTGATTTTTAAGAAAATATAAATACTCAGGAAAATGGTTTTGAAATTCAAAGTTATTAATAACTGCTTAAACACAAATATTCATACCAGAAATAAGTATTGATAACTAGCAAAGTAACGTCTCACAAATGCTGAAAAGGAGAGTAATAAGTCTCAACCCTTCTGGTAAAGATTTTTCTAAAAATTATAATAACAATAAAACTTTAATATAAAGCTACAATCAGTCATGGAAGATTTACTCTATTTTGTTCATAGGCACATACATACTTCTATCACTAGGGACCTGGGGTGTAAAAATCTGATGATTAGTTTATAATCAGAGTCTCGAGGCCTTTCCTTTGCAAAAGATCCATGGGTCAAAAGGCAACTCAAGTTAAAGTCTACAAGAACAAATAGGCACATTAAGCCTCAAAATAAGAGGTTTCATGAACTGTAAGAAAATACAACATACTTAAGTACACCAAAGACAGGCACAAGCCCAGTCAGAAAGAACTAGACTTTCATCTCACTGAAGAAGTGGTACTTGTAGTGCACAATACATTTTTTAAAAGTTGATTTTTTTGACTTTGCTTTTCAAGATTTTGGGTATCCCTATATTTTCCAAGATTTTGGATTTTCTGACCTGAATGGTTTCTGTAACACCTAAGCCCAAGCTCAAGTATACATAGGATCTCTTTTAAGCCCAGATATAAAGCTAAACAACCAAAAATAGGTAATCCCCAGGCAATTTTGAAGGAATTTGAAGGTGAACTTAGAAATCCCCTTCAAAATATGTTAGTCACCACGAAAGAGAAAGGATTAATATTATTTTAGATGATAAAGCCATATAAGAAACTCTAAGACCTTATCAATAGGCAGAGGAATACTACTGAGTTTTAGGAAAAAAATTTTAAGTGACTGGATTTTATCATGCATCCATCCATCAAATAGTTGCTGAGCACCTACTCATTGCCAGACATTCTTCTTGATGTTTGGCACATGATACTCATAATATAAAAAAGAAAATGCCAAGCCATCCCTAGCCTGGGTAAACATCTGACAGAGTCCCTAAGACTGCAGAGTCCCAGACCTACAGATACATCTCACAAGAAGGAGAAAATCAAACAGTCTCCAGTCCAGGAACTCCCAGGATTGAAAGTTAACCCATCAATACTTAACAGCTTTCCACCAGTCTAAACCACACTGGCCGAAAACCTCCTTGCATACAGTGGACCTGAGTGCCACCTAGCCAGGCAGACATTTTATATAAGTAAGGGCTCCCCCAGCCCCAACCTGCCCACACAGCACACAAGCCTAGCTGGTATGCTGCTGGCATCTCTGTGCCTTGTGTTTCCCACAGCAGGCCTAAAGCTCCAAACAAACATATTTCCTTTGTTTTGCTAGACCAGGCTTGTGTTTCTTGGTCTATAGGATCAGTGAATAAGAAAATCCAAATCTCTGATCTTGTGGAGTTGACATGCCAGGATTCCATAAAACAAATGGTATCCTGTGTCTGAAGAATCTGACACTGAAGCTGCTAATAAACATGCTGATAAATGTGACTCAGGAGAGATCTACCTAAGGCCAGCTATGCCCACCAAGAAGAGTTACTTCAAGTTAATTTCAAACGTACTATCTGGAGTCCTCCCTGGTGGCTCAGTGGGTTAAAGCATAGTACGATGAGGCTATCCTCAGCCACTGTGGCCTGAGTTCGATCCCTGCCACGGAGCTGACCCACATGGTGTGGCAGACCTCTCCTGTCTCCCCCGCTGCTCCCCCCAGCAGTGTATTTCAGTCAGCCGGGCTGTTCTGCTCCCCACTCTGTCTCTGGTGAATCCTCTTACCCCTCAGTCCTTGTATGCATAAATAAATAAATCTTAAAACACATGAAATGTGATATTTGGAAAATATAAGGTGGTTCAAAAAGTACTGAGAACATCATGGACCAGCTGGTGCTACCTGCCTCAGAAGTGACTCTAGTCTGAGCCCTCTCTCTACAATTTTATGTCATAAAACACACATGGCCCTGAGGTTTTTCACACTTTTCAGTGAAAATGAATTTTGGATGGGCAACATCAAATAGATCATCCTAACATGTGAAACTTTTTAAAACAGATCTTTTGAAAAGGATCTATATTCTCCACGTTGAGTGGAGGTACCAAATTGTACAAAGCTAAGTGGAAATTTAGAGAAAGTGTAAAACAAAATGACTTGAGGGAACCCAGATGTGGCATGGCAGGTCCAAGTGAAAGTAGTGAGCTGAGATGAGAGAGGAGAGAAAAGTTAAAACCAAAACAGAGAGAAAATCCAGAGACAGGATACCTGGGAAGTGCTTGTGGCATTGGTGGGGAGGCTCAGAAGAGCACTAAGGATGACAGCAGGAGCTGGAAATGGTTTAGTAAAATATTTGCAATATCTTTACACCCTTGAGCTTAAAGATACATCCGTGAAGCTGGTTAATACTTCAACGACAGTTTTCATTTCAAAGTACAAGTCAGCTCTTCTCCTCCCTCCTCCCCCAATAAATCTGTCCTTTTAGGAAATAAAAAAAAAATTAAAAATAAAAGTAGAAGTCAGGCGTGGAATGGCTAGGAAGAATTGTGTGGCTCTTGTAGCCTGGGGATAAGCTTGGCCGCCCGGTACATGGGCAGGAAGTAGAACTCCACATGTACTGGCCAGAGTGGGGGTGAGTGAATTAGGGAAAAAAGTGATTGATGAATGACTTCATGACTCACAAGCTGAGAACAGTAGGCTTCTAACTGAATTGATTTTTAGCTTCCAAATGCCCCCATGTTCAAATGGAACTGATTGTGTGTGTCAGGCTACCCAGTCAGAGAAAAGAAGGGGGGGGGTCATGTAAATCCAGGTTCACCAAGTTCAGAGATGAAGCCTCTTCTAATGCCCCCAGCTAAGAAAGGAAGCTAAAGGGGGTGCCCTGTGTTTGAGGTGACTTCAGAGCAGGTAGCCTGTCAGAGAACTAAGCGTGTACAGTTGTATAAGCTGCTGTGTGTGAGCACCCTACTCAGGCAGGGGACAGTCATCCCCAGGTCTTCACTTGCAGGCCAGGAGCTGATGTGGGGGGGCATGCACACCCCAAAAGAAGGAACACCTATTTCCCAGTTACCCTGTGGGCTAGCATTGTCCTGGTACCAGCATCCTTTGAAAAGTCATCAGAGCTAGCACTGGCAACATTCTCATTTCTTCTGGTTGTATGTTGAGGTACTGTGACCACTTTGAATAGGGATCATTACTGCACCCAACTGGATGCAGTCCTGCCAAGTTCCTCTTGTCTCACCCAAAGAGGTAACCCCACGACACTTGAGGCTGCTACAAGAGGATTTCATAGGACAACAGCAGGTGGGCTTCACAAGGCTGGCTCTAGAAACATCCCACATTCCCTTTGCAAAATCTTCAATTACGACTAGGACACTTCGTCACAGTCCAAGATTTCTCAAAAATTGAATGGTAGGGCCCTCGGGAGTCTTTATTTAGACTCAATTTCTCAAAACTGTACCTAGTTAGAACTTGTCGGGCTGAGGGGGTTTTCCACTTCTCTGAGCAATGTTTTTCATCTTTAGACAGCACTTTGCAGTCGGCAGCTGTGGGAGCGTTAGCAATCTCAGGATCTAAACCACCCCTTAACACACAGACCCTTACTAGAGGTCTCCAAGCTCCGTGACACTCTCAGTAACCACCAGCGAAAGACTCATTAGAAAACAGCCCTTTCCTATGATAGAACATTCGAGTTCAAAGAGGGCTGTGGTTGCCATTACCACCAAAGTGATTGCTTTAATAATCAGGGAAAGACTGCCAGCAAACAGGCACTTGGCTACCCTCTCCTCAGCAGATTTTGTTTGCTTGTTTGTTTTTGTTTTTATTCCCTCAGAGAACTCTTGTTCCTTTTCATCCAGCAGATTTCTGGAATCCCAGCCAGCTGGCCATTTCAGATGCTCTGCTTGGGCTCTACTTGAGAGAAAGAAACAGAACTGTACTGGAAAACTGCTTCACTTAGGTGGAACTCTAGGCAGAAGGAAGTGCCACAAAGCGAAACTGGTTCGTTGGATCTGCTAGGTGAGAGTGAAAGTAAAGGTCACTTTTTGGTAAGAGCCTCTCAACACTAGTAAAAGTGGAACTGTGTGCTGGGGAAGAGAGTAGGAGTTGAAGGTCAAGGGGGAAATTTGGTGTTTGCAGTCTCTCTGGTTAACTTGTGAATGGACTCGCACTGTATCAGTGGAGGATTCTAATGAGCTTGGGTGAGTAGGGCAAGAGGAAGTTTTGGGGTGTGCGGAAAGTCCAGAAAACGTGCTAATCAAATGTTCCATGAAAGGGAACAACTGGATAGCCATGTTGATGCTTTGTTTGGTGCTTGGAAGGACCCCAGGAGAGCTCACCACAGAACCCACAATGCTGTTCCATGCAAGGTGGCCTGTGGTCACTGGCCTGCTTCTGACAGAATCCAGAGTAGAACATCTGGTTGTTAAGCATGTGTTTAAAATCCATTTCCAAGCATTGTTGTGTATGCGTCCCAAAACAAAGCACAAACAAAAACCCCAAACAGAAAAGTACAAGCGTTCTCAGAGGAAAATAGAATTATGATTCTTCACTGTGACCATCAGGATTTTTGCCTTAGGCAGAGGTAGAACTGCAGTGTTTATAAGTTTTCCACATAAACCTATCACTGCTTCATGCAACACACACATCTTTCCTCAGATGCCTCTCCACGCCTGTGTTGTCATGGAAAGAGACCAGGAATTCTAGATGTACATCTGTCACCAACCAGCTGTGATTTGGGCAAGTACTTATTTGTATTAATTAATGTCGGCACTCATTGAGTCAGTAACATAGACAGCCTGCTGCATGCCTGGCAATCCTGTCTTCCTTTTACTTAAGGGAAGTACCCTCCACTAACTCAATGTTGAAACCAAATGATTCGATATTAAATTTCAATTTGTTTTTGAAGATTGGAGATGAAAACCTACAACATTGGAGATGATACCCAAACTTACTTATCAGACTATTGGGCCTTGTGTTCTCAAATAATAGCTTCTTTCTTGTTTTTTTTTTACACAAAAAAGTGTGCTTTTTTAAAACAAGGAAACATAAGAGAAGATAAAAAGAAAATAAAGTTAATAATAATAACCTCATTATTCTCCCTTTCCCCCTTTCCCACGGAAAGTTCTACTTTCGGTGATGCTCAGTATTAACAACAGTTTTCTTCTGCATTTTTTATATGCTCATATAAATAGAAGTATATATAAAATATTTTATCTTTTTTAAAAAGTATCACTTCTATTACTTGGTTAAGTATTTGGTTATCTTGCATTCCTCTGTATATTCCTCGATATTCATCCTTACGGCCAATTTTTTTTAACTCTCAGTGGTATTTTGAAATTATGAATGGGCCAAATACAGTTGATCATTTCCCTAAAATAAAATATCAGGTGGTTTTTAATTAATTTTTTTATTTTTATTTTGTCTATCATAATAAGTAATAAAAGTACTTGTGTAGATATATTCTTACATACTGGTATTTTACTTACATGAAATGATTTACCAACGTTAGATTGTTGGGTCAGCTGATACAAACACAAGCTTTCACTAATGCTTCTAGGTCACTCTTCAAATTGGTTACAGAAGTTTTCATTTCTGTCAGGTAGGTGTGAGAACTCTCATTTTTCTATAACTGAGATCAGCTCTTGATGTGCTAATATCTTTACCAATGATAGGTATTCCAATTTTTAATTTGCATTTTCTTATTTATCAGTGATGTTCCTCATGTGTCAATACTTTCATTATTTATTTACTAGTTCACTTCTGTAATTACTAGTGCTGGCTCTTGACTGACTTTCCTTTATGGGTCTGTCTTCGTTTGCCAATTTCCAATAGTTCTTTGTCTACTTGGCATTTGAACAAGTAATAGGTGTTGTAGAAAAAATACAAAGAAAGGTAAGTGGGATCAGTACGAAGAGTGTCGACTATAGAGGTGGGGAGTGCAGTTTTGATAGTGGTCATTAAAGGCAGGTGAGAATTGGTTTTTAAATAAGCCGGCGAGTGAAAGAGTGAGCCTTGAGGTTAACTGGTGAGAACAAATCTGTAGAGGTAACCCGTGCTGGACCTTCAGCAAAAACTTGCCGATGTGTCCCACAAGCATGTGTGGAGTGGTGGAGCTCTGGAGAGGGATTAGTTTATGGAGACAGAGGGTCTCAGTCCCTTTGAGTACTGAGCTACCGTAAAAAGCTTGGCTTTCCTGAGGAGGAATGAGGGTTTTGAGGAAAAGAGTGCTATGGTTATGGCTTGAATTGTGGAAAGATCAATCTTGGTGCTCGTTTTAGGATAACCTGCAGGGAGACAAGGTAACAGCATGGAGGCTATTGGGAAGCTTGCAGTAATTTAGGTTAGAGGTGCCTGTTAAGACAGGTGGTGGGATGTATGGAAAGAAAATGGTGGATTCTGAGTACATTTAAGTTTAACCAGTAGAGGTGTGAGGGAGGAAAGAGAGGAGAGAAAGGGAGGAGGTCTTTAAATTCTGTTACAGTAAGCAACTAGAGAAAATGGATTTGGACTTGACTGAGTCAGGGAAGAGAGGAACAAATTTCAGTTGGGAAGAGAAATGAGATGGGTTTTTTTGAGTCTCTTCTTTGGAATGTCTTTTAGCAGCAGACACATTCAGTAATAAGCAGATGAATGTACAGGCTCGAACAAGCCTTTTGTTAAACATTTTACACGTATGTCTCATTTAATTCTCACCTTAACATAAGGAAGCTGTGGTCACTGGCTAATCCTCAAGTAACTTAGATAGGATGATGATCAACTTGTTTTTTAAAAATCACCTAGAAAACGATTCATTATCGTGCCAAGGCATTTTATCATAGACACATTATTTAGTGTGATGGTCCTCTAAATACAAATTCATTTAAAGATGTTGACGTTTTAGACTTGACTATATCCTAGGGCTTGTGTGTGCATATACGTGTGTGTCCCTAAGTCTCTGAGTATACAATCCATTTAATTTCATGTTGATGGGGTTATCTCTTGACATTTTGACTCAAAATAGGAATTTACCCATTAACTCCAAAGGGCAAAGAACAAAGAAATAAAAGAGCTGGTCAGGTCCAGGAAAACCTCACTGGAAAAGAATGGTAATGGAGGGTCATATCAATGAGCACACCATGAGTGTGGTCTGGTGATTTTTGCTGTTTATTTGTTGGTGTAGTTAACTGCTGGCAATTGAAGAGGGACCCCGGTGTTCAGAGAAATGATCAGAAATGCAGAAAAAAGCAGCCTCAAGGTCATCAATAATGATCAATGATGCATTTTTAGCTCATGACATTGAGAAAACATTAAGCTTTAACAAATATGAAGCAGAAACTTCCAAATCACAAGGAGAAATGAGTAAATCTCAGAAAAATAAAAGAAAATGCCACCAAGTGAAACTGGTTCAAGCATGATAGCAACCAGATCGAACAATAAAATACTTCTAGTAGTTAAGTGTCAGTTCATTAAGTAATTAACTGTGTAGAGGCTCTTGTTATCTTACATCTCACTGCACAATTTCATGTCTGCTAGTTTTTAAGTCTCCTGTTGAACTGTTTTCTAACACTGAGTTAAGTTATGGTGGAAAGAATAATGAACCTGTAGATTTGGGACACAGTTTCTCAGGTGGAGTTGGGGCAGCTGAGACCTGGAAGCCAAAAGCTGCATATTATAGAGTAAACATTTTACTCATTCTTTGTCCCTGGTTCTTAGTATAGAGCTCATAAAACCCCTGGAATTTCCTGAATGGTAGGAGTATCTTATTATTCATAAGGAGCTCCGGTTTTGTTTGTTTGTTTGTTTTGTTTTTGTTATTCATACATTGTGAGACCTTTAAGTACCCAATGTCTTTTGATCTACCATCTGTTCTTTTAATACTCCTCCCTCCTGGTCTTATAAATGCAAATAGGGATCAGTGAAAAAAAAACAGAAGTTCTGGCAAATTTCATTATCCTTATTAATTTGATGTCTCCAAACCATATGTATTCCAAGATTTTTTCCCAATGCTTAATGAGATAAAGTAGGTGATATCTTTGGATCTGCTGCAGACTTCAACAAGTTTGTGCTCTAGTTTGTTTCTACAAGTATATACTCACACCTGCCTTTTGCTCTCACTTTAGTGGATGCTAGTAAGGTGGCTTGGGTGGGGGGGGATGGGGACTCCTGTATCTTGGCTAAAGGCTGGTCACCAGAAAGACCAAAATCGTGATTAGAGGTTAGAAACTACCAACCCATCTCTCAATCTCCAGGAAGGGAAGGGAGACTGGAGATTGGGCTATAAAGCTCTTACACATAGACACACTGGGATGGTGATCATGTGTCCAGAGAAGGTGGAAGCTCAGCACACACTCACCCTAAACCCATAAGCCTTGCCCTGTCCTCCTCTTTCCTCCAGCTATTTCTGAGTTTACCTTTGGTAAGAGACCTGTGAATCTAAGTGAAGTGTCTTCCTGAGTTCTGTGAGTTGCTAACCAATGCCTGCTAGGTATTAGCAGTAGCCTGATATAAATTCTCCCACACTCCTTCCAAAATCCTTACAAGATCTAAAGAAGAATAAATTAAATCCATAATGGAACTATCGCATCATAAGTGTCTTAGTCAGTCTGGGCTGCTATAATAAAATACCAAGTGACTAAATAGTAGAAATTTATTTCTCAAGTCTGGACACTGGAAGTTCAAGGTCATGGAGCCAGCAAAGTAGGTTTCATTTCAGAGCCTCTTCTCTTAGCTTGAGATGGTGCTCCTTGCTGTGTGCTCAGAAGGTCTTACCCATCTATACATACACCCAGGGGAAGAGCCAACCCACTGATGTCTTATAAGGGTCCCAGTCCTATTGTGTCTGGGGCCCTTTCTAACCACTATACGATCATGGTGAGCCACTGGAGGCCCATTATCTGGGGCCCTTTTTTAGGACCTCATTTAACCTTAATTATCTCCTAACCCCCAATCTCCAATTGCTGTCATGTTGGTTTAGAGCTTCAACAAATGAATTTGGGGTGAATGCAATTCAGTCCTTTAACAATAATGGACAGAGAATACTTCAAATTTCAATCTTAAACCAACAGAACCAGGTTTGGGAACTATGCTAGACCAGGATCTGGTGAAGACTGGATTGAAAAGATAAGAAAACTGTAGGGGTTAACAGGTGATGAAATAATATCTCCCCTAGAAAGAAAATGTCTCATCATTTGAAGGAAGATACATGAAAGAATCAACTCTTTATACTGCTCCTCCTATATCATCTGGATATCAGGGTTGTTATATCATTCTAGGAGCAATTTATATTTATGGAATATTTCATCTAGTAGACAAGGAGAAGTGATAAAATCTTCTATGCTGTTTATCAATGACAATGATAATGAAATAACTCATGGTGGTAATTATCAGGGGCTGATAGCATCAAAAACAGTTAGGCAAACATTATTTCCTAGTGGGAGTACACAGAATGCCTATAAAGTAGTTTTGGCAAATGAATTAACAAAATCTGGTTTTGACCAAACCATTTAGATACAAGCAGCAATTTACAGCAAATACAGCAATACACAAACACAGTCAACATAAATGCTATTGGCAAATTTGACAAATCACCTAATTTCTTCAATAAGAACAACAAATGCATGAAAAAAATGACAGTTAAAAGGATGTTATAGACCAAAGATTAATAGCCAATCAACCAACTGAAATGTTTGATCTTAACTCAATAAACTATACATGGAACTAAGTGCATTGTGAAAATATTTTAACACTAATTGGATGCTTTGTGATCTTAAGTAGATGTTAATATTGTTCAATATTTTAGGTGTGTAATAATAATAATATTGTGAATATGCTTTGAGAAGAAATCCTGACCTTTTAGAAATACTGAAATCATCTCTGAGGAAGTTATATCAACTCTTGGATTTTCTTCAAAATAATCCAAAGTTGGAGCAGTTGTTGTGGGTAAAATTGGCCATCGATAGAATATTATAAACATTGTTGAAGTGGTTAAAGTGTCTGTGTAAGGTTATCCCTGCTTTTTTATATATTTTAAAGTATTATAAAAATATTTAAAAAGACTATCCCAGATGTTTTGTGGAGGGGAAGAGAGAAAGTCCTCTTCTGAGAGGAAAAATACTTAACCTATATAAGAACTAGTTCCTGGGGAGCCAGAGATCAAATGCAGCTGTCAAGACCTGTGACATGTCTGAGATTTTACCTAACTTGCTAGGTAACAATTTGGTGTATCCCCACTTGCTGGAAACCAATGGAAGAGACTTCTGCAGCAGAGACTATTACTAACAGTAATAGCAGTTTCAGTGTATCAATATTTTTGATAAATAAGACTGGTCCCTCAAGCCCAATTCCCACAGTGAGGTGTCCAAATGATGCTTGCAGTCAAGTGGACCACACACTTACTAAGTGCACCACTGATCTTAGGGGGAAAGGACTGTTACCCTGAAAGTAGCCCTGCCTGTCCATGCACAGAGGTAGACACTGTAGGCAAGACCGTAAAAATCTGTGCCTGTTATTCCAAGGAGGCTAAGCCTTTTTCGTAATAGGTATCTTTGGAAAGATAGTCCAGAAGATGGTCACTCAGTGACTGTAATTGTGAGTCAGTGTATGACTGTGAGAGATGTATGAGAATTGTGTCCCTACAGTGGCAGCCTTGGGAAGCTACTGCTGTGGAGGGAAGAAGGAGCCTTGAAGGAGGAAGCAAGTGGCAGAAGAATATAAGAAAACAGTGGAATTGATTCCTGTAGTTTCAAACAAATCTGCCGTGATTACATCAACTTCCAAAGCAAAAGCATTTATCTTTACCAAGAGAGTTGGCAGTTTTGAACTAAAAAACCTTTTAAGACTCTCTGTATCTCCATGAGCCTATCATTTATTCTCAGTCCACAAAAATATGTTTCAAAATGATGATAAAATGACAGGCAACATCCATCAAAACTACAAAAATAAAATAGAAAATGAGAATCAAGAGATTTCCACTAAAGGAAATAGAATCTTAAAAAGAAAGCATGTAGTAGAAGAAAACGGTAGAAAACTCCAAGGCAATACACATTAAGTATCTCTAAATATTAAGCACTTTTGAGAGATCAATGAGAAACTCTAATTTATAAATTCAAGAAAGTACAGAAGTGGACACAAAACACAACTTAAAATGAGACCTGACCAAATTTAGGAAAGAAACTGAAGGAAAAAACATAGCAATCATCTCATAAGGAAAGATAAAATTAGAAATTAGCCCAAGAGAGAATAGATTTGATTACAAGTATGAAAAGAGACTTTGAGTAGAGGAACAAAAAGAAAATGAAGAACTAAATAGGGTCATAAGAAAATGCCAGTTATAGAACAAAGAAAAGTAATTCCATTATAGCTTCAATTTTCCTGAATAAGAACAACAAAACTTTGAAATAGGACTATTGTTAAAACTATGATCAAAGAAAAAAAACCATATACCTTAGAAATTACAAGGCAGGAACTAGTAATCAGTATTGAATTCTAAAGAACCAAAATAGAGATGTGTGGTCCTCTACGTAAAAGTAGCAAGCAGCCTATAAGCCTTCTTGACAGAAACATACAAAATTAGACAACAGTGAAACAGTATTTAAGAATTCAGAATATTTTATTATTAAATAAATTATTTAATAAATTATTTATATATAAATTTATTAATAAACACTATTTATTTCATTGTAGTAGTCTCTAAGCACCATTGTAGTAGTATCTTAAGCACACTTAAAGATAATTCTTAAAATTTGATCTTGATTTTCTGTTTCAGTAATAAGTGGCAAAGACTATTAATATGTCTATCATGCACGTGAATTGAACTCTTCT
Organism: Condylura cristata; assembly: GCF_000260355.1. NCBI lineage: Eukaryota > Metazoa > Chordata > Mammalia > Eulipotyphla > Talpidae > Condylura > Condylura cristata. The sequence continues at coordinate 10,613,433 of NW_004567122.1, forward strand.
GTGATTCTCAAAACCCAGTTAAAATTTCAACAAATGAATTCTTGAAGCCATCTTTAACCCCCATGGGCAGAGAATTGGGAGAGGAGACGAGTAGTTGAGATTTTTTTCAATTATTTTTTGGAGAAGAAAAGCAAAAGTCGTAACTTCTGAAACAGGAAGTTGAAACCTTTGACTGTAGAGAGTGAAGTTACCAAGAAGTGTGGACATTGGCCCCATAGAAGCTCAGAGAAGCTGACCACTTGAAAGAATGGAAGAGAAAACTGAAAACAAGGGGACAGATTTGCTGTCTGATTTTGGAGTGCTGGGTCCCTGAGGTGTCCCCTCACTCGGACTCATGTAGCCAGGCAACTACGTTTAATACCCAGCCAGGGCAGCAGTTGATTATTTTGAGAAGATGAACCCATAAGACTCTATTTCAGCAACAGCAACAGTTCAGACAACTGGGATGAGGGAAGCCAGCAAATCTACTAAGTAAACTGCAGAAGACTGAGATTGCTTTTCAGTTTACTCTAAATACCTATCTCCATGATGGCAAATGGAAAAATCCTTATCAAAAAAGACTAGAAGTTCTGAAGGAACTTCTAAGAAGCTCTAGAAAACAAGATACTCCGTAGGTCAAAGACTGATAATTCAGATTGGAGAGGACAGAGAACTCATGAAGTGTGGGTGTTGGGGGAGGAAAAGGAACAGGATTGACTGGAGAGAACAGTTTGTCTCATTGCCAATGAATGGAAGTAGAGGAACAGCTTTTAGCTCTAGGAAAGGGTAGTGTTGGTTGGACAGACATTTTAGCCAGAACTCAGCCCTTGGTTCAACAGGATAATGTAGAAAAACTGCCCTTTTTCCTCTAGAGGGAAGATAAACTGATGTTCTTTTGCTTGAGAATTTTGGAAGTACATCTCAAAGGCCTTAACTTTTTGCACACTTCCACTCTACCGTTAATGTTTTTAGGAATTTACTCTCAGAAGACAAAGCAAATGTGCAAAATTTAAAAAAGAAAAATTCAATGCAAGTATGTGTCTTACAGAATTGTTCCTCACAGTAAAAGATTGAATTCAACCAAAATGTCTCTTACTGGAATGCTACAAATAAATTGAACACAGCATTGGGTACTTTACATATAAGTATTTACTTGGAACTTGGAACAATATTGATACTACACCTACTTTTAAAAACTTTCAAAACACTCTGGTCTCATCTTTAAAGGAAGAGAGCTGATTATTTCGTCAGTAATTTTGGATGGTGGAGTGAATGTGAATTTTATATTTTACTCTTTGTACTTTGGAAACCACCTTTGCATAAATATAGCATCTGACTTAGAACTCAGGTTTTAATTTTTTAATTAGAAAATAAAGGCTATGTTCAAAAAAGAAAGAGATGAGGAGATGAGAGAAAAGGCAGGGAGGCTGGTTCCTGAGTCATTTTCGGAAAACTGTCTGCAGGTCAAATTCATCTCCACTCGGGCCATCCTTCAGCAAACTTCCAGAACACTGACCCTGCAATCCCCAATCTAACGGTTTCTTTCTCCACATGAATGACACAACTAGTTGGTAGAAACCAAGAGCCATAGACTCAAGTTCACTTTTCAGGGTACTTGTAACCCTAATCTAAGTTAGAGATAACTGTGCACAGGCTTTACAAACTGTGTGAAATATTAAACCAAGTCGACTCCAATGATGAAAAATAGCCTCCCCTGGGGTGTGTCATTCAAGTATTAAGAGTAATGAGTACACATTGTCAGGCGCATCTAAGTTTTGCTGCTAATCATGACAGTTCTCTTCCCATTTGTCCGTTTCTGTTGTGAAATAAATAGTGATATAGGAGGGAGATCTGTACCAAGAACAGGCAAATCACCCAAGTGCTCTGAAGGTTTACTTTGGTCTTTAATATGTGGGTATTTTTTGAAGTTGAAAAATACTAATACTAATGTGGTAATATAGAGAGAATAATGGAATTTATGTGATTGTAACTATGAAAATCATGATCCTTGGACAGCAAATGTCCTGGCTTTGAAGTATTTCATTAAATGGCAAAGTCTTTTCCACTTGCCCTGCAAAGTGACAGGACGTGATTTAAGAAACTATAATCTTGTCTCACAGAGCAGTATATTCAGAGTATGAAGTGATTGCAATAGTCCGATGTGGGCATAAAAATTAGCAAAGGATACAAGTAACTAAAAGCAAAGAATAAAAATATTTCAAACACATTCTGGATTTATAAATCAAATCTTTGTTCACACAGAGACATAGTATTTGAAGCAAAAGCCTACCAGAGATGAAAATTCCAACTTGCTGAGGGCATCAAATTAAAATTTCAGGAAATATATAGGAATAAAAGAGAAAGACCAAAATCAAACCAAGCTGAATTTTCCAAACACGAATCCCTCCAGCCCTTCCTCTCTCGATTACAATTTCTTCACTTCTTTACATGTCAGAGTATCATGAAGCCTTGAGTTTATTATTTCCAGCATTCTCTGGAAATTGAAATTGTGCTAACCTAATATCCCTATCGTGTTACCTGACTTTGAATCTCGTCAAGTCCAGCCTGCTGCCTGAAGGTACTGCTTTCGAAGTGTCTGTGTATTTAATTTCGAGTTATAGGAGAAGCCTTTTCTTAAACTGTGAAGCTTTGCCCAAAAAGGTAACTCACAGAAATTGTCACCACAGAAAGAACAAACTTAGCTCATTCAATTGGCCTAGAATAGATCTTCAAGCAAGCTCTGTGTCTCCACAGTTAATACCAAACAGTGAGGTTGAAGCTGGAAAACTCAGTGCCCATATGCATAAATTTCATGTCAGGAGGCAGTCTGAGTCATTTTTAGATAAATCATGAGTGGATTCTTTGGGGAATTCGCCTTTAATAGTCTTTTTAATAATCTCTCTCTAAGCACTTCTTACCACATAGTAGAAGCTTTATTGGTGACTGTTGCAGAGAATCAGACCAAAGGATTTATGTAGGCACAAACAATTAAAAAGAGACATAGCAAAACAAACGCTACACATGTCTTCTGAGGTGTTCTGTATAAACTAGACTTTAGAACATGGAAAGTTGGTGTTTACCCCAGGGGATGTTGTTTGCATGAACAGGTTTTCCTGAAATGTACTTTATAGAATCAGTCTGAACATACAGGTTTTCAAAAATCCCTTTGCCTTAAGTATCTGTGAATTTATCCACCCAATAAAAGTTCATTTTATTTCATGTATTACTCATAAACATATGGTTGGGATGCTACTTTCTTATTTTGGCAAGAGAATTAAGCTGTTTTCCAGAAAGCCAGTATGAGTTTGGTGTTTATTAGTTAGAAGAAGTATAATTTCTGGAAAACTGACAAATAGGTTTTGTGAACTTTAATATTGAAACTATTGAAGTAAAGCATGACTAAGAATTAGTAAAATTTATCATAAGAAAATGTTGATGGTTTGTGAGGTTCCATGAGTCATGAAAAACACTTATTCAGCACTTTAACACCAATTTCTCCTCTACCTGACCAAAAAAGTAAGGGTGGAGAGAAAATAATCTGTGTGTCTGAAAAAGATAACATCAACTCTAAAGTGTGGCTGGTGATGATATAAATTGTCCTTTATTCTTCTGCCTTTACTGAGTAGTTTAATTTAGGATCAGGTGATATGAAGGTGAAAAATAAGAGGCCCAAAGAATTGTAAAAAAGCTGATGATATCATAAAACAGATGATTGTAGCTTTTGCTTACCACATATGTAGTCCCGCTCCAATGAAAACATCTGCCTGTCACCCCATAAACGTCCCTACACTTCTCTTTCCTTTACGAGCAAAAAAAAAAAAGAGCTTTAAAGCTTTAAGGGCCATTTAATAGCCAGCAGCTTGTGGCTGCCAACTATTGCATCTGCGTGGGAATGTTCTCTTCACATGGGGGAAAAAATCCGCTATTGTTAACCATTTTTGAAGTACATTGATGTTTTGCATAAAGACATTTGAATGCTTTGACTATGGGAAAAGACACAGGGCCACCTAAGTCCTGAATCTGGCTTTTCATGAGGATGGCCTTGGGGCCAGAGCAAAGAGCTGCTTCAGGGGATCTTATGTCCATTTTATTATTCTGAGAGTTCCTTTACCTAAGGTTAAAATGAATCACAATGGGGCCCTCCCTGGTGGCTCAACTGGTTAGAGCATAGCACTGCAAGCTGGTCACTGCAGCCACCTCAGTGAGAGCTCTATCCCCGCCCCGGAGGTGACCCACATGGCAGGGCAGACCTCTCCTGACCCGCCCTCTGCTCTCCTCAACAGTGTACTTCGTCATCTGCCTGTTCTGCTCCCCACTCTATCTCTAGTGAAGCCTCTCACCGCCCCTGCATCTCTGGCTTGTACCTTAATTCTGTATGCACAAATAGATCTTTAAAAAAAAAAAAAAGCAGCAGCAGTCTGTTCAATAAATAAGGAAAAAACAGCTCAGAGCTCACTGTTGTGTTCCTGCCCTGTCATCCCGTCATCTCCTTTCTCTCTTCCCTTGTTCTCACCTCCCCAAAGATGAAGACATGGGCTACAGCATCTGCCTCATCCACTCATTCTTATCCTAGGTCCCCCAAGTCATACACACTATCAAGGCTGCCTGAAAACCACCTCCAGAGCATTTTTTTAAAAGTTGTTTTTTTTAAAGATTTATTTATTTGTGCATACAGAACTGGGGTACAGGCCAGAGGTGCAGGGGCAGTGAGAGGCTTCGCCAGAGACAGAGTGGGGAGCAGAACAGGCAGGTCAACGAAGTACACTGCTGTAGAACATTTTTAATTACTGTCAAAGTAACTGACCCTTCTTTCTCTCAGCAGTACAAATTTTTGATTCTGGAAAAAAATACGTTAACTTCTGAAATCTGTAATTTTCATCACTGGTTAATGGAAAAAAATCTAAACATTGTGCAGGGAAAAAGACAGTAGAATAGGATTCAGGGTCTTATAGAGTCCCTAGAACTCTTCATGTGGAAGGAAATGGTTTGTGGGTATGTGTGTGGGAGAGAGGTGAGGGGAATCCTTGACTTATGGTAAAGAGGCTTCACTCAAGAAAAAATTAAGGATAAACATTTCTCCAAAACACAAAATGATGGACCTTCCTTCTCCGTCCCTCCCTCTCTTTCTCCCCTTTCTTTTCTTTCATTCTTTTTTTAAAAAACTGGTAAAAATTTTCCAGATATGGACTTCAGGCACCAAAAGAGGATAGAATATCATCTGTCCCAAAAATCACTGAACATCATGTTTTCTTTTAAGCCTGTATAATCTACAGTATCTTCAAGTTTTGTCAGTATAGTCATATAATCTCAGATACCTCTGCGGTATAAATTTTATGTTTTAAAGATTTATTTTATTTATTTATTCATACAAGAATGGGGGTGCAGGCCAGAGGTATGGAGGCAGATGGTGAGAGCCAGAATGGGGAGCAGAACAGGCAGACTGAAAGACACTGCTGTCAGAAGCAGCAGGGAGACAGGAGAGGTCTGCTGCACCTTATATAGGGAGTTAGCTCCTTGGCTGGTGGGTCAAACTCAGGCCATCATGGTAATAGCACAGAGACTGAACCCCTAAGTCACCAGGGAGGCTCATCCTTCAAACATCTCTTAATCTTACAACAAGAATACTCACTGTCTTCCAGCTTCCCAGAGCAGCTTATCTATGCTCTCTTTTATGAGGCAGACATGCTATGTAGTGTTATAATTAGGCATGTGCATAGTTTTAGGTGTCTACACTGCAGACACTTAGAGGTTCAGCCTCCCCAAGCAGCTACAACAGTCCCTTGGACATAAGAAGTGCCAAGTAACCCAGAAATAATTAAATGGACCAATGAGTAGAGTCAAACTTGAGAAAAGACATAAGAAAAGTGGATAGAATATGCAAAGTCACTAAAACGGGGATTATTTAATATGGGATTTGGTGAACTTCTCACTTTCTACCAAAGCTAGGATTAAATAAGTCAGGAGAGAAGATACAGCTGCCTCTTATTAATGAAAAAGAGTTGTTTCCTAAGAGAAAATCTGTGCTATACAAGAGACATTATCTTAAATGCCAAACTTGTCAAAAGATATTCACCAAGGACTCCCAAAACCAGTTAACACCCATAGCTCGTCATAAGCCTGGCTTCCTGGATGATACTGAAAGGAAATGTGGTCAAATCACCAAAGCAGTTACCCACCATCTTTTTCTTATCTACCCTCTGTGGCTCTATCTATTCAAGGGCGGGTCTGGTCTTTCTTCCATCATCTTTGTCTGACAGTGGACGAAGGTGATTAGAACATTTTTAGTAGGATATTTCTATTAGAAATTTTCAACTACCATTGTCCATCTTCTAAATACAGTGTTGTGATTACCTCTCAGAATCTTCAGGTTGATTGGTCAACATTGCCACTTTCGCTTTGTGCTTCTCGTTTTCATAAGGTGTCCACATGGGGTCTAAAACAAAGAAGAAGTACAAAAGGCATGAGGCCAGGAAGTGTCTCAAAGGGAGATAACTTCGTCAGTCACTGGAGAAGAAAACCACCTGTTAAATGCATTTTCATCAAAAGCCATGTTTTTATTCTCATGTCCTGTTTTTCAGTCTTCTCCGTTATGAGAAGACAGACCGTAAACTTGCCTTCTGCCTAGTTTCCATCAAAGGTAAAATGCTGGGTGTAAACATACAGACTCAGACTTTGAGTGAAGGAAGAATCTCTTGACAGGGAGAAATTGTGCAGGAACATGTCAAAGAAAGCCAGACACTCCAACACGCAAGTTATATGCTCTACGGTGTCAGACCAACATGTTTGTGTTCAATTAACACCGACACAGAATAAGCTCTGTAGAAGTTGTCTACAGTCTGGGTGACAATGAGACCTTTTTTTTCCTCAGAATACCATCCATTCCACCTTTCTCACCAACAGAACTCAAGTGAATTTCATGCTACTCGGGATTGCAAGGGTATTGGACATGGGACCACTCTAAGAGGAAACAATGTTGAAGAATTGTCTTTAAGACAGAATTTTTTCATTATCCTTTCTTTTTCTATTTAATGCTGTTTGCAACTTAAGCACCTAACTGTTGTCAAACATTACACAGACATGGTCACACCCCCTGGGGTTTGGAATAGAACCCTGAGCTGGGAGCATTTGAAGACTTGTGTATATTTTAAAACCAGTTTCTGCAGGCACTTAACACATTTTCTTTGCATCTGGAAACCACTAATTGCAGTGATCCCATTAGAAAATATAGGCAGTTCAGGTCTGTGGGAAACTTTTAGCCAACTTGTCTGCATTTTGTGAGTTTCTATTTAACGGTAACAACCATCCAAAAAAAGGTTTGTTTGTTAAAATGCTCCGAGAAGGATTTGTTTCAGCTATTGGCAAGCTGTTTGTACATACTGTGGGAGGGTGGCTTTTTAACTTTGTTTTGTTTTCAGCTTGTGACAGCTGTTTAAAAGTCATCTGTTACCACCATGGTAGCTAGTTCCTAGATGAAAGCCAGTGCCTTCAGGACTTCAGGACCACCAACTAGCAGGGCTATCTGTTAACCATATCAAATTGCAAACGTCCTCAGTTTCTTTCTGGAGCACTCTGGAAATACAGTTCTGTGCATACATCTAAGAAGCATGCAAATGCCTGACAAAGAGCAACCCAAGATGAGTGCCTATTCTGTAATTGCTGTTAGATGAGGTTTTTAAATTTTAGTTACGTCAGTAAAATTGTAGCAAGGCCTTAAAATATGTCTTCAATGGTTATTTTGGAACTTACTTAAAAATGCTAATTTTCCAGCAGATCTGAATGCACGTAGAATCTTAGAGTATCAGAAAACCAAAGAATCTGAGGCTGTAGAGAATGCTGTCAGAGTTCTTACACCATGGTTTACAGCAGAGGAAGTAGAATCCCAGAGAGGACAATTGATTTGACTAGTCCTTACACATCAGGACATTTGACTCTGGTCCATGATTGTCTCTGGCTGGTTACTAATTGAACATGATACAGTGAAATTTAAAGTTTAAATAAAATGCATTCTAATTTTATTATTGAGATACTTTAACAGTAATGTACAAAATTTTTACATTGCAAAGGAAATGTCACAAAAATATTTCTTGGCAGTGACATTGTATTGGAATGTTGGTGGTAAACAATCCCAAAACAGCATGTGGGTAGGAAAATTTCCTGACTTAAAATTCTGTAGTGTAAGATTGAGAGATAATTCCTCTGAGGCACTGAAAACAAACCAGACAGGTCTCAAAGGTATTAGCTGACTGTACATGGTGTTTCTTTCTGAACTATCTTTTCTTGGGCTGGAACTTTACACTTGTCATTATTACATACAGGAACTAAAAATAATTTTTTATTAAACATTTATTTTTATTTATTTATGCATACAAAAACAGGGGTATAGGCCAGAGGTATAGGGTGGGGAACACGAGAGTACTCATCAGAGACAGAGTGGGGAGCAGAACAGGTAGATTGACTGAAATCCACTGCTGAGGGGAGCAATGGGTGAGGCAGGAGAGGTCTGCTGTGCTGTGTAGGTCATCTCCCTGGATGAGGATCAAACTCATGCCACAATGGCTGCTGATAGCTTGATAGCACTGAGACTTTAACCCCTGTGCCACGAGGAGCCCCAAGTACACAAAATATTAACTTGTGCTTATCAGAAAAGTCAATATCCCAGACATCATTTTAATTTACAATAGCTTATGCATTTCCACTGATATATATTTTTCCCAACAAATCAAAGACAATCCGAAAAAGACACCTAGCCATTAAAAGTGTTCTCTTTTAAGTACAAGTGTTAAGGGGAAGGATGTTGGAACTCTTCAGAGTCTTGTGGGCTCCACCCCCTACTCCAGCTTTCTGAACTCTACCTCCTACTCCACGGATTGGAAACTACAGCTCCCAGCAGTACCAGGGAGAGAACTGCGAGGACCCAAGGGTGGAGCTAGCAGGAATGAATTCTGGGACATTTGGGGGATAAATAGGGCTTGATTGTATCGATTGTATCTCTTGCTCTCTCGCTGGGGAAGCAGCTCTCCGACTACGTGACTCGGTGTGTTCAGTCAGCCTAGCTGTAAGATATTCCAGTTACTTTATCCCGCTCTCTTTCCCTGGGTTGTTTCCTATTCCTTTCCCCTTTTGTAAATAAACCCGTTATTGACCCTTTTGTGTGTACCTGCAATGTAACTGAATTTTGAGCGCACGGCTTAGGCCCCACAGACAGGCGCCCAGTCCGCTCTGGGCTAGCCTGTAAAAGAAGCATATAAATATAATCAAGCCAGCCCTTAGAAAATAGGGCCTTTCTTAATACCAATGATCATTGGGCTTTGATTGTAGAAAAAATGAACAATTTCAGAATACTCCTCAGTAGCACACATTTGTATTCCCCTCTGAATTTCATCTTTGCCAGCTGAAATCAAGTTATCTTTAAACCATAAGAGAAAAATCCTAATGAAGTTACTTCTATAGTTTTTCACTGAGCAATAGCACAAAATCAGGCTGGAGGTGACTTACTGAGTTTTTATGGACTGGTGTAGAGATGTAAAAATAGGTATATAGAAGAAACTAATGGCAACCAGCTCTGCTTATTGGTACATCCGGCCAGAACATTGTACCATCCTTTGTGGCTCATTAGTTTCTTATATGTAACTTAGACATTTTAGACCTTAACATGATGAATTTCTGAGACAGATACTAAACGGGACAGCCAAAGTTAGACAGGGACACAGAGAACTTCCAGAAAAGTAAACTGTTTCTGAATGCCAAAAATGTAGAAAGAGGCAGGAAAAGATCCCTGCAAACCTTTGCCCATTAAGATGAGTTTCAGAAATGTCATCGCAAAGCACTTAAACTTGAATCAGACACATTTTTACCACTTGGTGATGGTGCCACTTATTTTCTTGTTCCTGTTAGATTTTAGAAAAAGTTATCAGATCTTCCTTTTTTCCATCTGGATCATTTACCCTCTCTCTTGCTAACTCATCTGAGAGGCCATAATTTAACCCAGATATGTTCATGCATGACCCAGGAACCTTGCATGCTGTCATTGTTGATAAGGGGTCTATCCATAATGCAGCTGTTGGATGCCAGCTAAGTTACTATGGATTAAATACTGAGATCTTTCTTCTGAAACTACTTCTAGGGCTACAATGCAACCTTTTGAACAATTTGAAAAAAGCCTGTTATCAGGGCAATGTTTGGTAAGTAAGGTAATAAAGTAAAGCTCATATCATGGTCTTAAATTATCATAAGGTGAATAATCAAAAGGCTGGCTTGAGTCCCTAGTTTGTAAGAGTTTAAAACTTTGAAAATGCCTTGTCAGGCCCTCTCTGGTGGTGCAACAGGTGAAGCGCAGCACTGCAAGTGAGCTGCAGCTGCTTCAGCGCGAGTTCACTCCCCGCCCCGAAGGTGACCCCCATGGTGCGGCAAACCTCTCCTGACCCGCCTGCTGCTCCCCTCAGCAGTGTACTTCATCAGTCGGCCTGTTCTGCTCCCCACTCTGTCTCTAGTGAATCCTATCACCTCCCCTGCACCTCTTCCCTATACCCCAGTTCTGTATGCATAAATAAGTAAATCTTTTTAAAAAATGCTTTGTCTTGTGAGCTGCAGAAACAGAGTAGCACCAGTGTCAGTTTGAGGATACAGAACTTATTAAGGTCCATAGTGCTTGTCCAGATAGTTTCGTAGATTACTTAAGTTGTCTCATTTTCCACTTTTTATTTATTTATTTTTTTTAATTTTTATTTATTTATTTGTTTTTTTAAGATTTATTTATTCATACAGACTGGGGTACAGGCCAGAGATGCGGAGGGTGAGAGGCTCACCAGAGACAGAGCAGGGAGCAGAACAGGCAGATGGACGAAGTACACTGCTGAGGGGTAGCAGCAAGCTGGTCAGGAGAGGTCTGCCGCGCCATATGGTCACCTCCGGGGCGGGGATCAAACTCATGCCGAAGTGGCCTTAGATTCTCAGTGCTGTGCTTTAACCCGCTGCACCACCAGGGAGGGCCATTTTCCACTTTTTTTAAAAAAGATATATTTATTTAATCATACATGACTGGGCACAGGCCAGAGGTGCAGGGGCAACGAGAGGCTTCACCAGAGACAGAGTGGGGAGCAGAACAGGCAGATCTACAGAGAACATTACTGAGGGGAGCAGTGGGCAGGTCAGGAAAGGTCTGTTGTGCCACGTAGGTCACCTCCAGGGACGGGGATCGAACTCAAGCCAAAGTGGCTTTAGCTTCTTCGTGCTGTGCTTTAACCCACTGCGCCACCAGGGAGGGCCCTATTTCTCCACTTTTTTATATCAAGGATTTGAAATAAGAAGGCTTAAAATTTTACTTGAAAAAAAATTTTTTGTACCTTTGTTTTCTTGGGAGGAGACTGGTTCTCATAATTTCTGAGAAGCAAAGATTTATTATTAAAGATCCCAGAGGTTACTGTACCTAGCTGGCACACAGTATCCTCTAAGCTAAAAGCAAACATGTTTCTTTGTTTCCATCATTTCCTTACTTACTTTCCTCTCTCCCTTTCTCTCCTCCTCTTTGAAGACTTTTTTCAGTGTTCAAGAAACAGCTGTTCTTTCTGTTTAACTTAACCAGAAGATGTCCAGGATTCTTGGGGGGATTTCAGTGCATCAGTAAAGAGCTTAAGCTATATGATTGTTTAAGCAGAAGTTTACACAATCCACGGTTCCAAAATAACCCAACTTTAGAGGATAAACTTACTTTTGGAAGTAAACCAATTTTTATGAGCTTTCACCATTTGTGGTGACAGCTTTTAAAGCACTTGGAGATCTAAAGTCAGGTTCACGGGCTAGGGTATGAGGATTACCCATTGCAGTGAAATTCTCCAAGAGTAGATTTTACAGACCTTGAGAATGTCATGTTAAAATTGCCAAAGAACTTTTCTACCATTGTGTAAGCTTGGTATGTTGATTGGCTTTGTTATTGCCTTGAAATGTTTCAACATATAAGTGCAGTCAAAGGTATAAGTGCTTTACTTTTTTTTTTTTTTTAAGATTTATTTATTTCTGCACACAGAACTGGGGTATAGGCCAGAGGTGCAGGGACAGTGAGAGGATTCACCAGAGACAGAGTGGGGAGCAGAACAGGCAGATCAATGAAGTACACTGCTGAGAGGAGCAGTGTGTAAGTGTATAAGTGCTTTATTTAAGACAGAAAGAACATGTGACTTTTATAGATATATATAATATCCTTCCCTCCTAGACATACAGTTTAAGATTCATAACACTTCCCTAGAAACCCTATTTTGTTTTGGCTCTACCTTTACTAAGTTCAAAATCAAAATCTGACCAAGTACAGTCCATTTAGGATGAACTATCATAGGAAAGTACTAAGCCATGATGAACATTATTTTATTTAGATCCATACACTATTAATAATAAAGATTTTTATAACATAATATGCTAATACAGGCATACTTATAAAATTAGATCTAAGGAAGGACTTACTGATTTCCTGAGAAATAGTGTTTTGTGTCTAATATATATATAAAACGCTTTTTTTCCTTGATGACGTAGAGATGGGCAGGTAATAAAAAAAGATTGATGGAAAAATGCACAAAAAATATGTAAAAATAAACAAATATTAAAAAAAAGATTGAAATTGGATCTCCTGAGCCACATACACCATATTTCTTGTCCCTTGGTTCATAGCTGCCAGTCTTCTGCTAGGTACCTCCTAGGAGGTGGTGTTCAACCTGAGTTTTCTCACACACAACAAAGCAAGCCTCTGTAAACCCTGGCTTTAGTTTCTTTACAACGGAATTAAACTCTTCACACATTTATAAAACTGTCTAAAAACTGGATGCTTTTAGGTCCTGATGAGATTTTTCCATTCTTTTATATTTGCCTCACCCACATCAAATGTAAATTTGACAATTCACCTTTCTTAGGTGTTTCCAAAGTACGCCAGGGAACTTGCATGGCAGTGACAATTCTTTCATCTTATTTTTATACTCATGGATCATCAGCTTCTATAAATCTTACTGAAATTATGCAGTTGCAAAAAATAAAAGTCACAATAAATAGTCTGGGGGAACAAACAAGGTTGACTTTCAGTCAACATACCACTGAACTTTTAAAGGCAGAAATAAGTGAAAGCCCTTAGCTCTACTGACTTAGCATGCCTGGGGGGTTGGCTTGTATGTTTACAGAGAGAATGGGCAGTGGTTGACCTGTACTGACTGGGCTAAGTGGAGGTTGAAAAAGTAGTAGTTTAGGGCCCTCCCTAGTGGTGCAATGGGTAAGGACGCAGCACTGCAAGTGAGCTGCAGCTGCTTCAGTGCCAGTTTGATTCCCGGCCCTGGAGGTGACCCACATGGCACAGCAGACCTCTCCTGACCTCCCCGCTGCTCCCCTCAGCAGTGTACTTTGTCAGTCAGCCTGTTCTGCTCCCTACTCTGTCTCTGGTGAAGCCTCTCGCCGCCCCTGCATCTCTGGCCTGTACCCCAGTTCTGTGTGCATAAATAAATAAATCTTAAAAAAAGCAAAGAAAAAGAAAAAGAAAAGACAAAAGTAGTAGTTTCACTCTGGAATGGAGAAATGCTTGCATGGTCGGGGAAGTAACAAATTGATGAAATTAGGTGGCGGTAGGCTGGTGTGCCTACCACCTGCCTAAAGATCTTAAAATTCCATTTTCTGAAGTGAACAAACAAGACAGAATATCCTTTAAAAATACTCTTGTTTGTGGGCCCTCCTTGGTGGCGCAGCGGGTTAAAGCACAGCACTGAGAAGATAAGGCCACTTCCGCATGAGTTCGATCCCCGCCTGCCCCGGAGGAGATCCACATGGCGTGGCAGACCTCTCCTGACCCGCCCGCTGCTCCCCTCAGCAGTGTACTTCGTCGATCTGCCTGTTCTGCTCCCCACTCTGTCTCTGGTGAAGCCTCTCACCGCCCCTGAGCCTCTGGCCTGTACTGTATGTACAAATGAATAAATCTTTAAAACAAAACAAAACAAAACAAAACTCTTGTTTGTTTCAGCAACTATTAAGTGTCTATTTTGTATAGCCTATTAAAACTTCCAGAGCATCAACATATTTGCTGCCAAAATGAAGACAATAGTGCATAAGAGTTTGAAAACTTAATAATATTGGCAAGAAAGAAATCTGAACATAAAAAACACTTAATAGGAATCCATTTTTTATTAAAGTTTTTTTTACTCCTTCTGGGCCCAATTCTTAAATTAAGTAGGTATGTGATTTTAAGCCCACTAATTATTTTCTCCAGGTTTCAGTCCTATTCTGAAGAGTCAAGGGCAACTTGGATTATTTCTAATGTCTCTAGAATTCTAAAATTCTATGGTTATCACTGCCAGATATTTACTACCAGCATTGGGGACAGTGACCAAGATTTTTGCTGATTTAATGTTTAGGGCTGGAAGAGGACATAGTGCTATTGTCTGATGTTTGATTCTCTTTAAAGCAGAATGGAGACAAACTGAGGAATGCATTCAGAAGCTAACGGGACAAATTTTTCTTTCTGCCTCATTTTCTTCACGCTTTGTGTTCTATTATTTTAACAGTAGGAGATAACTCCAAGCATTTGAAATCCGATGTTTGTAAGCCACTGGCAATACCTTTCATCATTGCCTGGATGACTCAAGGGATATCCTCGCTGCTCTGCCTCTCCCCACTCTTGACATCTTTAGTCTTCTCGCCATGTTGCAGACTTAGTGATCTTTCCATAGCACATATGTGATCTTGTCATTTCCCCTCTCTTCACCTTCACAATCAAAATACCTTCGTGGTTTCTCATCAAAATGAACAGATTCCTTACCCTAGGAAGGGGCTGGTGCATTCAGATGGGTCACTGTTTTATAGGACATCATGGCTCTTGGTCACATGGGGATTCTCTTGGTATTGCAAGGTGCTTAACATCACTGACCTGCTGTTGTAATAATGAGAACATGCTCCCCTCTCCTCTGATGACCCCAAAGTGCTTTCCTGCCTTCTCTTCTAGAATATTTATGGATTTTTTTCTCCCTCAGCTCCCTGAAGCTACCATGCCGCTTCTGGAAATAGCCTTGGAAACTGCTGTTCCTTTTCCTTTGCTTTCTCAAAATCTCTCATTTCTGACTTTCTATATCGTACAAATTCCTTTAATATACACTCTTACAACTGTGCGCACCTCCTCTTACAGTTTGTCATAGCTGCAAGTTCACTATTTTGCTATGTTTTTTGCTTACGGCCATTCTTCTACACTAGATTCTAATGTCAGTAGTTTTATGTACATTTGGTCCATAGCCTCAGTACCT
>NW_004567122.1:10629383-10661544 GCF_000260355.1 Condylura cristata
CAACATTTGTTGTTGCTAGTTGTTTGAAGATGTGCCATTCTCACTGGGGTGAGGTGGTATCTCATTGTGGTTTTAATTTGCATCTCCCTTATTACGGGAACTGTGACATTTTTAATATAAAATTTTGAATGTGGGTTCCTAAACATATTCGAAACTCAGTTTAGTCTGATGTTTTAAACATAAACCAGCCAGTTTTTTTGCTTAAAAAAAACCCTAACTCTACGTCACTAAGTGACATAATGGGTTATAGTTCAGCACTATGAAGCTGCACCCACAGCAGCAGGAGTTCTATCCCCGGTTAGGGAGCTCACCCACATGGCACAGCAGACCTCTCCTGTCTCGCCCTCAGCACTGTATTTCGATCAGTCTGCTTTTTCTGCTCTTCACTCTGTCTCTGGTGAATCCTCTCACCCCTGAACCTCTGGCCTGTACCCCAGTTCATGTATGCATAAATATTTCTTAAAAAAATAAAGGAATGATAGTTTCAGTCAAGAAAGTTAGGTATACGGGCTAGATTTTTATTAATTTGTTTCCTCTAGCAAATAAGATTTTTATGTTTGAGAAGATCTAAGGCCCTTTGATGGCAGTGTGGAAGTAACTGGAAGAGAGGAAAAATACATAGCACCCTCATTTACAGTAATGGCTCAAGGGAAATTGAGAATAAGAAAGAGATTTTTGGCTGTATATCACTTGGCTAAACCAAAAGAAAGAAATAACCCAAAGAACTGCTAGTTTGTTTTTATTTCCATTTCATATTTCTGAGAAAGATGTTAAATTGGGGGACTTTGATCATCTATTTCCTTCTAAGAAGTTTTCTTATGTTAAGGGAAAAAAATACTTTTTTTTTTTTTTTTTTTGCCATCACTGATTTTCTGTTGCACAGTCACATCACAGTACTAGCACTATCTGGATATGAAAAACTGATGTTTAGGTACTGCCATTAGAAAAATTCCTCAGTCAGGAGTCTGAATTCGGTCATTAGTTTACTGGGCCTGGGATAAGGTACTTATTTTTGAAAGGAGAAGAGATTGGGCCCTGTAATGGCTAAGAATGCTTTCCACTATTAGGTGCTGTGAGATTGATCATGTCAGGATTGTTCATATTGGCATACTGCTCTGGACACATGTCATTGAGGCTTCTGAAATATGATCAACGGCCTGTTTTCGCCCCATACAGAAAACTGCTTATAGACTGACCCTTCACTTTGCAAGCGAGAAAAGGATGTACTTATTCTGGGCCTTTACCCAGATCTATCTTGGAACTTTTCTTTGTGGTTTTCTATTATTGGATTTCACTAAAGTCCCCTCAATTTTAAGTTCACCTTACTGAACCCTGTGTATTGGAAAGGTCACCGAATCGAGAGTCAAAAGATGTGAGTCTCCATCTGTCTGTCACTCTCAACGAGCTTTGTGACCCTGGGAAAATTATTTGATCTCTCTGAGCCCCAATCTCCTCATCTGCAAAAGTAAGAATAACATTTCTTTTCTTCCAAGGGGAAACATAAAGATTAAACAAGAGATTGCATTTAAAAGCAGCCTCAACTCGCCGGTACCATCAGAAGTTTTATCTAAAGTAGAAAATAGTAAGCAATAAGTAAATAGTTAGGGATTTTTAAAAGTTTACAGTTAAAATGAGGCCCAAGGTTTAATCCTCAGTAGGAAGTGTTCAGTGGACAATAAGTAAATATGGTGGATTTTAAGTCTTGATTAACATACAAACCTCATTGCAAAGGCTGTAGTAAATGATTTGTATGGAACATGAATGGGATTATATCTGTTATTATTTGTGAGTAGTGATTGTTTTGACCATCAAAATAATGTGGACGTGTTTGTTTAAAGGGAATACACTTCTAGAGAGTATATTCTGATTTCACTACATTTTTAATAATAGAAGCCTTGTCAGAGACTACTTTCAAAATAATAATTGATGGTGAGTATTAAAAAGAAGCAATTGGGGTAAATTCAATTATCTGTGACTACATAGAAGTTTACATTGGATGTTTAACATCCAGGGGTGATTATCCCCAATTCAGCATACATACATACATACATACATACACACACACACACACACATATATATATAAAACTATGCCTTCTCACATCACAAAAAAGAGATAAATAAAAGTCTATTTAATTACAATATCAGAATAATAATAATAAATAATAACCAATAATAACTGCTTCCTGATATTTCTAATATTAATATGCACTTTCTGATATTAAAAAAATATTAAGATGTGGCTTGACCCAGGCACACTGGATTTCAGATATACAGTTTTCAATTTTGCCAGTGAAATTTGAGGTCTTTGCTGGCAGATGAATTTCTCTGAGTCACTATTTTCTTAATGTGAATATGCTCTTTAGTTAATTATTTTCTCATTTTTTGATACACATTTAGGCAGGATTCAGTGTATCTGCATTTAACACTTCAAAGTTGAGAAACTTCCTACTCATTTTCAAAACGATAAATCAAGTTTGATAGTTTTGAAACTGTTCCAATATTTTAAAGTTCCTCTTTACACAAGATAAATTCAAACGGAAAGCATATTTTCCTGTTGTTTAGGCTGAACAATTTTTTGCTTATTTTCAAATCTCCAGTTGCTTTGCCTTTGAATTTAAACAATATAAATCATCTTCTCCCAAGACTTTTAAGCAGCTCCATCTAGTAAAGAGTTTATGAAAAGTGATCACGTGTTCTCTAAAATTGTTGAAAAAAGATGAATTTGGCAACCTATTGAAGAGAAGACTGAACTTGCCATTATACAATTGTCTGTCTGAAAGTCGTCTGGCCATAACCAATGCTTTCAATATTTATTCCCATCTAAAGGAAATATCCCACCATATTTGAATGTGAGGTATCATGTAAAACTATGAAAGGAGTCATTTACATCAAGTGTAGTTCATGACTTAATGATACTACTTAATATGTTACAGAATGGTCTTTCTTTTTTCAGAATTCACACATGTCAGCTTAGCAAAAACAGGGGCTAACTATCTTTGATTATTCACCATCATAATCAAACTGTGCACCGTGATGGTTGTGTCACAGTATTTTAGCTTTCTTAGCTAACGCAGGGCATCCGTTTGTTGGGACTGTCCATGTTTTGCAGCTGCTAGCATAATTGTCACCCATATCTTGTTTTTATTTTAAAAACCATGGAGATATTTGGCAGTATTTTCAAATGAAATTAATTTTTTACTCATGCTCTGTGCAAATCCTGGAGAAAGGGCCCTTCTTAACCTCACCTCTTAAAATCTTGAAGACATATGTGTGTCAAGTATCCATTTTTTAAAATTCCAAGTCCTTTGTCTGTCATGAAATCAGTATTTGAGACAGCCAAACTGTCCCATTTCTAAACAGATGGGAGAACAACTGTGACTAAGGTTTTCCCCTGAATATTCTTCATGATCTAATCTCTCTCTTTTTTAAAGATTTATTTATTTATGCCTACAGAACTGGGTACAGGCCAGAGGTGCAGGGATGGTGAGAGGTTCCACCAGACACAGAGTGGGGAGCAGAACAGGCCGACTATAAAGTACACTGCTGAGGGGAGCAGCGGGCGGGTCAGGAGAGGTCTGCCACACTGTGGGGTCACCTCCCTGGCCGGGGATTGAACTCATGCTGAAGTGGCTTTAGCCTCTCAGTGCAGTGCTTTAACCCCCGGCGCCACCATGCTCTAGAGCATGAGGGAGGGCCTCATGCTCTAATCTTAATGAGGAAGCAAAGTTTAGAAGCTGATAGTTAAAGCGCTGAAGGATACAGCCCGAAAGAACAATTTTTAACAGTTAACAGTTAAAGGAGATCTAGGACTTAATCTTCTGCCGAAAGTGTTGAGCCAACAAAAGACTCAATAAACATCTTTGACCTCTCTCCTGCTGCTCTCTCCACTTCCTGGGTGAGGAGGTCTAAACCCCAGGAGGAGGCAGGTCAGTGAGCCCTGCCCCTGGATCCACAAAGCATGTGGCACTGCCCCCTACACTTCCTAATCTGGGGGACCTGTGTGCTTCAGGCTCCATCAAGAGGAGGAATTGAGCTTAACAAGCCAGTTCCCTTGTTTATTACCTTCCTCGCTCACACCTCATTTATTGAGAAATGGTTGTATGGGAAGCCAGTCCTAGGCTAATTAAAATGTAGATATAGTGAAGAGAGCAAGCAAAAGTGGGAGGGGGTGTTGGGGGAGGGGAGAAAGCAAGCACCTGAAAAAGAAAGGAGGAAATAGGATATTTCCCATTATAGCTTTGTTTTCTGGACTTGAAAAAATACATCACAGTTCTGATTTTTAAAAAAGCCTCAGAAATTGAGGCGAGCACATACCTGCTTCTTGCCACTATGCCGCAGCCCCTCAGAAGATGCTCCATACTGGGAGACAGTGGAAGTCTTGCCTCTTAAAAGAGAGCTTTTGGGGTTCTGCAGCCCTGTCTGAGCTTCCTAAGAAGACAGGCCTCCCAGCATTTCACAGCAGGACGTTTTTTAGCTAAGCCACACACTTAAAGTTACTAGATTCTTGAAATGTTGTTCCCACCGTGCCCACAGGCATCCAGTGAGCCATCGTGCAATGCTGGTTTTTAAAGTGAACCCTCTCTAGAAGTCAGTTTGATCGCTTCTACCTAAATTATGCTTAGGGAAGTTTATTTTCTCATCTCCTTTGGGGAAAAAGTATGACTCAAAAAACGATTCCAGTGACTTTATATTTAGAAATGTAATATTTTATGTTTTCGACATGGCTCTACCATGCACATGGCTCTGCAGGAGCACGGAGAATACAATAAACGGCACCTACAACAGCCTCCTCCCACCACACACTGACACAGTGCCTGCTTCCCTGCACCGGTCATGGCTTAATCCGTCTCATCGACCTAGCAAGGGAGTAAATGACAACACAGCTACTTCCATGAGAACTTGTAATTCATTGTTATTCCCAGAAATGTTAGAAACTGTAAGTAGGATAACCCTACAGGTAGTCCCACGTATCATTTCAAAAGCTTACTTGATCTGATGTGAACAGGAGGACTAACTGGTCAAAACTAAACACATCTTAGAGAACGTCACACACTGTACGAGTTCCCACTTCCCAGCCAGAACACATGAAACCATCTCTGAGCTGCTAATATCCCCAGAATCATCCTCAGTCACACATGCTATGTTAATATGAACGCGTCAGGCATCTTAAAAGGAAATTAAATTAAAGCAAACTGGTAAGTCAGCGAAATGAAAGTAAAGACACCAAGCACATTTTACTCACCATATTCTAGACTGAAAGTCCCTCTGAGCTCTGGGTGAGTGCTACAGGGTCTAAGAGAGATGTGGAGAGCTTGCCTTCTCTACTCTTTGAATCAAACAGTAACTAAGTGGTTTAAGTAGAAACATAGATTTTGAAAGGTTAATCCACCCATACACAGGGAAACCCCTTTTTTAAGAAAGTCATTCCGCGGCCAACAGACTATTCACCTCTCCACTACAAATACAACCTACAGATGAAAGATTCACAACCTATGTGAACATACCACAGAGGATTCCCTCAAGTCTGTGTTGTAATGGAAACACACAAAATAAAAAAAAAAAAAAAAAAAACACACACCTCTTCAGGCAGCTATGGGTACTACAGGAAATCTACCTGCCCACTTCATGGAAAAGTTCTATCAGCTTAATAAGGCCACAACACATAAACATAAATGTAGAATTAGTATAATTTACTGTAAGGACCACATAGGTCATAGACTCATTTCTAGGAATGTTCCTATTTCTTTCCCTGAGAGAGCTTGCACCCAGGTTAACATTTAAACCCTCATCCTTTAAAGTAACTTAGAAATATGCCCACTACCTTTTTAAAAAAGGGTGGGTTGCTAAGTGTTTTCTCACACAGAGGGGGAATTCTATTTTTAGTCTCTATAGCATCTCTGGGGTCCTAGGGTAGGAATTGTATCTAGATTTTTTTCATTGTGCTAGAAAATAGTTAGCATAACTGTCAGCAGTGGGAAATCTCTCCAAAAGAATTTTTAAAAACTGGTGCCTGTCTGAGAATGAAATCATTGCTGATCAAGTATCCAGAAGTCACTGTGCATGCTTATTCCTCCCATGCCTTGTTTGTGTTAATGGCTATTTGTTTATAATGGAGTTCTCCTTTCCTGGGTAGGCATGGTGAGATTAAGTTCAGATAGTAGTGGGTTGGAGAAGCAAGAATGTATCAGGATCTGCTTGGCCCACTACAGCTCTCATTACATCAGGCCTCATATTGCGGAAAAATAATTGACACCATGAGTTAATGATAGTCCAGCTTCTAAAACTTTGAAAGGTCAGTGGATCACAAGGGAACTTTAGTATTATCTTTAAGACAGAATGTCATACATGTCAACCCTGGGTGGTAAAGTCCTGAATGTTAGAGTCTTGTTATGTCTTTCTGTATTTTCAAAAAAAAAAAAAAATTAGGAGAAAAATAGTTCCAAGGTCCATCATGCACATGCAATTAAACGAAGAGATTCTCAACAGGAACTAGGAAGTAAACAATAAATCCTTAATCCGAGTTATTAAAAGAACATACTTGATGTGAAAATACTGTTGTCTCAGGCTCTCCTGAGGCCTTTTGAATTAATACAAAAAGATATTTTCCATGTTTGTGTGTTTTTTTTATTTGAAAAAAAGGATGAATGTTTCACAAGAATATGTCACTTCAGTGTGATTCCAAAAGAGAGAGGAGAAATTCATTAGCTGACAGTAAGGTGATGGAACGTTCTAGACTTGAATCTGTAGACTGAATTTATGTTTTCTGTCCCTGAAAGCACTTTTAAAATTACAGAGGACTGAACAAATGCATGATGTAATTGCTGTTATTAAAACTTAGACCTCTTCCCAAAAGACCAGTGCTGTCATAAGCCTGCACCTCTTTTTTGATGATGACATAAATTAAAGGGTGTAGACAAAGAAGAGTAATTTGTTTCAGAGTCTCCTGAAGGTTAAACAGGAAGGTTATTTCCATTAAAAATGATGAGGGATGGAAGGACAGGTAATGTCTTTCACCTCATGGAAATGTTGGAGAATGAGCATCTAAAAACCCTGGAACAGTCCCTAACTGCCTCTCCTGTTTCTAACTGTAAAAGGGGGTCACTGGGCCCTTCTGGAAGACCACTATGAAATACAGGCATTCCTGGTCCATAAATCAGGGCATTGCTCTATATACATCTAAGTCACCTCATTGCAATTGCAAGCAAAAGCTGGCCGTCTGCTCACCAAACGACTTTTGTACTGTTAGCCAAAGAGCATTCACTTAGTGATTTACCTTTAGGGAAAAATAAGGAAATGAGCTGGAAAAAAAATTAATAAAACTCAAAGACTAGCACCCACCATGATTGATTTCAAAATTAATTTCACCTGGCTTGAGGGTTACACATGTCTGTGGGAAAAGGGAGAAAATGAAATTGGTGAAGTAAGACAAGGCCACATAGTATTGAATTTGAGAAAGAGAAAGCCTTCCTGGTGGTGGCCCTTTCCTCTCTCGGGAAGTAATAGAAAGGGAAAGGACGCTGTAGTGCCTTAGACTGGGAAAGGGCAAGCCCAGCCTGTCTCTGGAGGTGTCACTCAGCCGTGGGGCCCCCAGGTCACACACACGCTTCCTGCACAGCCTCAGGGAAGCAGGCCGAGTGATTCCACATGCTGGCCCCCCCACCTTTGTGTTTCAGCCACGGACTCAGGCTCCTCTCTCTCAGCCTGAAGCACCCAGAGTCCAAATCATGAGTGAAAACAGCAGTGGAAAGGATGGGAGTGTCCCTACCTCCATTGAGAAATTCATTTTCAAAGGCTTCATCACCTTAAGGTGTTTGGAAGTGCTGAAGGCCACCTGGGCGTGTCCTCCCGTTAAGTTAGTTTGCCCAGGGAGTTGTTGGAATTAGATTGTGTTTGTTAGGTGAGCGCTTTCTGAAGATTAGGGGCATTGGATGGCCTTCAGGAATCCTTCCAGAGGGAAGCTGTGGCCTCTTGCCAAAATGTGGCAAGAGACTGTGTCCCATTACACCTTCAGGACCTCTCCTGCAATTTTACTTAAAGACAGAGGTGGCTGTTCCAGGAATCTCAGCTGATTGGATGGCAAATCACAAGGGTTACATCATGTCTTGGGCATGCCTGTCTCCTAACCCAGTTTATTAGGAACAAACTTTAGTGTTAATTGACTATGCATTCATAAGAGTGGGTTTTGCATTTTGCAGAGTGCGTGTGTGTTTGTTTTGTATTACTGATATGGCTAGCAAAGAGATAAACAGAATGTGGTTCAAGCCATTAAAACATGCCTGAGAACTGGAACTATTGTTGTGAAAAATTCTGCCAAACCCAGGAAATATCAGGTAAACAATTGGGAGAGAATAGGGGCATAAATCTCCAATCTAAAGAAGATGAAAGGATGGATACAAATCAAGGATGTAGATAAAGCAGAAACACAGCTGTTTGGGACCAAAATCCAGTTATCGTTGTAAGTCAGGCCCGAAAGATGTGGCGAACTTGAAAGGTTGGCCCAGGTGCTGATGGAGCGGAGAGGCCCCAGGAGAACATTCTGACACAACGCTAGGACTTTCATCCTCACCACAACTGTAGCTCTTCCTGTTTTCAGTACACATGAAAATATTTTCTCATCTGAATTCGGGAACCATACCTGTTTTCAACATTAAGCTTGCTTTTGATCATTCCTATCTAACAGGAATTACCACCCAAAGAGCATTAACTTAGAAGTCAGACAGACTGGACCAAACTCTCTAGGATGAACATCAGTAATCCATGTGAGTGCTGAGTTTCAGGTATTGGAAGCCCCACAAAACCTTTTTGAAGGGACAGCTTTCCTATGTCAGCTTTTCAATTGCTTGCAATTGAAAATCTGAAACAGAAAGATAACTTCTTATTGTAAGCTGTCATTTCCACTTCTCGGGCCCCATGTAGTCACTTGTCTTCATGTGGTCTTCACGTCTTTTTTTAAAGATTTATTTCTTGGCCCTCCCTAGTGGCACAGCGGGTTAAAGCACAGCACTGAGAATCTAAAGCCGCTTCCCCATGAGTTCGATTCCCGCCTGCCCCGGAGGCGACCACATGGCGCGGCAGACCTCTCCTGACCCGCCTGCTGCTCCCCTCAGCAGTGTACTTCGTCCATCTGCCTGTTCTGTTCCCCACTCTGTCTCTGGTGAAGCCTCTCACCGCCTCTGAGCTTCTGGCCTGCACCCCAGTTCTGTATGCACAAATAAATAAAAAAAAAAGTTTTATTTCTTTATGCATACAGAGCTGGGGTACAAGCCAGAGGTGCAAGGGTAGTGAAAGGAATCACCAGAGACAGAGTGGGGAGCAGAACACTGCTGAGGGGAGCAACGGGCATGTCAGGAGAGGTCTGCCGCGCCATGTGGGTCACCTTCATGGCAGGGATCAAACTCATGCTGAAATGGCTTTAGCTTCTTAGTGCTGTGCTTTAACCCACTGAGCCACAGGGAGGGCCTGATCTTCACATCTTAATCCCAAATTTTCTGTGGGCTCCCTGCTGTTGGGAATAGGCAGGAACTTTAAAACTGCAAAAGCAGTTACTAAAATAATGAACTTTATGGATATTTTAAGGAAAAGTCATTCACTGTGCCGAAATTCAGAGAGGGGGGTCTCCCCCTGTTTTATCCCAAAGGATTTAGAAGATTACATAACAAATGTAAAATTTTGCCTGGAGCACTTTGAAACTCACAAAATAATTTTAAAGTTTCTATCGGAAATTATTTTATACACCAAGCAGAAAACTCTTGAGCTCTGTTTATACAAGTTCAATTTAAACCAGTATGTTTTCTCCACTGGCAATCATGCTGTCAATTTCATTACAAACAGGGTTATTTAACACCTTATCTAAGAATGCAATTAAAACAAATGATGTCTAAAAATCCTGCTCAGGCCAACGATTCAATAATATGGCCTAACCCTAAAATAGCAAATAATACATTTTCAGTTGTGTCGTTGTTGTTTTCTAGGTCCCTTGTGTATTTGAGAGAAACTGTCTCAAAAATATGACTCACAGTGTTCGACAGTGAGTACTCATGAAAGTATAGTAATGTTTCAGTTCTTCAACCATAGTGTAAAAGACCAAAATGAGTTGAACCCCCAACACAATTAAAAAGTCATATACTTAAAACTCTAATTTGCCGGCCCTCCCTGGTGGCGCAGCGGGTTAAAGCACTGCACTGAGAAGCTAACGCCACTTCCACATGAGTTCGATTCCCTCCTGCCCCGGAGGTGACCACATGGCGCGGCAGACCTCTCCTGACCCGCCCGCTGCTCCCCTCAGCAGTGTACTTCGTCGATGTTTAGAGAGTAAGATACATTTTTCTTTTTTACAAAGATGCTAGAATTTCAGAGAGTTGAGATAAGCCACGCACTCAAAATTGTAACTTTTCCATTTTTTTTCCAGTTATATAAATGCTAAGCAAAGGAATCCTGCAATACACTGCTTTCCATATTATATGGGAGGTAACATACAAAAGTACTTCTTGATACTGCTCTGAACTTCCAAATATAACTATTTTTGTGAAATTTGGCACACATTCTTCTAATTATTGTCTTCCCCAGACCCTTAGTCAAGAAACAGACAAGATCAAGGAGGTAACCTGTAAGTAAAAAACGTACCCAAGGGCAGCGTTTGTGTGTTGCCAGGGGTCAGGAATCCTTCTGTTCATGACCCATTTCTTTCTGATGGAGTCAGATTAAGTGAATATAGATGCAAAGGGAGGTCCAGGCTATCTGGAGGGTGTGGAGATGGAGGTGAAGTCGTGCTGGGGTGTGTGCTGTGACATTTGGGGAACCTGTTTAGTTCCACCACCAGGTTCCTGTTGGTTGTGTCTGACTTCAGAAGCAATACATTATTTCCAGCTCTCAAACCACCCACCCACACACACTTTCTGGAATTGGATTACCCCCTTTTATCCTGCTTCTGAATGAGTGCTGCTGTCTCATCTTTTCCCACCACATCTCAGGATGGGAATAGCAAAGCCATTCGGTTATCCTTGACTACAAGGGCCCTCCTGGCCCTGGTCTCTTCCTCCTTCATCATGCTTTTTCCTGTCATCTCTCCCAGTTGATCTCTGGTGGTTTCCTTTCACCTGGGGTGGGAGGCCACGGGGATCATAGTCACCGATCCTGGGGGTTGCCTGTTCTTGGGCGGTGAGGTCACCTGTCTCTGAGTCTGGGAGCGGCCCCAGCACCCCTCATTTGGCTTTATTTTTTTCCTTGGCTCTGGACTTTCATCCTGTCTTGTATCCCTAGAATGGTGTCACAGAACCCAAAGGCTTCTCCATAAAATCCTAGGGGCAAGTTCTCTAATGCTTCAGTTTATGGTAGAACTACCTGCACCTGTTGTTCAAAGCCCACTTGATGACACATCACACAGTAACCACTTCTGTAAGCCAAGTGGGCTCTGTTCATGAAAAAAAGTAATCAGTCTATAACAATTAGAACAAGGAGGATAGCATCCTGAGTACTTGCCATTTTCCAGGAAATTTAGTGCTGTCATTGTGGGGTAAAAAGTGACGAAGCTTCAGGGCCTCCCTGCTGGCACAGCAGGTTAAAGCACAGCACTAAGAAGCTTAAAGCCACAAGTTTGATCCCCACCCCGGAGGTGACCCACATGGTTGGCAGACCTCTCCTGAGCCACCTGCTGCTCCCCTCAGCAGTGTACTTCGTTGACCTGCCTGTTCTGCTCCCCAGTCTGTCTCTGGTGAATCCTCTCACCTCCCCTGAACCTCTGGCTTGTCCCCCAGTTCTGTATGCATAAATAAATAAATCTTTAAAAAACAAAGTGATGAAGCTTCAGAACTTCATAGGAAAGATACTGTTTCCCTGGGGTTAGGAGGACTGTGAAGTAAGTTCAGTTATTCTTAGAGGGCAGAGCTCCAGCTTGTTAGGACTATTTGTATGTTTTTCATCATATTTATTTGTTGACTGGGGGAGATGGACGTGTCTTTGTTGGGTATTCATCACCCTGAAGGTAGGACTGTGTTGTTAGGTTAGAGATTTCTGTAGTAGACTCTCCTAAAGCCATTCTTTTTTCTCAGCTCATACTTTTACGTGAGCCTATTCTTCATAAATTTTCCAGGAATGGTCATCAGTATAATTGCTGGTTAGAGCTTGCAGACTTGTGAAGGTAACAGTACTGTGACTTCAAGATGAAGCTTATTGCATCAAATCACTGGAAAGAGCTGATACAGTGAAGTAATATGCCATTAACAGCATTATTCTCAGAGCAGTTGGAAAATCCACATCAGAGTGAAATATCATCTGCCTTGAGTTTCCTTATGTCGAGAGGTAGAGCTACAAATTGCCCTCCTACATTGAGGCGTAGAAGCTGCATTCTTGCCCTGACCTCATTGCTCATCTCCTCATTGCCCACTGGGTGCTGACACCATGATTTCCTCATCTCTAGCCTGTGTTCCCAGTGGGGAACATCCACTTACCCAACTCACACCCTCATTCAGTGGGTGAATATTCTGAGCTCAGACCTTGGGTCCCTAGTTCTGGCTCTGTACTCTCTAGCAACACATGACTCTTCACATCAGTGTATAACAGCACTGTAACTTGTGGCTTCTGGTGTGTTTAATACCACGACATGCTTCGTGTCTTAGCTGGTGCTTATCTGTAACATAGGACTTTGGAATAGGAAGGCATCTTCTGTAAGAACCAGGAAAATAGCATCATCTCTCCCACCTCTTCCTACCACACATGGTACTGGGGTACAGAAGGTGGAGCCAGTGGGATGCCAACCACCAGGTGCAGCAGCTGTGGCACCTGGAGAACTGGAGGAACCCCTTTTTCTCTGGACCGTGAGGACTTAAGCTAACGCAAAAATGACAGGAGGCCAAAAATGGGAGGTGCTAGTTCAGAGTCGGGTATTATGCCTCAGCTTCTGGTAACCGTGAAGGTAGTTTTTAGATACCTTCCAGAGTGTGGGTGGCCGAGTACCTTCTTCACAGCCAAGTGCCCCCTCATCTAGCACACTGGTATCTGTCCGATCTTTATAAATGCTTTGTTGGGGGCTAGCACTCTGAATGGCCTCAGAGTCATAGTTGCCTCTGGATTCCTGGAGTGAGGGAGTCAGACACTTTTGGTTTCTAAATCCTGGCTTTATGATCCAGAGCAGAATCTCTTCTTAACCTCCTTTGGTATCTATCTTCTTCATTTTAAAAAAAGGATTGTTGGGGTGACCAACAATGCTGTTTCAGCAAGCACAAATTGGTTCTGAACGTGCATTTAAAAGCAGAGACAGATGAACCCACCCATAAACAACTAACTAAAACGGAGCGAGATGAGGGAAATCCACGCTGGACTAGAAGTGTCCCTGACAACCTCCGCTTCCCACACAGATCGTAACCTCCACCTTACTGCTCCCACCTCTGCCCTGTGTAGGAGTTTATCTTTTCTAGCTATCACTTTGTATAGAGTAAAAACGACTTTTCTAAAAACTACCTTCATAGTTACTGAAAGCTGAGGAGGAATACTTCACTAATCATGTGTCATGACTCATAGCTTAAAGACTTAGCTAGTCAAAAGAAGAAGTAAAACTATCACTATTTGCAGATGATATAATATACGTAGAGAACCCTAAAAACTCTACAGAAAAACTGATTAAAATAATCAAACAGTTTAGTAAACGAGGATACAAAATGAACACACAAAAATCAGTAGCCTTCCTATATGCAAACAATCAGACTGAAGAAGTGAAGAAAAAAAATCCCATTTAACGTCCAAAAATCGTATACTTGGGAATAAACCCAACAAAGGAGGTGAAAGATTTATACAAAGAAAATTGCAAAACTTTGTTCAAAGAAGTAGAAGAAGACACAGAAATGGAAGGTAACTGCTGATAATGGATTGGAAAATATAACATTACCAAAATGGCCATTCTACTGAAAGTAATTTACAGATTCAGTGTGATTCTGATTAAAAAAAATCTCAATGGCATTCTTCAAAGAAATAGGACAAATACTGATGTAATTCATATGGAGACACAAAAAATGCTGTGAGTAGCCAGAGCCCTCTTGACTAAAGAGAAGGAGAATGGTGATATCACACTCCCAAAAGCAAAGTCATTCTCAAAACCTTAATAACTAAAACAGTATGATACTGGACCAGAAACAGACACACAAACTACAAGAATACAACAGAAAAGAAATAAAGCCACACATATATTGACAACTAGTCTTTTGACAGAGGAGCGAAGAATAACAATGGAACAATTTGTCGATAAATGGTGCTGGGAAAACTGGACCACCACATGCAAACAATGAAACTAGACTACTATCTCATACCCTGCACAAAGAACAACTCAAAATGGATAAAACACTTGACATAAGACCTGAAGCCATAAAACATATAGAAGAAAACATAGGCAAAACATTCCATAACATATATCTCGGAATATCTTTAAAGACTCCTTCTTTAAAGCAAAGAAAATGAAGGAAAAAATGAACAGCTAGAAGTACATCAAACTAAAAAGTTTCTATACAGCAAAAGAGCCATAAACATAAACAAAGAGACATCTTATTGATAGGGAGAAAATATTTGCACTATACACAACAATAAGGGCTGATTTCAAAGCCTGACAAAGATCTCACATGACTGGACAAAAACAAAGAAACAATCCAGTTAAAAGATGGGCAGAACAACTAAAGATAAACTTCTCCAAAAGGAAAATGCAGAACAACTAAAGATAAACTTCTCCAAAAGGAAAAAGTGCTGAACAATAGTTGTAATCAGAGAAATGTATATCAAAACCACAATGAGATACTGCCTCACACCAGTATGAATGGCACATATTTAAAAAACTGGCAACAATAAATGCTGGTGAGGATGTGGAGAAAAAGAAACTTTCTTACAGTGATGGTGAGAGTGCAAACTGATGCAACTACTATGGAAAGCTGTATGATATTTCCCCAACTTACTAAAAAAAAAGAGCTACCATATGATCCAGCAATTTTACTCCGAAGAATCTACACAAAGGACACAAAAGCATTCATTTGAAAAGAAAACTGCACCCCTTTGTTTATTGCAGCACTATTTACAAAAGCTCAGGTATGAGAACAACCTATGTGCCCAAAACCATATGAGTGGATCAAGAAGATGTGATATAATACACAATACTCAGCAATCAAAAAATAAATCAATAAGCTCAGGTCATTTGCAGCAACCTAGATGGAACTGGAAGGGCTTATGCTCACTGAAATAAGTCAGAAGGACAAAGAAAAATATTGGATGGTTTCACTTATAGGAGAAACATAGGGGAACCAAATAAGGAATCAGGGAGGGATAAAAAGGCAAAACTAGCAAGCAACCATAAATCAGAGACATTCAGCAAGGCAGGGAGAGGGATTAAAATAGGCACAGGAAGAACACAAGGGACCGGTGATGATTCAGTGGTGACTTGGTGATGGGAATGTGATGCGGAATACACCTGAGAAGAGAAAGCAAAGTGTACCAAAGTGAACACTGATGTTATAACATTTAACAGAGAGAGAGAAAGGGCTTAGTCAGTCAGCCTCTGTAAGATTTTCCTGGGGCTCGATATTTCTCGTTGTATAAAGATTGCTTTCGTTTCATTTCGTCCACATCATAATGACACTTTCTTGATGAAATACTTTATTAGCTTTCTGAACTTAAACTTTTGCGGGGGCATAGAAGATGTTGATGATGCTTTCATTTATGCTTCCTCTAAACGTGTTTTTTAAAAGAGAAGATCTTTCAAAATTGACCACCATGTGCGAAACCCTCAGGAGTCTAGAATGAGTTTCAAAAAACCAGGATGACAGAAATGAACATAAGCCACTGACTCCAGCT
Organism: Condylura cristata; assembly: GCF_000260355.1. Lineage (NCBI taxonomy): Eukaryota > Metazoa > Chordata > Mammalia > Eulipotyphla > Talpidae > Condylura > Condylura cristata. The sequence continues at coordinate 10,645,208 of NW_004567122.1, forward strand.
ATGGGCCAACTAATCTGTGTGTCCAGGATGCTTTGGGACACTGAAGACTTGAATCAGGCTACTTAATTTGGGTGCTGATGTATTAAAAAATGAAGAATAAATGATGATTTTTATGGGAAACACTCTTATGGTGACATTTTTTTCTAACCCTGTCATTCGAGCAATTAAAATGCAGGCAGTTCTATAAATCCTGGCATTAGAAGTGAGCCAAATGATGATGGGGTAGAAAGTATCTGCTTAGCGCCCTCCCTGATGGTGCAAAGGGTTAAAGTGCAGCACTGCGAAACTAGCTGTAGCAGCTTCAGGGCGAGTTTGATTCCTGCCACAGAACTGAGCCACATGGAGCCACAGACCTCTCCTGAGCTGCCCGCTGCTCCCCTCAGCAGTGTACTTTGGCTGTCTGTCTGTTCTGCTCCCCACTCTGTCTTTGGTGAAGCCTCTCACTTCCCCTGTACTTCTGGCCTGTACCCCAGTTCTGTATGCATAAATAAATATTTTTTTAAAGAAAATATCTGCCTATATTTCCTTTGAAAGGTGTGGATATTCATTCGGTTTTTGGTTCTCAAAGCTTGTTAATAAAGACATGGGACTGCTATTCAATTTGTACTGAGCTAAAACCTACCTCTCTGTTGCTGTAGAAAACCATGCAGTCTCATCAAACTTTCCTCTGTGATGCTTCAGTGCTCCCCTTTCTTCCACAAACTATACGTACAAAGCTCTTTTCTATTTTTTTTCTTTCTTCCTTATCTGTCTGTGTCTATTGATCGACCTACATAAATAGGAGTTACTGAAGTATCATTGTATTATAATATCATGGAATTTCATAGAAAACACACACACACACACACACACATACACACTATATTATATATACTATATATACACTATATATATACTATATAATATACACTATATTAAGTTCTCAGCTAAAAGTTCAATTCTATCCTGTACAAGACTTACATTAACTTTAACCTGATTGAGCTTCCCTCCTTCTTCCTATCTGGTAACCCAAATTGGTTTTATAATCCAATCATTTATTTCTGTTTCACTTGTTCATTTAAGATATTTTCTACAGATTCTAGTACATAAGGTAACATGCAAAGGAAATGAAAAAAAAAAATAGGGGACTTTAAGTGCTCCAGAAAAAAATCTTTACAACAAATAATGTTATCAAACAAATTATAGCCTATCATTCATTTTTTATGCCCTAGCATAGAGTACCATTTCTTCAATGACTTGGCATCAATAAACTATACAGAATTAAAAATCCTCTATGGATGTAGTTTTCAACCTGAAATAAATACGTGTCTTTCCCCCAGTTTTATAGAGAGTGCTTGACCAACAAGGAGATGCTATATGTTTGCTTGGTCTTCAGAAATGGGACAGACATGGCAGTGAAAATGGAGCAGGCCTTGAGTAGAATATTTATTTGACATTGTCCCTCAGAGTGGCTTCTCTGTATTAGTCTCACATAGTTGAAACCTGGGGGGGTGGTAATTTTATGTTGGGGGGTAATTTTACCTAGATCCTTTGTGAAAGACAATGTCTCTAAAATACACTTGTCAATGTCATATTTAAAAATATCAAATCGAGTGGTAAGTTATTGACAAGACACATTCTAAAACCAATTTTAACATAACAAAGTCAAATTTCATATCTGTATTGATTGAAGTGATGGAATATCACCAGTTAATAGTGACCTTTCGCTTTGTTCAATGCCTTGGCTTAAAGCTCACTAACATTTTAGCAGGAAAATGGTGACTCTTTCTGTGACAACTTCACACACTTGGTTAAAGTCAGTCACTCGGTTTAATGTCAAGGGACCGTCTCACAGCTCTTATAATTGGCATTATGTGGGGGAGGTAAAGCAGTTTTTCACTAAAGTAAGCTTCTCTTTACTCCAAATTTCTGTGTTATCAATAATCTGAAGAGTTCAGAGCTGAATAATAACAGGAATGAAAATTTGTCACCTGGCTTCAATTTTTAAAAGCATGTTTATATCTACTTCTGCAAAAGTGTTTAAAGTTTGCTTTGACTTATCCTCCAAATGTGGTTTTCCCCCAAATCACATCTTTTTTCCTGCTTACATACATTGAATTTTCTCTCATCAGCTTTTTTCATCAACTTTATTTTTAAGACTGAAGTGTCTTGAAGCATGTCAGATAAAACCATGATGCATACAAATGAGTGTGCAAAAGCTCTGCCTTTACAACTGCCTGCAGAGAGTAGCATTCTTACCTAATTTTCTCTCTGTGGGTAGAAGGGGAAGGCTTTGTACTTGAAAAATACCAATTTAGTTTTCTGCCACTCGGTCACTCAGCCAGGTTTTTTTTTTTTTTTAAAGACTTATTTATTTATGCATACAGAACTGGGGTACAGGCCAGAGGTGTGGGGGCTCTGAGAGGCTTCACTAGAGAGCGTGGGGAGCAGGGCAGGCCCACTGACCAGGTACACTGCTGAGGGGAGCAGCAGGCAGGTCAGGAGAGGTCTGCCACGCCATGTGGTTCATCTACCTCTGGGGCAAGGTTCAAACTCATGCTGAAGTGGCTTTAGCTTCTTATTGCCTTAGCCACTGAGCCACAAGGGAGGGCCCTACTCAGCATTTTTTATTGAACACCTACTGTATGCCAGATGTTGTTTAGATGAGCTCAGCAGTACAGAGAACAAAATCTCTGTACTTGGTGGACCTTGGTGGATCCTATCATTTACTGGAGAGTGACAGAGCTTTAACAAGATGCAGACTCTGTCTGGTGGTGATAAAGAATTTGCAGAAACATCACACCTAGAAGGGATGGTGATACAGGACTTGGGGGCTCAGAGAAGGCGTCACTGACAAAGTGACATCCCTCCAAAATAAGGAGGAGGTGAAGGAGTGAGCATATGGGGATATTTTTTATACAAGTTTAATTTGGCCCTCCCTGGTGGCGCAGCGGGTTAAAGCACATCACTAAGAAGCTAAAGCCACTTTCACATGAGTTCGATTCCCGCCTGCCCCGGAGGTGACCACATGGCGTGGCAGACCTCTCCTGACCCGCCTGCTGCTCCCCTCAGCAGTGTACTTCATTGATCTGCCTGTTCTGCTCCCCACTCTGTCTCTGCTGAATCCTCTCACTGCTCCTGCACCTCTAGCCTGTACACCAGCTCTGTATGCACAAATAAATCTTTAAAAAAAAAGTTTATTTATCATACAAGAACTGGGGTACATACTAGAGATATAGGAGGTGAGAGGATTCACCAGAGACAGAGTGGGTAGCAGAATAGGCAGACTGACTACGTACACTTCTGAAGGGAGCAGCGGGCGGGTCAGGAGGGTTCTGCTGCACCACGTGGCCAGGGATCAAACTCATGCTGCAATAGCTGCAGAGAGCTTCACAGTGCTGTGTTTTAACCTGTTGCACCACCAGGAAGGGCCCGATATGGGGATCCTGAGAGAGGGTACTCCAGAGGGCAAAACAAGAGCAACAGCCCTGGGTGACGCAACAGATTAGGACTCAGTACTGCAAGCTGGCAGCAGCCACTTCAGTGCGAGTTCGATCCCTGGCCCCAGAAGTGACCCACATGGCATGGCAGACCTCTCCTGACCCGCCCACTGCTCCCCTCAGCAGTGTACTTCGTTGACCTCCCTGTTCTGCTTCCCACTCTGTCTTTGGTAAAGCCTCTCACCATCCCTGCACCTCTGGCTTATAACCCAATTCTGTATGAATAAATAAATAAATCTTAAAAAAAAAAAAAAGCCCTGGGGTGGGGTGGGCTGTGCTCAAGAGAAGATTTGAGTGAGACTTATGAATGGCAGATTACACAGGGCTCTCAGGCCTTCCAAAACCATTGGTTTTTACTCTGGGGACACTGAATGACACCAGAAGTTTCCAACCAGGGAATGACATAATCTGACTGTGCTTTCAAAGGAATCATCGATGTCATTGCTGCTTGAGAATAACTTCTGGGGGAGTAAATATATGGAGAAATGGGACCAGTGGGAGGCTTGGGATGTCTTCAGCCAGGGGAGTGGGGTGGAGCATAATCCAAAATCAACCCCAGCGGGATCAGCTGAAGCAACTAGGGGGTGTTTGTGGGTTTTGGTGTGGGCCAGGGATGGGCGGTGCTTTGTTGACTGCAATGAGGACACCTATGGGGGAGGAGGTTGGAGTTGAGGGGGGCAGATGTAGAATTTTGTGATGTGTTACAGCTAGGATGCTCATCGGGTAGCCAGGTGAAGCCACAGTACGTGGTTCTGTGTTTTCAGTGGCGTAAAGGAGAGAAGTCAGAGCTGTGGAATAGGAAGCCTTTGCATATAGACAGTACTGGCTAAATCCTGGGGTGAGATGAGATCTCCCCGTGGACACAGTAAGCCAAGGAAGGATGCAGCCACTGAGCTTCAGGGTTCCCCAGTGCTAGGAGAACAGGGAAGAGGAGGAAGTTAAGAAAGAAAGGGGAATAAGCAGCTATTTCTTTAGGATGACGATTAGGGGCCCAGAAGGCTGAGTGAAGAACAGGAGAGAGACTCTGCTGTGCATAGGCTCCTGGTGACTAATTCCCAATGGTTTTTTTTTTTTTTTAAAGATTTATTTATTCATACAGAACTGGGGTACAGGCCAGAGATGCGGAGGGTGAGAGAATTCACCAGGGACAGAGTGGGGAGCAGAACAGGCAGATCAATGAAGTACACTGCTGAGAGGAGCAGCAGGCGGGTCAGGAGAGGTCTGCCACGCCATGTGGATCTCCTCTGGGGCAGGCGGGGATCGAACTCATGCTGCGGAAGTGGCTTAAGCTTCTTTTGCAGTGCATTAACCCACTATGCCACCAGGGAGGACCACCCAATGGGTTTTAAAAAGCTCAATTCATTTGGTGACCTTAACAAGAGCTGTTGAACTCTCTTGACAAGAGAGTTCAGGTGAAGGGAAGATTGGATAGAGTTAGATTTAAAAAAAAAAAAAAAACAAAGCAGAAGAGTTTGGTCAAAGGAGTTTTTAGGGTGTGCTGCTTTTTAGCTGACCTCCTGGGCCACAGGACAGATTAGAAACTGGCTAGCGTCTCTGGAACCACCGCCTAATGGTGAGCAGAACTCCCCTGCTCACTCAGGGAGATGGCAAAAAGCACAGCAGAGTTTTCTTGAAATGGAGAGAAAGTGGAAATTGTTACGATTAATTTTTAATTCTTTTCTCCCACTCTTTTGCAAGCTGTGTCTTCTCTGCCCTTATTCTTTCCCCTGGACAGAAACATTAATTATTGCCACCCACATGCCTCTATAAATGACTGTGACATTAGTAAATGGAATCAAGAGGCTCACACAGCCAAACTGAGTGTCCTGATAAGACTCTGGCCTGAGTGAGCATAGAGCAAAAGGTAGGCGTCTGTCAGCACAGACCCAGCTAGAAAGGGAAGCACCAGGGACAGATTCAGGCAATCCCCACGAGGCATGGGGACGGGAAGTATCAAGGATTGACAGTGTATATGGCAAGATAGGAGAAGCTGCCAGAAGCATGTCCAAAATAGAGCGGTTCAAGCTGGCTCAGGAGTGAGGCCAGTCTTCAGCTCACAAATGGCCACAGTAGTTAACCACAGACCTTTGTGGAATATTTAACTTCTCCTCCAAATCACACCCAGCCATGTGGAACATTCTCCCCATTCACCTTCCACAGCCAAGTCAGGAGCTGTTTAGATCCAGAATATCCAAGGCACAGCTGATGTCTAATAGAATGTGTCTCTCACTGAGAAGCCCCTGGACTTATGGTCCTGGAGCCAAAGTTGGTGCACACCCGGGCAAGAAGGATGGCAAATCATCTCAGCCACACTGTCCTTTTCTCTTAGTTCTGCTTTTGCCATCCTATAACCCTCTTTAACATCGATGACATTCTGATGGTAATCAGAATTGCTCTCTGCCTCAAAGGCAGGAGGATTTTTATTGCAAGTGACAAGAAATCCAAGTCAACTTACCAGAAAACTACTGGTTTGTGTAGCTTGCCCTTCCAGCCGGGCTATAAACTATTCCAGGCGCAGACAACCTGTGCAAGCGATGCACACTGCATATAACCATGCTTTCCACACAGATTATGTTAGATGTGGGGTATTCTATTAGGGAGTGACTATCTCATGTGAAAATCCTATTGAAATCCTTTCCAGCTCTTGTATAATTTTTTAAATTTTATAATTTATGATTTATAATTTTTAATTAGAGGGCTACAGATATGGAGGGTGAGAGGATTCAGCAGAGTGAGGCGCGAAACAGGCAGATTGACCAAAATGCACTGCTGAGGGGAGCAGCAGGTGAGACAGGAGAGGTCTGCTGCGCCATGTGGGTCACCTCCCTGGCCAGGGATCAGATCGAACCTATGTCTGCAGTGGCTGCCAATAGCTTCATAGTGCTGTGATTTAACCCTTTGCACCACCTGGGAGGCCCATCTTGTACAGTTCTTTTCTGTATAGCTTTCACCTCCTCCAAGCCTTGAGGTTGGATTCAGTAATCCTTCAATTTCCACCCCATACAAATTCTCTAGAAAGTGTGATGAGCATTGTGACCTTACTAGTGATTTTGCTCAAGTCTACAGAACTTGCATTACACAGCACTTAGTATTTCACCCCTGAATCACATGAAGTTTTCCCCAGTCTTGCTCTCAATTACCAGCCTGTGTCTCTTTCTCTAGCCAGTCTTCACCTGAAATCTTAGCTCTCTCCTTAAACCCTCCTAAGAATGGTGAAACTTGTGAGAGACAAAGATGGAATCCTTCCTAGTCCCAATTGCAGTGTGGTGCCCCCTGCTGGCATCTTTCCATAAACATTAACTGTATTACTGGAATTTCAAGAGATCCCTGTGATCCCAAAGAATCTCCTGGAGATTTGTTTTCTAGAAGAATGTGCATAATCTTGATGACTTACTGTTAAAGGATTTTAATTTAGTTTGAGATATGTGAAAAGTAGCAGGGGACAAGAGGAAGATTCTGGAGCATGGTTGCAGAGGAATCTTCAATGAAATGAAAATCAGTAAATGGTTCTTGCCTCATCTTCTCCACCAAAATAACCACTATTAACTAGTTTTAACTTTCTTTTATATTCTTTCAGCTGTATGCATGTACCACAAAAGGACTGCCTCTTGCTTTTTGCACTTAAAAATACTTTTTGGAAATCTTTCTGTGGCAACAGATGGGCATACAGTGCAGTATTTGTTAGTACAGTTTCCACCCAAGAGCATGGCCTGAGATAAAGGCTTTTGAGCAAGTAGTTTGTCGGGAGACACCCCAGGGTTGATGAGTGAAAGGCTGAGGAAGGGGGACAGCCTCCTCCATGATTATTTGGTGTCCCGAATCTCTTGGTATTCACACACTCTTGTGTATCTCTTACCACATGGTTGATGTCACCAAGAGCAGAAAGCAGAACTCTAGTGCCGGCCTTCAAAAACAAGGTCTTGAGGACCTGCCTGATGACGCAACAGGTTTGGACACAGCACTGCAAGCCAACCCTGCTTCAGTGCGAATTCGATCCCCAGCCCCGGAGTTGACCCACAGGGCACAGCAGACCTCTCCTGACCTGCCCAATGCTCCCCTCAGCAGTGTACATCATTGCCTGCCTGTTCTGCTCCCCACTCTGTCTCTGGTGAATCCTCTCATTGCCCCTGCCCCTCTGGCATGTGCCCCAGTTCTGTATGAACAAATAAATAAATTTAAAATAAATAAAATAAAATGAGGTCTTGAAAGAATCACGGCTTCCTACTGGTGCGCCTCCTGGGCCTCTCTCTCAGTTCTCTCACTCTGGGGGAAGCCAGCCACTACTAGGTGGGCCGTAGAATCCACCCATGAATGACCCTGTGCTCCCGCTCACATCCACACGAGTTCCTTTGGAGCTGAGCCTCCAGCCCCAGTTCAGCCTCCTGATGAATGCAGCCCCCGTTGAACTCAGGAGACACCCCAAGCGAGAACCTTACAGCTGAAGCTGAGGTTTTGATTGATCAGCTGTACAAATTGTGAAAATAAATATCTGTTGCTGTTAAGTCACTAAGTTTCAATGCAGTGTGTTATGCAGCAGTAAGCTGCTAATGCCGGAGGTCAGTGCAAGGTGGCTACTTGCTGCTTTGGTCAGCGGGCCCTTCTGAGGAGTCTCACGAAACATAAGTTGGGAGAAGCGTGATCATGGCAGCTCCAGGCTTCATGGTTAGACACAAACCCTAGGTGTCAATTCTCCATGCCATCCAGTGTATACATGCATGTCACATGGGTGCCCATGGGAACCCCAAACCTAATCGTGAGACACCTGACATGGTTCAAAGCTGGACTGGCAGGTTGAGGCCTCACCCAAACCATGTGCAGTCGCTAGGGGAGCAGGCCAGAAGTATCTGATACAACCACACACCTCCTTCTGTCTCCATAGATCCGTCTCATGTCCCAGTGTAACATAACCGGTCTTCACTGGTGTTTTTGAAAATATGGGAAGTGAATACATTCCCCACCATTATTAACTCCTTACCTCACATGATGAGTAGTTCCCTCATTCATGTGTCTGTTGACTGCTTCTAGATGATTTTATAATTCAATCATTTTAACTAAGAAAGTTAGCTTTCAGCTGGCAACCATTACACTAGTAAAGGGTCATAATTGTAACTGACAGGACTTAAAGGAATCCAGACAATTTCAAGTCTCCTTGTTGTTAAGAGGCATCTCCCAGTTTCCTTTGGAGCCTGTGATTAAGCAAGAAAAATCGAGCACTTGGGGGCCCTGATGGATTGAGATGAATCACCACTTCCTCCTGTATATCAGAAATTGCAGTGGAATTCAACTGTGAGAGATGTTGAAATGTTGGCATTTTTTCTTATACTAATTTTCTTTGATTATAGGGTTTCTCAAAATTACTTTTTTTTTTTTTTTTCAAAATTACTTTTTTTGAGGTCAACCTGCAGTGTACAGCAGGGTTCCTGGGAAAAGCAGACATGCTGAAATGGGGCAATCTGACTTTGTGAATCTTTTCTGAAATTGGATGGAGAGCTTTGTTGGCAGAAAGCACCCTTTAAATAAAGGTGGTGACTCAACTTCTGAAGGAGAAGCCAGGTTCTCAGGCGGTGGGCAGAGAGAGAACTCATTTCAGGAGAGCACAGGAAGTTACTTAATGCTGCTTATGAGTCAAAAGAGCATGGTGGGTTGTTTGCACTCTCTTATCTTGTCACACCTCCACTCTGATACATTAATGTGTGCACAGGAGACATGTATGTCTATGTTTCTGTTCATCTGTGTGCTCTGTTTTGCTTTGGAAGGAACCCCTCCACCCCCCCTTCCTCTCTGCTCTTTGGGGTCTGGAGTGATGACTCAGGGCTGCCTGTTGCTTTGAAAATGACGACTTTCTAGGTCAGAGACTGATTATTTATTATTTGTTAAGCACGTGGTTTACTGTATTGAGTTTTTGGTTGTTTTTTTTTTTTTAATACCACTGTGCACTTCTTTTTCTTTAGGTGAGTGTATATCACTCAGCATGTATATCCTGCAGAAAATGTTTTAACAGGGAATGAAAATGGTAATCTGTTTCTACAATACACCTCGGTGTTAGGCACTTTATACATTATTTTATTTATTCCGTAAACAGATATCAGGCTTTGCTCTGAAAAACTGAAAAGGGTAACAGGGATTTCTCCAGTGGCCATGTGTTGAACGTGGCCATGTGTTGAGTTGGTCGTTGAGGGTTTGCCTGATCAGAACCCGAGGTCTTTTCCATCATGCAAGGCTTCCTCTAAGACTTCCTCCACCACCTTCGCCTTTGGCAAATGCTGAACAGTGAGATTCTTTACGACTCTGAAAATCAGTCCAGTTTCAAAATTAACTAGATTTTATGATTTTCTCAGAAGCCATCTGGTTCTGGCTACTGAAAGTAAAACTGCTACATAATGTTCAGGAACCATGTTTGGGACAATGAGTCCTGTCTCTATTCAGAGCACTGATTATTGCCACATTTTCCACAGACTCTCCACTTCTTTGCATGAACGACCCCAGGGGGCCCCAATAATCCATGCTTAGCTAGGAATTGATTTAGTTTCTCTTTATCTGACTAGAAGCCTTCCTTTGTCAGACCAGAATATCTTGGGGAAATTTTAGGGAATTCTGCTGGTAAAAACTATTCCACGAGTTGCTTCTTGGTAGCAAAGACGAAACACCATAAAGTAGATTCACTCCCTAACACCCCGACAGCCATCATCCTATCTGTAATTTGTGGCTTCTTAATTCTTAAAGGGGTTCCTATCGGCAGAAATTAGGTGATATTTTTGACAGCTTCAAGATCATTTTGTTCAAAGTGGTGTTTGATATCATATTAAAGCACAATACTTCCAGATGCCATTACTGCTATAGCAATTTCCCAGAGAAATCAGACGACACTCAGAAAAGTGAACAGATTTCACTGTCACACCGGCGGGCTCAGTGGGATCAGTCCGGAAAGGCTGAGTCCCGAATTACAGGAATGGTGAAGCTTAAACAGGTTGTATGAGGAACCTTGTCACCCCACCCATCATAACATAAGCATATTTATTGCTGGGAAGGGGGTCAAGTTAGGCATAGCTACTACTGTGGACAAGCAATATACTGAAGGAACTTTCTGCAGCAACAAGCAGCAGAATCCAAGCAACAGACTCCCCTAAGCAGCAGACCCGGGAAAGTAGCAGGATCTAAGCAGACTTGGGAAACTTCCTGTTTCATTTCTACTTCAATAGTTCCACCTTCCTTCCCAGAAGAGGAAGAACCCAACTTAAACGAGGCACCAGGTTGACTAAATCTTGAAATTGTTGGATTGAAGAACTATCTTCAACTCGTCTTTCCATCCTACTTGGTCTGTTAGTGAACCCACTTTTTTAAAGATCCATTTTAAAAATCAAAGTAATAAAGTGATCACTTCCAATTTCTGTTTGATAAGCCAGTGGAGAAAACAGAAAGGGTAAATGGCAACAAACCACACATTAACACAGAATTACTGAATAGAGAAATTTTTTCCTGAGGTCCTTTGTTTGGTCTTCTGAGCCTCATCTGGTGTGAGCAAGATAAAGTCGTAGGCTTTACAGGAAGCTTGGCTTTGCTGTTACATTTCTCTCCATGGAATATCAATCCAGAAATTTAGGGTTCAGGTATCAGGGCTTTGGGTTCACAATATATTAAAATCAAGTGAACTTATTCTAGATAGAATTGGTTGGAGTCTTAACAATAAAAATCCACTCTACCTTAGTAAAACCCAGACTGCTCTTGAAGCAAAAGTAGTTATCTCCCTAAACATGTCATTGTGTTTTCAAGAACTAAATTTGCTCAACATAAACAAGGAATTGACTCTTTGTTTACAGACTCTCTCTCTTTAAATTAGCCTCCAAATAATTCTGTGACACAGAGAAAAGGAATAACCAGTCATAAAATAAAACATAAACATCATTAATACTACAAATACTATTTGCAATTTTTTGCTAATGCTATTATGAACAATAATTGCAATTTATTATGTTCTGACCATGTGTCAGTCATATGCATGACAAAGCATTGCTTCTTGTGAGGGCCATCTATCTGTTTCTTTCACTATTATATCCTAATTTTATACTTGTATTTGTATTATAAACTAGCCTAATAGCTGTGCATGACAGGTGACAACATTTTACTCTATTAAGTATTTCATATTCATGTGTGGAATTCAATACTGAGTTTTACAGTGGTGACTAGTGAACAATTGAGCGTTAACACAATTTCTTTTTCTTTTATTAAAAAAAATTTTTTTACATCATTGTTCATTTTTGTACAATATTGGATTTCTCTCCTCAGGTGTAATCCCCATAAATGTCCCTGACCACATCCCCTGTGCTCTTTCCTCCCTGTATTGACCCCTTTCCCTGCCTCTCCCTTGCTGTATGTCTCAAATGTATGATTTATCTTCCAGTTTTGTCTTTTTTTCTTTTTTTTTTCTGAGTCTGTGTTTGGTTTCCCTATATTCCTTGTATAAGTGAAACTTATACAAGGAATAAATTTTCTTCTCCCTTCTTACTTATTTCACTGAGCCTGATCCCTTCCAGTTCCACCCATATTACTGAAATGGAATGAGTTTGTCTTTTTGATTGCTGAGTAATATTCCAGCGTGTGTATCTGCCACATCTTCTTGATCCAGTCACCTGTAAAAGGGTTTCTTTAATGTAAGGACATTTAATATATTTTCAAAGCATCAAATAAAAAGTCAGCCTGAGTTAAATTATTTTGATTTCGGATATTTGGCATCATTAGTTTTGCTCTTATAGTTGTGAAAACAGATGAAAATTAATTTAAAACATTTATGAAGAAAAAAAATTTTTAAGGGTCAGGATAAAAGACAAAGCTGGCAAGCTGACTGGAGATCTGAGGCATAAAGCTGGGGAGGGGGTGGAAGAGGGAGCAAAAGAGAGGAGGGAGGAGCACAGGGGGCTTTGGTGATGGGTCACAGGTGCTGCGATGGTGGGAGAACTGTGGGGACCACACCTGAGGGGGGAAAGCAAATACTGTACAAAAATGAACAATGACATAAGAAAATAAGTGAATAAATTTTTATTTGTTCATACAAGAGCTGGGGTACAGGCCAGAGGAGCAGGGGCATGAGAGGATTCACCAGAGACAGAGTGGGGAGCAGAACAGGCAGATCGAGGAAGTACACTGCTGAGGGGAGCAGCGGACGGTGGAGAGGGGGCGCGGGGGGGGGAGTGGAGGGCGTTAGGAGAGGTCTACTGCACCCTATGTGGGTCAGCTCCCTGGCTGCGGATCAGACTTGGCTGCAGTGGCTGCAGATTGCTTCACAGTGCTAAAATTTTACCCCTTGTGCCACCAAGGAAGCCCCACATATAAATAATTTTAATTATAAAAATAAAAGGTGCCATTCAACTGTCAAGAAAAAATTTTTGCTTTTATATTTGTATAAAACACATTAAATTTTTGTAGACTTTCATTACAACTATATTTAATCATTTAGATTCTAGCAACAGAACACAAATTATGAAGGTATTTTGATGACACTAACATAATTAGAAGATTTACTGAAATAAAGTCCAAAAATTGGAATTGATATAAAATTATGATTTATGTATTCATTACTCCAAAGATTGTCAATCAGTGTAATACTACTCATAGAAGCAATTGCTTAAATTCACACCAACTACAGTTCTACGCATGTTTTTTTTTTTAATTTTTATTTTATTTATTTATTTATTTATTTTTTAAGATTTATTTATTTGTACGTACAGAGCTGGGGTACAGGCCAGAGACTCAGGGGCGGCGAGAGGCTTCACCAGAGACGGAACGGGGAGCAGAACAGGCAGATCGAGGAAGTACACTGCTGAGGGGAGCAGCGGGCGGGCCAGGAGAGGTCTGCCACGCCATGTGGTCACCTCCGGGGCAGGCGGGAATCGAACTCATGTGGAAGCGGCTTTAGATTCTCAGTGCTGTGCTTTCACCCACTGCACCACCAGGGAGGACCTCTACGCATGTTTTTTATCTTGTTGTGGTGAAGGCAAGTTTGTCAGGATGGAAATACAGAACTTGTATTTGTTCCGGTTATTTCTGGCTTCTAAACGTTTAGTGATAGTAAGTTGATATCCATTTGTTTCCTTGGCCAGGAGCCTGCAAACAATAAGGGTGGGTCAGGGGAGAGTCCAGAACTCTCTTCTGGAGCATTCATCAAACCGCAAGGGGTAGTCCTGGGCTCAGAGATCCCCTAACCTAATCCCTTTCAGTTACACGTGGAGGAACCACAATGACTGTCTCTACCCTTTATTAAACCGTAACACTGTCTGTGGCAATGAGAAATGGAGGGTTTCCCACCGGGACTGTGTGTAAGGGGCTCCCAGGTTCTCACTCATAGTGGACTGTAAGTCTGGCCCCACAGTCAACTGTGTGAAGACATCTTGATCCTGAGGCTCATAGGAATTCATCCAGGCCGCGGGTCCTTGACCAAGAGACCCTGCAGGAGTTCTTGCTTCAGCTGAAGCATTTCTTAACAGCACCTTGCCTTTGTATGGTATCAGTGTACGCTAATTGTGAAACAGGTTTGAGGTCACACCTGCGGATAGTGAGTAGCCCGAGACTAGCAGCAGCTAGCTTGGCACCACAGAGTGGTGGGTGCTCCAAATCTAGAGAGATTGGTGAGAGGTGATTGCCTGAGAGGGAGCAGCTAGGAGACTCAGGCCATCACCTCTGGAACTATTCTTCCTCTACACTGTCTAGAGTTCCCCAGTGGTCAAGCCCACTGGAGAATGAGAGTCCAAACTAAAGACGTGAGTCCAACTTATCTTCTGGATGGAGAGCAGGTAGTGGGGTGAAGGAAGACATCTGACTTACACTCAGCAGCTGTGTGGCCCTTCTAGAAGAGGGGTTGACAGCCACATGCTTGGCTTCCTCATATGTAAACTGGCAATAATATGAGCCTCTTTACCACTCGGTTTTATTGTACTGATAAAAGAAACTCATATTTATGATAAACTTCATGAAAAACAGTCTCTCTAAGGTCACCTTTTCCATTCAAAGCCTAAATTGTTAGCCTCTATGTCATGGAACCAGTCAACATTATTAAAAAGCCATTTCCCCTGAAAGGCTATTTGATTTGGACTTTCCAAATCACTGACAATTTCACTACTCTGTGTTTTCAGCAGAGCTATATATTTAACGTTTACATATAAGCTGGAGCTCTCCCCCGAAATACCAAGAACACCACAAGTTTCCTCTGGTGTCATTTGTGTTGTGATTTTAATTATCTCTTGACATTTCAGAAGTGAAAGCTTTGGCCTCCAGTCTCTTTGACTTCAACAGATGAACCCACTAGCTCAGTAGCTATTCACTTTTCTCTTAGCCTAGGGTCTCTTTTTACCCAGGAGAAGATGAAGATGAAGTGTTTCAGACTAAATGGAAAGTCAAGTGGAAAAAAATCTGAGCACAGTTTTCGTTATTTGGCAAAGAAGGAAAACCTCTCTCTCTCCAACTTTCTGACTGATGATAGCTCTTCATTGTTAAATATTTTTAAAAATTAAACTCCATAGTCCATTTATCATTGTGGAGCTGGAATGCCTCATCCTTTGTCTTCTGGAAGCAGGTTTATGTGGGCTAGATCTCATGCCAGTAATCATGAACACACAGCCACGATGGAAGGGAGGTTGAGGTGGGATTCTAGGGAGCCTAATAACTCACCCCCAAATCCTTACAGATTGTAAAATCAGCATATGATACAGATGGGTGCTACCACAGTACTATCGATGTAAATAAACATACTACTGTGGTTTACTTAGGAGAAATACAGTTCTCCCCTGTTTTAGACCTTCACCAGAACATTACTAGAAGGTTGTATACAACACTCATTTGGAGATGCTGTCATTGAAAATAAGAAAACCTAAAAAGTATACAGAAATCAAAAGTAACATAAGGTTAACAGGCCTTTTGATGAAGTCTGCTGGTCTATGTTGGGTTGGTGGAGAAGTGTTCAAATAATTTATTGACGGTCTTTAAATAATGGAAAGTTTTGGATAGGAGGCAATGCATTTCTTTCTTACCTTCTTGACAAGTATTCCTTATTTTGCTTCAGTTTTTTTTTTCTTTCCATCTTCTCCCCAACTCTATATTCTCAGCAACCTCCAAGTCAGCTCCTTCTTAACCCAAAGAACTTTCATCGGTCGTTAATATAACAGCTGCAGACATTGGCATTATTTACCAATGAGCATTATTGCTCAAGGAACCAGAGGCAGATGGCTGTTACTAAATGGCTGCCTTCATCTAGCCTGGTTACCTCATTTTTCTGGTAGCCAGCAAGATCTAGTCTGATCTAGGCTGACTGCAGCTGCAATGACCACCGAGACCAGGCAGTGCAGGTCGTCTCTCATTCCCCGCACACTGCCCTTAGCTTTTGTTGCAGAGATAGAGCTGTAGCACTGAGGTGGTGCAAACACTGTTTAAGTCTTTACTTGTTTTATATTTGCTAATATTTCATTCACCACTCAAGTCATATAGCTAAGCCCAAAGCCCACATGCTAGCGGCCTACATGTTTATGTGACAAAACTATGACTATAAACAAGAGTGAAAATGGGGGCCGTTTTGGAAAGAGCATGAATCACTTAAATTTATTAGCACTATAAATAAACTCCCATGTAGGATTGCATCACTTCTGGATTCCCAGATTTCTTTGGCAAATTGATAATGGGGCACAGCTCTAGTGGAGAATGATGATGGTACTTTACAATCAGGATTTAGAACTAATATCCATTTGAAGTATTAAACATTGTTCAAATTCTCTCCTTACTGCTAAAAAATTACCATCAAAACATCTATTGTTTTATTGATTGTCTTACTTCCTATCATACCTTTAGTGTGTGTGTGTGTGTGTGTGTGTGTGTGTG
>NW_004567122.1:10662609-10665223 GCF_000260355.1 Condylura cristata
CCTTTTTAACGTGGTCTCCAGATGCAGCCTGAGTGTGATTTTCCTAAATCATTCACACAATTGTATTACTCCCTGGTTTAGCTTCCTGCAGTGGCTTCCAAACTGGAGTTTCTAAATGGAAACAGCTCAGTGCTCCATGGCTGCACATGCCTGGTCATCGTTTAGCAACTCCTCTTCATTCTGTTGTTAAAAAAAAAAAAAGCCAACAGCCAGACAAGGCGGGGAAATGTTTCCTGTTGGTGCTGCAGGGTGGATCTCTGGATTATCTGGACAACCTGCTTTCTGCAAGCCCAGTGCCCCTCCAGTGTCCTAGCCTTGCACCCCCCTCACCCCCCCCACCCCCCCCATCCTTCTCTCCACTTCCAGTTCAGGCTGAATTCAAATGACACTTTTCTACCCTCCTGCTGACTCATTGCCTGTCCTCTGAGCAGGTCAACCTCAATGGACTTGTCAATATATGTGTCTCTTTCTCCTCTCAGATGGAGGATCCCTGAAGCCAGGAATAGTGACTCCTTAGGATGGTAACCCAGGGGTTTAGCAGTGCCTGACATGGAAGGACCCTATATTTGTGGTTTCAAACTAAGAATCGTCATCCAAGGAAAATAAAGATGAACAAAGAGTGGTCCTATGTTGCCCAGAGATCTTTGAGTGTAGGACCAGCCTGCACTCAACTTGAGGAGGCAGCTGGGAATGAAAAGTCTCCAGTATGCAGAAGACAAGAGGACCTTATGCCTTTCTCTTGCCCAAGGATACAATGAGGCCTAATAAGAATGGCCTTTGCTGGAAGCACCGTTTATGTGTTCTGTGAAGCCCACTGGTATTTTGAATCAGCTGTTGGCTCTTGATGTTGCATTCTCCTGGCAGCGATTAATAGACGGCTTGACCCAGGAAGTACTTTCATTCTCTCTGGCTACCTGTTCGGATCACATTCAGGAAATTCTTTCATGATTGATGTCAGTATTTTCAGTATTTGTTCTGAGCCACTTTTTAAGAGTTATTATTATTTCTGGCGTACAAGCCAGAGATGCAGGGGCAGTGAGAGGATTTGTCAGAGACAGAGTAGGGAGCAGAACAGGCAAATCAAAGAGGTACACGGCTGAGGGGAGCAATGGGAGTCAGAAGAAGTCTGCCCCGCCGTGTGGGTGGAGATGGAACTCGCACTGAAACGGCTGTGACCAGCTTGCAGTGCTGCGTCCTAACCTGCTGTACCACCAGGAAGGGCCCTGTTTCGAGTCATTCTTACAGCATAAAAGTTAGAGAAGTTAGAGCCCCCATGTGC
The DNA here is from genome assembly GCF_000260355.1 of Condylura cristata. Taxonomy (NCBI): domain Eukaryota; kingdom Metazoa; phylum Chordata; class Mammalia; order Eulipotyphla; family Talpidae; genus Condylura; species Condylura cristata. Next base: position 10,663,889 of record NW_004567122.1, read on the forward strand.
ATAAAAGTGGAGGAAGCTATTTACTCACAGTCGTTCAGCAAGTAGTTGCGAGGCCTGGATCCCAGAACTAATGCTTGTCACTCATAAACTATCCTGGCATTTCAGCTACTCTCATAGTCCATGGGATTTCTTGCCTATAAATAATGGTGGAATGTCTGCATCATTGGTAGAAAGTGTGGATTAATAGGAGAGAGCTTGGCAGAGTTGAATAGAGAAAATATTAAATAAGCACCAACAGTATGTTCAGTGCTACTATAAACTTATGCTGTTGCAAGCCTTTAGCAGAAGATGGGGGTCTCAAGATGTTCTTCACCCTCACAGAACAGACATTGGGACTCCACATTTCTTAAACTTTTGCTTATGATCCATTACAAAGTGGTAAAATAGATGTTGTGCAGTAATCTATGATCACTTTTTAAAAAGGTTGATGTAGAGTGGAATATAAATGATGAGAGTCTATCACACGTGGTAAGGGTGAGTTTTCTTTCAGCCACATCCGCAGTGTGTGTCCATTGCATTGCAGATTTTTTGCTTCCTGTAATTGTGCTTCTGTGTTACCAAAAGACAGGACTGATAGTACAGTGTTGGAAATTAAAGGGGGTTTATTTTATATGTCATTTAGTGTAATAGTGTGTGTGTGTGTGTGTGTGTGTGTGTGATCGGTCCCTTCTTTTTCCAGAAGATAGGAATTTAGACATCTTGTTGAGATATTCAGAATAGAAGATAACAAATGAGAAGATGATATAAAGAAACCAGAAAGCAGTGGCTTATTAAAGCCATCAGTGAGGCTGATCTCCCTCAAATGCATTTCAGGAAGTTCTAAAGACTTAAAAACTGGGGAGCACAATTTTAGCTTTAAATTTTGTGCTCATCAAAAGAACAAGAAAGGGAAGCACCATCAGTTTCATCAGACATGAAAAGATCAATCCCAAGAACACATCTGGAACCATCGGCGGGCCAGAAAGAAGTTGGTCCCCAGGGTCTCCCTGGGAGAGACTCTAAAATTCAATGCAGGCTCTCCATGGCCACCACTTAGCTCCATGCTAGGCTCAAGGGCTAGCTGGCTTTATTTCTTTTCTTCCTGTCCATTAGTCCAACAGCTCGTGCACTTCTTCCTCTCTAGTCTAAATCAGCTTCCTTAACATGTTTCTTCAGGCTGCAGTTATACTAGCATGACAATGATCCACACAGTTTAATATTTAGATACAATTTTGCTTCTTAAACTTAGCAAGATATTGAGCCCTCCCTGGTGGCGCAGCGGGTTAAAGCACTGCACTGAGAAGCTAAAGCCACTTCCGCATGAGTTCGATTCCCACCTGCCCCGGAGGTGACCAC
>NW_004567122.1:10665463-10695720 GCF_000260355.1 Condylura cristata
CCACTCTGTCTCTGGTGAAGCCTCTCACCACCCCTGAGCCTCTGGCCTGTACCCCAGTTCTGTATGCACAAATAAATAAATCTTAAAAAAAAAAACTTAGCAAGATTTATAACAAAATAAAATTTATGCACCCTAAGGTGCATAAAAATAAACCTGCTACTTAAGAAGTAAGCAAAAATGTAACATTATCTAAAACAAAATAGTGAACTACTTTTATCTCTCATTATGAGTATCTCTTATATCCCATAGATGAAATGTCAAATTACTAGCCCAGGTTATTAATAATCTCAATTAGAATATGATACAAGTCAATTTCCCTAAGGGGGGAAAATGCCTGAAATTTTCAGAGGCCGCAGAACACAGCTACTGGGATGACCGCTGTGGGGCTAGTTAGTGGTTGTGGTGAAAGAGAGGACTTGGCAGCCTCTTAACTTTCAAGTCTTCACCCTGCTGCCTATAAATACACCAATCTCCTGAGAATTACATGGCTAAAGTAGACACTGAACAAATGTACTCGCTAGACAGTCAGCTGCCAGCTCACCTGTTCAGAGCAGTCCCCTGACGAGGACAGGTGATGATAACCTTAACATCCCTCACACAACCACTTCCCTGAGTGGCTTATCTCAAGGGGAGACCAACCAAGAATTAGCTACATGTTTTTTTCTCTTCTCCATCTATAGATATCCCTGCCCACCCTTGATGACTTTTTAGACAGGTCCTGTAGTCTCAGGCATGCCTCTTTCCAGTATTTAGGACTTTCTCAGGTTTGAGGACCTCCCAGTCCAATCCAATTCAGTACTTGCATCTTATCTACTTGCTGGGAGTCAACATTGTATTCTTTTTTTTAAAGATTTATTTATTTGTGCATAGAAAACTGGGGTACAGGCCAGAGGCTAAGGGGCGGTGAGAGGCTTCACCAGAGACAGAGAGGGGAGCAGAACAGGCAGATCGACAAAGTACACTGCTGAGGGATCTCCTCTGGGGCAGGCGGGAATCGAACTCATACGGAAGTGGCTTAAGCTTCTTAGTGCTGTGCTTTAACCGGCTGCGCCACCAGGGAGGCCCAACATTGTATTATTCTTAAGAGTCACTTTGGTTACACGGCCTGGGGACTACTGAGGGGAGGAGAGAAGACCTGCTTTTCCTAAGGGCTTTTCAGCTCTGCTGCCCCATGGCGTGCTCTGTCTCCTGGGGTGCTGCAGTTCCCTAGGGCTGTGCACTTGGGGTCCCCTAGCCAGTGCCTCTGTGAGAACGCAGTGGTGAGTTTCCTCAGCAGGCCTTCTGGGTGGTTTTCTGAAATCACGAGTGACTGCGGGCTGACTTCCAGACAAGGGAAAGTACAGTCTTTCGTTTACTTAGTCAGGAGTTGCAGTCCTGAAAGACCAGCACGTGTTGGGTAGGGAGCCCAAAGATACTTGGTGTTTACATGTACATTAAGCGGCATGTTCAGAGACCTGTAGTCACGTTTCACCCATGGGACATTTGAAGGTTGTCAGGAAAGTGGAACAGTTCTCTGCTGTGTGAGACTGTCCTGGGCATTGTAGAAGTCAGGCCTCCCCACCGCCTCCCACTAAATGTCAGGGGCAGTACCCCCACCCCCTCATCTTTGTGACTGCCAAAATTACCCCCTCAAATTTCCAGAAACACTCCATTGAGGAGCTGTTCTGCCATTGTTGAGACCTCCCAGATCTCCGTTGTAAGCCTGTAAGGCCTTCTGTGCTCATCACCTCTGAGTATTTCCCTGAATATCGAAGACGAACACTCTAAGAACATCACACCAGCATTTCATATTCAAGCACGATTCCCGTGCAGCGCACCAAGAAGATGAAGTCTCACAAAATTATGTGAAGTGTGTGCACATGAGGAAACTCAGCACAGTGAAATCATGAGTGTGAGGTCATAGGAAACGGCATCAGAATTTGAGTAAACCTCACCAGCTACCATCCTGCCCCCGTGCAAAGCTAGTGTCAGAATTTGAAGTCTAGTCTCCCCCGAATGCAATGCATTAAAGTAGCTAAACTCATGTATCTGAGAAGCACAGCCCCCGAGAGGAGTGAAACATCACATTAGAAAGTGGAGCCAGTGATGACATTTACAAAGTGCCTGGCATCAAGTTCAACATAATGCCTAAGGATGGACACACACTTTTTCAAGGGAGTTTTTTTTTTTTCTTTTTTTTTAAAGGTCTGGATGATCAAAGCAACACTTTTTCTTTTTAAAGATTTATTTATTTAAACTATTAAAAAAAGATTTATTTATTTATGCACACTCTGGGTACAGCCCAGAGGCATAGGGACAGTGAAAGGATTGATCAGAGACAGAGTGGGGAGCAGAACAGGCAGATCGAGGAAGTACACTGCTGAGGGGAGCAGCGGGCGGGTCAGGAGAGGTCTGCTGCGCCATGTGGGTCACCTCCAGGGCCGGGGATCAAACTTGCACTGAAGCAGCTGCAGCTTGCTTGCAGTGCTACATTTTAACCTGCTGCACCACCAGGGAGGGCCCTCAAGGGAAATAAATTTAACTACCACCTGATAGTACAGTTTGTCTAAAAAAGAAAGTAGAGAGACTCTTTCTCCCTGATTTTAATCCTACCTAACTCTCCAAACCTCCATGTCCCCAAATATCTATTTTCATCATTTGGCATTTAGTATGTATCATCTTGTACTGTTTTCTTTTTATGTTTGTTTTCTCTCCCCACCTTAATTGCAGGCTTCTCAGAGCACAGACCATTTCTTGTTGCTTTGTATTTCCTAGGGTATATCTAAGCAAGGTCTGAAAACCAGTGAGTCATTTTTCCTTTTGTTGTTGCTACAAGAAAGGATTTAAATGAATTTGCATTATTTAGCAAATCATGCTGTGATCATGGCGTGGTCTGCGTAGTGCTCCTCTCTTGCACATTAAGCATGTCCTCACTTGATATTTTCTAGAGCCTTTATGCCTCCTCGTTTCCACTCTTGTCATTACAGATTTATTGCCAATTTTGTTTCCTGCTGTGGAAATTAGGTCTGAGTACTTTCCACTGGAGAAAGTCTGACATTCCTCTTGAGCTCTAGAAAACAGCGGAAAAGCACTCTTCATCAAGTTTCCTACCTGTCAGTAGCTGAGGACACCTTGCCACCTGATTTACAGGTGCATGGGTGGTTTTGGTTCCTACAATGCAGGTGTGGACATGGCAAGCAGTAACAGCCTGGCAAGTTTAACAATTGCTTACTAAAAAGAAGGATGGCATCTAATTACAAAGGCTCTTGGCAAAGGGAGCAGGCGTGACTCCATATATACTGTGCTATGTTCTGGGATTATCACAACGACCAGATGTGGGCGTGCTGGTGTCTTCTAATGGCCATCACTGTAGATCCCAGCTGGGGTTCCTCCACGCCTGGCACCTTGAGACATTGGGGCATGTACCTGCTAGGGGCCAGGGATTCTAAGAAACACCCTCCAGGTACAGAAAACCCCAAAGCCTAGCACTATCCAGACCAAAATGTCAAGTGGCAGGGTTGAGAAATTCTGCATATCAGCTCTATCTGAATGCTCTTTTAAAAAAATCATGTTTATTGAGGTAACAATAGCTTCCAAGCTATCTATGACTTCAATAAGTCCACACCTCTTCCAAGTACTTTTCAGACTGAATTTTTCTTGTTTACTTGCTTTTCCTTGTGTTTCCTCCATCTTGAATCTCTTGGCCACTTTCATTTCTCACACTCATCAGTGCTTGGCAGGATGTTTTAGTCAGATACCTAAATTAATTAATTAATTATTAATTAATTAATCAATTCATTCATTCATTTGCCCCCTAAGATTTTTTTCTTGGTCTTTCATTTGGAATCTGTTCATTTTCCTGATTACCTATTGGTTTCTGTGCGTTCAATGAGACAGCCGGTCTGCAAGGAGTGGTCTCACATGGATGAGTCTCATCATTCACCCCTGCCCCTGATCTCATCGGTCTTGTAAATCTCTGCAAACATCCTATTCATTTTTGATAGCTCCCCGTAGTTGAGGGAATGTCAGGACCCATGAGCCTCCCAAAGAGGATGATCTCGGTAAGCATCTAGATTCAGGACCATTGAACGCCAGACCCACTAGCATCAGCTTTTAACATATGCAGTTATATACAGTCCATACATCCCAGGGAACCCTGGCATGAAAAACCTATTTCTGGTGTGTATGGGTTCCCCCTGGCATGAAAAGTCTCCCCCTGCTATGTAAAAGCTCCCCCTGGCATATAAAATCTCCTCCTGGCGTGTAAAAGCTGGCTCTGGTCTCAAGCTCCTGAGGCGAGCGTGAGCATGGTGCTAGGCAGTCCCACCTGATGTGTTGGGATGGCTGCCTGCCTTCAGGTGGATGCTCCCAGCTCAGTATGCAAGGACCTCCCTCACCCTGGGCTCACAGAGCCCAGCACCCTGAGCTGGCGGCTTCCATGCTGGCTCCTGCTACTGGTGAGTTAGGTTTCAAAGCCATTTCTACCTGCATATAGGCAGGTGTTTTTCAAAGCTGAATGTTTGGGGTTCGCCACGCAGGTGCAGTCCTAAAAGTTTGGGTGCCTGATATGGGTGTCTGGTCCTCCAGGTTTCAAGCTTCCCCTGAGCGGGGTTTGCCTGCTGTAGATGTGTTCCATGTCTCCTCCCAGCTTCCTTGGGGCCCTTTCCTGATGCGCCTGACATGCAGGAGCTGCTCGCTGGTCTTCTCAGTGTTAGTGTGTGACGGGGGGTGGGGGTGGGGTTCCCCAAGACCCCCAAACTTGCGCGGTCTAAAGGAACTTGGCCACACCTGCACACAATGCCAAAGCAGATACGTTGTGTGAGAAAATATGATGGCAATTTGTGTGCATACAGAGAAGAGAGGATATTACTAACGATTTCTCCACAAAACACTCCAAACTACCCATCCCTCCATGAGCAAATGCTCAGCCAAACAGGTTGACCGAAAGAGGGGCCACTGAAGCCTTAGAGCTGGCCACAGGTGCAAGACACTTTCTGGTGGGGACCAGAAGAGAGGGGTTCTGATGCAGATCACAGAAAGCTGGGGCTAAAGGAGACACCTCGTCAGGTCACAGCTGCCATTGTCAGCCTTGCTACATGTGTCTCCTCCACCTGCCTCCTGCCATGTCTCCTCAACAGGACCAGGGTGTAAGATGTCTGCAGAAGCAAGGGATGTTGTATCCCTTTACCTGTCTGCTTGCCTCCTGCCATCATAAAGTGGGGTGGGAAGCCCGGAAGTCGTCCTAACAGGGTTGCTTGTTTCCTTCATAGCTGGAAATGTGTTTGTGGGATGAGGTGAGTTCTAGAACCTCTCCCAGTGCTTCTCAACGTCTCTTGAATAAAGGCTGCACTCTGCATGTATATCACAGCAGGGTCCTCCCTGACGCTTGTTCCTGACCTTTCCCATTTAGGCCTGTGACCCACTCCTGCCCTGCTTTACCTCTCCTGAGTAGCACTCATGCATTCTACAATGTCCTGGACCTGGGGGAACCTGTCCATACCATTCCTCTGTCTAGGATTACCGTTCATGCCTTCCCCTCTCATGCGTGTGTCTGTGCTTTGACCAAACATCCCTGTATTAATCTAGTCACTGTATGCTAGGTAATAAGTAATCCCCTCATTCAGTAGATGGCAACCACCATCATTTGGCTCTTGCCTCGGGGCTGCAGGCCGGCCAGGGCAGCTCTGTTGGTGGCTGTGTGCCAGCTTTATAGCCCCTCATGCCTCTTACCACAGGACCTGGCTGCATTTTCCTCCTAGTGTGCGGCAGGCCAGGGAGAGCTGTCAATCCACCAACGTGTTGTAAAGTTCAGGGCAAGGCACAAGGCCAAACACAGAGTCCTTGGGATGCAGAAGTCTGCTTGTCTGCTCAGCTGTCTGGCTTACATGAAGCCCCATGGAAAGTGACACGATGCATAATTCTGTGATGCAAATCCAGCTGGCCCTAATCCTCATCTCTGTGAAGCTTTCCTTTCCCCAGATCTCAGCAAAACTGCTCCTTTCTTTGTGGGTTCACTCCACGGCAGACATAGTATCCTCACCAAGTTGGTTCAAGTCCTGATGCCCAAAGGTCAAGTTTGAAGCAGAGCAACTTTTTTTTTTTTTAGACTTATTTATTTGTGCATACAGAACTGAGGTACAGGCCAGAGGTGCAGGGGTGGGGAGACAGAGACAGAGTGGGGAGCAGAATAGGCAGATGGACGAAGTACACTGCTGAGGGGAGCAGCGGGCGGGTCAGGAGAGGTCTGCCATGCCATGTGGGTCACCTCTGGGGCTGGGGTTGGAACTTATGCTGAAGTGGCTTTAGCTTCTTAGTGCTGTGCTTTAACCTGCTGCGCTACCAGGGAGGGCCCAACAAGGAGGCTTTTTATTAAGCAGAAAGCAGCACCACCCAATAGGAGTCTCCACTCCAATCCACCACCCAAATGAAGAGGTGTTGAGAGATTTTTTTACAGGAGATAGTATGTGCCAGGGTTGGGCAAGTAATTTATTCTCTTAAAAAAGTTTATAACTCGGTTCTCCCTGGTGGTACAATGGGTTAAAGCAACACACTGTGAAGCGTTCAGAAGCCACGGAGGCACGAGTTCGATTCTCAGCCAGGGAGCTGACCCACATGGCACACCAAGACCTCTGTCTCGCCTGTTGGTCCCCTCAGCAGTGTATTTTGGTCAGCCACCTGTTCTGCTCCCCACTCTGTCTCTGGTGAATCCTCTCACCCACCACACCTCTGACCTATACCTTAGTTCTGTAAGCATAAATAAATAAATCTTTTTTAAGTTCATAAATCAGCAAGGAAATTAAGAATGCAGCCATCTCAGCACCTCTAAGGTAAGGTCCTTCCATGCTGATGATCACTGCTACATTCCTGCTTTGTGGTCTCATGATCAGACTCCTCGTACTGGAGACAGAGAGGTTTTGAGATCAGATTTTCCTTTCAGGAAGGTTCTTTAAGGACTGCGTTTCCTTGTATGTCTGTACTGTCCTGAAAGTCTGTCACATCCGCTCCCTTCTTTCAAAGCCTTATCTTCTTTCCTTGGGGGTTCACATCTTGTTCTGTTCATCTTCTGTTATGGTTTATCACAGACCTGGCACTCGCTCATTAATGAACAGTTGTTGCATTAATTTTTTTTCACCATGTACGTTGAGCAAAAGAGCATCAGTGAGTATGAAAGTCTAAACGGAGCCTTTAAACCCTTTACCGGCGTAGATAAAGCGGTGGTAGAGCGTCGTGTCGAGTTCATCAAGCAAGGGGGCCGTTTTTAGCCATCTGTCTTTGAAAGCATAAAACAAAGATATCCAAGGCAGAGACTGCTGGGAACCTGTGCTTGGTTTCTTGGAAAGCATGGGGCGGATGTGCAGGTCTGGGTTAGTCCAAGCACGGTGGGGTTTTGCCAGCCACAGAGGGGGCGTTGGCGGGGGGAAGATATAGTACAGGAGGGAACCTCAAAGAAAAACTAGTCCTAAAGCCATATTTATGGCAACGTTTTGTTCAACCTCCTAAATGAGGAAGTAGGTACTATTTAAACAAAAATTAAACTGCTCAGAAAAGAAAAAAAGGAACATTGGTTTTATGTTTCAGTTGAAACTGGAAGATTGTGTGTATAAAATAGGGTTGAATAATTTCTGAGGCTTCATTTTAATCAAAATTCATTGTTACGCTTTCGATAGTCAGCATCATAGCTGCCCATGAGAGCAATTACCAGCATTTACTCAGACTCTTTGTTGGCAGTGTGGACTTCTGTTTTGCTTAGCAAGTAATTATTATTTTGTTTCATTTAAGGAAAATGGACTGTATGAGATGGGGCAAATATGATTGAATCAATAAGAAACAATAGATGAAAATATCAAATTCCTCTTTATTCTTTTTTTTTTTAAAGATTTATTTATTTTCGCATACAGAACTGGGGTACAAGCCAGAGTTGCAGGGGCAGTGAGAGGATTCACCAGAGACAGAGTGGGGAGTATCAATGAAGTACACTGCTGAGGGGAGCAGCGGGCGGGTCAGGAGAGGTCTGCCGCACCATGTGGTCACCTCTGGGACTGTAGATCGAACTCATGCTGAAGTGGCTTTAGCTACTCAGTGCTGTGCTTTAACCTGCTGCAGGGAGGGCCCATTTTTTATTCTTTTAAGACTTATTTTTTACTGTCTTGCAAAAGAGGGGTAAGAGTTGGGACTCCGATGCTGTGGGTCAGGGCTTGGTTTTGCTTCTCACCATCCTAAACTCTGCAAAGGTTTCTCTGTAGAGTTAGGTTGCTAACTCCAGTTCACAGTAAAAGTTAGCTCAAATTAAGATCCATTTTCTCTTGGAGTTAAGTTTTATCTGGCCTATTAACCCCCCCTAAATTTCCAGATTTCTAACAAGGATTTGCTTGCTTTGAGTGGACCTGTCATACTGTCTTCAGCCTGCCTACACCCAAATTCCGCCATTTTCATAGACTCTGCCTTCAGATTAACCAGAACATCTTCGGAGCCGGTGTTTCATCCTGTGGTGCTCATCATTGGGTTCCACATCTTTTCTCCCCCACATCTTATCTCTTTTCCTTATGACTTATCTCCTCTCCCTCAACCCTCCAGCATTCATTATGACAACGAGACATCCCTAGGCCGTTGGCCCCTTGGGCCCCTCCACCCCTGAGCTCCACATCATTATAGTTTTGGGCAACCAGGCATCCCCACCTGGTGGTTCCCAGAAGGCTCAAATTCAACTTGTTCTGTATCCCATGGAGTGGGACACGCGATAGTCACCCTCTGGCCAAGTCACAAATATGGAAATCCTCCTTGCTCTTTGCCCATTACTTCCAACCAGTGATTATTGCTTTTCTCCCTTAACAGCTCTTGAACTAATCTACATCTTCTTCTCTTAGCCATCATTCCCATGGTCAGGCTGACTTATCCTTGACTTGTCATATGGCTGCAACATTGTGAGCACTTAACTCACCCCCAGACTCAGCCACTCCCAAATCATTGTCTGTATAACTGGGATGCTTTTCTTTAATACAAATGTCTGCCTTAAGCCTTTTCAGAGTTCCCTAGTGTCTTATCATAGAACCAACAAGTTTTAACTTGGTGTAAAAGGCCATAAAAAACCCACATTGGGCCCTCCCTGGTGGTACATGGGTTAAAGCCCAGCACTATGAAACTATCTGCAGCCACTGCAGCACCAGTTTGATCCCCGGCCAGGGAGCAACTCAGATGTGTCCCTGGTATCATCAGATATCATGCTCCCAACCATTTCCCACATAAAATTAACTACTCCCGACATACTGAATGGCTTCCGTTTTTTAAGCTACATGACACTGTCTCTTTCCAAGACTTAAAACATTCTCCTTTTGTCTTGCACAAACCACTCCTCCACAAATCACCACAAATATTGCCACCATTGCACCTCTGCCCGACTCCTGTCCTGGAGTGAGACACTATGACCAGTAATATACAGAAGTAGTCCTGTTTAAATGAAGAGTGGAGGCTAGAAAATGAGGCCATAAGTCAACAAATTCAGGATCTGATACCTGCAAAAGTGAAGTTTCCTCCTTCACTGGACGGCAGGCTCTCCAGCTGGCAGTGCTGCTGGCCACAGGTTGGAGACATATGTGTGGAGCTTGCCACGAATGTAGTGTCCATCCTGCCCTCTTCCTGTTGTTTCCAAAGACCATTTTGTTGTTTAACTGGTTTTCTCTTTTTTTAAGATTTATTTCTGCATACAGAACTGGGGTACAGGTCAGAGGTGCAGGGAATGAGAGACGATTCACCAGAGACAGAGTGGGGAGCAGAACAGGCAGATTGACAAGGTACACCGCTGAGGGGAGCAGTGGGGGAGCAGGAGAGGTCTGCCACGCCATGTGGTCACCTCCAGGGCTGGGGATTGAACCTGCACTGAAGCAGCTGCAGTCAGCTTGCAGGGCGATGTCCTAACCCGTTGCACCACTAGGGAGGACCTAACTGTTTTCTGTTTGAAGCCCACACACTATGCCCATCTTGGATGCTCACAGCTCTCTGTATTTGCCCCTTTGCACTTCTTTGGTGCTTTGCTTAAATGTTTTTGTATCAGCCTTGTCTTATAGTCGGTAAGAAGAAAAGGAGGGTAACTGCTTCCTGTTGAATCTCTTCCACTTACTAAATATTTATTGATGAATGTAAACATGAGGATAGAATCAAAAGATTCCTACAAAGCTAGATGTCTCAAAATCAAGTTCAGCTCCTCTGGGTATCCTCTGAGGACATAAGTTCAGCTCAACATCCGGGTGACTTTTGTAAACACACTTTTACTTTCCACTTACACAGGGTAGCTTAACAAAATCAATCTCACCTAAACAACACACATGGTAAGCTGCTTGTTATGTATGGGCACAGACTCTGGAACCAAGATGAGGGTTTACAGCTTATCTCCTCCATTTACTGTGTGTGACCGTTGGAAGGTCACTTATATCCTCTGTACTTCCGCCAAGGAAGTGGACTCCTGGGATTATTGTGAAGTTTCAGTGACTTAGTGATGGAGGAAAGAATAGAAAGGCATCATCATAACATCAACTCACACAGGGAGTTGGGGATAGAAGGGATTAGCATCGCCCCTTGACACAGCCATAGAGATCAAGATCCTTAGGCATTGACCATTCCTGGATTACAAAGTGGAATATCAAAGCAGGTGGCAGACTGCCACAGGTGGTGTCTGGAGCTCAGACCCAAAAGGTGAAAGATACGGACATGGAATAGGAGCCGTTGTAGAATCATCTGGGCCCTTTCAGATTCTGCATCAGTATCCAAAATCAGCAACCAATTGCTGAGCTCCACCCTACCAAAAGAAGATGATGCAACCTAAAGCTGCCCCCACAGAAGCAGCTCTTCCTGCTTGTGCCTTATGCAAATGTCCCTTACTTTCCTGTCCCTTTCAATAAACCTGTTCTTTAAATATACCTAACGGCTCTATCTTGTGGAGAAAACCCGTGCTGCTGAAAGGGGAGCTCTGGTGAAGGCTTTCCCAGAGTGAACCCAAGGAGCCCGGGCTCCAGACCCACAAACTCCAAAAGCAACATCATTCCTAGACACTAACAACAGCCTGGTGCTGCCAGTGTCTCGGTATGCTTTCTTACTCTTTCACCACTGTGCTTTTCTTTGTACCATATTCTACTGTTTTGTTCTTGTACTAGCTCTCTAATATTAACCAGTAATTTCTGTGGACAGGCACCATGGTCTAAACTTCCTTACACTCCCAAAAGCACCTAGCCCTGGACAGGTTGTGGAGTCGTTGTGAGTAGTTCATAAAATCCAGATTACTGTTGCCAAGCATGGGCCCAATAGCCAGTGGCACAGAACCGAAAGAACCATGCCACTGGCTTTTGAGAATAAACCAGGGAATGGGAGGTCGCCTGGTGGGAGACTGAAGTCAGGACTCCCAAACCAGTCTTCCTAGAGATGGAACTCTGGGCAGTGTGTATGGGCATGAAGAACATTGATAGAAATGCAGGTTTTCTATATTTTGCTTCCTGCACAGTCATGGTCTAACTCACATTAGATCCAAAAATGCAACCGGCTGAACCCCTCCCCCTCCCCCTCCCCCCAGTTTCTGACCAGTGTCCATGTCACCATGAGTCAGGCATTTTGAGTTTTGGTTCCTTCTTCTGTGGCTATTTTTGGTCCAGGCAGTGAGATGTCATCTTGAGGGCAGTGAGCACTCTTCTGGGTGCTGTGACACCCAACTTGTCAACTTATACTAGATTGTTTTTTTCCTTGTTTAAACCGGGCAGGGGTATTTTTGTTCTGTTGTTGCAAGCCCACCCTGTTCATTCATACAGGTAAGCAGAAGTGAGAAAAGACCATGACGACCATTGCTGGTTTCATTAGGGTTTAACCTGGCTGTTCTCATTCACTAACTCAGGATGCTAGTACTTCACACTTCTTAATGATTAAGACTGTTCATCTCAGGGGTTTCCATGCTCCAGGAAGAGTCAGCTCCACATCCAAATCCCAGGTAGTGTCTGTGTTAATAGGTAGGTGAATATTGGACGTGTTGGGGGTTAAGGGTCATGGGCTTGTTCAGGAGGGTTCCTGCTTGCACCTGTCTTGCATGCTTAGAAAATGGTAGTTCAGTTCCTCTCTTGTGTGGAGATTGTGGGATGATAATGAAGCTGATGTGAATGTCCGGTCACAAAGGAAAGGAATAAGCATGCTCTGGGGTGTTTTTTTTTTTTTTTTAATGGTTCTGTGGCCAATGGATTATTTAAGTCAGAGGAGGTGGTTGGAATCTTGTTATCTTTACAAACAGCTAGGTGGTTAACCTAGGTTGTACTGCTTTTAAGTAAATCAATGAAAAGTTCTAACCACCTTGCCAAAGTCAGTAATGAGGGGCCTTAACCCTTTGTGTTCTGACAATTTGAGGTTCTAGAATTAATCATCTATCCACTTCCTGCTTCTCTGTGGGGTTCCTTTTGTTAACAGCTTCTGTCCACCCTCCAGGGGTGGTGCTGAACTCTCACATGGGGAGCTGTCTGGTTCTGTATATAACTTTTTTTGTATATCTCACGACTCTTATGTTCCTATGACTGTTCTCAAACTCAGTGCTCTGACAGAGCCCAGAGAGGCTGCCCATCTTGGACAAGTGTTGGGCCATTATAAAGTCTAAAAACCCAACTTTTGGGGACTCAGATCTTTCCTGCTTCCTTTTAAATACTAAAACTGGACCCATTTTTTGTTTTTGTTTTTTTTTTTTTTGTGCTCAGGTTCCAGTTAGGGCCACCTCATTTCACCTAGACTGTTTCCCTATCATTGCAGGGAACAGAGAGTAGGGACTAGGTCTTTCTCCTTTTCCTTTAGGAAATGCCCTTATGCAAAATATGCCACCCCTTCTTTAAGGCTCACACACGAGATGGTGAGACACATCTCCAAAAGCAAAACATAACCAAACAAACCCCCAAACTGTTGAAAAATCAAAAGACTCTGAATCTAAATCACAGCTCAAGGGAAAGTTATATCTCTTGGCCATTCAGAATATTCTCAGCTCCCCTCCTGCAACCTACCATCTGGACAGTTCTACTAAAATGTCCTGCAGAGCCGGGAGGCACAAACCAGTTGGTGGCTGCTAGACCTCTTCACTAGCCCTCCTTAACAGGCCTGTTGGTTGTGATTCTTTCCTGTATTTTCCCATTTAGATTTTACTACATCACCGTCGCACAAGAGTCAAAGACTATAACATGCCAGAAAGAAATAGATAGAATCCGATTAGCACAAGCCAGTCACAGCGAGCAGGAACTATTCCAATTTTAACAGCATGACATTAAAATGCAAGTTTTGTCTTAATTATGGATGTTAAATTAGTCATGGGATATAAAAATAAGTCCCAGTGGAGTAAATATATAGAACCAGGATTCTGTGTCAAATGGCTCACCGTGCAAGAGATTCCCTTCGGCACTTCACCGGCGGACACTGAACCACCGTCCCCGCGGTCACGTAGTAGCAGAATTACTATTAACACTTTTGTCATTCAGATACCGATTGCCTCTATCAAACTGCAGAGAGACGCTGGAATTTCTGAACCTAAGAAATGAGTTAACAGCATCATCCTCCCTTGCTGAATGTGAGAAAAGTCTGGGGACTGTTTTCACTTGCATACAAGAAAAAAACTTGAATTGTCCCCCTGGGAGGAAGAGTTTATGAGAACTGTGCTATGTGCCGTTCCCAGGACAGCCACAGGCACCACGGCTCTGAGTCGTCTCCAGAAAATGGCCTAATTGTCGATTCTTCCCACTTACATCTTCTTACCCCTCATATCAGTGCTGAGATTTATGGGAGCAGCCAGGCTCCCCAGAAAGCAGGAAAAGAAGATGAGAGAGTCTGCAGGCGTTAGACAGCACAGCTCTGTGGCCTGGACCGTGGAGGCGGGAAGAGAGTGTGAGGCAGCTACCTCATCTCCTAGGAGGGTGCTCGTGGTTTCAGGGAAATAGACTGATATATTTTATTCCTGCTCCCTCTAAAGTCTGCCAACCCCTCAGCTGAGTTCTTAGGTTTACAGATGAAAGGAAAGAGCTGGTCCTGCAAGAGACTGAGAATTGTCTTGCATCTTAAAGGGGGTTTTCTTTAGCTACAGCAAGATAAAAGTGCTGAAGAAGAGTCTTCATCAGAATTATTACTTGTGTATTAGACATATCAAAATCCTGGCTTGGTAGATCTGAGCCTTAAGTTTGCTATAGAAACATTCCTTAGCTGAGAGGAAGAAAAATGGAAACATCTGCCTCTTCCTGTTTGATGACTTGGGAGAGGAAGATGGACATAGAAAACTGGAAACAGGGATACACCACCTTCACATACCCTGTCTCTGAGGAGCAATCCTGGAGATAGAAAGTCATTTGAGAATAACACAATACACATATCACCATCACTGCCGCCACCACCATCACCACCTGTCACCATCACCACTGTCACCATCACCATCATCACCATCCCCACCACCACTATCACCACCATCACCAAGAAGCAGAGCGACTTCTTTATTGGAAGTCTTGACTTCTTTATTGGAAGCAGAGCGACTTTCTTTATTCTTACTTGGGATCCATAGTCTGGGTCGCCATATGGCCAGAGTTGCGGGCCTGGGTCTGAATATAATTTTCAGAATCCTCCTCAAATCCTCTGTGGTATAAACCTGTTTCAAACCACTTCACATTCCTCTGGACATGGAAGGTAGGCCACGTGCTGCCGACCTGCTTGGGAAAGGAATGCCACTACAACATGCCCCAGAGCCAGGCCGCAGGTGGTGTCAGGGGGAGCTGTACTTAACCTCGGGAACAGATGTGCGATCAGTAAAACCCGAGGTAGAGCCAGGTGAGCGGGGATGGGCCCTGGGAATGCTGTTTGCTCTCAGTGAAATGTGGTGCCAGAAGGTGGTACAGGCCTCAGAAGGAAGAGTTGCTGCGTTGAAACCACAGCTGCTAAGGTCTGCAAGGATCTAGCAGAGATTCCAGCAACCCCACCTCTCTGTTATACCAAGATTATGCAAGCCTTATGCTCCCAGCTTACAATGGTGGTGTCTGTCTGTGGCATCGCTGAGGAGGCATTTTCTGAAAGACTGTTTCTCAGGGGGTATATATTTATATATATATATATATATATGTATGTATGTATGTATGTATTACACACACATATATATAAGTATTACACACATATATGTATTACATATATATTAGTATTACATATAACATATATAATATATATTATCTCAGAGGATATATATCCTCTACTAACATACATACATATATATATACATACATATATATACATATACATATATATATATGTATACATAGTAACTACTGTGTAATATTGACAACACCAACTTGGCATGCAGATTGAGTGATTTTCTCCATAGCCCAGATGGGTAGAAGCTCAGAAGGAAGTTCATATGAGCTCTGGAAAGGGTAGAATCTATGTTTTGATCAAACATCTAAGTACATCTGTGTTTCTATAGTACTTTCATAAAAATACCCACAGGGCAGTTTCTATGCTTTCTTACAGAGACGGATTCTTTGCAGATAGTGGAATCTGTCTCTGACAATGTGTCCCTTCTGGTGGGATCATTTTGCCCCCACTGGAGGTAGTGGGGGACCCTCACGATTGGCTGTTCTCCGCATGATCTCTGCATTTCCTTCCCTCCCAGATGCCTCATTTTTTGGTAAAGGAGTTAGCTGTATCCTGGAGAAAACCATTGCTGCTGCTTCTGTTGTTAAGTCACTTAAGATGACGCAAAAACCTTTCAGTACACCCTGGTAGGAACCAGTGTTCCAGCTCTCATTTGTGGGGCTGAGCCTGTGGGCAGGCGATGCCTGGTGGAGTGCTGGAGCTGGGGTTCCGGTCTCTGCACTGCATTTAGCCTTCCCCGAGCCCCCAGGTCTGGGAACTGGGGAACTTTCAGGGTGATGGTTTAATTCCTGTTTAGTGACGTGCTCCCTGTTGCTGCAACTTTTGACCTCTGCATTATGAAAATAGAAACCCCAATCCACTTAGTTGCATTATCAGGGTGCACTTTCCTTTTGGATTTTCATTGAAAATTTTGTTTTATTAACATTTACCTCCTTCGTGCAGTTTTCATTTGACTTCGTTTATCTGAAGAGTGAAACAAGGTCAAGGGAATAGATTAAATACAGACCTATATTGTTTTCATTTCTGTATTTGGTTTTTGCAAATTATCGAGGAGTTGAGTCATGAGAGAAGCTCACATGTCTGGAAAATTATTTGGTGGGGAGGACGTGTCCCAGTCCTTGCCTGGGACAAGGAAAACCCGAGGTAGAGCCAGGTGAGTGGTCAGGGCAGAGCTAGTATGACCACACTTTGTGAGGACTCTCGTCTGTGCAAGAAGATGCCTTATGCCATCTTCTTTCCCTTCCTCATACATACCGAGTTCTCCTTCCCTGCCTATGCTCCTGGCAATCCAGCTTCACTTTGTCATGTCCTTGGTGACCGCTCTTCACTCCCTGATTCCTCACCGATTACTGCCTTTTCCTGAGCACCCAGACCTGGGATCGGTCATGAACCTGCCGAGGTTAACAAAGTGTCACTGCAGCCTTCAAAGGGTTCAGTGTAACTGAGAGGACTGTTGCAGGAAAGTGGAGGATGACTGCTAACATCTCTTTGCAGCCAGTGGTGAGACTTGTGTGAGCGATATCCTTGCCACATGTGTCCAAACACCAGAGATTTTCATTCTGGGCAATTTATGCATGAAGTTCGGAACCAGATCGGAAGTGATACGGTAGTCCCATGCCCTAATTAATAAACACCGTGACAAATCATTTGCCTAACCTGAAAGACACTAGCACCACACTCTAACCAGTGGAACTAACTGCCGTAATCTGAAAGGTATTTAAGATTGTGCGCGCATGCACACACACACACACACACACCTCTATTGTAAGTGTGGAGGAACAAAGAGGGTCAGAAAAGCTCCTTTAAAATACCATTGTCGGCCCTCCCTGGTGGCGCAGCGGGTTAAAGCACAGCACTGAGAATCTGAAGCCACTTCAGCATGAGTTCGATTCCTGCCTGCCCCGGAGGTGACCACACGGCGCGGCAGACCTCTCCTTACCCGCCCGCTGCTCCCCTCAGCAGTGTACTTCGTCAATCTGCCTGTTCTGCTCCCCACTCTGTCTCTGGTGAAGCCTCTCACCGTCCCTGAGCCTCTGGCCTGTACCCCAGTTCTGTATGAATAAATAAATAAATCTTTAAAAAAAAAAAATACCATTGTCAAAGAAGTAATCCAGGTGACGATGATGCCTGGCAAGAATCACCCCAACTGGTGGCAAGAATCCTGCAGTGTGACCTGTATGTAGATCTGTCCCTAAGCTGTCCCCTAATTTTTACTCTTCCCTGCCCCATCCAGCTGAGGTCCTTGTCCATTCTTTCTCATTACGTGCTTTTCTTCTTCTTCTTCCCTTTCTAACCTTTCCTGTAACTACATTTTCCAAATTTGATAAGCCGGGCTTTTTTTATGCACCTCCCAGTTCCCACTTTTGAAATTTCACATGTTCTCTAACACGCCTCTCAGCGGTCCTTCCTCAGCCACCTTGAGCAGAAGCCAGGAGAAGTGAGTTTTCATACTAGTTCTGCCCTGACCAGCTGTGCAATGACTTACTAGGCTCCTGGGGTCACCCTGGCCTCATGTGTCAAGCGAGGGGATCTGAGTCTTGGTCTGCCTGTTGCTGAGTAGCATTAGGAAAGCTCAGTTTATTGAGAAAATGGGTATTTCTGACGGGAGGGTGGACTCATTTCCGAGAGAAGCCTTCTTGACTTTTGGGACTCCCGGTGGGGTTTTTCACATCTTGAGAAGAAACTGCATTTGGCTGCTACTCTGTGAGGTTTGTTATCTGTATGGTAGAGTGTATATGGTCAACTAAACATATTGGTTACCACCTCAGTATTAGATGACACCCGTTACAAGGAAACAGAAGACAGTTCCTGCCTCCAATGCTTCCCCGGGGTCTGTGTGGGGTGGCGTCTGCAGAGACCATGCACCCCAGTTAACGGCACATGGTTCCACATCATGCTTTATGATTGGAGCCTCACTTTCTCTCTGAAGTGTCCTGATTTAGATAATAAATTATACAAGCATCCTAGTTTGGGCACAGAGTAAATGATCGGTACTTGTGTGGCAAAAACCCAACTTCCTTACCTCTCCATGCCTCTGTAAAGTGACCAGTTAGTTACCTGTTGGACCAAATGAATGCCATCGCCGTTCATGTATCTAGCACACATCTGGCTCACAACCGAGAGACAGTGGATGAAATTAGTCTTGCTGAATTTCTTATAGAAGAATAAGAAAGCGGTGTTTCTTCAGGAAATAATATCAGCAAGGTCTGCTCTATTCCTCACTTTACATTCACCCATCCCCACATACAGCCTGAGCAGGTCCCCTGCAGTGTTCTGGCAGGCTGCTCAATATCTCTTCATATTTAACCAAACCATTGCATACTGATGCACAAGATTATCACTTGGCCTATTTTGATATAATATTGAAGTTAGATGCCAGCCACACCTTTGTCAAAAAAGTAAGCCGTTCATTTGAAAAGATAACTTAAAAACTTCTGTTTCAGCAAAATGTTAGTCAAATATTCATAAGAGTACGATTTTGCTTAACCGATATCATTGAGTAATTGCGCACCATTTAGTCATCATTTGGGAGAAGATGACCTTTCAGTAATGGCTCATGTTTTATTTACAAAGGAATTTCACTTGATAGCGTCATCAGGAGTGATAGGGTTACGTATTGCGCTGAAAATTCCGACCTCTAACAATGATAATAGTAACTACATAATTGCTACAGTTGGCTTTTTTTTCCTGAATGGGGAGCATCACCCTATTCTCTTTCTGGCCAGTGTCTTCCCTAGTGTAAACAGCCACCCTAATCAGACATGCCGCAGGACATGGTGGGGCCATTTTCGTGGGCGATCTCAGTCTACCTACCAATGAGTTCTAACCAGTTTTTGGCGAGTTTTCCAATGACACAGTCTAATGATTCTCTGCTTCAGTGTTCATGCTCTTTATGAGTGTGGATTACTGTATGTGGAAACTACACAGGACTTATTTTAGTCACAGTGTAGATACGTGGAGTGATAGTAAGGCGAGATATTAAATGCTGCCCCTCTAAACCCTATAAGATAATAGCAGAGAGATAAGTGACTAATTAAAATTATATCTGTCTAAATTGGATGATGGAAATATTAATCAGAAGAAAATTGTGTGAGGTATTAAGTGACAAATTTATGTGTCGGCAGGGGACCAGAGTTTAACAGTGTGTGGGTATTACTGGAAACCCTCAGAAAAATCCCCTCCATGCCCCTGAGGCGCTCTTGCACAACCATTTCATTTTTCCTTCTAATATTGGGGTCAACAGGTTGACTTTTATCTGTTGTCAAATAAAATGTACCAGGTTCTCCCTCGTGGTGCAGCTGGTTAAAGTGTCCTTCATCAATCTGCCTGTTCTGCTCCCCACTTTGTCTCTGGTGGATCCTCTCATTGCCCCTGCACTTCTGGCCTGTACCCCAGTAATACATGCATAAAAAAAAAAAAGATTTACCATGGTATCCATGCTTTTTTAAGAGTAAAGCAGAACCAACCAAACCAATCTTCTTGTATTACCTGCAGGGCATGAACAAATAATTCCTGCAAATCTACTTAAGATTTATTTTAATATTGCCCAAAACTTTATTTATATGCATATATATGTATGCACAGATACACGTAAACACATACACAATCATATATAAATATATACACTATACATGACTATATGCACATATAGTATATATGACTATATAGACATACACACATACACATAGAGTCAAAAAGTTATTTTTTTTTCTGTATAGTCCAAAAATGACAGAAAAAAATTGGGTATCACTCCGGGTCTACTAGGTACTGAAGATAGTAAAGAGAATAAAAAACTACATTGCAACCTTTTGGGGGACAGTACCCAGTTATCCCCACAGTGGATTGGCCTCTGCCATGGGTGAGAGGAAGCAACTAACTTCATATCTCTTGACAAGCGAGTTTTGCAATCTGAGGGCTCAGCTGAACATTTGTATGCCATTACAGAGCAATAAAGGGAAAATGAAACTTTGTGACTAGCCCTAGACCCTGTGGTGTCCTATATTTTCTGCAGTATGGTCATAAAAAGGATCAGCTACAAATGTAACCCAGAGTGGGGAGGGACCCCACGTTTTGGCAGGCTCCAAATTAATGGCCCGTCTCCTATCAGCCAAATATAAATGTGAAACGCTTGTCCCAGCCTGAGGGCCTCAATGACCTGCATGCCCCCAGTGGAGTGGCTGGATGTTCTAAGCAACGGTCAAATCGGCACAGTCCCCTGAACAACTTCTGAAATCCAAGAACCCGCTGTTGTTTACAGAGACTGCCATGGTCATTTCTTCGCCACCTCACAAAACAGCTGACTTTTTGGTGCCTTCCTCTGGACTCAAGTGGACATGGAGAACGAACGGGAGGAGGAAGTAATGAAGGAGCTTAGAAAACCTACAATCCAATCCATTTTCATTTTAGGGCCCAGCCTTGACTAAGCTCTAGGGAAAAATTCCTGAAGGAGGAATATTAGAGATATTTTATTAACTTCTCACAGTTCCATTCCAACTCAAAATGAAAAATATTATTGCGCCTATTTTAATAAGAGAACTCTGACACTTAAGAGAAAATTAACTTGCAAAGCCAGGACTTTAACCAGTCTGTACTTTTTCTCAAGTGCATCCTCCTAACCACTCAGTTTTTCTATTCATTGAGGGCACATTCATCACTTCATGCACAGTGGAGATTTTATTGCAGAGAAAATATGACAGGCCACTTTTTCATTTCCTTATCTCTCGAACAGGAGTAATAGTCCATCTGCTCTGTAAAGGTTGGGACCTCACCTGCCCTAACATCACAAAAGGAAGCTTTTTCAGTTACTAGTAATCTAACAAGCTCGCCATCTATCACAAATTTATATTATCATATGAACCCTGAAAGGTTTATGAAGATTGAATAAAGCTATCTTCTCCTGGAAGTTCAAAAGAATACTTGAAAGCCATGGTGAACCCCACTGGAAGAAAGGGGTCTGCACGATAAAGGCTTATTTTTTTTTATGAGTCATTCCTGATTGTAAAGGTTTCAAAAAATCTGATCGAAAACTGCCTACTTAAAAAACAAAAAAAAAATAGGAAGCCAGTCTAATTGGACCAAGGGATTGCATTTTCTAGAATTCCCTTGATTTATCTCCCTTTTTGGCTTTACAATTAAATGAGTTTCAATAATGTTTGAGAAACTTTAAGGAGAAGACACATGTAACACATTTACTTTTCAGAAGGAAATGTAGTTCGTAGCTAAGTAACGCTGTTCTGACCTTGGTCTATAGAGTTGCTAAATAATAAAAACTGATAATGGTTGGAACCAGACTAGCGGAACTGATGAAATGAGAAAGGAAGTGGATTCTGTATGAACTAGAGTTTTCTAAAACAGAACCTTTTTTCTTTTAGAACACGCTTAAATTTTTTTTCTTGCCCATTTTCAAAGTAGACTAAGAAAATGCTTGAATTTTTAATAATAATGATCTTACAGAGAGAGGTAGGCATGAATAAATGAAGCTACTCCTGATACACAGCAGGCAGCATTTAAAGATTTATTTATTTATGCATACAGAACTGGGTACAAGCCAGAGGTACCTCAGAGGGTGAGAAGAGGATTCACCAGTGACAGAGTGGTGAGCAGAAGCAGATCGATGAAGTACACTGCTGAGCGGAAGAGTGGGTGAGATAGGAGAGGTCTGCTGCGCCACGTGGATCACCTCCAGGGCTGGGGATCGAACCTACACTGAAGCAGCTGCAGCCAGCTTGCAGTGCTGCACTTTAACCCGTTGTGCCACCGGGGAGGGCCAAGCACAGTTCTTAGGTTCCAGCACGTATGCTTCCATGTAGTGGCCAGAACACAGAAATGCATTTTCACAAAGCACTATCCTTAATGTTTACCTGCAGTTTACATATAGGAAGAATTTTTAATTCTCTGAAATTGGTATTTAAAATTATAGTGTTACCAAAAAGTTCTATTCCAACACACACCTCATAAAAAAAGAAAGGGTATAGAAAACAGAAGAAAATCTGAAACACTATTAAAGGGCCCTATAAGGTGTTGGATCCAATAGAGACATGAGGCAAGGTAGCCTGGAGGTACAAAGTTGGAGATGATCCAGAAGTCGTAGTTCAGTAGGTAAGAATTTAGGATGATTAAAAAGTTAAAGAAAGGAGAGGGAAATTTGGACAAAACAGATGAAAAGATGGATGGCCACAATAAAGAACTAGAGCAAGCAAACATTCTAGAAATGCAAATTCCAGAATCTAAAATTAAATATCTTTCAATGGATTTAAAAGCAGGTTGAACATAGGAGATAGAACTGTAGATACAAAAAGGGTAAATAGGAAATATTTAAGAAACAGAAAAAAAAAAAGAAATGAAAGTAACAAAACATATAAGAGATGTGAGACATGATTCAAATGTCTAACATACTTATTTACCTGGGTCCCAAAGGAGGGGAAGGAGAATCAAACAAAAGGATGATTTTAAAAAATAGTGACTACAGCTTTTCAAAAACCAATAAAACTGAGGGGTGGACCACATTACCTTGAGGGTAAAAACACAACCAGTGCAACATAGGACTAAACAAAACTATATGCTAAGACATTATTACAGAACTGAGAGAGAAAAAACAAAATCTTCCAACCCAATATTCTATACACGGTGAAAATACCCTTTAAAAAAGTGAAGAGGACAGTATTAAAAGACAGTTTTAGATAACCAAAGCTGAGAAAGTCATTGCTAGTGAAACATCAATGCAGACTATACTGACAATTCCTCACAATGGTCCCAAATGAGAAAACAAAGGGTAAGAATAGACATTCAAGAAGAGCTTATAATTTGTGTAGGTGGGACAGCAGTGTAAAAAGTTGGTAAAGGGGTAAATTTTAATCTCCTTAGGGAATTGGGAAATGGTAAAAATTGACTGCTGTCCCAGTTGCATTTTGTAATTTCTTTTTCTAACATTTATTTATTTATGCACACAAGAACTGGGGTACAGTCCAGAGGTGCAGGAGGTGAGAGGATTCACCAGAGACAGAGTGGGGAGCAGAACAGGTGGATCGACTGAAACACACTGCTGAGGGGAGCAGCGGGCAGGTCAGGAGAGGTCTGCTTCGCCATGTGGGTCAATTTCCTGGACCGGGATCAAACTTGTGCTGCAGTGGCTGCAGACTGCTTCAGAGTGCTGTGCTTTAACCTGTTGCACCACCAGGGAGGCCCTTTCATGTTATTTTATATACTGTTAGAAGTAACATCTACCAGTTAACATCCACCTTATGACAGCTTCCAAGTTACTCTCCACTATCATATCAGTCCCACAACTTGGGACTCTTATTTTTTACTTACCAACTGAAATAATAAAAACTAAATTACACCGGTGTGTTTATAAGATCCCATGACCTTCTCATTTCACTTGGCACAATCTGTTGCAAAGTTTACACCACTAAGATGTGGATATTCATCTGCAGCATATCCACTACCCGAAGAGACCAGCTCATAAAGAATTGTGCCAGCACAACAATTATTATTTTTCTCCAAAAGCCCATCCTATTCTTCTACTAGATGTTGCCAGAGGTGAACATGATTGTACTCCTAAGACCTGGAAAAGAACTTGAGAAAGTAGTGCTGTCAGGGTGTCATCAGAAACCAGAAAAGGGGCTTAGATTCCAGAGTTTTAAGGTCCAGGTCTCTCCGTGTTTCACCCTCATTTCACCTGTAGTTAATCTCCAATTTTATTAGTGCAACTATTTAAAAATTATATCAATGTGGGGCGCTCCCTAGTGGCACAACAGGTTAAAGCACCACACTATGAAGCTCTCTCCCAGAAGCCACTGCAGCAGGAGTTAGATCCCCAGCATGGGAGGTGACCCACATGGTGTGGCAGACCCCCTCTGACCCACCTGCTGCTCCCCTCAGCAGTGTACTTCGTCAGTCAGCCTGTTCTGCTCCCCGCTCTGTCTCTGGTGAAGTCTCTCACCCACCACACCTCTGGCCTATACTCCAGTTCTATAAGCATAAATAAATAAATCTTTTAAAAAGTATTTAAAAAAATAAAATATATTTTAAAAATTGTATCAAAGTCCTGTGAGTGTAGCTATATTCTTTTATGTTCCTCACATCAATTTTTTTTTTTATTCCTTCTCAGCTAGTCAGACTTCCACACTCACTATATTCTTGGAGCAGTATGCAACATGTCCGGAAATACAGGTGCCCAAGTCTTCGGACCTAGCTGCACCATCCTATCTGCAGGGTTGGGCTTGTGAAGTTTTTGTTTTAAAACATAGAAACCCCTCTTTGAGGCTGTGCTACATATATATTTTTAAAGATTTATTTATGTATGCATACAGAACTGGGGTACAAGCCAGAGATGCAGGGTGATGAGAGGATTCACCCCAGACAGAGTGGAGAGCAGAACAAGGCAGATCAATGAAGTGCACTGCTGAGGGGAGTAGCGGGCGGGTCAGGAGAGGTCTGCCAGGCCATGTGGGTCAAACTCTGAGGTTGGGGATCGAACTCACACTGAAGTGGCTGCTGCCGGTTTGCAGTGCTGTGCTTTAACCCGTTGTGCACCAGGGAGGGCCTGCTACATATATATAGCAGGATTGAATTGCTAGCTGGTCCTAGTATTGGAAAGTCAGGGTCCCAGCCCCCACCTAGGGCTTGAGCAGTAGACATGAGTTGTTGTTAGAAGAAGCCATTTATCAATCTGAATGTGGTACAGTGCAACCACGCCTCACAGATCTGTTATGTCTAGGTTACCGGTGTTTTCTTCCTCCTGTTTCCAAATTGCTGGCACGTTTCAGGAGTTAAAAGAATTACTCATTAGCCAGTGTTCTTCAGGCTCTGAGTAAGTTAGTGAGTCTTGGAATAGATCTTTATTTTGTTTGACTTTATTGCTTATGTTGGTATCTTATTTAATTTCCCCCCAAAGTTAAAGTTTCGAGGGAATGATTTGTTCCATAAAGCAAACGTCAGAAAGACAAAATCAGTGTTTTCTTAGGGAGTTTGTAAAGGGGTAACTGGGGAAGCGAAAGAGAAAGCATCTTGTCATCCTGTCCTGCGCAACTCTGCCTCACTCCCCACTGGCTGAACAACTTTTGAGCAGGGTGGCTTCCAGCCCAGGGATCAAAGCACTGTGAACTGGGTTGTGAGGAGCATTCCCCCACCCCCAAGTTAAAGCCCAGGAATTCTCTCTTGGGGACACCAACTTGTGGGCCACGATCCCCAGGCTTGCTTTTACCTCTACTTTTTAGACAAAAGAGCAGTTCTCCAACACGTGACCACAAAGCAAACCTGAAAATACTTCGCTCTGTCCCATGCAAGTGTCTGAGCTCCAGACGATCTTTAGAATTACCCTGCCACGCGTCCTCCTGAAGGCGATGCGGCTTCGGCCCGGCCACTGCGCGGCAATAGCGCCATCTACAGGGCAACGTGTGAAAACGGGGATGGCGTGAAATGGGATTTTTGTGGATGCTTGTATGTGTTTCTGTATGCAACAGGTGGGCTATTTGTACATTTAAAGGAAAGCTGGTTTTTTTTTAAGATTTATTTATTTATGCATACAGAACTGGGGTACAGGCCAGAAGTGCAGGGGCGGTGAGAGGCTTCACCACAGACAGAGTGGGGAGCAGAACAGGCAGATGGACGAAGCACACTGTTGAGGGGAGCAGCGGGCGGGTCAGGAGAGGTCTGCTGCCCCATCTGATCACCTCCGGGGCAGGCGTGGATCGAACTCATGCTGAAGTAGCTTAAGCTTCTTAGTGTTGTGCTTTAACCTGCTGCACCACTGGGTAGGGCCCTGTTTTTTGTTTTGTTTTGTTTTTTAAACTATCAGTAGTCAATTTTGCTTCGTTCTGTGAAAAAAAAAAAGGGGGGAATACAAAAAAAAATAGAAAAAAAAATGTGTGATGATGAGGGGGTGGGTTCTGGAACCTGCACTGTGGTGGTGACCTCCCGATTGGTCAAGATGGCAGATGGCAGCTGCAACAGAAGCTTGCTGTCAGGCCATTTAGACCAAAAGCCCTCTCCTCTGACCCTTCCCAAATGCTGGGAATCACCCACATGCCTCTTTTCCTGACTGTGTCTAGAGGGTGTTTTACTACCTTTAACCTAATCCTCACTCCAGGTAACACAGAAGTGAAGGAGGTTGCTGATGGAGGAGAGGAGAAGGCCCTGCCTCTGGCTGCAGCAGCCGCGAAAGGCAAAGGCCAGCGAGCCGGGCTGCTCCACAGAGGTCCAGGGGCAGCCACAGGAGCAGGCTCCCGGGGTCCAGTGACCTTAAGTGGTTTTCAGTGAGTGTGGATAGGGAGCTGCAGTAGGTGTGTCCACAGCCCCCCGGGCAAGGCTGGATCCCGACAGAGGGGCTCTAAAGGTGTCCAGAAACGAATCCTCAGAGCCTTCAGCTTTCGCCCTTCGAATCTGCTGCATTTTTGGTGCTTTGCACATGTTGCTCTTTGTACAAATTGGAAGGGCTGTGGAAGTCAGCATTTCTCCAACAAATGGTTAGCTTTTTTAGCAATAAAGTATTTTTAAAATGAAGTACGTGCTATTTTTAAGCATAATGCTATTACGCATGAAATAAACTACAGTAGAATGAAAACATTTCTAGAGGCACTGAGAAACCAGAAAAATCATGACTCACTTTAATGCGATGCTTACTTTTTTGTGGTAGTCTGGAACCAAACCCACAATTCTCTGTGGTGAGGTCATTCCACATGAGTAGATAGCGAGCCGGTCTTCACACTCACAAAGGCCTAAACCTTTCCTGCGATTTACCTCTCGGCTCTTCTCTTCGCTCTCATTTTCAGTGACACTTTCTGGTCAGCAAAAGCAGCTGATAGTGTAGTGTTTTCCAAGCTTCTCTCATTTTATACCACAGGCAAGCCTAATGTTCACTCAATATTTTAAAAAGAGCTAATGAATATTTTCAACTAAGTCATTGTCTGTTCATGTTAGAAACTATCCGCCTGATATACCCATTATTTTTTAGGACTCACAAGCTAAATACATGAAGTTTAAATTTTTAAATGTTCAAGTTCATATCACAATTCATGCATGTAATTAATTCCTGCACATCAGGACCTGCTGAGCATCCTGATGTGGAAAGATCAGCGTGGGGTCAGACTGTCAGGACTAGCTAACTCTCTAACCTCATCCTCCTTCTGCACAGGAAGGCTCAGACCCAACCCACAGCTGCCAGGCTCGTCACCCTCTGGCTCTGAAGCTCAGATTTTTCTAATTTTTCAAAGGTTCCCAAATAGCAGTTAATCTTTCTGGAGATTCAGGCATGATTAAGTTTCAATACACTTAAATATGTGTGTTATTTGACAATCGTTTTCAGTGTTGGAATTTCACTCTAAGAAAGCCTAGGGTCTAGTTCATAATAAATCATAAAAAAGAGCACAGTCACTTTCACCCGTTGAACTCTGTGCTGACGATTTGTGTGCTTTTCTCTATGTAGATTGTACTCTAATGAAAAGGTTATAGTGCAAAGAGAGAAATGCCAAACATTTCATTCAATTAAACTTGGGCGTAGGTAGATTACACTACAAGCAGAGTAGGTATTCAGTTAGAATCAACAGAACAAGAAAAAAGATTTGTTCAGCTGTGTTCCGGGAGTCTTGCTGCAGAGAATTGTATTTTAAACCCAAGAGTCTTTTATGCCATCATACAAATGGATTTAAGTCAAGAGAACAATGCAAACCTTTTAAAGTCATCCTTCTTCCAGGGTTCTCTGCTGGCTTTTTGAAAGCCCACTGATTTGAGTGACGATTAGAGTTTTTCACTCTTGTCACGTAATTTGTTTCTTTTCCTCCTGGCATCTAGTAAATATTTATTCCTGTCCCATAATATCATAATCACAGAGGTTTAAAATGTCGCTTTTCTTCTTTCAGATACTTAGAAACCACACGGCTTTTTCATCTCAGAAATATGTATGATGATGTAGTGAGGGATTTGAAGTAAACTTTAACTTGGGGAGCAAAATATGTAAACACCAGCAGTGATGTAAACACAAAGAGTAGTAAAATATATAAAAGCTGAAAGAAATAAAGAACACATTTTCAAAGGTACCACTGCAGATGGTTATTTCCATAGGCTGTTCCATTTCTGAGTGCCTTAGGTGACGGTGACTAACTTGATTGATAACAGCATTGAGAACCTGAGCGTGTCCCAGTCACCTTGAGTGGCACCAGGATGGGTCGAAACCAGCTGCTGCCTGTGACGACCATCAGGGAGGCCTTTGCTTTGCCCCGGCAGCAACTGAAGCCATCTGTTCTCCAGTGTTTCACCCCAAACCTGGGGCGTCTGCTCTCCTGCTTGGGCAGCAGCCAGAGTCATGGTGTGGACCCTCAGCAGAGCTTGGCTCCCAGCTCCCCACTCATCGCTGTTGGGTGTCAAGACATTGGCAGCCACGTGGGTGGGGCTGGAAGGGAGGATGCTAAGTGAGATAAGTCAGAGGAAGAAGACAAGTAGTGGAGGGTGGCCCTTACAGGTGAAACAACCAGCAAAGGGTCAGTTATAGGGGAACCTCACTAGAAGGGGGATCCCATACTTCCAACGTAAAAGCAACAATGTAGACCAAAGTCACTGGAAAAAAAGGGGAGAGGGTGGCCCTCCCTGGTGGTGCAGCGGGTTAAAGCACAGCACTGAGAAGCTAAAGCCACTTCCGCGTGAGTTCGATTCCCATCCCGAGGTGACCCACATGGCGCGGCAGACCTCTCCTGACCCACCTGCTGCTCCCCTCAGTAGTGTACTTCATCAGAGGGCCTGTTATGCTCCCCACTCTGTCTCTGGTGAATCCTCTCACTGCCCCTGCACCTCTGGCCTGTACCCCAGTTCTGTATGCATAAGTAATCTTTATAAAACATAAATAAATGTAACTTTTGAGCAACAAGCATGTGAATTTCAAAGAAACGTCAGGCTAATTTAGAAAGATCGGCAGCCATGTATGTCTGATTTAGTGGATTCTTGTTTCATGCCAGGCACTTTCATTTTGTATTCCAGGTGTTCAGTAGTGTATGCATTCAATGATTTGAAGGTGTGTGTCCATACAGAGAGCTGCACACAGATGTTTATAGCAACTTTATCCATTCCATGGTTTATTTATTTTTCAGTTGCCAGTGACAAAGAATGCTCTGAATGACTCCAGTAAAACTGCATTTACTGGCATATGTATTTGGGCTGATTTACCTTAACAAAGCTTGATTCGAGGGTTGGTTTCTCTGTTTCCATTTTGCGCCCCATTTCTTCGGTAAAGACTTTTTCTCAAATCCTCATGTGGCAGTATTCACAGGATGGCTACATGAGCACTGGACCTGAGCCCAGCTCCAGTAGCATCTCTTTGCAGTTGACAGAGATGTCCTGGAACTTCACTGTCACTGTCCACAGTAGGACCAAGTAGCCATCAGTCACCGTGGCTTAGACTAACCGTGGGGTAGGTGGTGTAGAACTTGTGCCAGCTAAGCACTGTCATATAAAGTGGGGGAGGGTTGGCTCCCTAAAGGAAATTCTTGCCATGAAAAGACCATGAATGTTTTAGCTATGGCAAAGATAGCGAGCAACAGCTACCCACTACAGGGCTTTAACACCTTACACTCATTGCTGCCCTTATAGAGAGCTGGTGGAAATAGTGTGCTCAGATAAGAGAATGAGCCATAGAGAAGGGATGCTGACGTACCAGTCTTTCAGTGGCCCACAGAGAAGGGTCAGAGCAGGGGTAGTGAAATACAGAACTCAGTATTTAGAGCAAATAAAATACCAGTGTCCAAACCTAAAAATAAGGCCCCCCAAAACCAGAATAAAAACCTGTGGCATGCCAGACCGTGAGGTTGAGCAACTTGCACAACACAGGGTATTTCCTTTCCCACCTCAGGACACCTGCACAAGAAATGGGGGGCTTGTTGAAAAATTTACCACATATATCATTCTGGGGTTCAAGTGGGCCAGACCAAGTGAGCAGCCCAGCCAGCACTCAACATTTACAGAACTCTGTGTATAAATGAAAATACACTTGATGTAGGACACAGCGCTAACAGGACTTCACACAACAACAGAAGTCAGAGCAGGACGAATGGCCAGAGAATGTGCTGGGCAAAAAGTGCCATAAGAGTGGGGAGAGATCCCTGCATTCCTGGCCTGTACCCTAGTTCTGTATGCACAAATAAATAAATTAAAAAAAAAAAAAGAGAGAG
>NW_004567122.1:10695820-10785709 GCF_000260355.1 Condylura cristata
TCTGTATGCACAAATAAATAAATTAAAAAAAAAAAAAGAGAGAGAGAGAGAGAGAGTGGGGAGAGAGATTGATTGTACCCGTGCTATTCACAAAGAAGTGCAGGAGAAGATAATGCAGGAATCTAAAATAGGTGCTTTTGCTTGCTTTTCTCCCTGCTGTCTCCTCAGTAAGTAGGAACATCTTGCAAGTGACTCAGCTGTGTAGTTTTTTTTTTTTAAGATTTATTTATTTATGCATACAGAACTGGAGTAGAGGCCAGAGGCGAAGGGCTGGTGAGAGGATTCACCCGGGAAAGAATGGGGCACAGAACAGGCAGATCCGTGAAGTACCCTGCTGAGGGGAGCAGCGGGCGGGTCAGGAGAGGTCTGCCGCGCCATGTGGGTCACCTCTGGGGCGGGGATTGAACTCATGCTGAATTGGCTCAGTGCTGTGCTTTAACCCGTTACGCCACCAGGAGGGCCCTCAGCTGTGTACTTTTATCCTTCTTCTTGTTGCAAAGAAACACCAGCTTAGGTTGGGATGTGACCAGTCACCCTGAATGCACAAAGCTGCATCAGTTCTTGAACAGTGTTAGGAACTGACATGTCTCCAACATAATTTTGAAAGCCCCAGCGATATTCCATTTTCTGAGTATCTTAAAACCAGCATGACCCAGAGTTCCAACGTGGAGAAACATTGGCTCCTAGGGATCTATGAAGAAAGGGAAAGGTCCAGAGGTTTCTCCACATTATGTTATCACCTGGAACAGTGACATCAGACAGCCCTCAATCTTGTGTACTCTGCCCAGCAATGCTCTGTGTGCCACGTCTCACTCTGCCAGCATCGTCCTGCTCCTGCCCTTCTATCTCTGCCTGAGGACAGAAGGGCTGCCCTACACACCCACTTATCCTGCTCCAAATCAGTTCTCTCCTTAGTATTTATTTCTATATTATCTTTTCCCATTATTAAAATAGCAAAACTTACAGTTAGGAAAACACCTGTTAGATGAGTGTTCTTTTTGTTATCACTTTCTCTGCTGATCTAAAGTTCCTAGACAATCCTATTTACTCTTTGGCATTGTTAGAAAATAACATAAAACCATGCCATAGCTGACCAGTCTCTTGTGAAATCTTACTTTAGTCTGGCCTACCTGCTTACTCAGACACCTTTCACTCATCCTTTCTGGAAGCATGCCCATACTTGACTGTTCTGAATATTTCTTTCTTTCTTTCTTTTTTTAAAAATTATGCATACAGAACTTGGGTACAAGCCAGAGGTGCAGTGGAGGTGAGAGCACTCACCAGAGATAGAGTGTGGTGCAGAGCAGGCAGATCAATGAAGTACACGGCTGAGGGGAGCAGTGGACAGGTCAGGAGAGGTCTGCCGCGCCATGTGGATCACCTTTGGTGCCTGGGATCTAACTCACACTGAAATAGTTGTGGCCAGCTTGCAGTGCTGAGTCCTAACTAGTTGCACCACCAGGGAGGGCCTCCTGTTCTGGAATATTTCTACCACTCTAACTCTACAAACTCAGTTCCCACTCATAGTAGGTGTCTTTACTTTGAAACTGTCTTAGTTAAATTTTTACAGACTCCCTGACTACCTCTAGATATCTTTATCCACACTATTGTTCTTACAGAAGTCATGCTTTTCCCCCTCAGACCATTCTGACTGTTCAAATTTCAGTTCTCATTTCCATACATCTTCTTTGATGTATCTTTTGCTACTTAGTGTTAGTTGTCTTTTTATGGTATATTCTGCTGCCTCGACTAACGATAAAAATCAAGGGCAGAGGGCCCTCCCTGGTGGCGCAGCGGGTTAAAGCACAGCACTGAGAATCTAAAGTCGCTTCTGCATGAGTTCGATTCCCGCCTGCCCCGGAGGTGACCACATGGCGTGGCAGACCTCTCCTGACCCGCCCGCTGCTCCCCTCAGCAGTGTACTTCGTCGATCTGCCTGTTCTGCTCCCACTCTGTCTCTGGTGAATCCTCTCACCCTCCGCATCTCTGGCCTGTACACTGCCCCTGCACCTCTGGCCTGTACCCCAGTTCTGTATGAATAAATAAATAAATCTTTAAAAAAAAAAATCAAGGGCAGAAATCTTAATATGATTTGTATGTAGTTTCTTAACATTTGCACTTAATAAAGCTGATTGTTAAAGTATAAATTATTGTTTTGCATGAATAATATTTATTTGTTGCACATTTTATAAATTCTTGTGCTATCATACTTGAAAGGTTAGAAAAAGTACTTGAAAGTTTGGAAAAATAACTATTAATGAAATTACAAATCTGTGCCTGTTTCAAGATGATCAGTTAGTTTTCTCCAAGAACATGGCAGAATCAGTGGACTAAATTCAGCAATACCTAGAGTATTACCTGACTGTCTTGCAGAAGCAAATCTGGCATCTAGAAATCATTCAGCAATATATCTGGAATGCATAAGAATGCAGAGGGTGGAGTGTGGCTGAGTTCATCCTCACTGTAAAAGGGAGTTCAGCAGAGAGCACATTATGATGGTCAGGGTTGCCTGAGGTCAGAGGAGCAAACCGAAATGGTGTTATCTAAACTGGGGTGCTGGCAACTCTGTCCCTTGAGGGACAGCCCCATTTCAGTAAACTCACCCAGAGAGCACAAACCAGAACCTGGAACCAGGCACTGTCAAGCCTTCGGTATTACTAGCCAAGATTTCTAGGACTTAAGTGCCTAAGTGAGTGAGACATCTAAAGAACACAGCTGCTATTAAAGTAGATGGTAGACTAAACCATCAATGTGGTCATGCAGAATGAATAGAATGAGGAAAGTTTAAGTGTGAGAAATGTTTCAAGAAATGTTAAGATTCTGAAGATGCTTAGATTTACAGTAAGAAGTCAAGGGGATGTACTCATTGTGAAAAATATGAAATTTGAAATGCAAATATTGGGATGAAAAGACAGCGCCAATGCTGAAAATTATTGAACAAGAATATCAGATGACAGAATTCTTCCAGAAGATATCAAGGAAGTTTTAAAAAATGAATAAGTTCATCAATCAGTAAGTAAAGTGAAATGGAAAGTACAAGTTTTATGTTACATCCATGGACTAGAGATCCTGGAAAGAAAAATGAACATGAGAAAGAAGAAAATCATTGAAGAAATAATTTACGAGCTTTCTAAATATAAAGATTGTAAGCCTCATGTTTAAAGTAAGTCAAGAATACCAAAGGGAAAGAAAATACTTATCTAAACACAGGGTAGTAAAATGTTACAGGCTGTATGACAGAGAACAAATTTTAAGAGAGAAATAAGATATCTCAGCCTAACATCAAAATCTTAAGCAGCCACATTCATATGAAAAAGGAAAAAAATCATAGATGTAGATGTATTTTAGGGCATGGACTTAGAGCTTAGACTTTCCTGTTTGGCTAATCGGTGTCAAAACCTGAAGGCACGACTAATCATACATTAGGCACATATGCCCAAGATAGTTGCTATTTGCCTACCTAGCACCATTCTCTTGTCCATCCCTAGACTAAAGAGATGCTTGCAGTTGGGAAATGGGAACCACAGACACATGAGAGGAGGAGGAAGAAGCCAGGTCTGCCTCTGGTGCCTCCCTGAAGGAGAGTTTGGACTGGCTGCCTGGTCTACCCAAGGTCACAGCACCTGCTCCATGGCTCTCAGCCTGGCTCGCTCACTATTCACCTCTTCTTTTTCTCCTCCTTCCTTTCTTCCTCTTTCATCTTCAGGCCTTTTCTTTTTTCTATACACTAACCCTTTCTTTTTTCTATACCCTGCTCGCATCTTCGTTAATGGTTCCTTTGTTAATCGTGCCTCGAATTACTGAGTTTGACAAGAAGTTTGTCATAAAACATAATTCAGAGAGCACTTTTGAAGGAAGTTTATGGTGGCTGCTACTAATTACGTGGAAAATAAGGTTGAGTAAATTACCTGTTGTTAATTTCAACTGTCTGTTTTTAATTTCCCAAAGATTTATTAAGTGTTCCTTTTGTAGTATGCTTTATTTATGGATTTACAAAAACATCTTAAATCTCTTGGAGAATATGAATTAAATTCAATTCTAAGTTCTCTTTTGTAACCTTGAATTATTTGACTACTCTAGAGCATAATAGTCTACCTCAATTTCTTATTCTTGTACCTTCATTTTCCAGAGTTTTCTAAAATGTTTACAAGTACTTCAAGAATGCAAAAATGTGAACTAACCACAGCTCTGTGAACAGGGGTTGAGTGTAGTAAGTGGTTGATCTTGATTTGGAGTGATGGATCATCGCCCTTGGACACTGAGATTTCTGCCAGTTGTCATTCTAAATGATGTAATTCTTCAGCTTCTTTTTAATAAATTATTTTAAATTATTATTTTAAAAGTATTCTTACTAAGGAAATGCTGATTTTCAGGTCTGTGGAGTTCCATATTATTTAGGGGTTCCAGTTCACACTTCTTCAGATTATGTTACTACAGTGCACCACCATCACAGTCCCACCCCCAAACCGCTGCTCTTCTGGTAGCCTTAGTTCTGTACTCACATTTCAAGGATTTATGTGTATGTGTGTGTGTGTTTACTATATTCCACATATAAGTGAAATTTGTCTTCCTCCTGATATTTATTTTACTTTAGCATGATTCCCTCCAGTTCTCTTCATGTTTTACAAGTGACATGATTTCATTTTTTCTTTAGTGAACAGTATTCTATTGTGTATACATACCACCACATCTTCTTAATCTACTTATCTGTCCTTGGGCACTCACACTGTTTCCATACGTTGCAGTAAACAGAGGAGTGCATATGTCTCTTCCAATTCTTGCTTTTGCATTCTTTGGGTGGACACCTAGGAGTGGAAATACTGGATCATATAACAAATGTATCTTTAATATTTTGAGAAACTGCCACACTGTGTTTCGTGGGGTCTGTATTCCTACCAACAGCATGCAAGAGGTTCCTTTTTCCTCCACATTCTCTTCAACACTTTCTGTTCCTTTTGATATGGACCATTCACACTGGTGTGATATGGTGTTTTATTTTGATTTTGATGTATATTTCTCTAATAAGAGTTGTACATTTTTTCATGTACATTTTGGCCATCTGTATATTTTCCTTGGAGAAGTGTCTATGTCTTCAAGAGGAAACCTGTGCCGGGAGGGAGGAAGTGTGAAGGACTAACAGGTCAACGTTCTAAGAGTCAATCTTTATAAAGTGAATGATGCAGTATACTACAGTTGGCTAACTGTTCTGTGGATAAATAATCAGTAATTTTTTTCTCTTTTCAGGCATCTCTTTCTCTTACTCTCTGATGTGAATAGTATCTAAAAGACCCTGAGTCTCTAGAATTCTGTTGAAAAGAATAATTCCCTCCTCCTCCTGTAACCCACACTGTGTGTGTTCCACCCTGTGACTAGCTTTGCTGGTTTTGTTTTTTTTTTACATCATTATGATGCTGAGAACACCATCCAGTATTCATTTTCAAGAAATTTATAGAAAATTCTCATCTGCTATAACTACCCTCTCTCCTCATTATTATGAACTTATATATTTTGTTATTCTCATATTCTGATATGATCTCAACAGGGAGGGAAAAGATGTTTATACTGTCTGATATCTAAACAAGAAATTATTTCATAGTTATTGTGAACCCATAGTTGGTGGAATTTAGGGGAAAACTGTTGTATTTGAAATGCTTACACTCTTTGGAGAGAATATATAATTTTAGACTTCTCAGATACTCTTTTTCCTTGAAATATCTTTTTTTAATTGCCTTTTCCAGTTAACTACACATTCATTTGGGAAATAGCTTACACTTAGGTTTGGTTGAGTTAATACAGTTTTGTAAATGTAGCAGCAGCAGAAGAATCCAGCATAGTTCACTGAGTAGAACTGGTATTGATTATTGGGGCCCTGTTTGTTCCAGGGTTCTGGATTATTCTTTATGTACAACTGACATCTGAACTGAACAAAGCCAGGTGTAGGATACGGAGTGATGTTCCATTGCTTCCTGCTCCAATAAATGCAAAGGAGGGCATCAAGTGAGAATGCTTCTTGGTCATATGGAGAACCTGGAGGATATAGTTACAGGATTGGCCTGGTCCAGGAAGGAGAGGTGAAAAGATTTGCAAGGCCTGGGACTAAGTCCCTGCAAGGGAATAATTTTTTTTAAAGTTATTTTTTTCATCCCAATTCAGCAGTACACAGAATGTCACATGACTGGCCATATAGGAAAAAAAAACTAGTGCCAGAAACATTTATTTATAGGTGATTTTTTTTCAAAACCCACTTTTATAATCTACAAGGATGGTCTACTAATTTTTCAATACTGTGTTTTTGCAGGTGGTGTCACATGTTTATGGAAAATGATTTAATGTTTCTTCTTTTTGTCATTTTAAATAATAAATTGCATCTTTGTTTAAAATAATTTTCTCTTGAAATTGACATATGTATGTCAATATTGAAGACATTGTTAACTTGGAATTCAATTCAATACCATTTCGACAGTTCAGAATTCAATGGATCAGGTTGTCATTTGACGTGTTTTCTCTCCACTGGCGGTTCACACAATTTGACTTCAATATTGCCATCTCTGAATGCTTCTCCTTTGGTCTCCTCTATGGGGTTTTCTCTCCGGGAAAACACTCTTTTCTTCTGCATCATCGAAATTCCTGAGTTTCCATGCTGTCGTACTGGAGACACTGTTTCTTTGACTAGGCAGTAACAAACTGCAGATAAAAAGTTTTTTTTGAAGTTTTCATTCAAAAATGCATAAACAATGGGATTACAAATGGAATTGGAGAATCCAATTATTTGCACTATTGCGAAAACCATCTTGATTGTAACATCATCATATTCCTTTTCAAAATTACCTGAGACAGAAAGCAGTGCTTTAGAATGCATATATGTTTTCATGAGCAGAAAAGCAAAAACTTCTACTTATCAACAGTCTTTACCAAGAATTCTCACACTTGTACAAGTGGCTAGAGGTGTGAAAAATTCTCAATACCACTTTGGGAAGAGTCATTGACATGTGAAGAAAACAAGATGTCTTCATTCTCAGAGAAGCTAAGGCCATAGGCACAGCCCAGTCCCAGCCCATATGGGCTTATGGGCTTGCTGTATTTCAATTTAAATGCAAGCTCTGTGTGACCTGAAAGGAGCAACCCTTCACGAATAGAATCACAGTTATGAGTGCCACATTAAGCCTGAGTTTATCAGAGAGAATACACCAAAGTTCTGGCTAAGACCCCTTGCATTACGAAATTCAGGTTGCTCCAGTCAGAGCTTCAAGTAGGGAACGCTGCTGGGATGTCAGCTTTCTGCAAGTTTAAGTGGCTTGACACAAGGCATCACAAAGACGAGGGTCTCGAAAGTGTTCCATTGTCTTCTGTTACTACTGAAGATTTAGCCATAGTCAAACATATTACCTCCCTGCCTACCACATCTGTGGTATGGTGGTTTGCTATTTGCTCCCAAGTGAACAGCAACAAATATCAATGACTCCGAGTCCATTCTAGCAGGAAATGAAACACAACTTCTACTCAATGAGAGCTGCAGGTACTCACTGTATTCCATCATCATGTGAACGATGTGGAAAGGCGCCCAGCACACGGCGAAGAGGGCCACCACGGTCACCATCATAATGACAGCACGCTGCTTCTTCCTGCACCGCCAGGACACGCTGCATTAGCTCCCTTCTCAGCAAATGCATAATAAAATCGATGACAATGTTGCGCGGTAGAATTTGAGCCCCTCAACCGTATTTTTTCAAGTATTAATGAAACTTGTGGTAGGTTAGTTACCGTCTGTTTCTCATCCTTCCCTATTGCTGTTCCCTACTGTAAAATCCTGTACTGCTCATAGACATTCTCGTGCGCTCCGCCACAAGCTTAGCAGGGGTTATGTCTCTGATCTTCCCTAGAGACCTGAAGTCCCTTACAAGTCAGATGGCTAGTAAATGAGACCCATAGGGCTACTTTAGACATAAACGTAGAAGTCTAACTTCAGTGCCTAAGCTCTTACTTGTTTTATACTGAAAAGCACTCACGCCTTTGATGGAAAAAAAATCAATATTTATGAAACATGTAGACCCTGTGGATAGAATTAAATGTGCTCTTTTCTTATCTATCTGAATAATGCCATTAGTTCAGGAATCAAATTTGTTTTCTCCAGGAACTCCTCTAAAGGAGGAGAACATCTGCAAAGGAGCTACACTCTTGCGTGGCTCCTTGAGAAAAGGTCCTATGCATTATTTCTTATTTCACCCTGGTAGCCATTTCTTGCAAAGAAGTGGAAGAGCTAAGTCAACAACATGTCCAAAGGTGTGGGACAGCCTTGCCCCCTAGAAATTCAGAGGGATGATTTCTGTATACAGCTGGGCACTAGAGGTCACTGCATACTGAAAGAAACCATCAAGCTGTAGCTGTAGATTGGCTTTGTTTTTAATAGCCATCCAGTGCAGATGATAAAAACGAATAGCACAGCAATAAACTGCTCTAAAATTTCTAATAATACACTGATCAGCGAGTAAAACCCTTATATAAAATAAAGATATTGATAATATAATTGAAACAGCAGGCTCTGGTTTCCAAAGGCTCTTCCCATAAGAGTGGCTTCCCTTTTACTTGGATGCTGGTGGTCTTGCTCTTTCTTCCTGCCCACACATCAAACCTCAAAAGTTTAAAGTCAGATCATGCCCTAAATATGAATGTCACATGACACCGACTAAATCGTCCAAGGGTTCAGAGCTCCCCGGAGAATATCCCTGCCAGCACAAGTAATTAAAACTAGTTGAAAGAGACGTGAATACTTCATTGAACCTACCTGGCTATTTTTGACATTTCTTTTCCGTGAATAGTTCGAAGCACCGAGCCATCTCCCACTCTTTTCTTTATCCAGAGTTCATAACCGATTTTACTGTACAGGATAAGCATCAGTGTAAGAGGCAGGAGGAAGAGGATGACAAGGATGAAGGTGGTGTAGATTTTCTGGTGCACCGGGCTGGTCCATTCCTCCAAGCAGCAGATGTGTTCTTTTTCATATAAGAAGTCATACTTAATCTTTAAAATAAAAATAGTTCCATTAGAAGAGCCAGCAGTCAGCATGAGAAGACCAGGAAACTCCCAAGTACCATTGCAAGGCACCTTTTTTCCACACTCCCCTGTGGCCCTTCAGAAAGTTGTAAGGAGCTGGGCTGGGTGACACGATCCCCTTGTGTGTCTCCAATTAGAATTTTAATTTATCAATTAATACAAAGTTGAGAAAGGACTTAAAAGAGAGACTCAACTCATAAGCTATAGTCAACATACATTTTTTTATGTGTCTAGAAATAAAGTTCTGGAACAACCACTGCAACCTTAATTCATAATGAGACCCTGGACGATATTAGGAAAAGGCACATTCACTGGCAGGTAAATGTAGAAAGTAAACCTGATAGCTTTTAATCATTAAGTCTTAAT
Organism: Condylura cristata; assembly: GCF_000260355.1. Classification (NCBI taxonomy): domain Eukaryota; kingdom Metazoa; phylum Chordata; class Mammalia; order Eulipotyphla; family Talpidae; genus Condylura; species Condylura cristata. The sequence goes on from NW_004567122.1 coordinate 10,705,238, forward strand.
ATAAGATCCAGAAAGTGCTAGATATAACAGGAGATAATCTAAGACAAAACATTGTACTGTCCTTGGGAAATCTTCAGTGGAATAACTGAGACAGTACAAATATGCTCTAACACCCTTGCAGAGAGGAAAATGACTGTAGTTGAGAGGTGGGGAGACATTTTAACAATACGATTCTCAATCCCCACCCCCAAAGTACCTCTAGTCGTTGTACGTGCCACATAGGTGAGCCAACGATGATTGCTACTAGCCACACCACACCTGTAAGCACATTAAAATCATCAGAATGCAACTCAGTGATGAAAAATGAGCCCGTGCTTAATCACGTTCCCAGAAAGTGTCCCTTTACTGAGTGCACCTGCTGTCTTTGCCCAGGGGCAGCGGGGTGATCCCCTCACATGGTCTCTGTTCCAGTCTGTCACTATCATCGTAATTACTCCTGAAGAGCCTTCCCTAAACACGTTTTAAGTGTTTAAAACTCTTTAATACTGTCTATTTCTGACAAATAGAAACCCAAACCACTTGGATCAATTAACCTGATCCATGAGGTTCTTACAGTACAGTGTTCTGGATTCATAAGTAAGTCTCTCCCTGCCCCCCACCTCACTACCATCCAGTTATTACCTCACATCCATTCATTTCTCCAGTGTTTCCTAGACATTTTGGAGAAATCAAGTCTGATTGGCTTAGTTCAGTGCCAGGCCTCCTAGCCCACTGCCAGTTTGGGACTATTTGTATGTGACTGATATAACCTGTGGCCACTCTGGGCAGCACTGCCCGGCAGGCTAGGGTCTCGGGCAGGGTGGCCTCAGCCAGGAGGTGGTGCAGGGCAGGTGGATATAGGGGTTCCCAGGTAGGGTAGCAGCAGTGGAGGTAGAGGCTGTAGACAACACTGCTCGAATCCCCTTTGGGGAGATGAACCACCTTGATGTAAAACCTTCCCCTGACTGCCTGATTTTGACTTTGCTTCTTGATGTTGAGACTCCTTCTACGTCTCTTTACTTTTTGATAACTCACCTCTGTTGTGTATTCCTTGCCTTCCCCTCATTCCACACCCAAGCACCGTGCTCAGCTATTCAGATGTTAGAGTGATGTCAATTATTAAAAGCCAAGAAGTCTTTGAATTCATTGTAGGGAGGATGTGGCATACATTTGAAATTAACTACCTGAATCTAATGGAAACAATTTCCCTATTGCTTTATCTACTCCCTTCAAACTATTTAAAATGAATTTGGCATCGCAAAGCCTCCAGGAGGTCATTCAGTGATTCTACTATTCCTTGCTGGCTACATTCTTTCTGCAGAAAAGAGTACTTGCTCATTCCACGCAAGTGGGATATCCGTCAAATCTGCTCTTTGGCTACCACACTGGTGCCCGCGTTAGCTCTGACTACTTGGGCATACTTCATCCACACCACTATGTCTCACATGCGATTGTCGATGGCTCGGTCATTATGATGGAAGGGAGAGAGGCTTCTGTTAGACTGTGCAAGACTCAGGGATGTGGTTTCACATCTGCTCTTTGTTACTAGATGCCTGCTTCTTATCACTTGTCGGGAAGAGGGAGAACAGGCAGAGGCTGTGGGATTGCCTGAGGCACAGCCATCAAGTGGGTAGAACATATCTTTCCCAGGCATCTCCAGCATTGGGTGCCGACTGTCCTCAGGGGCTCTGCTACTGTGCACCCCACTAGGGCAGCACCTCCATTCTCTACCTTCCTAACAATGTTCCTGCCTGTGTCAGGCAGCCTTAACAAGGCTTTCCTGCCCCTGCCCTAACAAGGACATCGGAGCTGCTAGACTTCTCCCTCGGGTGAGTTTATTCATCTAAGGTATGGTAGCATGGTCCTGCCACAACAGCTTGTCCCTGATCCATTGAGAGCAGCATTTGAAAGGATGAGACTCCAGCTGCAGAGGTCAGTCTGAAGTAAGAGACTGTGCTGAGACAGGCCTAAAGGATAGAGGTGGAGAGGGTAGCAAAAGCACAGGACTGACACCTTCAAATTACACCCTGGTGCCAAGACGCTCGGTGAGAATCTACTCCCCTAGCTAATGACTCTGGTTCTTTCGCAAGAACTTCTCTTTGTGTTGCTAGGAAGAAAGGCATCAGCACTGTGGCCGCCCCTGGGACCTCACCGAGCATGGTGAAGGCCCTTCGGTGGGTGTATTGGCGCTTCATTTTAAAGGGGTGTACAAGACCCTGGTGCCTCTCCACGGCAATGCAGGTCATGGTGAGAATCTCGGTCACGACGGCCGTGGACTGCACGAACGGTACCAGCTTGCAAACGAAGGCACCTGCAGCAGGAGACAGGGGCTCTTAGCCACAGAAGGACTTTGGGTTTGAGCTGTCTCTTTGTGATCATTATTAGGGGTAGTTCTGGGCTTCTGTTCAAAAGTCTTAGGGCTATAATTATGTAATAAACACAACATAATTGAGTAAGGTTGCATAGCTGATATTTTCTCTCCCAAAGTGGATCCTAAATTCCTAAATCATATGTAATTACGCATAATCAGACCATGAGAGAGCAAGTCAGACTCTGACTGATGATACTAGGAAAAAAAGGAAGTGTGACCGACCTTGCTTGAAAAAGAGCAAAGTCAATGTAAAGTAATCTTCTAGATTCTAAATGAGTAATCTTTGCTGTGGGTGCCCTGTCAAGTCACAGAGAGGGGTACTTCTCATCAGACATCCAGATGACTCCTTTACCTTTTATCGACCTTTGATGTTCTGTTCCAAACTTACACTCTTTTTTTTTTTTAAAGATTTATTTATTTATTAATACAGAACTGGGTACAGTCCAGAGATGTGGAGGGTGAGAGGATTCACCAGGGACAGAGTGGGAAGCAGAACAGGCAGATTGACAAAGTACAGTGCTGAGGGGAGCAGCGGGCGGGTCAGGAGAGGTCTGCCATGCCATGTGGATCTCCTCCGGGGCAGGCGGGGATCGAACTCATTGGGAAGTGGCTTAAGCTTTTTAGTGCTGTGCTTTAACCTGCTGCGCCACCAGGGAGGGCCCAAACTTACACTCTTAACTGATTTACTTTCCTTATAGCAGAAACGCCCAACTAGTACTCCCTAGGCAAGATATGGCCTGCAAACAAGCTTTCTGTGTTTTAAAATATTTGAATGCCTTGCCAATATTAAAAATGTTTATACTATCTTCTAGCCCTTGGCCATTTCTATTCATAACCTCTGTTGCGATGTCTCTGCTCTTCAGTTCGTCTTGCTCATTACTACCAAATTATTTCCCCCAAAACTAATTATTGTGAACTATCACAGAATCACAAGCTCTGGGAATGTAAGCTATTGCAAGCGCTCATTAAAAGCAGCAATCTCCTCATCTTCGCTCACAAATCTTCTCCAGATTCTACTCAGAAAGCTGCACGGGCGGTCTTCTGCTCACCTCAAGCTTTTATATGGCTCTCCATTCTGCATGGAATGCTCTTCTCCAAGATAACTCCCTCACATCCTTGCTAAGTTTTTGTCCAACTGTCACCTTTCCATTAAGTCTCACTCCTCACATTTCTTACTCTAGTGTTTCACTTTACAGCATACTATGTCATGTGCTGATTTATTGGTTCTCTTTTTCTACTGAAATGTCCTAAGCCGTGCTAGATTGTAAATGCTCGAAGAATAAGGGTTTTTCTCTCTTCTTCCCTGATGTATTGCACTCACTTAGAGTGTCACACAGAAGGCTCTCACTAAACATTCATTGAATTGAGGAGTCTCTTAACCTCCAAAGGTACCTCCATTCAGCCATTTGGAGAGGTTCCTTTTGGGGAAATTGCTTTTTAGTAATTCCACCCATTTCTAGTTGCTGGTTGTACTTTCAGAGACTTCCAAAACTAACCAACTATCTTTTCCAAATAACAGCTCTTCTTACATTTGAAAGAAATATCTCTCCTGAGTCCTTTTAGATGCCCCAATGGTTCTCCATTTGGCATGCTTTTCATCCGAGTTTCTTCTCCTCTTTTAATCAAATTGTAGATTTAAAAAATTGATCAGGCTAAGGTTAAAGACCACCAAAAGAAATGGGTATATGTCCATTATCAACAGATTTTAAATATCACTATCCAAACAAGTAAGACTTATTGTTGTCCTGGCTTTTGTCTTCCATTGTAGTATTCTGTCTGCTAAAGACAGCAGATCATCTTGTCCATCCTATGGGGATTTGCCAATGCATTCCCTGATGTCAATCAGGATATCACTGTGATTCTGATTCCTCTGATCTGTTAACCACTATGAACCTCAATTTCGTTATATACACAGAGGGAACAGTCTTTACCCATCAGTCACACTTATGTGAATGTTGCATAAATGACATCAGCACCCAGCACAGAAGGTGTAGTTTTACATTGGAAGCTCTGTCTGCATTAGATAGCCTGATTGAAAGAATTGAGGTAAATTTGGTACATTTGTTGCTATAGTTTTTGTTTGTTTGTTTGTTTTGTGGCTAAACAGCCCATTAAGGACATGTAGTTCTTTAACCTGATTTCCCAGATTAGACTGTAGCTCAGGAGAACTGAGTGATTTGCTCAGGTCTACCCAGCCGTTTATGGGCAGAAGAAGACCCATAATGAGCCGGTCATTGACTCAGTTCTTCCCACTCCATCGCCCTCACTTATCTCGATGCACCATGTGGTGGTTTTCTTCTCCACAAGCTCACAAATCATCTGTGTAATAATCCATGTGAGAATTTTGCACTGAACTGTAGCCCCATTATCTTTTATTTTAGCCTTTCCATGAATCCAGCTCCCTTCTCTGTCTTTGGTGAATCCTCTCGCCCACCCCTGCATCACTGGCCTTGGTTCTTATATACATAAACAAATAAGCAAATCTTCAAAAAAGAATAACACCCCCAAAAAAAAATGGTCCAATGAGCTGTAATTGCTTGGAAGTATCTAATGTTGAGAACTACTCTGAAATATTTATTCCAAGGTTGTTTAAAAAAAAAACACACACACACAACAAAACATGAATAGGCATATTCAATTTTAAAAAGGAAAGACTCCTTTATCAACCAGTAATGTAGAATTATGATTGTCGAAACCATATTATAAAACAATCTGGCATATTATTGCTTTAATTTCCTGTACCAAAACAAAAGTTCTCTTCATGCAATTAATGTACAGCCTATAAATTTCTATTGTCTTGTCCAACATGTTTCTTAAGCAGCTACAAATGAGCAAACATACTACATCCTAGATCTTACCTCATTCACCTCAACCAGGTCCTATAGGAGGAGACTAGGGGAACAATTAAATATAATCAAAATCAGAATTGCTTCACAAGCAATTTCTTTGAGTAATGCAAGTTACAGGTTAGTAATCTCTGCACTTAAAACACAGTCCCCAAATGTATATTACCCAAAAGAGTACAAGATGCATTTTCTCCCAGTAACAATTCTGTTTCAACTGAAGTCGCGAAAACAGAGAACTAGGAGATCCTAGCTGGTAGTCAAGTAGAAGATAACCAGTCTTCACTCAGCCACCAGTGAGACCTGTTAACATAACTGAGATGCTGCTTGTCACAGTCTCATTCAGAGCCTCTCATTCCAAGATGAATAAAAACTTACTTTTTATTGATAAGGAATGACAGGTTAATCACATTTTCAGTTTTTGAGTTCCTTATAAATCACATCAATTCCTGCTGTGTAGTCACCCAAACCTGAGAGTTGGTTGAGACTAAGTATTGGCCAGTGTCACTGTTAGCAATGGGCCAGAATCACAGGACTGCTGCGTTCCGAAGGGTTCATTTGCTTATGGCCTCTGTGCTTGCTCTGACTCAGCTCCTCTTACAGAACTGGTTTTGGTTGTGGCCCACATTAGCAAATACCTTTGCATTACACACACACACATGTTATTTAAAGATACATCTTTATATATAAGTGTGTGTATACACATGGGTGTGTGCACTGCCTCGAATTTTACTGTGTAAAGGCTTTTTAATGTTTTCTATGCTGTTATCTTTCTGTGGCTTTTACATGCTATTCCTGCCTCATCAAATGCAGTTCAGACACTTTCATAGGTAGGAAGGCCTAGTCTGAAGTTCACCCCCTCAGAGTATTGGTGACAGCCCCCACAGGAAGTCTTAATCTGTTCCTAGCACTTGAAGGATCTCCCCTTGCTTTCTAGCTTCATCTCTTACTTTCCTCTGAAGGTTAAACTCAAGGCATAGAGAACTACTTACATTTTCTTGGAGATTTGAAAACATCTCTCAAGATTTCTATACAATATATGCTATGAACTGTTCACTCCTGAATCTTTAGTTCGACACAGTGTCAAGCATATACTAGCTTTATAGTAAATATCAGCTGAATAATTAATGAATAAACAAATTTACAAAGCACTATCGAAATGTATTCAAATAATGTACTTTGATAGTAATGTCCCATTGACTTCATGCTGAGAATTCGGGCATAGGCTACAGAAAGAAGAAAAGACAATTAATAATCCAGAAGCCTATTGAGGAAAATTGTAATCTCTGACAGTGAGAGTACACAGTTTCACAAACCTGTTCACTCTTGAAAAATGTTCACCTACTTATCATGTCTTCTGAATTTTGATCATCAACAAAGCAAGAGAACAAGTAAAGTTGGTTGCATTTTTTAAAATTGAGATTCCAGTAGTGAATAACACTGTATATGAATCAGAGGCATAGATTTACACGTCTTCAGATGATGTATTCTGCTCCATCTTTTACAAAAAAAAAAATGATTTAGATAATATAAGCTCGAATGGCCTAAGTTCTGGCTACTGCATAATTGCTTCTGCAGTATAACAGAGAGAAAATAATTAGCCAGTCTAATTGCTATTGAGAAGTGCTCAGTGGTGATTATCGTCACTGGCCTAGAGAACCTGCCTCACCATCTTCAGAAGCAGCACCATGTTATACATCAGAGGGTCTCACACTGTCTTGTGTGTGTGGACCAGCTGTGGAATTTTTGTTAAAATACAGATTCCGATTCCATCTGGGAGGGGGCCTGAAGTCTGTGCCTCTAATAAGGTTGCAAGCGAAGCTGATACTGCAGGCCCCAGACCATCAAGGAAGGTGCACAATACACTGAAGAGTTTCTGTCGTCTCAAGGGTATACTATTTACTGATGTCATATGTCCTCATTATCAAGGAAACCGGGCACCACTTGGCCCTAGTTGACCGGTAGTGCTGGAAGAAGTGTTTTAGCAAAGTAGCAGGTCCTTTTTCAAATTAAAAGACACCAATACTCTACAATACTTTACATCGAGAATCTTTTTTTTTTTTTTTAAAGATTTATTTATTTACGCATACAGAACTGGGGTACAGGCCAGAGGCTCAGGGGTGGCGAGAGGCTTCACCAGAGACAGAGTGGGGAGCAGAACAGGCAGATCAACGAAGTACACTGCTGAGGGGAGCAGCGGGCGGGTCAAGAGAGGTCTACCCACACCATGTGGTCACCTCCGGGGCAGGCGGGAATCGAACTCATGCGGAAGTGGCTTTAGCTTCTCAGTGCTGTGTTTTAACCCGCTGAGCCACCAGGGAGGGCCTACATCGAGAATCTTAAGGAAAAAATAACTTCACTTGTCAGCAATTCTCTGCATTGCCATCAACTGCAACTGAAGCATGTTGGAAAGATGTCTAAAGCCGAAGCAGAACCAAACAGCTCAGTATACAGTTTGTGCTGTCACTTAGTAGTTTTTTTCTGTTAGAGTTTTCTTAAGTCTGTAAATGGAGAACTATCAAATCCCATCCTCCTAAGTACCTCTTTCCATCTGTCAGCATCTGGAATCAAGCTATTCTGACAATATTTGAAAACTAGGGTTTTCGTCAATTCTCTCCCTTTTAAAAGGTTTTTATTATTTTTATATTTTTACTCTGTACCCTTATCTCAGATGATTGAAACATGGGGGCATGTGCAGAGCTGCTTTACCTACACAGGAGGTTTTTCTTTGTGTTATTTTCTTTTTCAAGATTTGTTTATTTATACATACAGAACTAGGATATAGGCCAGCAGTGCAGGGGCGGTGAGAGGCTTCACCAGAGACAAAGTGGGGTGCAGAACAGGCAGATGGATGGAGTGTACTGCTGAGGGGAGCAGCGGGTGGGTCAGGAGAGGTCTGCGGCGCCATGTGGTCACCTCCGGGGCGGGGATCGAAGCTGAAGTGGCTTTAGCTTCTTAGTGCTGTACTTTAACCCGCTGTGCCACCAGGGAGGGCCCCATCTTTTTATCTTTTAACAACAAAGTACTTTTCCATTGTGTTTGTCGACCACATCTTCATAAATAGTGGGCCGGTCTGCTTTGCCAACAATATATGAGGTTCCTGTTTCTCCACATCCTCTCACACTCTTATTCTTTTGGCCTTTTTGATAAGGGCCATTTTCATAGGTCTGAGGTGGTATCTCATTGTGAGTGATTTGCATTTCCTCGGTAATGACAGACGATAAGCATTTTTTCGTGTGTCTGTCAGTCATCTGTATGTCTTCTTTGGAAAAGCATACATTCAGAACTTCTGCCCAGTTTTTAATTGGGTTGTTTATTTTCTTTTTGTTGCATCCTATGAATTCTTTGTAGATACTGGTCTCAGTCCCCTTTCAGATGTATAAAGTGCAAATACTGCCTTCCACTCAGGAGGCTGTTATTTTAAAAATGTGTTACCTTTGTTTCTTCCTCAGAACCCACTAGAACATGACTGCTTGAATCAAGTTCATATCGATACTGAGATTAGATTATGATCCAATAAAATTCCTTCTTTTCAAAATAAGTCCTTTATTGCTTTTGGTTATTGCAGTAAGAGGGTGTTTGCAAAGCCAGGTGTGTCATTTAACCTGAGGAACACTTTGACAGGTACTTCTATACCTGAGCGGTAATGGGCTTCTCTGCATCTGTGTGGAATCATGACCCAAGTGTCATTGGACTGATGGGCAGGGTTACTGAGAGTCGACATGCAAGAGTCTGTTTTCATGAAGCTTGAAAAAAGACCATGGCAACTTTCTCATTTCAGAAATTTGTCCCCAGGTCCTCAAAATGTAGCTGACACCTCCATGCTGACCCATGTGGGCAGCAGATAGTGCAGAAGCACCATGCATTGCAGAAAAATAAGTTGTACCCTTTCCAGAACAACCACTGCGGCGAAAAAGCCCAGCGCTGACGTGGATTTCCTGGGCTCAAATGTTGGACCAGGATGTCCTAATCCAAGAGCGCAGGCATTTTATTAAATGCGATAGTTTTTATTTAAAGGGGCTTCAGATTTCTCTGCTCACTGCCAGCAAGATGCCTCCCCCTTCCAGCTCCTTTGCACTGTGAGTTTGCCAATTCTCTCATCAAGTGGCGTGATCTGTTCCCCACTCTTTGAATCTGAGGTTGTGATGTCAGTTGCTCTTTTTATTTTAAAATTATTATTATTATTATTATTATTATTGCTGATGGGTTTGATGATTCATCCATTATTCTTCACACTGATGGCTACAGAACTTAATGTTTAATCCAGAAATTTATAACCAGGTCACACACCAATAAGCCATCAAAAATAAACTGATAGGCCCTCCCTGGTGGCGCAGTGGGTTAAAGCGCAGCACTGAGAAGCTAAAGCCATTTCTACATGGGTTCAATTCCTGCCTGCCCCGGAGGTGACACATGGTGCAGCAGACCTCTCCTGACCCGCCCACTGCTCCCCTCAGCAGTGTACTTCGTCGATCTGCCTATTCTGTTCCCCACTCTGTCTCTGGTGAAGTCTCTCACCGCCCCTAAGTCTCTGGCCTGTACCCCAGTTCTATATATACAAATAAATAAATCTTTAAAAAAATAAAAAAAATAAACTGACAAATATTTTCCTGATACCTATTCGAGATTTCATGGACAAAAGGAAGCCATAAATGGACCGGACAATTTATAGTCTTCTGTGTAAATGCATATTGTGTATATTTGAGATATTGCTAATATCGGTATTACAGCTTTTTAAAACCCTACCATCCTAACTGGCTATGAATGATTCTCCACACAAATGTAGCTAACATTTTCAATAGCAGCACTTTGCCCCATGACCCCACATCAGCTTCCCTGGTGCCTCCAACACGCCAGGCCCGATACTCATGGCTTCACCCATCCTCACAGCAGATGGAAAGGAGGGATTAGGCTTTTCCAAACTGACAGACAAGCAAACTGCAGCAAGGAGAATTTAAACCTAACATCGGACACTTTGTTTGCTAACCTGTAACATTTGCAGTTAATTCAGTTTCACAATTAAAAACGAGTCTAGATCATGTTTAGTGAAAAAAGCCAGAAAGAAAAATGCCAGATAGTTTCTGTCGTAGCAGGAATATAACAGAACATATGAGAAAATAATGATAATGATGAACAGCTATATACCAGAGACATTTTGTGGGGGTGCAGTGGAAAGTGGGATCAAAAACAGCGGGGGGTGGGAAATGCACTAGACTATGGTGTTGGCACAGGGTGATGTGGTGATGGGAACCTAAGGGGATTGCAACTGAGATGGAAACATGCACAAAAATATGTAAAAATAAGCTATTATAAAATTAAAAAAAAAAAAGAACTAGTCTGAGCAAACCTTAATTTTAATATAGGAAAGAAAACAAGAGCTTGAGATTCTATTAAATATTTTTAGAGACACAGACCAAGAGGGGATCACGGAGGTGAAGTTTCCAGGTCCCACTCACCTGCCTTTCAGTAATTGCTGAGAAGTGAGAGGGTAGTCGACCCGCAGTGCAGGGGGAAGAGCAACACAATCGTTGAGCTGTGAAGGGATATGTCAGCCTGGTGGGAGCAGAGAGCAATGCCAGTACCCACGCCAGACCAGGGAGGCAAGCAGGCAAAGCAATTCTGAACCATTGTCCTGAAAAACCTAGCTCCAAAGCATTGAAGTCAGAGAAATCAAGGAGAGTCATCTGTCAATGAGATATCCAGTGGACACATGTGGGTGACTATGAAATATGCTGAGGCTCTGGACTCCTTTACCTGTCACAGGGTTTCAGTCAGCGAGGAGCCAATGAGTTTCATGACCAACACAGGTGACAGAAGTTGTCCAATATGGTGTCGTCTTCCTGTGTCCCCGGTCCCACGGGAAGACCCAAGCCTGAAAGCCTGGATGATGAATAGCATGGGTAATGGGCCGATGGGTTGCGCTGCTGGGGAGAAGCCACCCCTGAAATTCAGTTTCAGAATTATCTAAAGCTACCAGGAGGGATCCTTTCTCACCTTCTGAGATAGAAAGGTTTTTTTTTTAGTTTGTCTCTCTCTCTATATATATACATATATATACATACATATACAATGTATATAATATATATAAACATAAAAGTTGCCATTTTGAAGTGGTATAAGCTGTCTACAGTACTGTGCAGTCATCACCACTGTCCTGAATATTTTCATCACACACAAACCTAGCTCTTTAAGTAATAATCCCTTTTGCTTTTCACTGGGATGAGTTCGATCCCAGTTCGACTATTCTGTCTCTATGCATCTGCCAGTTCTAGATAGTTTATATAAGAAGAATCATGTGAACTTTGTCATATAAAATGTGCCTGCTTTTTACACATAGCATAATGCTTGGTATCAGACCTTTATTCTTTTTCATGACCAAGTAGTGTTCCATTGTATATGTATATCACTTTTTTTTTAAAGATTTTTTTTACTTATGCATGCAGAACTGGGGTACAGGCCAGAGATGCAGGGACAGTGAGAGGATTCACCACTGACAGAGTGGGGAGCAGAAAAGGCCGACTGACGAAGTACACTGCTGAGGGGAGCAGCAGACAGGTCAGGAGAGGTCTGCTGCGCCATGTGGGTCACCTCTGGGGCCGGTGGATATCAAACTCGTGCTGATGTGGCTTTTAGCTTCTTAGTGCTGTGCTTTAACCTGCTGCGCCACTAGGGAGGGCCCACCACGGTTTATTTATCAACTCATCTGTGGAGAGACACTTAAGTGTTAAAGAATAAGCATGCCTAACAGCCACAGGGGCCATCTTTCTCACTACCTGACAAAAGGCAACCAAGAAATGAAGTCCAGTATAAAATGAAGTGAAACTCAGCACAGAGAGGAAGAATAACAAAGCTCTGAAGTCACTGTTGGGTCACCTACATCCAGTCATGCCTGAATTCAGCCCCAGCTCTGAGCCTTTCAGTTCCAGAAGACAGAATCCTTCTCTTAGGAGAGCTAGCTTAAGTTGTACTTTCTACGTGCAAGCAAGAATCTTAATAAAGCAGCGCTGGTCAAATAACGATAAGTTGAGTGACATTCTTAAAACATCAAATGTAAAAGTACACAATTAAATTTTTTTAGTGTGCATCTCCAAAGTACAAAATAATTTTTTAAAAACTTTTTCATTGCTAAATCCTTTCCTAGTTTTATTTTAACTATAAGATGCTGTTGCCCTAAGTAAAGATAATACCATTAGTGTTAACACCCCCTCCCACCTCCTCAGACAATTCAGCGGTTTTATTGACTTCTCAGAGTGTGTAGATAATTGATCTGGGAGATAACCGCAGTGGCCAGCCTCGCTGGGTATTTTATCTTACTCTCACCTCCCTCCGATATATTTCTGTAATTTTCTCACAGTTGTCTGCTTCAACAAGATTGCTATTCATCAATAGTTTAAATTGTTCCTGTTAAAACTTCCACAAAGCTCCACCATGCTCTTACTTTTACATCCATTTCACATTTTTAAATTCCCGTGGGAACTCCAAAACGCCTGAAAAATCATAGAAAAGGAAAAATCATCAGCACAAAGTGTGAGCGATGTTTTCTAAGCACTCATCTAAATAAATAGATAAAAGGATCCTGGAGAACCTGCCCTAAACTGGTCCAAAGATTTGAAAGTTTTATAAGAGCAACAGAGAGATACGACCTCAGGTCACCTAGCAGCGCCCGCAGCCACTGCACAGGAGAAGGTGGCGTTTCGCACGTCCACGCCCTGATAGGGACTGAGGGGAAATGGGGCGACCTGCGCGGGAAGGGGGTGTCTGTGGAGAGGCCGGCGCCACCGCGTGCACCTGCACCTGGGTCTGGACACTGTGAGGTTGCACAGGGGCCGTCTGTAAATTCGCCCTCTCCGCTCTCCCTTCACGCACCCCCTGTATAAATACAACCTGCCTTGTTTCTCCCTGCGTGTGTTTCTGGATTGTGTGTTGTGACCCTCAGAACGCAGTTGAGGGCTCACCAACTGGATCAGCGCAGGCCCCCAGGCTTGTCCTATTGCATTTTTATCAAATGGGAAATGTGAGCCACTTCCTTCAATAACCCTGATAACTCCACAATGTATCTGTCCGGCTGAAATCGCCAAACACCTCGGTTTTTTTCATGCAATTTAAAGCGAATGTTTCTTTCTTTTTCTCCCTCTGGTTCTTCCTTCCAGCAAAATCTTCTCCCCCACCCCCACCCCCCTTTCATAGGAAATCTTATCCAAAACCTTATCCACTAAGGAGGAAAAGGAAGCGTTCTGAAGATGCTTGGGAGCCTTGCGCTTCTTGTCAGCTACCCACACAACAGCTAGGGCACTGGGCAAAGTGGGCTGAAAACCTTGTGGGTGTGCTGGTTTGTGGGTGGAATTGTGATACAATTCTTGTCTCCAGAGAGAACACTTCATTGTGGTTGCTTTATGTGTGTAACTTTTTTTAAGATTTATTTTATTTATTTTGCATGGAAGGGCTGGTGTATAGACCAGAGATGGGGGGTGTGGTGTGGTGAGAGGATTCTCCCAAGACAGAGTGGGGAGCAGAACAGGCAGATCTACTGATATACGCAGCTGAGGGGAGCAGAGGGTGAGACAGGAGAGGTCTGGTGGGCCATGTGGGTCACCTCAGGGGCCAGGGATGGAACTCAGACCACAGTGACTGGTGATAGCTTGATAGTGCTGAGACTTTAACCCCTGCACTGCCAGGGAGGCCCTCTGTATATCTTATATCTCAACATTTTCATCTTTTGTTTGCATCATTTTCAGATGGAGGTAACATTGGTTTACAACACTATAACATAGGGGTACAGGTTCAAGCCTCTCCAGATACATGTCAGCCCCCCACCACCCCAGGACCCCTACCATAATCCACTCTGCCCCTTCATCCTTTGTTCTCATCTCCTGCCTCTCTGGCAGTCTCAATTCTGCAGTCACATTTCTAGGGTTTGTTATGGTTCCATTTTGTCTGGGCCTTTGATTTGCTTATTTATAATCTACACACATAAAATCATTTGTATTTCTCTTGACTTAGACACTGCTTAGCACAATCCCTTCCAGTTCCAGTTTGTTCCTGCAAACAACAAGATTTCACTTTTTATATGTAGTGGAATGAAATTCCATTGTGTATGTATGCATATGTGTGTATACATACATGCATATATATATATATATATATACACACACACACACACACATATCTGTTTAATCCACTTCACTGTCATATTCCAACATATTTTTTTTTTACTTCTTTCCAAATCCATCTTGAAAAGCCCCAAAATAGCCTGCATCCTCAAGGCCTTTAATAAAGATGTAATTGGCCCTACACAATGAAAGACTTGTGTCCAAGCTCCATGTGGGGCTTCATTTTATATATACCCTGTGTCTTTTTTTAGGCCTCCGACTCCCATTGCTACATTTTCAATATATCTATATTGTACTGGTACTGATAAGCTTTCTACATCTATTATTTCTCTCGGCCTCTGTAAGAGCCCAAGTCTTGGTGCTGTCAACATTTATATAACATCAGAGATTCTCTAGGTTGGCCACAAATAATCTTTTTTATAAGTAATATTTGAAAATCCAATACCAGGGTATTACATTCAGAGCAATTAAATCATTATCTCAGGGTATAGAAACAAACAAAGCATCATTCAAAATATCCCCCAGATAATCTCCTTGCATTACCAATATTGAGAATCATTCCTGGGAGGAGTCAGTTGCTGAGAAAATTGTACGTTTTCTTTTTTCCCCCTAAGGTTTATTCTATTTATTTGTGCATACAAGTGCTGGAGTGTAAGCCAGAGGTGTGGGGTGGGGAGGGTGAGAGGAGTCACCAGAGACAGAGTAGGGAGTGAACAGGCAGATCTACTGAAACACACTGCTGAGGGGAGCAGCAGGCAGGACAGGAGAGGTCTGGTGGGCCATGTGGGTCACCTTCCTGGCCAGGGATCGAACTTGTGCTGCAGTGGCTGCATATAGCTTCATAGTCCTAAGACTTAGCCCTCTTCCCGCCCCCACGCCTTGTGCCACCAGGGAGGCCATTGTGTTCTAATTTCTTACCTAAGCAAACAGTCTTCCAATGTGGCAAATATAAGTGTGTGAACACATTATCAATGTTCTGGGTATCCAGTCCCTGGCCTAACAGGCAAGGAGCAAATTCACCTACATAGGTTGTAAGACCATGCCAGAGTCTGCTGCCTGCCTTGCAGCAGACTTCAAGAGGCCAGGTCAAGAAGCTTTGAGCAGTGGGGGCCCAACACACACATCTGCACCATGTACTTAGCCACGTACACATCAGACAAGTGCTCGGACCGTAGCATTTGCCCCGTCTCTGAGTTTGGGTAGTATCAACTTTTTTTAGGTCAAGATCACTAAGGAACTTGGAAGATCTAATCCTGTAGGTAAAAACCAGAATCCCCCTTATGAATGATATTTATACTTTTTGACATCAATGTCTCACTGTTCCTGTCTATATCAACTTGTGACAGCTGGAACAATTTTTGCAGAGTAAATCTTTCAGATTATTTCCTGGGCTTGAGTCTTCACTCTGATTATCTATAAGCCCTTCACCTAGCTACCACTGAGACTTTTATTCAGTCAACATGCGATATGTGTATTTCTCCCAACAGCACTGCCGTTACTTAGGGTATTTCTGGGTTCCTTTTTTGGAATTACTTTTCGTCAATTTGCCAGGCACCACTAGAAAATTCATTTCACTGCCCATAGCAGGATTATAGGGAGAGTCACCGAGTTCTGTGTGCAGCTGGGGATACCTTCATTCCCCTTGGGACTATTAGCAAGGCCATAAGCTCCAACACCCTTGGTTAATAGTAGAACTAGAGCAGATTTCCCTCCTTTTCCCAGGAGGTCTTCAGAATTTATCCCCTCACTTACCTCAGTCACTGTCAGTCCTATTCTCCTAAAACATCCCCATACCTGGGCCCAATCCAGACCCCAAACAGCCCCCCACTCGGACTCAGGCACCCACCCCCCAACACCTGTACTGTATGTACCCTGACATCAAAAATTCCCCTGCATTCTCTTTCTTTTCTCTGAATGCTTTCCTACCTTTCTTGTTCTAAATGATACCTGGCTCTTCTACGAGGACACAGCTTTTCTTTTGTTAAAGGTGGTGAGGGAGTGTTTGTGGCATGCTGATCAGATATCCCTGTGGAAATGTCTCATCTGCAGATCAGGTGAGAGACTGGGCCTTCTGATAATGGTGACTTACTAATTTTAGGAACCTCAGCAGAGAAATGTGAGCTCTGGCTGTAGCCTTTATGCTCAAATAAAGGATGAAAGGAAACAGTCGACCTAACAAGCTTTTGGAAACACACCATCCAATAATAAGAGGATGTGTAAGAATCACCAAAAGGAGACAGAGACGCAAAGAAGCAAAGGAAGAAGGAAAAGAGATGTTTATGGAGACCTAGAGAGCAAGTGGTGGTCGGAAGTAAGATTATACTGAATTTAACTAGGAAAAAAAACAGGATGAGTTCTGTCAGTGTATTTGGAGGAATGCCATAGCTCTTCCTAGCTATATATAAAGAGATAAAAAAGAAGAAAAGGAGAAGAAAGAGGCAAAATGAGAAAAACAGGCTACAGCTAATGATCGCTCATTTCCATGGCATCCAAAGGTCAGCAGGGCCAGTTCACTGCTAGGGATAGCCAAGCAGGTAGAGCAGACGGCAGACAGAACCCAGGCGGGACTTAGAAGTCCTGTGGTGGTGCAGGCCACCAACACAACTCATGAACACGTGCCATTTCTGAAACTCCGGGAAAGAGAACCCACTCTTGCTGGCTCCATGTTGCAAAGAAGTTCTGGGGAGTTGTGTGGGAGTGAGTGGGCCGCGGGATGAAGGCAGAGGTATAATAGGGTGGTCCTCAGGGGAAGGGGAGGTTCCAGGTTCCCTGCCCCCCCCCCTTGCTCCCCACCCCGACCCCCAAGCAAGGGTGGAGCTGAGCAGGGAAGAGAAGCTGGAGAGGAGAGCTGGGGAGAGAAAGGAGCCCTGGAGGAAGTGCATGGAACAGAGAGACATGAGGAAGCTGCACTTGCTGCTCAGCCTGGGCCTTGGGGGACATGAAACAAATGTGGGTGAGAGAGCTGTGGGGAGCTTGATGGCAGTATTTATTTTGATTTTGATCTTGCTTCTTGCATCCCAGGCTCGCCTGGCTCTTTCTTCCCCTTTCCTATGGTTCCCACAGACTGTGGCAGGTTTCTGGGCCTCAGTGGCCCTGCTTTGGGCCAACCCTGTTTGGCTGGGGATTTACCCATGAGGGATGGGTAACTTTGGGTGTTCTATGTGCAAATTGTTTGATCCTTTCCCTTCTCTGTCGCACACTCATCGTATTAAAGTTCCTTTCCATGGAAGGTCTTATACCCTAGGGTGTGTTTTGTCTTTATATGAAGATGGTTAGTTAGCACAGGCAGGTTTGGAGACCCCGGGGTGCCCTCATGCTGCCCTGTAACAGGTCATCTCAGGTTGGCGATGTGAGGTCTACAGAAGGGATGGTGCCTTAGCTTGTGTCCATGCTCAGTGCTCAGCAACCCTTGATGCCAATATTGGCCCCATCAGATGGGAGTGCAAGCTGAAAATAAACTGAAGATCTCCGAATACACTTTGTCTCACCAATCATTCATGGTACATCATGGTTTAAGAGGAAACTCAGTGGCAATGCTCTGTGCTAGGCTGGAAAACAATAGGTTTTTTTTTGGTCTTGTTGGTTTTTTTGTTTGTTTGTTTTTTAGCTTTTTGGAAAAGACCCAACTTAGAGTTGCTGCTTCCTACACTGTAAATATTCCCACCATGACCAATCACAAACCACCATGTATGTCTCTGAGTGAGGACTGGGAGCCATCAGTCAGCAATGCCTCTGGTCAGCGCAACAGATAGTTCCCTGTACCTGGTGTGGACGAGGCTGCCAGGGAGCCTAGCCCATGCCCCTGGGGAGAGCTTCTGTGTAGCCAGGTCTGGGAGTATTTATTTGCAGGGGTGCCTTTCAGCATTTCCTGTGCAAATGAATCACCTGGGATCAAGTCAGTCTGCAAGCTCAGACTCCTTGGTGGTGGTGGACCTAGGGAAGGGAGCTGGTGACTGAGCGCTAAAAGGAGAACCCGGTTGTTCCAGCCCTCCACTGTGGCAGTGTCTGAGACAGGCTTTGTAGAGAAGTCAGATTGGACGCCCAGAAATGATGTGTAGCCAAACCCACAGAGACACTAACTTCAGTTCATTGCCTTTTACTTTATAAATTTTAAATGAAATGTCATTCTAAAAATTCGTGTCCCCAACTTTTCTGAAACAACCCCTGAAAAAAGAAATGTGACGTGACAACAAGAACAGCTCTGACAATTCCACAGGCCCGCAGCCTGCAGGCAGCCAGCCCCCTTCAGGACAGGCACCCAGTCTTGCTTCTGTCACTGTGGCCTCCTGGCTCTGCATGGCCTTGTTTTCATTTCCTGCCTCACCTTGAAGGAATTTAAGGGGTATTTATATTCTAGAGTCTGCATAATTTGTAATATAAATTCCCTCCAGGTACACCAAACTACTTTACAGTTCCATTTCGTACATATAAATGGGATCTTATTGAAATGCTTTACCCAGTGTTTTTCCAGACTAGCTCACCTTCTTTTTTCCAAACTTTGGGTTGACTCCTGGTTCCTAAACACACTCCACCATCCATTCTCTTCTGGAAGCAGTCCACATTGTCTTTCAAGATCCAACTCAAACTGCCCTGGCTTGGTGAAGTGTTACTGACTCTTCCATGCTCCACAGCATAGTGGAATTTCTAGCAAAACCCATCATTGCTCACTTAGGGAATATTTCCCAACTCTGAAATTCCCAACTCTTGATATTTCCCACACAGCCATATAGGAGCTGTCTTTATTTTTATGTTCCCAAGGTAGAATGTTCTCATTGTCTACAAGAGCCTCATGCAAAAATAAACTGTGAATTAATTTTCAGCTATTAGATTACATCCCATTGAACTCTCTTGCTAATTTGCCAGGGGAATTTTGCAGTTATTTATCTGATCCTTGAAGTATCAGCATCTCTTTTTGTCTCTCCCTGTATACCTCTCGCAGTCTCTCTTCACTGAATTGCAATTTTGGCTGTAGTGTGCTCATTTACATAAGAATACTTATCCTATAAATCTGGTTTCAGATAAACATAGACCACCACCTCCCAGTAAACACTCCTAAATGCAGTAATACATTTGTATGGTCGGTTTTTTTCAGAGCACTTTTGTGAACACACTGCACCCTCACACTAAATCTACCCAATATAGAAGTCATTATTACCCCCTTTAAAAATACTTAGAAGTTAAAATGGAATGTTTTCTCTGACTTAGGGGGGGAAAATTGAGAAAAATGTTTGTAGCCCCTGCCTAAGTTCTCAGTGGAATATTTCTTCCAGGCTCCACAGGGCTTCATTCTCTACGGACAAGGAGCTACACACACAACTGCCTTATTTCTCTCCAACCTTCTAGAATCGTTGTTTCTATTTTTTTTTTTTTAACTGAGATCCAGATAGTGACCTTGAATTAAGACGTTTTAGAACCAAAACCAAAGTAGTAACCCAGGTCTTTCGATTCCCAGTGTAAGATAAGATCCTATCTTAAGATGCCCACTGTTATATACACGACACAAACACACAGCACGAACAGGCATCATAAACCTGCTTTCAGCATTTGGAAAGGAAAATTCCCGACTTTCTCAATATAAAAAGGTACATGAATCCATCTAAAGTTGTATCATTTACTTTATGGAGTTCATAGCACCTGGCGACTACAAAACATCAATTATTTCAGTTAGAATTACTTATCAGAATAAGACAATCTATAATGTATAGAACCATCTGCACCTTTTTTCTTTATCTGTAACTTTTCTTTCACTTTCCACGCCAATGCTGTGTGCTCAGATATTTAAAGCATTCTGGAAATATGTATGTTCTAGCTGAAATGGGTATGTATGTGGTTAACATTGTGAACCACTAACAATAAACTCAGTGCACGTTAAGGGAACACAGCAATGCCAGGGAAATATCGTGAAGCCCTCAAGTCATAATGGTGAGATGGAAGAGACTCTCCATGAGGATAGAAGGATCCAGAGTGGCAATGGCAGAGCCTGACGATCCTTCTCACATTCTTTCTGTATTTCCAACTACTTTCCAGGAATATTTGATAGGGTCACAAAAATAAACCCAGCCAGGAAAATGGAGGTGCAAGCAGTCCTTCCTCCCCAAGGGACCCTAGAAGTGCTCATGGAATGTATTTTCATGTATGGCACTAGTCTATCTAGATTATAAGGAATTCTTTCCAGTTTGGGAAGAACGGGCTCATTTGGGGAAGGGCAGTGTCTTTCTCAGCCTCCACACTGCCTTCCTTCAGTGCCTCCAGAGGGCTCGGCGGCCATATGGGCAGTTCCTAAAGGAGGAAGAGAAATTCTCTGCTCTTCTGTCAGTCCGGAGGACGTGTGGTCTCTATGTTCCTCACTCCATGACTCTGTGAGGCCAATTATTAAAGAGGGACCAGCTGACAGTGTTTTTATTTTTTCCCTTTTATGAATGTGTTGTATTTGTTGTTTAGTGAAGTCTTTATGTGTGCCGAATCCAGACCCTTGTGTGGAAGCTGGACAGACAGCTGGGAGAGCCTGGAGGTTGGGGGACAGAGAGGGCTGTTGAGGCTATCCTTTGAAGCATTTTTATCCTACTTTTCAAAAATAGGGGAAAATCTTGGTGTTATGGGAAAGGGAGCTAAAATGCCTGGAAAACCGCGCGAGGTCCACCTTACGCTCTGCCATGTATTCGCAAGCACTTCCCCACGCCGTGTCTCTAAGCAACGAGGGAAAAACGCTGAACGGAATCGAAAGACGCAGGAAAAGCCCAAACTTATTTCCAAGTGTGTGTGTGTGGTGAGGAAGTTTTCAGAAGGGGCAATATATTCTTTTGGTGGTGGGAGAAATAGAAGGGAGTCAGACTAGAGTGCTTGCAGGACCCTGGAAGGTTGGGGCAAGGGCAGCCGGAGGGCGCAGGGACTCACCCCCTAGCCAGTGGTCGGAGATGTTCTGCAGCAGAGTGACCGGGATGCAGAAAAAGGCGATGAGCAGGTCGCTGAGCGCCAGCGAGCAGATGAAGATGTTGGTGACCGTGCGCATGGCCTTGCTGCGGGTCACCACGTAGACCACCAGCGCATTGCCAAAGAGCGCCAGGGAGAAGATGAGCACGCTGGTGAGCACGAAGGCCAGCTTGGCGCGCCCTGGCAGCTCCGGGGTGTAGACCAGCGGCCGCAGCCGGTACAGAGCGATGAACTGCTCGCGCGTGAGGTTGTGGTCCCGCAGCAGCCGGGAGAACTGCTCCCGGGTGATGTTGAGCGCCTGCATGCCGCGCGCGCTGGCTCGCGCCCCGGGCGCGGCTGCCAGGGACCCGCCGGCGGCTGCCTGGCACCCTTGGAGGCGGGGGCAGCCGCTGCTCCCCGCTTGGTGCGCCTGAGGGCAGTCGACTGCACCCCGGAGATTCGGGAGGCTGAAAGCGCGCAGGGATCAAAATCCTCACTCAAGGGGAAGGAAGCCAAAGCCAGGGACACTTCATCCCCAAAGGTTCGTGCTCCAAAGAAAGTTCTCTTGCTTTTCTCTCAGGCGAAGTGTTGCTGCAGTCGCCTACGCTCGCAGCTTTCTGACCACGTAGCACCGGCACGCGTTTGCTCCCCGGGCCGGGAGGAGGGCGCGGAGCGCGGCTCACCTCCCACCGCGGCGCGCACCACCGCACCCTCCAGAGGCGAGGCAGGAAGATCTCTCAGGCTGCCTCTCCACTGTCTGGTGCTTTTCTCTTGCCCTAGTTCATGCTTGCGTGCGAAATAGAGTGCCGAGCTATTTCACAACCTGTTTCTGGCTCTTAGCAAATAACGTTGGTCACAAGTAGCCGTGCAAAACGGCATTTATTTTAAGTATGTTTCAAAACTAACTGTGCAAGGAGGTCCATGTTGTGGAGGTGTCTGCCAGGGCTCCCAGTGCTGTGTTGAAACCTTGGCTGTGTGGCCTCTAGGACTTCAGGCTGGTGGAGACTAAGACTCATGCAGCCCTCTGGGCAGCTTTCACTATGTGTCTGTGACTGAACCACGGAAGGCAGGTGCAGATTTCTACAGAAATTACGACTCCATGAGAGATGTTGAGGAAGGGAGGAGGGCCGGGATCCTTCAGGGTGCAAACTGATCTTGAAATGTAAAGGATTTCTTTAGCTTGACTTCCCTGAAAGTGTGACACCAATCTGTGTTTCTGAACCTTAAAACATGGACATGTGGGCTAAGGATTAATTTCTCTTAATAAATAATGACGATAGCACCCAGAAATTGCAAAGAGAGCTTCTGTGTATGTGGCACCTAGTTTTCTACTGCTGCATCTTCCTGAACTGTGTACAATACCTAGGGATTTGACAGACAGACTGTGTGCTTTGAGGGTGGGGGTCATTTTATCACAAGTGTAGATTTCTGTCTCCACCACCAAAAGCAAGAAAACGCTCCTGTCACTGCCCAAACCCCCACAACCCTTCTGA
This sequence comes from Condylura cristata, assembly GCF_000260355.1. NCBI lineage: Eukaryota > Metazoa > Chordata > Mammalia > Eulipotyphla > Talpidae > Condylura > Condylura cristata. Next base: position 10,727,943 of record NW_004567122.1, read on the forward strand.
CAGTCATGAATCCATTCTTTGGGTCTGTGGTTTTGACAGATTATATAAATGGAATCATACCAAATAAGGGGGTGCAGTTACACCCCCTTATTTGTGGTTTCCAGTTCCTATTTTAGTTCCTGTTGGTCAACAGGGTCAACTCAACAGAAAATTATATTATAATTTATTATAATATAATAATTTATTATTATAATATAATAATTTATTATAATTTATCTTATTATATATCTTATATAATAAGATACTCTGGGGGAGGGGGAGAGCGGGAAGGGGAAGGGGAGGCCACACTTAGAACTTTTATTATAAATAGTCGTATAATTGTTCTATTTTAGGGTTTATTTGTTTCAAATGTCTTACTGTGCCCAATGTATAATTTAGCATTGATCACAGGTATGCACGTATAGGTAAAAGCAGAAGACAGAATAGAGAGCCAGGTATATACAAGTCATGGTTTCAGACTTCCACGGGGGGTCTTGAAAAGATATTCTCTGCTGATAAGGGGGGATTATTGTGTACTATTTGGATCCTTTTTATTTTCTCGTTCATTAGAATGCCATTTAGATCCATCCGAGTCATTAGGGCGATCACTGAAGTCCCTTTATTGCCCAAGATGGAGCATGATACGACTAACCATTCAGCTATAGTAGGCACTTTGGTTGTTTGTCCAAGGGAAGGTCATGGAAACCCTGAAGGGTGGCAGCTAGGTCAGAAGAACAAGTGACCTTGAGACTTGCGGTTGGCATCTGAGATGGGGAGGTAGGGACAGTCTTGTGGGAACTGAACCCAGCCTCAGCCAACTGCTTGTCAGCGATGGCCTGGACTGACAGCTGCGAGGAGCTTGCCCAGCGGCACCTGCCCCTGCATTTCGGCTTTCTGTGCCTTTTGTTATATTTTTCTTGGATGGCTTTTTGTTTAAGATCTCTTCCCCTCATTTACCAGCATGGTACCCTTCTTGAGACCTGGGGCAGCCGCTAGTGGGGTCGTCCACTGTCCCCAAGGCGTGCTGTCACTGAGCACAACACAGTTCTTCACCAGGTTGCTGGTGTGGACCAGCTCGCTGCAGGACGCCTTGGAGACATCAGCAATGTGCATTTGCACGTGCAACACTGGCCGCCAAGGAGCGGATCTCCACATCATACGAGCTCTGTGTATGTGTCCTGGCTCCTCCTGGTGTGGTCCGCTGGGGAGCTCCACTCATGCTTCAGCTTCCTGTGGTCGAACCCATCTTGGGCACTTATGCCACATGTCCCAAGAGATGCCCATTATGTGGTTCCAGCTGGAAAGAGCCCAGGGCTATGCTTTTTCAAGTGTTGTTAACTCTGTGCTCAGGGAATGCCCCACTTTTCCAAGCATCTCCACTCTGTCTCTTACTAACAGTGACTTAGTACCTAGAAAGGTGACTTTCTAAACCCACGTCTCCGTTTCCTGGACTGTAACCTGGAGAATGGGATGCCAAATTTATAGTTCTGCTGTGAGCTGAAAGCAAAAATGGTAGACTAGTGCAAAAGAAAATGTGACTGATGAACATGACCTGCCATGAGTTTCTTCAGTCGAAATCCAGAAGCAAGCATTGCTTTGAAAGTATGTTGTGACTTTAATTAAGACGGAAAACCCCGAGAAGCACATCCATTTTCATTAAAGTTCCCTTTTTATCCCTATTGTTTGCCACTGAGATTAACTGTCTTTCACAGTTTTCTAAGGTTCATTCTTTGAAACCAAAATGTTATGGATTTGACCATTATTGCAGCCAAGAGCAATATTGAACCTCAAGGTTAGAAAAATCTCAGGGTCCTTGCAGGGAACATTTACATTGTAGTTTAGCTGACAAGACTAAGATTTCAGACTATATTCTGAATGAAGAAAGCACGAGTCCATTTTTTTAAATGATAAATTCATCAAGGTTTCACTTGTATCCCCAGTGTACTTGGAGCTGTGGAATTAAATACAGTGCTTTCTTCTCAGTGAAAGAATGCAACTGCAGTGATTACATAAATTTTGCATTTTCTTAAGTTAAGGGACTCAGGTTTGATAAATTTTTGATTAATTTTTTGGTGTACTTTGAGAATCCAAAGATGCAATACTTAAATGAAACCTATTAAAACCTGCTTTCCCTGAATAATTATGATCAACTAATTCTATTGAGATTAAAACCCAGTAGGGAATAGCTGGCTTATTTATTAGGTTTTCTATACTAGGGAGAACTCCTGTGTTTCCCATGGACATTTCCCTATTTTAAGTCAATAGTACAGCAGGACAACCCTTGGGGGGTCTTCATATAATTACAAGATACACTTCAGTAATAACCATTAAGAGACTTAAAAAAAATACAGCTTTATTACAACACCTGGAAATTGTCAGCACATCTGGACCTCAGTGACATCACAGGTAAAGAGAGCACTGGTCTGGGTTCTAGGTCACATTGGGGTTGAGGTGGGGAGTATTAAGAATTTCATATGCTCACTCATTATTGGTTAATTTAAAACATAAGCTTAAGAGAGGGAAGAGAGAAAAAGAAAGGAGAAGGTTACCAAATGGTTGTCTAAGTGAAACAGAGTCTCTAATATCTCAGTGGAGATATTAGATATTAGTCTTAGGGCAATATTTATCATTTGCCTAACAGTATCTTTCTTTTTTTGTACCTGAGTAATGCTGTTCTGATCTAGATTTAGGTAACAGTTTCTACTGAAATTATGTACAATGGAATACTTTTAGATTATTCTTTGATTTGACAGCATTGGTACTGAACTTGTCACCCACCAAATTCTGGCACCAGCTATGTTGTTTCTCTGCTCTTGAGTTGTTTCTGTGAATGCCAAGTTTCACAGATTTTCTTAGATAACTAAAACTAATTAATGAGTGGCAAAGCACTTTCCCACAATGCTCACTGAATGAAACAGATTATAAGAATAAAAGTGCACAAAGAAAATCAACTGTGTGCTGCACTTTGAATTTCAAAAATGTGTTGATTCCCTATTTAAGACCTTCTTTCAATACTAGCTTTGGGATACTCTAATCATGTATAAGAAACAGAACACAAAAGGAACAAATGAATAATTATCTAGTTCAGAAATACTCACATCAGACTGTCAGTTTCGCCAAGGTCATTTCCTCAATCACCTCTCTGGAAAAAGAAAGAGACAAAAATAAAATTTTGCTGTCTGTAGACTTGAATATGACACTGAGTCTTGAGAAAGTGAAGCAAGTGCTGGACAGGTATACCATGAAGCTAGGTGAAGTTTTAAAAGGAAGTTTCTGGATGTCAAATAATTAACAAGTACCTTTTCAATTTAGGCATTACTCTAGATGCAAGCACTATGATCTAATAGAAGATGTGCTATCTTAAATATGAATTCCACACAACAGTTTTAGTTTAAGTTCATCTTAGTGCTATCTATAATAATGTGCTTTCTAGGATTTTAAAAAATATGTAATTTATTTATATATATTTTTATATCATTGCTCATTTTGTATAAAGTCTGTTTTCTTTTCTGAGGTGTAGTTCCCATAGAATTCTCACCATTAATTCACCTGTGTGCCATCACCATAGTCCCTTATGCTCTTCCGTTCTCTGCTTGATCCCTTTCCCACTCCCTCCCTGCAAAATATCTCTGATTTATAGTTGTCTGTTTATTTTTTTTTCTAGATCCTCTCTATTCCTCCTATAAGTTAAACTATCTGGTATTTTACTTTCTGCTTCTGACTTATTCACTGAGCATAATCCCTCCTAGCTCCATCCAAGTTGCTATAAATGGCATACACTTATCTTTTTGATTGCTGAGTAGTATTCCTTTGTGTATGTATACTTTTCGATCCAGTCATCATGTTTTTTTTTTAAACAGAGGTAACATTGGTTTCTAACATATGTTTCAGATGTAAACAGTATAGTTCAACATTTATACAAGTTGTAATGTTGCACCTTCAAAAGTCTGTGTTGTTTTTTTTTTTAATCCATTACTGTTCAGTTGGTCCCCTTGGCCCTTTGTGCTCCCAATCCTCTTTCTGTCGTGGGGTTTTGTCAAATTTTTTATAGTTCACATATGAGTAAAATTATGTTTGTCTTTATTGGTCTGACTTATTTCACTTAGTATGATAATTTCAATATCCATTCATTTATTGCAAATGCAAAATTTTATTCTTTTTTATGACTGAGTAGTGTTGTATGACACATGTATACCACACATTTATCCATTTTCCTTTTTATGGACACTTAGGTTGTTTTCATATGTTGGCTACTATAAATATTGCTGCAATGAGCATAGTGACCATCTTTTCAAATTGGTATTTTTATATTCTTTGAATAAATATCCAGGAATGGAGTTCTATTCTTAATTTTTTATATAATCTCCATATTTTCCATAGTGTCTACAAGTGTACTTTTGATGTTGAAAGTTACACAGGCTTTTGGTAGTGAGGAATTTATATTTTGGTATCTATGATTCTTTCTTGGAGAAGATACTAAACAGTATGTTAAATACCACAAATATAAACAACCCTGTCAATTATTATTCAATAAAACTAGAGGGAAAACCCTAGCAACAACAACTTCCACCAAACATGACAGAACTATCCTTCATACTCGTGAGAAGTATGAAGGATATGTCCCTCACAAAGGGACAGAGAATTCCTCTGCCTCCTTTCGGTTGGAACTCTTTGCTTTTGAGTTTTATGCTTTTTATTTATTTTAAACACAAACTCCTTATCAGATATATGACTTTAAAATATATTCTTCCATTCTGTAGGTGGTCTTTTTATTTTGTAAATGATCTTTGTTGTGCAGGATCTTTTTCGTCTGACTATAGTTCCACTTGCTTATTTTTACTTTTGAATCAGATCCATAATCTCATCACTAAAGTCAACATCAAGGGACGTACTCTTTTGTTTTCTCCTATGCTCAAGTTTTTAATTCATGTTGAGTTAGTTGTGCATCATGTAAAAAGGGGGTATTGTTTTATGCTTTTTTATGTGACTGTCCAGTTTTCTGATCACCATTTATTGAAGAGACCATCTTCTCCCCATTGTATAGCCTTGTCTCCTTTGTCTTAAATAAACAGATCAAATGTTTCTGTACAGCTTATTCTGTTCCATTGATCAATGTCTCTGTTTTTATGCCCATACCATACTGTTTTCATTACTATAGCTTTGCATTACAGTTTAAAAGTAAGAGCTGAAGTCTCCAGCTGATTCTCTTTCTTTATAAGATTACTTTGACTCTTGGAAAGTCATTTGTGGAGCCACAAATTTAAGTATCGTTAGTCCTATTTCTGCAAAGATGCCACTGGAGTTTTGATAAGGATTGTATTGAGTCTGCTATTTGCTTTGGGTTCAAATGGACATTTTAAAAATATTAATTCTGCATTATATGAACAAAGAATATTCTATTTGTGTGTTCTTCCTTTTTATCATTAATAAGTCCTACAGTTTTCAAATATTTTACCTCCTTGATTAAATTTATTCTTATGTATTTTTGTCTTTTCATTCTTTTTCTACGTATCTCAAAACTCCTCTGGCTTTTTAAAAAATGGTAATGTGTCTGGCAGACTTGAATTTAACATTAACAAAACAAAAACAAAGCTTCGTAACAAAATATAAGACAAACAAATTAGATAGCAAATTAGCCACTTATTTTTCCTCTGAGATAAACAAGCACAGAGATGAAGGCCAACATTAAAGCTTTTGAGAGAGAAATACAGAAAAATATCTGAGACAAGCAGCTGCAGAAAGCATGTGCTGAATCTCAAAATAGCATGTAAAAGGGAGAAACAGTGGAGGAAACTGCAGGGGATAATAGCACTTTTTTATTATCACATGTTACAGCCAGACAAGCCTTTGACCAACCAAAGGAGCTAAGGTCTCAGAAGAGGTGCTGAGAGATTAGGAACAGGAATGCTCACCTGGCAGCACCATCGCCATGAATCTGGCTAGATAACTCCAAACAAAAATATTTACACATGAATAATTAAAAAAAAAAGATGTTAAATAAAGTCTTTATGTTTTATATCTTTGTGAATTAGGATTTGAAAGTCTTCAAGTAAAATTACTAGTCCTGTTTGAAAAAAAAATCTACAAATTTATGCTACATCTTCATCCCACAGAGTCTTTCTTTCACAGCTGTTTCCATGCTCAATAACACTTTTTTAAAAGATTTATTTATTTATTCATACAGAACTGGGGTACAAGTCAGAGGTGCAGGGGCGGTGAGTGGATTTACCAGAGACAGAGTGGGGAGCAGAACAGGTAGATCTACTAAAATACACTCCTGAGGGGAGCAGAAGGCAAAACAGGAGAGGTCTGCTGCACCATGTGTGTCACCTCCGGGGCTGGGGGTCGAACTTGCAACGAAGCAGCTCTGGCTAGTTTGCAGTGCTGTGTCCTAACCCGTTGTGCCACCAGGAAGGGCCCTCACAACATATTAAGGCACATCCAACAGGCACTGGATGGGTCACCTGGGAAAATGCAGACAAAGTTTTAAATTCACAAAAGGACTGGGTAATTTTTCAACATGGTTTTCCCTTGTCATAAAAAAAAGATATTTTGTATAGTTTATTTTAGAGGAACAAAAGTGCATTAGCTAGCTTTAATGTTTTCTACTTAACAGAAATTGTTTAGTTCTGGGTAAAAGTGAGGTTAGTTAATATGCTAAATTAACTTAATGTTTAATTTTTTTTAACAGTAACAAAACAAAATTTATAAGAAAGTACACCTGTTAGGAAGGCATTTTACTTTTGCCACTTGGAAACAGTCATCAAGATCAGAAATTACCAGCATTTACTCATCTCAATGTAGACTGAGCCTCAGAGACTGGCAGCCACCCCACAACCCCACCCCAACATCCTTTCCCATTAGTTGGCAATTTACATGGGGAAATCTTTGCTCTCTCTCAGATGGAAAGACTGAAAATGGGAAAAACTGATCATGTCTATTCCTCAACCTCACAGAACACAGCTTGCTAGAGAGAGTGAGGACAAGCTAACAGATTTTAAATTTGGGATGACCAAGGGCTGCTTTGGGGACCGAAAAATCCAATGTCACATGATCTTGGGCATGCTTCAGGGGAGGAGGTTAGACACTATGCATGACTGAGACCTAGGATAATGCATAGCATGTGTGCGACCTCTTTGTTTTCAAAATAATTATATATAAATCCATAGATATAGTCATTATATACATATGTATTTGTGTATGTATATATAACTGGCAAAACATTCATTTAAGGTATACAAAATGATTTAATATTTGTATTTATTGCAAAATGTTCACCACCATATATCTAGTTGATATCTATCACCACACATAGTTACAATAACAAGTGTTATATCAAGCTCTTGTTTCATGTTGCAATGAAAACCGTTAAGATCCGCTCTCCTAGGAATAGTGTTGTTAACTATGGTCATATGCTAACCATTACATTCATAGGACTAGGTCAGGACTGATTTGTTTAATCATGGGAAGCTTGTACCGCTAACCTCTTTAACCTGTCCCTCTCTCCCTTCACCTCCAGCAATCACCAGTTTGTTCTCTGTATCTGTGATTTTAGTTTTTTTAGCTTGTTTTTAGATTCCTCTCATAAATGAGATCAAATAGTATTTAGAATTTTCCTTTCTGACTTACTTCACACAGCATAATGTGCTAAAGGTCCTTTAATATTGTCACAAATGGCCAACCCACCTTCTTTATTATGGCCAAATAATACTCCGTTACATATATGTGTATATATAAATATTAGACATATATTTATACCTACATAATATGCAGAATAAGTATGTTCACGTGTATATAGAGATATTTATATTGTGTACATATATGTCACATGTGTCTATATGTGCACACATGTGTATATATACACAGAAAAATTTTTAGTCATCTACCTCTCAGTGGACACTTAGGTTGCTTCAAGTCTTGGTTAGTGGAAATAATGCTGCAATGAATGGGAGCGTATGGATATCTTTTCAAATGCATGTTTTCCTTTCCTTTAGAAAAGCACCCGGAAGTGAAATTGCAGAATCATATAGCATTTCTACTGTAAATTTTTTTGAGGTGCCTCCCTACTGTTTTCATAGCAGCTGCACCAGTTTGCATTCCTGCCAGGACTGCAGGAGGGTCCCCTTTCCTCTCGTGCTTGATGAAACTTGCTATTATTTTTCTTTTTTGATAATAGTCATCCTAATAGAATAGACGACATCTCATTGTCCTCCTACTGACGAGTGATACTGAGCACCCTTTCATGGGCCTGTGTTGGAACAGTCTTTTCAGATCCTCTGTCCATGTTTAAATTGAGTTATTTGTGTGCTTTTGAGTTGCATGTGTTCTTTATAAACAGTTAAAATTAACTCCCTGTCAGATTGTGCTTTGCAAGTATTTTCTCCATTTTAAGCTTTCCCTTTTCCCTCTCTTGGTGCTTGCCACTACTATGCAGAAGCTTCTTAGTGTTATGCAGCCCACTGGATTATTTTTGCTTGGTTGCCTTTGCTTTGGGGCCCAGTTTCAAAACCTCATCACAAAGACCAACATCAGTGAGCTCACTGCTGTGTTTTCTCCCAGGACTTTGATTTTGTCAGGTTAATATGTTTAAATCTTTCATCCATCTTGAGTTTTTTGTTTTTTTTTTTTTAATGATATAGGTAGTGTTACAGTTTTATAATTTTTTTAAAAAATTATTTATTTATGCATATAGAACTGGGGTACAGGCCAGAGGTGCAGGGGTGGTGAGAGGCTTCACCAGAGACAGAATAGGGAGCACAACAGGCCGACTGAGGAAGTACACTGCTGAGGGGAGCAGCAGCGGGTCAGGAGAGGTCTGCCGCGCCATGTGGTCTCCTTCGGGGCAGGCGGGGATTGAACTCATGCAGAAGTGGCTTAAGCTTCTTAGTGCTGTGCTTTAACCCGCTGTGCCACCAGGGAGGGCCCACAGTTTTATACATTTTTTTAAAGATTTATTTTATTTATTTATGCATACAAGAACTAAGGTGTAGACCTGAGGTGTGGGGGTTGAGAGGACTCACCAAGACAGAGTAGGGAGCAAAATAGGCACATCCATTGAAATACCCTGATGAGGGGAGCAGGAGAGAGACAGAGTCATGTGGGTCACCTGCCTGGCCAAGAATGGAACTCAAGCTGCAGGGGCTCGCTATAGCTTGATAGTGTTGAGACTTAACCCTTTGTGCCATCAGGGAGGCCTCACAGTTTTATGCTTTTGCATCTGTCCAGTTTCCCAACACCAATTCCTAAGTGAGCCATCCTTTCTCCATCGTTTATTCTTGTTTTCTTTGTCCTAAAATAAATTGACTATATTGCTATGGGTTTTCTTTGCAATATGATGGCTCAGTTACCAGATTCATTATTTTCTCAGCCTCAGAAAGAGCAAATTCTTAAGAGCTGATTTTGGTCTGACTTATTAAGAAAATCCATGAAAGGAAGTTTATATTATTAAACCCATGTGGTCACCGTTAAGGCAGAAGTGTAAACATTTCCTTTACAAGTGAGGCCAGTTGTTACATGTGTTAGTTTGCAGAGTGAATCCTTATACTACGTATAAAAAAGATCTAATGTAGCAGACATGTCATCATGCATCTCTGTGGTAGAATCACTGCCCCTCCCAAGATGTCCACATCTAGAAAGGGAACCCTCAGACACTGGCTGGGATGTAGACTGGTCCAGACTCCATGGAACACAGTATGGAGGGTTCTCAAAATATTAAAAATAGATTTACCATATGATTTAGCCATTTCAGTCTTAGATATCTACACTAAGACTGCAAATACACTCATTTAGAGGGCTATAGTCACTCCCGTGTTTACTACAGCTGTGTTTACAATAACCACATTATGGAAGAAACCCAAACAGCTATCTGCACTGGATTCTAAAAATGTTGTATACACACACACATATGTACACACACACACACACAATGGGAGACTATTCAGCTATAAAAAGACAAAATCTTACTATTTTGACAACATGGATGAAAGTGGAGGATGTTATGGTAAGTCAGAAGTAAATAAAGGTATAACCAAAGTAAGTCAGAAAGAGAATGCAAATACCAGATGATATCATGCATGTGGAAAGAAGGTGAATAAACAACACTGAAGAAATTGAAAAAACTAAACAAAAACGCACCCCAGTAATATGACTGCAGAAATGAGGCTTCTAGTGGGGTTGGGGAAAAAGGGGGGAGGTCAGAGTGGAGAGACACCCAACGGTCTGGGGTAGAGGACTGTTGGTGCTTCCTTGGTGGGGGTGGGGTGGTAACATACCTCTGAGTAGATGTGAGCTTGTTCTCCCAAATCATATGCAATGTTGTAAACTAATGTTGCCTTCATAAAGAAAAAATAAACATATTTTATGTTTATGGAAGATTTTTTTAAGATTTAGTTATTTATTTATGCATACAGAGCTAGGGTACAGGCCAGAGGTGCAGGGGCTGTGAGAGGCTTCACCAGAGACAGAGGGGGGAGCAGGACAGGCAGATTGATGAAGTACACTGCTGAGGGGAGCAGCGAGCGGGTCAGGAGAGGTCTGCCGCGCCATGTGGGTCACCTCCAGGACCAGGGATGGAACTTGCACTAAAGCAAGACCTAATTTCTGAATCCTATAAATGTTATTTTACTTGGCAAAACGGATTTTGCAGATGCCGGTACGTGTCGGGCTTTGAGGTCAGAGGTTAACCTGGATCATTTGAGCGTGGCCACTGTCATCACTAGCATACTGATGGGAGAGAAGCAAGGGTGTCAGCAGAGGTGATGACAGAAAGCAGGAGAAAGAGGAGATGATACCTTATACTGTTAGCCTTGAAAATGGAGGACAGGACCCAAGCCGTGGGTGGCTTCTAGCTGGAAAGATAGGAAATGGCGAGTCCCCTGGAACCTCCAGCAATAACATCACTTCGCATAGACCTTGACTTTAGGTCTATATATAGGCTGTCAGGACTGTAAGATCATATTTGTGTTGCTTTAACTCACTAATTTGTGGCAAATTTGGTTAGAGTAGCACTAGGAAACCTATACAATCTTAAGCAACTAATGCCTTTAGAAATTGGGCAGACACCATTGACATTGCACAGATGAAAACAAAAGGATCGGTAACAGAGATAGGTAATATCATTGGTTTAATTAATGAATTTTCCCAGAGCTCAATCTTGGGAACATATGAAAGCAAGCCTGTTTGTATTCAAACAGATAAACTGCACTGAAGTGTTGGATGGTTCCATAAGAGGATAATAATCCTACCATAAACCCTGTCTCATGTTCTGTCTCTGGAAAGATCCCTTTCTATATTAATGCTAGAGAGAAAAATTAAAAGGAGTCCCATGAAAACAAACTAAAGGCGATTATTAAGGTAAGTGGTGAGACAAACCCACTTTCACGAGACAGACATTGTTGACCTCAAGCAAAAGTAATTATGCCAACAACAGAACAGATTTACTTGGAAACTAACCAGAAGTGAGGGAAGATTGGACAATGCCTTTATGGCGAGATCCCTGGCCAACCAGCCCCTGTAAAACCTGCCTCATTTCCAGCAGAGGGGAAGCAGCCTCCATCACCTCCCATGGGAGAGGCAAGGTCCTACAGGTTATTGATTTACTTTTAACTTCATAGAACATCACTGTCTAGGATGTTCACACTCCCTGTACATGCATAAAGAAAAATGGCAAGGCATATGTTCAGAAAGTACATTGTAGCCCTTCATCTAGCATTTGTGTAGAATAAGTTCTGAAATACCCATCTTGGATGACCCCAAAGGGGTAAAAGTTATCATAATTATTATAATTATTTCAGCTGATATGATTTGAGGAAGTTTTCCTGACAATTCTTCCTGGAAAAGCTGTCATAAATGCTCTTCCAGGAGCCCAGGCCAACGCTTCCCAGGAACTAGGGTAATTTGGTATGAAATGTATTTTCTGAAGGGAGAAGAGTCTAATTCTATTTCTTTAGAAGTAAAAATCTGATGTTAAAGTGTAGTTATTAATAAAATGTAGATGTAGCTTATTAAGAGGGCATAGGATCTGTGCTAAATATTTCCTAGACTCACTGCAAACCTTACTATGTTTTGGCTGACTTTAGCTTCACTCATATTTCTTCAAGGTCGTATTTCTCTTCTTAGAAAAAGGAATCCCAGATGTAAAAGGTCAAAGGATGCAGTTTTTGCTGTGATGTATTTAATGAAGCTTTACTACTTTATGTAACTTCTAATCTAAAGGAGCTCATAATTACCAGGTCTACACTTCTCTAATCTTCTAAAGCTTTCCATTTACAGTTACTTGTCACTCCTTTATTAGCTTTTATGTGCATAGGTTTGTGCCATCTGAATAGCTTGGAACATATATTTAAACCTAAGTTTCCTGCTATGAAATGTAAACAACAGTAGTACCAATTCCATTGCTTTGTTGTGAAGACTACATAGAATAATTACAACAAATTCTTTAGCATGACTTAATTTCTTACCTTTTTTAAAAAAAAGAAGATTTATTTATGTATGCATACAGAACTGGGGTACAGGCCAGAGGCTCAGGGGTGGTGCGAGGCTTCACCAGAGACAGAGTGGGGAGCAGAACAGGCAGATCGATGAAGTACACTGCTGAGGGGAGCAGCGGGCGGGCCAGGAGAGGTCTGTGGCACTATGTGGATCTCCTCCGGGGCAGGCGGGGATCGAACTCATGCTGAAGTGGCTTTGGCTTCTTAGTGCAGTGCTTTAACCCACTGTACCACCAGGGAGGGCCCTAATTTCTTACCTTTAAGAAGAAAAAAAAATTCCCTGTACACATCTCAGGAAATATTTAGAGATATCCCATAAATTAGAAGGAACAACAAAAGTGACATGTAAATTTACATTTGACTTTTAAATCTGTCAACTATCTTCCAGTCAAAATATATGCATATCTCATTTACCTCCCATGTGATGAAGTTTGTTTTCAAGCTTTATTGAGATATAACTGAAATGTAACATCATGCCTATGTACATATGTACAACATAGTGATGTGATAGACATGTATGTTGTGAAATGAACCGTCATTGCTGTCACTGCAATTCTGGGGGTGAGGGGGAGGCTGTAAGATCTGTTCTCTTGGCAGCTTTCAAGTGCTTACCACATTATTGTGAATTAGAATCACTATGCTGTACTTTAGCCCACCAGGACTTAGATTATAACTGGAAATGTGTATTCTTTGACCTCAGTCATCTCATTTCATTTATTAGTGTCTGCTAGTTGTTTTTTTAAGTATTTTGCTTTGTTGAACTATCTGTTATGTAAATATCCAGTATTTGTCTGTGTCAATTGCTTTTATTTGTGACATTGTATTTGCAGTATTACTTGCTTTATTACACATTAATTCCCTGAAGTCCTTCCACTTTGCTGGAAATTAGAACATTTTACCTTCCTTTGTGTGTGGCTAGTATTCCATCCTTCCTGATCCCCTCATCTGTCAGAGCTCCCTTAGGCTGTTTCCATGTCCTAACTGTTATAAACAATCTTGCAATAAATATTGTAGAGCATATACTTTTATCAGGCTTTGTCTTTAGTTGACAGTTTCACGTTCTTCGCCTCGGTGCCCAAGAGAGGTATTGGCTGGGTTATACTGCATTTTCATTTTTTGTTTTTTAAGATTTATTTATTTGTGCATATAGAACAGGCCAGAGCAGGTTCAGGCCAGAGGCTCCGGGGCGATGAGAGGCTTCACCAGAGACAGAATGGGGAGCAGAACAGGCACATCAACAAAGTACACTGCTGAGGGGAGCAGCGGGCGGTCAGGAAAAGTCTGCCGCACCAAGTGGGTCACCTCCAGGGCGGGGATCGAACTCATGAGGAAGTGGCTTTAGTTTCTTATTGCTGTGCTTTAACCAGCTGCGCCACCAGGAAGAGCCCTCATTTTTTATTTTCTAAAGTAAACTCAGATTAACTTAGGTAATGGCTGTACTTGTTTACATCCCACCAACAGTGTAATGGATTTTCTTTTTCTCTGCATCTTTTTACTGGGAGTCATTGTCACAGGGTGAGATGATTTCTCACTGAGGCTTCGACCTGCATCTCCTGTATTAAGTGGTGCTGAGCATCTTCCGGCATCTCTTGGCCTTTTCTATCATCCATTTGTGAAGTGTCTGTTTATAACTGCTGCCAATGTGTTAGTGGGGCCTCTGAATTGTTAAACTGAGTAAGAGTTTTTTTTATAACTTGGATGGCCCTTGTTAGGCCCTTGTTAGGCCCTTGTTAATTCTGTAATTTGTGAATATTTTCTCTCTGTTCTGCAGGGCATCTGTTTAATATACTTAAACTTTCTGTAACTATATGAAAACTACTTAAGTTGTGGCAATTGCAATGGTTTATTTATTTTTTTTTATTTTCCTTGTCATAAGGGTCAAGTCTAAGCACCTCTTTATCACTGATGTGGTGTGATAGGATAGTCTTAATTTAATTGCTTAGTGGCTTAAGAGAAGTTAGTTTTCCAAATTCTATTTGTCATGTCTACAAATAGGGATAGTTATATTGTATTTGGTGATGATTAAATGGGAGAACTAATGGATATTTTGACATTGTTGACATATGCTAAGTGTTCAGGAAATGGTATTTCTAATTGCACTTATCATTATTTTCTAAAGCATTTCGGAACCCCTACCATACTCTATGGACGTGGGGACCCTGGTGGGAAAGGATTGCAGGGGCAGTGATGTCTTTAATGCCTTGTCTATTGGGGGAAGCCCTAGATTTTCACTTAGTGCTAAGTTCTTAACCTTGGCTGTACATTAAAATAATTGCCTGGTGGGTGTGCAAAGACCTCACGCGAGGCTGCTGTCAGGCCAGGCAAGTCAGAATAAATAGGTCTGACACTTGTTTTTAAAGCACTCAAGTGAACTGCTACGTGTGGTCATGGGTAAGGACAATGACATCACCTCTGGTTACTAAAAAGGGCAATCTGATCACAGCTAGCCTTGCATCTCTTGGGAGCTTGCTAGAAACATTCAATTTTGTTCTACCCCAAGCACAGATGGACTAAGTTAGTCTGTGTTCTAACAAGATCCCCAGGTGATTCATTGCCCATTCCAGTTCGAGAAGCATGGCTATCATTAGATGATTCCAGAAATATGCCTCAGACATTGCCCTTTATTTTCTGTATAAATTTTTTTTTAATGAACAAGATTCTTGAAAAACTTCCAAAAATGCAGCATCAAGTAATTTTGCCAGCAGCGGAATCTTCCAGTGACTATTTCTTGCAGTACTTATCTGGGTGCTGTTCCCATGACTGCTCCCCATTCCCCCCTCCAGTACCACCTCCCTCTGGAGCCCTGGTCTTGTTTTCTGTGTCTTGCCTGGCATGTCTCCTAGAGGGCACTGCCATGCTATGCTGTGGAGGCACTTGTTCAAGATCCTTTAGTATCTCATAAAGAAAACCACATCATACCAGTTCCCTCAGCGTCTTCTGCTCTCTAGTTATTAAGAGGGGAGGTCGCTGGCACTCCTTGGCTTAGGGAGAGCTCCTTCCACCCTTGGAAAGGCAACTAAAGAGATGCTAAGAATGGCCCAAAGCTCCGTCATGCACTGAAGTCATGGATCTTTTGGCATTATTATGTTATAATTTTAATAATTTTGATCATTTGAGTAGAACCTCTACTCTAATTTTTTTCTGTTTTCTTCCTTCCTCTGACTTTTGTTCCATACCACCTCCTTTTTCATTTGGGTGTAAAGTTAGATTTTTTAATTTGTGGTTCTTTTTCTTTCCTGAGGTTGACTTTAATGTTTTAAATCTCTTAATAAATCTTTTGCTGGATTCCATGGATTCTGCTACATTGTGTTGTACTTTTCCTTTGTCCCCAGGGATTTTTTAATTTCACCTTTGATTTTCTTGTTAACTGAATAGTTGTTCTATCACATATTTCTATATATTTGTATTCTCCAAAAATGTGTGGTTCCCCCTTCTCTTCTTATTTTTTTGTAAACAAGGAAAGTGAGAAGCTAATAACTCAGCCATTTTTCCCCAGTGAATTTACACAAGACTGCTACATTATTTCTGAAGTGCCCTAGGTGACTATAAGACAATAATGAAATAAATAGATACTCCAAATGTTCTGTTACAAAATTACCCCAACTTATTGGATTTTCAGCTTAAGATGTAGGAAGACATTATCTAAGGATGCACTAGATATAAAAATACTTTATTTGTGTTTCTTGGGTTTCTTCCAAGCCATTTTCATGGCACAGTGAATGTATTTCAATAAACTTAAACCCACACATTATCCAGTGATAGAGAACAAAAGATTACATTATTGTCAACTAAATACAAGCAACTGAGTAGAAAGCATACAAAATCACATTTTCTTGGACTATCAAAATAAACTATATGTTGTTCTCCATTTGCTTAGTTTTAAACCTCAAACTAAGACTTTAGAATAAGATTATACATGACAGTGACAAAAGTCTACTAAATCTATTTTAGACACATACAAAAAGGTAAAATATTCCCTATAACTTTCATATCTCACTTTCATATCTTTCATATCTCACTTTTGCCACAGGTCTTCACACAGTTTGCCTGACTTTATCATATCATTCCTTCATATAAAACTGCAATTATATTAGCCTATAGAATTCAGTAAAAATGATAGCTGGAAGACATATATCTTTATACCTACTAAGACTGAAGTTTCACATTATCTGGTATTAGTGAAGCTGAGAAGCTTTGAAAATACATGTGCTTTCCAAAATGATAAAGGAATTACCTTCATCACTAGATAAATTAACCTTTAAAATTCTGTATGCCTCAGTAAATTTTCTAATATCTTAAAGCCTGATGGCGATTTGTTTATATCTCTCCAGTCCAGGCTAAAGCTCTGTGTAAAAAATTGTGAAGGTTTGCTTATTTTGCCTAGAGAGAAAAATGTGGTTTTTCTATTGCTGGATTTTCTTAGCATTTTCACACAAAAGGAAATTTACCTCCTATTAGAAATTCAATGCATTATGAAGCTTTCAAACATTTTTTAAAAGTTTATATTAATTGAAATTTTATTAATTTTCCATTAGTGTGTACTACTCTATATAAATGTAGACCGTATCATTGGGAGATATTTTTGAGAGAGTCACTTAAAGATTTGTTTAGGTAAATATGTTTTAGTTAAACCTGTAGTTGTAATCAAAGAAGATTGAGAACTTTCTGTATTAAATCACTTCATATGGGTTTGTTTTTCCCCACAGTGAATAATTTAGAAGCATTTTAAATGTCAGAAGAAAAACTGATTATGATGGCATGCAGCCTAAAATATTTTGAAAATTTGGACTGGAAATAAAAAATGAATGTTTTATAAGTAAAGAATTGTTCAATTTAACTTTGACCCACAGAAACTAATAAACATCTACATAAATGTCATTAAAAGCTCAGTGATCGCAAAAAAAAAAACAAAAAATTCAAAAAATCTTGATTAAAAGCTTAAGAAAGATGACGTGAATGTGAGCCTTTAGGTCAGAAAGGCTGAAAAGACTTATTTCTAGATTACTCTTTGTCTCTGGGACCTTAGGTAAGGAGAGGAAGGAGAATGTGATTTTAACTGGAGTGTTTCCTTACAAATTAACCTTGTTTGGGAAACCTCAAAGACTTTTCAGAGGAGGATTAAAGAAGATAAGTGAAGGCGAAAACTAATAGTTAAAATCCCATCAAAGAGAGCTCTAGGAGTAATTTGAGAAAAGTAAAGACATTACCAGATAGCTCATGTCTCTAAATTCAGTAGTAATAGGAAGAAGAAAAACAATCATAATCTAGTTCTCCCTGCTCCAAATAATAGTTGTTAAAATAGTTCTGTGAGTCGCCTTAGCCATCCTCTGATATGAAATGCTATACCCAAGAGACACTTGAGAAGATAGGTTTATTAAATCCTCTTATTTTCTTTATTAGGAGAAAATAGTCCTAAATCCTCTTAGTAAGAAGAAAATAGTTATAAATAAGTATTCTCAAAATTGTAGTTTGATTTTTTTTTAAGATTTATTTATTTGTTAAAAAAAAAGATTTATTTATCTGTACATACAGAACTGGGGTACAGGCCAGAGGCTCAGGGGTGGTGAGAGGCTTTACCAGAGACAGAGTGGGGAGCAGAACAGGCAGATCGACGAAGTACACTGCTGAGGGGAGCAGCCGGCGGGTCAGGAGAGGTCTGCGGTGCCATGTGGGCCACCTCTGGGGCAGGCGGGGATCGAACTCACGCAGAAGTGGTTTTAGCTTCTCAGTGTTGTGCTTTAACCCGCTGCACCACCAGGGAGGGCCAGTCTTGATCATTTTAAGCTCATCAATGGCCTTTCTTTTGGTAACAGGGAAAAGTCTTAATGATCATTAGACCAAGATTTCATTAGATTATCAAAGTGAGAATTTGAATCTGGGAAGCAGTTGTACAGATTTTATTCTACGAGAGCTGTTGTCTCTTAGGCATGCCTTAGCTATTTGGCTCTTTTGTGAGTCCATATAAATTTTAATCATTTTTAAAAATTCTATAAAAATGCATTAGAATCGGGACAGGTAGTACACTGATTCTGTACATAATTTTGGGTAGTATGTATATATTCATACAATTAATTTTCCAGTCCCTGAGCACAAGATACTTTCCATTACTTCCTCAATGTCTTCTAGTTTCCACTGTAGAAATCTTTTAAATCCCTGCTTAAATTTATGCTATTTTAAATGGGAACATTTTGATTTTATCTGTATGACTCACTGTTACTACATGGAAAGCTACTAATTTTATGTTTAAATTTTGTATCCAGCAACTCTCTAATTAATTGATAAGTTGTAACTATATTTTGATGGAGCATTTAACATTTTTATATTTAAATTCTGTAGTCTTCAAATAGAGACAATTTCAACTCTTCCTCTCCAGTTCTGATGCCTTTTGCTACTCCTGGTCCGACTGCTCTGAGGAGGACTCCCAGGCCTGGGAGTGGTGAGTGTGGACATCATTGGACGTCTCTGGCCCTACAGGAAAGCTTGCAGCCTTTCACCATGGAGTATGGTAAGCTGTAGGTTTGTCGTATTTGACTTCTATGATGTTCAGGTATGTTTCTTTTACCCTTAATTGGCTAAGAATTTTGACCACGAACAGATACTGAATTTTGTTAGAAGCCTTTTCTGTACCTATTGAGATGATCACATGAATGTTGCTTTCATTTTATTACTGTGCTATGTCACATTGATTCATTTGCATAGGCTGAATAGTCCTTGCATCCCAGAAATAAATCCAACTTGCTCGTAAAGACTGATCTTTTTAATGTGCCCATGAGGTCAGTTCACTAGTATTTTATTGAGAAGCTTTGTGTCTGTATTTATCAAAAGCCATTGACCTTTGCTTTGCATTTCTTGTAGTGTTCCATTCTGGCTTAGTAGCTGGGCTTGTAAAATGAGTTTGGTTCTCTTCCATCCTTTTCATTTTTGGCAGAGTTTGAGAAAGATTGGCATTCATTTTTTCTTTCAACTGTTTGGCAAAATTGATAACTGAAGCCATCTAGTCCTGTGTTTTACTCTAAAGGGAGATTTTTGATTATGGATTCAATTCCTGTCTGAGTAATTGATCTGTTCCAGTTTGTCAAGTTTATGTGTTGTAAAAAACCAATTCAGTTTTTTTAAATCTTATTTTATTGTTTTCCTGTTCTCCATTTCATTTATTTCTGCTCTAATCTTGACTAGTCTGCTAACATTTCTCAGCATCAGATGAAGAAGGTGGGAAAGGATATACATCCCTTGTTTCAATAATCATATTATTTTCTTGGTGTTCCTAGTGTGGTAACTTTTTCCTTGATAACTTGTGACATTGAAAGACTGTATGCCATACCTTGTGTCCCTCTTAATCCTTCTTTGCTTGCTTCAGGGCTGCACCCAGCCTCAAGTATTGCTGATCAAAATCCAGTTCAGGTTTTACTAGGAACCTTGGGGAAAAACAGCTTTGTTATCTTTTCTCTGAATTTATATGCTGAGGGGACCACATAACTTGAATCTATTGGTGGTTATCATTTTTAATGCATGTAGGGAAAACGTGTTGAGACTGAGGCCAATACAGAAAAGAGCAGAACAGAGAGGAGAAAACCAAGTCTGTCAAGTTCTCTGGAGCAATTTGATCCATCCCTGTCTGAAGCTACATCAACCCTACTTTTGCTAGATATAGTTTCTTTCACTGCAACCAGGATCAACCTACAGCTTGATTTTTATTTTGGGTTGATGCAAAAGGAAAAGAAGAAAGCATGAGGTGGCGGTGATGCTAAGCTCACAGGCCCCTTCTAGAAAGGTGTTTGATAGTTCCTTTTGCTAGTTCTATCAACAGGTAACAACATCTGCTGTTTAGATAATGCAAATATAAGGTGGGAGGGATGTGAAGTCAGAGGCAAGGTTTGGAAGACTAGGGTTATGTGGCTCCACACAACACTCCTCCTAAAACCTCTTTGCCTATGTGGGAAGTCATGGGGAGATCTGTTCCCAGGGCTTCTTATAGAAGACAACACCTCCCCACAGTGAGCTTGTGTCTAAGCTTAATGGCACATACCTTTCCTAATACATGGTTGTGCATAAAGAAATAGCAGATGTTCCAAAACTCAGAAAAATTAACTGCTTGAAAGAGGGCACTCTATCAAACCTTGACATCTAGAGTTCTAAGAAACACTAAGCTGAATAAACAAGTGTGGGGTGTTAGTAAAGACTTTTGTTTGCAAATTGAATCACAAAGATCACTCTATTGATAACACATTTGAATAAAAGCCTCTTGTTTTGCATATCTCCTGCTGAAGAAGTAAACAAGAATTCAAAGCCAACATGATTGGCAGAAAGGCTTTAAAATCTGCATCATCTTTAATATACTTAACACGTATAATTTAGCTCTCTATTTAGCGCACATATATCTGATATCTGATGGAGTTATGGTCCATTTTTTTCTAATAAGAAAGTCCAAATGACTTTTCATTCACTATCTTTAAAGAAGAAAAACATCATTATTTGAGTTTCTCAGCAATTCTGCTTTTGTGGAGGGGATACAAAAGATCCCTTGTAGAATAATTGTTCTGGCACAGTGCTCCAACTATAAAATGATTTGACTGGCCTAAAATTGTTGAAGCATAATAACATCTATTGTTATTTTAAGTGGATATCATCTGTGAGAAGAGCTTCTTGCTAAATGTGCGGTGAACCAAGTGGGCCAAGAATGTTTGTTTTTTTTTTAACTAAGAAAAGAAGAGAAGTGAAAACTAGACCAGCATTTTGGAGGACGTGACTTCATTTATCTGATTTACTGCTGCATCTCTAGGCCCCTAACATAGGGTCTGACACCATAGGATGGAGAACGCAAAGAGAAGTACCAAGTTTCACCCCTAGAGGGCAGAATACTCTGGCACACAAATAATTCAACTAATCCTGACTGGAATTTAATTCCAACAAGGACACATTCATCTTTTTATATAGGAGTTTCTAATATTATTTTTATTGTTTGATTTATTGTATTCTCAACCAACATATATTCAATGCATTTTTTTGAGCAAGGATGTTTGTGCAATATTTATCTAGTTTGTACTTCACATTTTATTGTGATTAATATTTTATTGTGTTCCCCATGAAAAACATCTTGGTTGGCTATAAAATTTGTTGTTGCTCAAAAGTTGTAGCTGTTTCTTTTTTCATTCAGCATCCATAGAAAAAAAACGAAGAGGTGAGCCCTCTGTAACTTTCTCTGTCCCTTCTACTTCCATCAGCCTGGAAGATTGTAAGATTTTTTTCCTCTTTATTATTTTAATTGTATAAAAGCACCAGAATGTGGGGACCCTCCTGGTGGCGCAGCGGGTTAAAGCACTGCACTGAGAATCTAAGGCCGCTTCTGCATGAGTTCGATTCCCGCCTGCCCCGGAGGTGACCACATGGCGGGGCAGACCTCTCCTGACCCACCCGCTGCTCCCCTCAGCAGTGTACTTCGTCGATCTGCCTGTTCTGCTCCCCACTCTGTCTCTGGTGAAGCCTCTCACCACCCCTGAGCCTCTGGCCTATACCCCAGTCTGTGTGCATAAATAAATAAATCTTTAAAAAAAAAAAAAAAAAAAGCACCAGAATGTGTCTAATTATGAATTTCTTTTGACTAGCTTTCCCTGGAATAAAATCTGTGAGCCTAAGGCTCCTTACGATCTACAGTAATTGATATAGTTACGGTTTAAATTTTTCCTATTGTTTTGATTTCTTCCTGACAAAAGTGTACAACCCACGGTTTTCATTTCTTAATCAGTTTGCCTTTTACTTTGGAACAATTCTCAAAATGTTCCTTTCCCACACATTCTCAAGTTTTTGTAAATTATTTCTGATCTTTTCTTCTTCCAACACGTGTCAATGATATCTACCTACCTGTTTTCTTTTGCACTTTACAATTCTATTTTAGGATGTTATTTTTTTTTAACCTGGAGGTCATGGAAATTGACCTCTTTAGAGGATGTCAGAAAGCACCACTTCTTAATAAAGATATGATTATTATTTTAAGAAGACTGCCACATTTTATTCCTGTTCAAATAGGCAGTTCACTCAAGAGGAAATGAACAAAACAAATGCCCGCCAGCTCCAGAAAAACCATTCTTTCCTGGCGCTTATCCTGCTGCTGTTATAATGAATAAATAGTTGTGAAAAAATTTAGTAGCAATATCACATCATTAGTCTGGAAGATGCAGGTGTCTCATTATAACCTAATCCCAAAACTATTTGTGGTACGAGCAAAGAAGAGAACATTTATTATACTTACAAAATCATTGGTATCTATAGCTTGTTTGTCATTTCAAGCACAGTAAAAACCAGCATCGCCTCAATGACCTGAAAGGTTGCTGAAAGGAACAGAACTTTGCTCCTAGTCCTTTTTACCTCACTGACTCCTTCAGCACTATCCACCAATTTCAACCCCACAGTCTGACCCCCTCCACCACCACCACCACTATCAAGCACTTACTCTGTCAAAGAAAAATACCTAGCTCTGCCTTTTCTTTTTTCTAGAGCATACACCAGAGGAATATGTTTTAACGTAGAAGATTCTTGGGTGTTTTCATGTTACTTCTTTGCATTTTTCCCCCAAAAGCAACTATATAAAGTAAAAACTAAGTCAAGAGAACCAGAGGTTTAGAGTATTCAGAAACAAGAATTTGGTTCTCTATGGAACACTTCTGACTAGTTGAGGACCTGACTGATGACCAAAAAAAAGGCTTGAGTATGGAAGAAAGAAAGGAGTTTATAAATATCAACTATGGTTACATGGCCATTATAGAAGAAAGGACGGTGGTTACTATATATCTCTTATCTCTTGTCAATGTGTATGTGTCTGCAATATACGCAATTTCCTTTTCTTTGCTTTTTCTTTAGAGTTGGATACAAGTTTTCCTGGGAATATTTTTCACAACATAGTCTTTCGATAACAGGAATTTACATGTGGCTATGACTCATCTAGGGGTGTAATCAGTAGCTCAGAGATGCAATGACACTTGGAACTTTCATCTCTGTTTTTTTGGGAGAGAGTGAGAATGCCTTTATCTAAAGGGTGGTTCCGTCATGTTAGTTGCAAATCAGGGATTCTTTTTCTTGTTATATGAACTTGCCAATATATGTAGCAAGAATGTGAATGGATGCTGAGTAATCAAAGGGACAGATCGCGCTGTTTTCTGGCCATTATGTCTCCTGTCCAGGTCCAGCCTTTATGCTCTGTAAAGTTATGCTTGGGTTCTGCAATCAGGGTTTCTTTGGCAGCTGACCCTTGGACGAAAGGGGACACTAGAGAGGGCTGGGAAGCTGGACAAGAAAAGAGAGAGAAGGTCCTTCCTATTTGCTGTCAGGCTGTGTTTTTGTCAGGATCAGCTTGGAAGCAGTGGGTCTTGTTATGCCCTCGGGGACACCAGAGACTAACATGAAGTCAGAAGCTTGACTCCCTCCTCCAAGCTCAGACACTCCAGCTCCAGCGGGGAGCAGCCTCATGACAGAGGCCTGAGTTTGGGCTCTGTGGGCCACTGGCTTAGCATTCTAATTTTAGTAGCTCCATTCTTTCTTTCTCACCCCAAGGCAGCTGCAGAAGTGCTAGTTTCACAACACCTTCTTCCACTTTCCTCATTTTAGTTTTCTAGTTAAAAATTCTTTTATCCAAGATGTGGTACATATGCACAATGGAATATTATTGAGCAACCAAAAAAAAAAAAAAAGGAAACACATGTCCTTTGCAGCAACATGGATGGAGCTAGAAAAGATCATGCTTAGTGAAATAAGCCAGAAAGAAAAGGAAAAATACCAAATACCAGATGTTTTCACTCATAGCAGGAGTATAACAGACCAGGCAAGAAAATAATAATAATAAGAAGAAGAAGAAG
Organism: Condylura cristata; assembly: GCF_000260355.1. Taxonomy (NCBI): domain Eukaryota; kingdom Metazoa; phylum Chordata; class Mammalia; order Eulipotyphla; family Talpidae; genus Condylura; species Condylura cristata. The sequence goes on from NW_004567122.1 coordinate 10,752,256, forward strand.
AAGAAGAAGAAGCAGTTAATACCAGAAACATTTTGTGGGGGTGGAGTGGGGAATGGGATCAAAAACAGTGGGGAGGCGGAGTGGGGGGGCCCTCCTTGGTGGCACAGCGGGTTAAAGCACAGCACTAAGAAGCTTTGTGCATGAGTTGGGTCCCCACCTTCCCCAGAGGAGATCTGGTGCTGCGGACTTCTCCTGACCCGCCCGCTGCTCCCCTCAGCAGTGTACTTGGACGATCTGCCTGTTCTGCTCCCCACTCTGCCTCTGGTGAATCCTCTCACCGTCTCTGCACCCCTGGCCTGTACCCCAGTTCTGTATGCATAAATAAATCTTTAAAAAAATTTTAAAAAAAACAAACAGTGGGGGGAGGGAAATGCACTGGACTATGATGATGGTACATGGGTGATTTGGTGATGGGAAGCCCAAGGGGATTACAACTGAGATGGAAAAATGCACAAAATGATGTAAAAAAAATTCTTTTATCCAAATGAATTGTTTCTTTTAGCCCCCTTCTGTTATAATAATGTGTGTAATTGTGACCTAACAGGTAGGAGGTGGCGGAAAGGGCCAGGAAGGGGTTAGGAAAGACAAATGATAAACTTTCAGTTCTAAAATAAGTCCTGGGATACTGTGTACAGTGTGGTGACTTCAGTAAATAATAGCGTGCAGCATCTTTGAACGTTGCTAAGAGAGAAGATCTTAAAAGTTCCTATCACAACACAAAAACTTGTAACTGTGAATGATGAGGGGTGTTAATTAGACTTACTGAGGTAATCGTGATACAAAATCTACAAATATTAAATTATGATGTTATAAATCCCGAGCTAGTTTAATGTTACATGTCTATTATATCTAAGTCTTTAAAAAAAATTATTACAGCAACAACAACAAAAAAAAAAACCCACAAAGTTTCTGTACATAAGCCACTTAGTAGACATTTTACACATTCAGAAAACCTCTGTGACCCATCAGCCAGTTCTTGTTCTTTGTTCATGCGTTTTCCCCTTGGGCCTTCGAGATGGGTAGTCATTATCCCGTGGTTTCCAGGCAAAAGAGAATCTTAATTGATAGAGCTGGTGTGAGGTCTTTTTTTCAGAGGTTACAAATGGAATCATTAAGAATGAATTCACTCAGAGTCGGGCCTGTGCTGACTTAGGTCAAACGAGAAACAGTCGCTCGGGCACTAACCTAATGTATCTCTCGCTACTTTTGTTTTGTTTTCATTTTTGATCTTTTAGAACAAATGCATGAGATCAATAGAAGCTGTTTCAGAGAAGCCAGGCCAAGTAACTTCAAACTGTTGTTTGAAACTGAAAAACAAACCAAGTTTTCACACATTTGCTTCTCCTTGCCCAGCTTGGTTTTTTTTTTTTTCTTTTTAAAAATTTTATGTATTTTTTTATACATTATTTTTCCATTTTTGACCAGCGTATGCTTTTTCATCCCATTTGTAGTCCTCATGAAATTCCCACCACCAATTCACCTAGAAACCGTCACCGTAGTCCCTCGTGCTCTTCTTACCCCTGTTTTGGCCCTACTCCCCTCTCCCCCCACTGCAGAATATCTCTGGTTTATAGTTGTTTATTGATTCTGATTTTTACTTTATTATAACTTCTTTTTTTCCCCCTGACCCCTTACATTGCTCATAAAAGTGAAACCATCCAGGATTTTTCTTTTTCTTTCTGGCTTATCTCACTGATCATGATCCCTTCCAGCTCCATCCATTGCTGCAAATGACATACGTTTATCTTTTTGATTGCTGAGTAATATTCCATTATGTACATATACCACATCTTCTTGATCCGGTCATCTATTTTTGGGCATAGCTTACCTATTGTAAATAGTCATATGGAACTCCCCAGATTTGTTAAGAACATAAGAGGACCCATGGACAGCCCAGTGACCAGGATGGTGGCTGGAGGAGCCTCTGCCTGAGGCCTACTCCTTTGGGCTTTGCAATAAGGAAGACTGTCTCAGGTGCACAGTCTGGAAATGCAGATATTTCTAGACTAATGGGCTGAAAATTCAGGTATTCTTCTCTTGAATTTGTGGGCAGGAGCTCTCAGCGACTATGTATCTGTAAGGAGAAGCAGGAGCCGACAGACTGCAAGGCAGTAACTGATAGACAAAGGACCATCAACACTATGTTGTGTGGCTCTTTCAGAGAGTTTCTTCAGTTATCTCCAAATGTCTCATCAACTACAGTGATTCTATATTAGAACTTTACAAAATAGGTGGCTTGTAAATGGAGCATAAAGAAGAGATATGATTTTATTTACAGGGAATTTGCCTTCAAGTACTTAAATCAGGGAAAAGGGGGTGGCAGTCAACCTCCAATGTGTTCTGCTTGCTTTATGACTCATCTTTTGAAATGATAACTGGAAATTGAATGAGATATGGAGAAGATTTATTCATTCCTGTTTCTAGCCTGGTGTCCTGCTTAACTTTTCTGCTAGATCTCTTAGAAGAATTTTGTCTATATCAGTCAAACTCTTGACTTGTGAAATAGAACCAGAAAAAATGAAATAAATGGGCCCTCCTGGTGGTACAGCGGGTTAAAGCACAGCACTAAGAAGCTAAAGCACCTCAGCATGAGTTTGATCCACACCCTGGAGGTGACTCACATGGCACAGCAGACCTCTCCTGACCCGCCTACTGCTCCCCTCAGCAGTGTACTTCATCTATCTGCCTGTTCTGCTCCCCACTCTGTCTCTGGTGAAGCCTCTCGCAGCCCCTTGCCCCCCTGGCCTGTACCCCAGTTCTGAATACATAAATAAATCTTTTTTAAAAATGGAATACATGGGTTGGAGAATAGGAGAGAATCAGGAAATTAGGCAATTTTTTTCAAGGCACAGATATAAGACACTGTTGGGGGTTTGGCTTGAGAGGGCAAGAACATCTTTGGAATGAAGGAGACATGGGGAGAAAAGGAAACTTAAGGGAGTTATTATGAATTATAGATTCGGCCTCACTTCTTGTTCTTAGCGTGACTCAGATAGGGGCCTGGTTTCCTTTTCATGTGCTTTGGTACTTCTCCGACGGGGTCCTCCTACAGGGACAGGACTACATGGCTCCTGACTTACTTGGGGGTCTCACATAGCACGTTGGCTAAACTTGACCCCCGGCCTTATCATTTTACATCATGGAACAACAGGCCAATATTTGCAATTCCAGTTCTTCAGGGTACGTCATCCAGCTGTGCTTTAAGTTTCCCTGTGGCATAGTGTCTCTTTCTGCCCCTGCTTTCAAGTCAACACAATAAAGATGGAGCCTCTGAGAAAATCTGGTCAAGGTACGACAAGGGTTGGGTATACACATTATACAGGGAGTTTTAGGCTCCTTTGCATCTACAGCTTGTCAGTAAGTTGCTTTTATAAGACTGTTCAAGACAGCCCTTGACCCCAGGCCGGGAACTTCATATGGTGACTAGGCTGTTTCACCAGCTGACTCCTACAGGTTTCATAATTTTCTTTTTAAGATTTATTTATGCATACAGAACTGGGGTACACACCAGGGGTGCAGGGGTGGTGAGAGGATTCACCAGACACAGAGTGGGGAGCAGAACAGGCAGGTTGATGCAGTACACTGCAGAGGGGAACAGCAGGCGAGGCAGGAGCAGCCTGCTGTGCCATGTGGGTCACTTCCCTGGCTGGGGATCGAACTCGTGCTGAAGCAACTGCATCTAGCTTCGTATGCTGCACTTTAACCTGTTGCACCACCAGGGACGGCCCTGGTTTCACCATTTTCTTATTTCTCCCACTTCCTGTATTGATATTATTCAAATTCTCCCTTGTCTAAATCATCTGGCACACTTACTGCTCTAGCTGCTGTTGATACCACCACTGCGGCATTGAATTTGACCGGCTGACTTTGGGAACTCACTGCTCCTGGCATTGAATGTGGTGCCCTAAGACGATCTCAGTGAAGTTTCCATTCACAGAGTTTCCAGGTATCAGACATTTTTATTTCCTTTGTCTTACCTCTCTGCAGAGGATTTGCCCTGAACTGTGTTAACTATCTATGCTTTATATGGATATTAGAGCACACACGCACACCCACACACTCCATTTTCATGTGTATTATTCAATGGCAACCATCACCACTATCAATTTCTACAACACTTTCTTCCAAACAAGATTTCTACACCTTTAAACATTACTTCTCCACCCCACTCCACCCAGCCCTTGACTGTCTGCAAGCTGCAGGTATCGTTCAGCCTGAGAATCAGGCTTCAGTGGTGTCAGTTCTGGCTTGACTCTGAAAATCCGCAAATCTTGAGAGTTCAGGGCATCGCTCAAGCAGAGAGAGGGATTTGCTTCCCTCGACGGTCCCTTTTATTCTGAACAGGTGCTCAGTGGATGGTATGGTTGCCTCTGTATTGGTGCCGACCTCCTTAGTATTCTGACTCAAATGCGAATGTCTACAGACGCACCTAGTCATTCTCTTTTACCAGCTCTCTGAGCATCCCTTAACCTAGGTAAGTTGATAGTTATGATTATCCATCACATCTAGGAGCCACTTGTAAGTGGACTAATACAGTGTTTGTTCATCTATGTCCGAGTTATTTCATGCAGCATTCGTCCTTGGACCTGTATCTCATCTCATTCCTTTGTAAGATGAACAGATTCAGTATATATACTGTTTATGTCTGAATTGTTGGCTGACTTCCACCTTCTAACACTGGTGTACAAGTCTGTTTGCTTTCAATTCTTTGGGGTATATACCTAGACGTGAAGCTCCTAGGTCATGTGATAGTTCTATATTTAACTTTTTGAGGTACCACCAAATTGTTTTCCACAAAGGCTTTAAATTCCCACCAGTACTTGTGTGTCAGCTTCTGTACATCCGAACCAACCTTGTTCTTTCTTTCTTTTGATAATAGACATCCTCACAGATGTGTAGTGTTGTCTCATTGAGGGTTTGACTTCCGTTTCTCTACTGACCAGTGATGTTGACTATCTTTTCATGTGTTAATTGACTATTTGTATACCCTCTCAAGAATCCTTGACATGTTTTTGAATTAGCTTTACAATTGTAGGAATTCTGCATGTAATTACTGTTTCAGAGCTATGATGTGTAGTATTTTTCCTGTTCTGTGGGTTGTCTCTGCACTCTGTCGAGAGAGTTCTTTGATTCACAAAAGTTCTTAGTGAAATCCAATTTACCTGCAATTAACAGTCATTTCCACACCTCCTAGACAGGTATGCCATCCAAAGAACCCTGGACACTTGGATTGTTTTCTCAAAAAACGTAATTGCTTTTGCTGTCAAGAGCCAAATTTGAAACTGAGTTGGCTTATTTTTTTTTTAAGATTTTATTTATTTGTGCATACAGAACTGGGGTATAGGCCAGAGGCTCAAGGGCGGCGAGAGACTTCACCAGAGACAGAGTGGGGAGCAGAACAGGCAGATCTATGAAGTACACTGCTGAGGGGAGCAGCGGGCAGGTCAGGAGAGGCCTGCTGCGCCATGTGGTCACCTCCGGGGCAGGCGGGAATCGAACTCATGCTGAAGTGGCGTTAGCTTCTTCAGCATGAAGTGCCACCAGGGAGGGCCGAGTTGGCTTATTTTAAATTCATATAATTACTCAAATCCAACCTTGAAGTATAGTGTAGATTTTGAAATAGGGGTTTATCTTTGATAGAAAAAAATCAAGGCAAACTTTACTGACATAATTAACCTGACTAATTAAGGGGAAGCTCTGTAGATTCAGTTGGGTTGGTCTAGTTCCCTTCTCAATAGAGAGTATTTGATTTTACTTTGCCTACCATAATTTCATTTGCAACTGTTTAAGAATCCAATGGAATACTCTAATCACTAGTTTAATTAATCCCACAAATTCTCTCACTCAGTTGGGATTTGCAAAGATTTGCTAATAGAATAATCCCCCCAAAACCAGTCCTTTATATAGTACAGGGAGCCTGCCTTGCTCTTACTTGGCACAAAGACTGAAATTAGCTAGTCTTGAGCTGGGTAAGGAACTTCATGATTTTATTAGCAATCCAGATGCCTACCTTCCTGTGTCATCATCAATAACTTGGGACTTCACTTCAAGCCCATGCCATGTTCACAGAGGGGCTCTATCATTACATCTGCATTCTAGAAGGTTGCAAAGGGGAAAGAAAAAGTAATTTACCTCCTAAATGAGTCAGCCCTGTTAAAAGAACTTCCCCAGAAGTGTCACCCAACCACCTCTGTTCATGTACACAGACCATTAATAATGCTGACAGGCTGATATGAAGGAGGCTGAGACATTTTGAACAATAATTAATTTTCAGTGAGCTCATTGTTGTTGCTGTGGACATTGTCTTGTGCTTTGTATGCGATCTGTACTTTCCACATTGTTACCACTAAATTGATGAGACTGTTTCCTTGTATGAAGTGACAGGTAATCAACAGCTTTATGAATCCTCTCACCAAAGAACATTGTTAACTGGGGTGGCCACAATGAGGCAGTCCTGCTGTTGGGATGGGAGTGGGTACCCTAGGGGGCCAGTAGTCTCTGCATACCTCCTGGACAGGTGCCTCATCCAAGACCCCTACACATTTGGATTGTTTTCCCTAAGCACATTGTGAAAGCATTCCTTGCTTTCTCTTTTCATCTCAAATTGTCTATTAAATCAAGTGCTGTGTTTTTTGCTATAATGAACCATGGGTATATTGTCCTTAAAACAATTTTCTTTCTTCTCTTTCCCAATTGAGATGACAATGTAGGCTACCCAGTTATTTTATTTCTTTCCCTTTCATCATACATTCTTAACTTCTCTTGGTGAATCAATTAAATGCAGATTGATGGGGTTCTCCTAGACATCAAAGATAGCCCAAAGAAATAGTAATGAAGAAATTATAATGGATTTCAAGAACTGAAGTACATTTCGATGTACTTGAGATATTCACTAAGATCCATGAAGAAAAATGTCTTTTTCATCTTCAAGTTGGGCAAACGTCTAATGAATGCTTTCAAAAAGTCTTATTTTCAACTTCCTCATCATCCTCTCCAGCTCACTGTACCTGTTTGTTTGCATAACTAGATTCAGGTCAGTTCTTATGTGAAAAGTTCTGGCCCTGGGCAAAAATTACACATGTACTCTACTCAGAAGGTCTTATTCATGTTAGTGCACAATCAAGGGACCTCCCATGTGCATGTTCTAAAGGCACCTGGCCATTGGCACACACTATGCCAAAGCAGACGCTTAGTGTGAAAAGATGGATGACAGAATTAGAGAGGAAAAGAAAGGTATTTTCCCAATAAAACATCCCATACTACCTGTCTCCTCGAGAGCAGATGTCCAACACGATCAGCCTGATGCAGGGACATTGGAGCTCAAAAGTTGGTCATGAGTCCAAGGCATTTTCTGGTAAAGAGCCCTACAAGAAGAGAGCTAAAGCAGGTCCCAGAAAACTGGCACAAAAGGAGACACATCAGGGTAACAGCTCCCCCCTTTAAGAGGCACCCCTCTCTCTCCTCATGTCTCCTTCCACATCTCCTTGCCAGAAGGACCAGGATGTACACCAGGCTGCAGAAGCAAGAGCTCTCTCCTTTGCTTCTTCTCTGTAGCCCACCTCTTTTCCGGGCTCTGTAGCTTCATCTTCCCCCTCAGTTCCACCCACAGTCCCAGTAGTTCGCCAGGAGGGTGCCTGGAGGCAGCGCTGGGAACATCACACCTCCCTGTTATGGAGATGCCTCTGTGGCGGTCAGTGGGAGACTCCACACCTGCACTCTGCTCTGTCACTATGTCCTCGCAACTTGAACACAAGCTTTATCACGTCACTGACAGGGGTTCTGGGTCAATTATTTCTCTGTCTTACGAGTTGCTGGTGTTTTTTGGTTTGGGTGATTGCCTAGGATTTTTGTCTTTGTTTCTTTGAACTCATGTACCCAATTCTTACTTTCCAAGGTCACTGATTTCCTTGCATTTCTTTTGTGAAGCTATGACTCTTGATTTGATTTTCATGTGAATTACAAGCATTGGATTTATTGTGTGTTTAAAATGTCTTATTGATAGTAAGAGGTTTATTCCCCCCAGTATTTTTCTGGTTTAGACCCCCAACCTAACCTATCAAATGAGTTTATGATTGTATAATCCATATATAAGATGGATTAGCTGTTCATTTACTTGTTTTAGTTCCAAATTTAACTTCATGTGAACCTGAGAAGAATAAAACAAAACTAGATTTTAGTGGGTTTCCTAATTTTTTGACCCTTCTTTGTTTTTGACTTCTTCCCTTTTCTTTTTGGTGATTTTATATCTCTTTCCTGATACCTTTTCATTATCCTACTAAACAAGCAATAACTTTGGCAAGATCTTTTGTAACGATTACCTTAGCATATCCTTTTGTTTTTCTAACTTGTTTTTTTTTTTTTGAGTTCTTCATTTCAATTTTAGTATATTGCTACTGAAGCCAATACGTCTTTATATGCTTAATTAACTCTGATACAGTCCTTCCAAGGTTTCTACATACTGAGCCTGCAATGTCTCAAACACAGTCTTCTTCTCTTCTTTTTTCAGACTTTAGTAGACTGTTCATTTTTTTTTATTATGTAGGAACATGGCCGCCATTATACTTTCTGCTCTACTTACTCTTTTTACATACCTGATATAAGTGGTACAATGTGGCATTTATCACGACTGTTATTCCACTTAGTTTTACCTATATAGTAGCATGTGACAAGAGTTCTTTTTTTGTTGTTAAGATTTATTTATTTGTGCATACAGAACTGGGGGACAGGCCCAGAGGTGCAGGGGCAGTCAGGATTCACCAGAGGCAGAGTGGGGAGCAGAACAGGCAAGATTGATGAAGTACACTGCTGAGGGGAGCAGCGGGCAAGACAGGAGAGGTCCGCTGCACCGATGATTGAACTCCTGCTGAAGTGGCTGCGACTGGCTTCATAGTACTGCACTTCAACCTGTTGCGCCACCAGGGTGGATGCAGAATTTCTTTCTCTTTAAAGTCTAAATAATGCCTCACTGTTTGCATAAGTCAAGTTGTCTTCATCTGCCTATCCACCATGGTTGTTTCACCTGTTGTGTATTGTTAGCAATGCCCTGGTGAATGCAAGGAGTGCTGCTATCTCTTCCGGACCCTGATTTCTTTTGAACAAATATAAATACCCAGGAGTGAAAGTGCTGGCGTGGACGGTGGTTCCATTTTAAGCGTTTTGAGGACTGTCCATACTGTTCTCCATACCGGTGGCACTTATGTGCCCTCTGAGAGCAGAGAGTGTAGATTTCTACACATCCTCACCAGTACTTATCATTTTCAAAAAATAATAAGCATCTCATAATGTTTGAGGTTTCTCTGAAACTGCCTCTCTCTGAAAATGACGTGGAGCATCTGTTCACTTACCAATTTGCTGTTGTCTTTTTTGGAAAAATGTCTGTTCAGGTGTCTACTTGCAAACAAGCAGGCACAGTGAACTGGAGAGAATGATGAGGACGTGGGGAACAGGGCTTTTGGAAACCATAATTAGACCTTGCCTTGAAATGATGAGGGAGAAATCTGAACCCTAATCAAAATGTCCAAGTGAAGAGGTATTTCAGTTCTTGAAATCCCCTGGGGTGGAGCCTGGTGCTGGCTGCCAGTGGGTAGAGACCAAGGTCACTGCCCAACAGTACATGGTCCCTTCACAGCCACAGCCACAATGATTTCACCTAAAATGTCAATAGTGACAAGGTTAAGAAACTCTGACATAGGACATGTTTGGGGGTACAGTTGGAAATCTCCCAGCTTGTGCGCCCAGTGCCTAGATGACAGGTGTTTCTTCTTCAGGGAATGTCTCGTGTTCCTGTTTCCAAGAGAACTCAAAGCTGTGGCTCTCCCTGTTGCTTTCTCTATCTTCAGAAGATGAAGACAGCTGGTCCTCTAAGTGTGTGTCTCTAAGTGGGAAATCTATGAGATATTAAATAGTGTGATCAGAAAGTGCAAGACCTCATCCCACTATTTAATTATCTCAATAGACTGGTTCCTTTGTGTTGTGCTGTATTGCAGAATTAATCCATGCAGTGAATCTGAGCTTTCTGAATCATGGACTCAGCCAGGTCAGGTTACCCCTAGATCAATCTTCTTTCCTGTGGCTACTTTACTGATACACACATTCACCTTGTGCATCATAGGCCATCTCCTTCCCTTCGTCAGGGCGAGGTGTCCTGGACAGCTGTCCATGGCTGGTTGGACAACTCAGATCTGTAGCTTAGAGGGACATGAGTTCATTTAACTTCAGTTGCTTCAGTAAACCACTACTTGGGTAAAAGCACAATAAATCTCCAGTTTGTGGGATTTTAAAAAAAAAGATTTATTTATGTATGCATACAAGAACTGAACTGGGACACAGGCCAGAGGTGCAGGGGTGGTGAGAGGATTCACCAGAATGAGGAACAGAACAGGCAGACGGACTGACATACACCAAGGGGACAGCAGGTGAGACTGGAGATGTCTGCTGCGCCATGTGGGTCACACCCCTGGCCAGGGATTGAACTCTGCTGCAGTGGCTGGTGATAGCTTCATAGTGCTGAGCTTTAACCCCTTGTACCACCAGGGAGGGAGGAATTTTTGGTTTTTTGTTTTGTTTTGTTTTTTTGACAAATACAAGGCTGTCAAGAATGTCTTACAAGGCCAGTCTGGACTGCTTCAGGGTTACCCTTGGGGATTCTGTGCCCTGCAGCAATTGTGCTGGGTCAGTTCTACTCCAGTGCGAGTGGATCTGGATGAGAACTCTCTGAATTAGTTTAGCGAAGGAGTTTTCATTTTGAGGATGTGAATGGAGTTTCTTCCAGAAGACAGTTTGGAAGCCTGAGCCTTGGCCTGAGTCCTTGCTCATCAGCCATGGGAAAAGCCACATATGTCTGATAGCCTGACTGGACTCTGGCCTGAGATCTGGCAGACCTTAGAATCTGTCACTATTCAAAATTTGCCATATTTTTTTCTCTGAATTGAATTTTGCTCTAAAGAACAACCTAACAAACCAGTGATTTGACAATATTTCTTGCACAAAGAAATGAGTAAATGATAGAATGTTTATAAACTAATAGATTGAGTACTTATAGGTCACTGAAATGATTTTATAGTTCCTCTGCAGGCATCATTATTCATGGGATAGGAATATAAAACGCAAGCTAGCATATAAAAAAGAGCAACAAATCTTGCTTCTGAATGTCAACAAGAAACTGTATTCATCTTATAATTCTGTGCAGTTGGAGAATCCTCTAATCTTGTTTAGAAACATTACCTAACCTTAGGAGTCTCAAAAAAATGTCCATTTATAGAAAATGTGGCCCTTGATAATGATTGCTGGAATATGTCAGGATACTAACAGAATTTCCAAGGAATACAGACCTGCTTCATTTATCTCGAGACCTCTTTCATTGTCTCTGTTTTACTATCCAATTTCTACATTTGCAACTTTTTTTCAGCTCATTTGCTTCCATGCCTCCTTTATTTCTTTCAAGATTTTTATCTCATTTCCTCCAGGTATGGAAGTGGACTTTTTTTACTGGGTAAAAATGTAATAAATTCTAGTTAAAGGGAATTCACCCAGAAAGTCAGAAAAATAAAAATAACCTAAAAATGCTATTCTTGTAATTGCAAATTCAATGCAATTTTGACTCCTTTGCATCCATCACAACTTTCATATTATGGGAAAACCTAAAAGTCAAAACTTTAATGACCATTTAAGGAGTGGACTTTTTAAAAGAAAAAAATCTAAATTTTAACACATTGCAAAAATGTCTGATAAGACGGTGTTGTGTAGAAAATAGTTAGTACTTGTTATCTACAGCTGACAACTTTGATGGATGGCAACCACTGGCTGGGTCAATATCATATCTGCATTTAGAGAAAAATCTAATTCCTTCCTTTGGAGAAAAGAGATGTTTGGGGCACTCAGGAAATGCTGTAAAGTATTCCTAGGGCACCCCCACCCAAATGTGTGCATGAAACATGCGTTACAGTGAAGCCTAGTTTTATATGTCCACTTGGCTAGACTGCTGTGTCCAGATGTTAGGCTTTTAGATAGTATTTGACTTTTAGATATTGACATTAAAATCAGTAGATTTGAAGCAACCAGATGTCTTCTATATTGGGGATGGACCTCACTGAATCAGCTGAAGGTCTTCATAGGACAAAGGCAGAGGTTTCCCAAAGTAACATCAATTCACCTGAAGATTGGCACAGAGAAGCCCTGACTGAAAGGCAGAAAGAAAGCTGCTACAGTGTGGATGCTGAACTCAAGACGCACCATCAGCTCTTATCTCAGTTTCCAGCCTGCAGATTTTGGGGTCTGTCTGCTGCCACAATTGCATGAGATAAGTTTTCAAAGACAATCTCATTTTTCTCTTTTCTTTCTCTCACTATCCCAACATGGTGTTTCTCTGGAGAGAATCAGTCACTATGGAAGTTGCTCATCTACTCTCAAGATGTTCTCGAAAGACAGAACAAGGGGGCTGCAGGCTCTTAGTTCTCAGCAGGGGATTCTCCCAGAGCCTTTCTACCTGGCTTTCCTTCCATTTCTGAATACCAATTTAGGATTCCATCTCACCATGTTTAGGAAATGCTGCAGTGCTCCTCACGTACAGTCAGCCCAGCTACTTACCTGAACGGCCATCTGTGATTTAGTTTCAGTGCTTTCAGAAGGATTTCTTGTAGCTATTCTGTTTACCTGCGCAATCCTTGGTAACCACCGAAAAACAGACTCCCTGGACTGGATAGACGATGATGTATATACCTGTCCCGGTGGTCCAAACTCTTGCATTTTGCCTTCACTGAAAGGACAGAAACTCTCTGCACTTTTATTCCTTTTTTTTTTTTTTTTTAAATGCTAAGATGCTAAGAGGCTTAGCTATCTGGAATCATCATTCCATAAGGAAATGAAGCTTTAGGTGCTTCATCAGGCCATTCTTTCTCTGTTGGTGCCCAGAACACTGTCAAAAGATCTTAATCTTTAGGCTCTTTCCTTAACTGACCTGTTATCTCACTGCAGGCAGGAACAATGATATGGTGATGTTTGAATTTCTAGAACTGAGCAAGGTGCTTGCCAGTAGTAGCTATTTCATAAAACAATGAATGAATGATTAACAGCAACATTAAGATCGAACATTTTATGGTATATTTCATTGGTTGTGAATAAACTAAAATCTTTGAATAATGAAGAACATTATCTGATTCAAATCAGCGTGTTTTTTAATTGGCTGTGGTTGAGGAACTCTAGCTCTTTTTGAAAATGTTATATATATATATATAAAACATATATATTATATATATAACACATATATAACATATATACAACATATATACACACATATATAATATATATGTTATATGTATATATAAATCATTTTTGTACATTGATGCTTTCACCTTTCAGTTGTAGTTCCTGTGAAATCCCCACCACCAAGTCACCATGTCCCATCACCATAGTCCCTTGTACTCTTTCCTCCCCTGTTTTGATCCTTCTCCTTCCTCCTCACCTGCAGAGTGTCTCTGGTTTATAGCCGCCTGTTGATTTTGACCAAATCAGAATCTTAATGTGTATTAGAGAAAGTTTACTTAGGGTGTCTATTTCCTTTTCTACTTAGCTGCTGAAACCTTCTGTTTTATTACCATCTCTTTGCTTTATGAATAGCCTAGTGCACTGCTGTTTGCATTCAGGAGAATTTTACCATGTGCTTGGAGTCAACTGCAATCTGATAATGCTTAGAACACTGAAATTTACTTAAAGATGCTATTTAAATAGCACTATTAAAATTGTCTTTCCTTTGCTATTGAACAGACCGAGTGTGTATAGCCCATATATTCCTTTTGTATTATACATAGCATTTTATAGAATCCCAGAGAGAAATGTATTGCAGTTAACCCAATTGCAGTAAATAAATACCAAAGTAAAGGCACGCCACTGTGTGAGCAAATTGCTACGTCATTCAGTTATCCTACCAGAAAAAAAAAAAAAAATGAGAAATTGAAGAGGTAATTTGTTTTGAGTGAAACTGTTACTTCAGATAATTTTTTTGTAGATTAGTGAGTGGAGTTGGAGTCTAGGTAATGATCAATGCAAACAGATAAGCATCTGAGATAACTATAGGTACATTCTCTACCTTTTCCAATCAAGAATCATAACTTGCTAAATAACTGCTGTATAGATAATAATGAGACGCGGCAGGTATTATAGTATCTACAGTAGTCACTGACTGCTAGCAATGAGTCATCTAGAAGAAGTAGGTGAAGATAAATATTGTGTTCATCAGGCCAGGATGTTGTAGAACATAAAAAGAGAGATTTGGAACTCTCAGGAAGTAATCTCATGACTATGCTGCACTAGAACAATGGAATAAAAGCAGCGTAGTCATCCAGCCAGTTAGCGATTCGCTTTAACACTGAGGGACCCACAAAACCCTGCAAGCTGTCATTGCCAGTGAAGCTAGAGTCTTGATAGAAATGAGAAGAAGCAATATTCTATGCATGCTCTATGTCCATGGAGACCTTGAAGCAAGGACTTTCTTGTGGCTTCACCATATTGAACATCACCCTGGATTCTGCAGAAAAGTGTCACCAAAACTGGCAAAAAATGAAATAGAGACTTGAGTTGACTAGTGTTAAGTGAATTGAAATTATAGTAAAAGTGCCTCAGACCCCTATACTTTTTATAGATGTGTTCTACTGAGTTTTCAAGGAAAAAAAAAAAACAAAACTCATTCCTTTCCTTTCAAGTTATTCTAGGGAATAAAAGAGGAGCTAAGTTGTTCACTTTATTCTCTTAAGGTAATTGTTCAAAAAACCAGTTGAGAGTAATGCAAGAAAATTACCGACCTTTTCCACTTGTGCTCAATAGAAGCCAAAGCTCTTAACTAAAATATTAACTGAGTCCCGCCACATGGCTCAGGATCCCATGATGAAAAAGACTCCATTTCAGTTTGGCAGGGGTGATTTTACTTCAGAAAATATGTCAACTTAACTCACCACATTACAATACTAATGGAGAAAAATAATGATCTCAGCTGGTGCAGAGAATACATCTGATATGGTCCAATTTTATAGAAACTAAAGATCTCCAGGGACATTAAGAATAGAAGGGAGCTTCCAAATGTGGTGCAAGTTATTTATCAAAACATTATTGAAAATACTATATTAGTGGAGACTCTTCAGTGCTATCTCTGTAGGACCCAGCATAAGATAAAGAAGCCTGCTCTTGTAAGAATGGAGTGATGATTGACACTATGGGGTGGGGGGAGGGGGAAATACCTAAGTTATATAAGCATTGGCTAAAACGCTTTATTTCAGACTAATGTCATATAGGAAAAGCTAGAACAAGCTGAGTAACATAACAAACCATTAAAATTGATATATAGTTCTAAGATGAGAATAAAGACCTTTTCAGACATGCAAAAACTGAAAGAATCTATAATTTATACCTGTAGTCTTTCTTTAAAAACATTAAAGAGAATCTTTGCTGCAGAGGAAAATGATACCAGAAGGAAATTTAGAATAAATAAATATATGGCACAAATAAACAAAGAACACTAGAAATAGTAACCATGTAGATAAATAATTTTAAAAGCTATTTGTATCTCTTTAAAATATTGAGGGTCCTCCCTCCTCCCTGGTGGCTCAACCGGTTAAAGTGCAGCACTGCAAGCCGCTTCAGTGTGAGTTCCATCCCTGGTCCCAGAGGTGACTCCCATGGCACAGCAGAGCTCTCTTGTCTCACCTGCTGCTCCCCTCAGCAGTGTATTTCAGTCCGTTTGCCTATTCTGCTCCCCACCTGTCTCTGGTGAATCCTCTCACCACCCCTGCACCTCTCGCCTATACCCCAGCTCTGTATGCATAAATAATTAAATCTTAAAGGAAATTATTGAGTGTTGAAGTAAAAAACAATATATTTTTTGAGTTTTTAAAATAGGTTGAAGTGAAAGGTATGACAGCAAAGCAAAAAGCCTAAGACCTGAGAGGTTATAGTCTATTATTATAGGGTTCACAAAGCATGAGTGGAATGGGATAGTTTCTCTTGGAGGCAGAAATGGTACCTTAAAGATATGTATTTTTTTTAAAAAATTAATTAATTGCCAAAAAAAAAACGGGGTACAGGCCAGAGGCTCAGGGGTGGCAAGAGGCTTTACCAGAGACAGAGTGAGGAGCAAAACAGGCAGATTGATGAAGTACACTGCTGAGGGGAGCAGCGGGCAGGTCAGAAGAGGTCTGCCTTGCCATGTGGATCTCCTCCCTGGTAGGCGGGAATCGAACTCATGCGGAAGTGGCTTTAGCTTCTCAGTGCTGTGCTTTAACCCGCTGCGCCACCAGGGAGGGCCTAAAGATATGTATTTTAAACCCTATGGCAGTAACTAAAATAGCAAAGCAAACTCTCCTGACCTACAGGTTAATAGCAGTATAAAGGTAAATTAGAAAGGAATGTTCAATTTATCCAAAAAAAGACAGTAAAAGAGGGAACCAAGTAGATGGGATAAGTAGAAAACAAGCCTCAAAACAAGAGACTTGAATCCAACCATATTGATAATCATTTCAAAGATAAGTGGTCTATACACCCCAATAAAAGACAGTGATTGTCAGATTGGAAAAAAATGCAAGACCCAAATATATGCCACTTATAAGAAACCTACATGAAATATGTCATTAGAATAGACTAAGGTTAAAGATGAGGTAGATGAAGGATGATAGCACTAATCCAAAGAAAGCAGGACTTAGTGAATTAATATCAGACAAGATGGATCTCAAACTAAACGGTCATTGGAGATAGTGAGGCCTTTTTTTAGACAGATAAAGGATCAACTTATCTATATTACAGTCCTAAATGTGTCCATCTCTAATAACACCTGCAAAATATCTGAAGCAAAAAGCTGACTGCTATGCAAAGAGAAATAGACAAAACAATCATTCCAGTTGTAGATTTCAACATCCATCTATTTGATAAAAAAGCAGTAAAAAAATGAAAAATATTGGATGGCTTCACTTGTAGAAAGAATATAGGGAACCCAAATGAGGGATCAGGGAAAAAATAACGCAATTCAAAAAAATACAACAAAAATACACAAAAGTAAGCAGACAATTATAAATCAGAGACACTCTGCAGGGGCAGGAAAGGAGAGAGGGGAAATGAGAACAGGAAGAGCACAAGGAACTACAGTAATGGTGCACAGGTGACCTATGGGGACTACACCTGATATAAAGGAGATACCAATACAGAAATTAAATACAAAAAGAAGGAGAAAAAAACACTTAAGCTGCTCCATCAACCAACTTGACCTATTTAACATTTATAGAACACTCTAACTAGCAATAACAGAAAATACATTCTTTTCAAGTGTACACAAGCATCTATCAAAATAGTTCACATGCTGGGGCATAACTACAGGAATCTATACATTTTAAGAGATTCAAGCCATACAAAGTATGTTCACTACCGCAGTAGAATTAAATGAGCTATCAGTCATAGAAAGATATCTGGAAAATCCTTAGCTATTGTATACAAGCCTAAAATATCATCATTTGTGGGCTATCTGTCAGGAAGCCCTTCGAGTGAACTTTGACGATCTATATATCTGAGTTAGAGACATTTCTCAAAGCAGAAATCTCGGCTTCCAATTAGGAAACTGAAAAGAGCAAAGGAAGCCCAGAATAATAAGGGGGAAAAGATCAAAGGTGAAGTTAGACAGGAAGGCGACAAAGGCCCTGGGGACACTTGGCGAGTGAGCCATTGTTTTGTGATAATAGCATCACTCCTGCATATGCATTTTAAACTTGTTGAATTGTATACTTCAAACACACTCAGTTTATTGTACGTGATGTATACCTCAATAGAGCTGTGAAAAAAAAAAATTAAATCCAGGTAGAGCCAAGTGTTGGTGGTGATGTGGGAGGCACCAGGAATGGTAGCGTAGACAGGTTTGCCTTTGGCAAAGCAAAGCAGCCACTCTTAGACGTTGTAAATATATGTAAACCTGGTGCCACAGTAATTCTGTTCCTGGGTTTATTCCACAAAGCAATGTCCATGTGCTGGGGACATGTATGAGGAGGTTCATATTCACAGAATGACTTGTGGTTTGGGGAAGGTCGCGAGTTGTCTAGGTACAGATGAACACAGATGAAACGTAGTGTGTCCTGTCATGTGAATAGAAAAACATGTGTGGCTGTGTATTTCCATATCTATACCTGACCAGGATTTCTATGTATATATATCAAATTATATTTTACAAAAAATAAAAATGCAGGTACACAAATCTTACCCATTTGACAAGAGCACACAGTGATACTTTAAACTTAACATCGTGATTGTCTCTGGGTGGGGTAAAGGATTGAGTTAGAAAACAGACTTTAAAAAGGAAGAAAAATGGGATCTTTCAGCTTCTCACCTATACCCAGGATTGTTCTAGGAACTCAGAGCTTTTTTCTATCCAGTGCTGTTTGTAGTCTCTTGAGCATGTGTTCTGTCACCTATTGATAGGTGACATCAATTAGTTTTCTTTCCTGTTCATCATCCTTAATTGGAGGCGTGTGTCAGAAAGAACTCCTCCTCACAGCTGACTCTGAAATGAGGTGTTAACAACCCAGAGTCCACTTTGCTGTAAATCCTATTCAATTCTTGGTTTCAGGTTGAATAAATGTAATTTGAGGAGAAATCTAGATTTTATTTTTTTCAGTTGACTTGCATTCTGATAACAGGTTCACTGACTGAAGAAAACTGGCTGAGCTCTGTCTGTGCCTGGGGTTCACGGGGTGGAAGGGCCGGTGCTGAGGGGTAGGGATGTTCAGGGCGGATTTACTTTACTGCTCTGGAAACAAGACGAGGACTATTGAAGTCATTGAGACAATAATATACACAGGAAGAAAATATAGGCACGAAGGACACGTTGTGCTTTGTAATTGAGTCTGAGGAGAATTGTGGGAGCTAGAATAAAACTTCAGAAAAACTATGATAGGTGAGTAGAGCCTGAAATTAAATTAAATGCCAGGAATGGGGGCACATCCATTTGGGGGGCAGTTGATGTGAAACAGCAAGACTTCAGGGAGGTGAAACTGTAGTCGGTAGAAGGAGGCATGTGGTAAGGGATAATGCTAAGAACCACGGGCTCGCGTCTGCTGGACCCCTGGTCCCAGTGCCAATATCTTCTATCCCACTCCACTCTGGTGGTCCCTCCTCATACCAAAAATGCCTCGAAAGCTTTTTTAATTTTAGCTGCAGAAGATCTTTCAATTCTTTTATAATATTGCATGTACTCCAAAGATACTCCAGTTTGATTGCATAAGAAAACTGCCATTCTTCCAAAATATTTGTAATGTTAGACTTAATGGGGAAATATGTGATAGCTTGTCTGAGTCTGGTAGTCAATGCCAGACTACTGCTACTTAAAATGTACTTAATATGTACCACTACTTAAAGTTGTTAATCTGTGAAATTTTGAAGTAGATATCAAATATAAACATGCAGTGAAAATTAGGTTTGCTTTTATATTAGTTCTCACAGCATCCAGCTTTTCTGTTTTCTTGACCATCATTGTCTAAGCTTTTGGTAGATGACACAGTCACCGACTTCCCAGTCCTTAGCTAAGGTATAATTTCATGATATTTGGAGTTATAGGAGAAATCTTTAAAGTACCATCTGTTCTTTATATCTGTAAGAGATCATTTTTATTACATTTTATTCAAAACGTTTAGGGTCTTTAATGACATTCTTTGCAATTTTATTGAAATGTAAAACACATACAGGAAAATAGATATGGCTTAAGCTTACAAATCAGTGAATATTTGAGGATAGAATGCATCTTTATAATCGGCTACTTTCTCAAGAGGCAGAGCACACTCAGAACCCCTGAAATTTCCCTCACAAACATCCAGTCTCTGGCCACCACCCCAGTGGTAACTACTATTCTAAGCTCCTTCTATGTTTGAACTCTGCCTAAGTGAAATCATTACTGCATATATTCTTTTGGGTCTATCTTAATTTCCTCAAATTTTGTTCTTGAAATTCATTTATCCAAACTGTGGAATATACTTATAGTTTGTTCTTCCTGTATAGACTTCCACTGATAAATCTATAATTTATTTATGTATTCTGGAAAGTTGCACTATTTTATTATTTTATTGAAATGTAAAACACATACAGGAAAATAGATACTGTTTATACTGTTGCCAAATTCTTGGTAGTTTGATTTTAACAGGACTTCAGTCTCAAGGATGTGCCTTTCAGTGTGGCTGTGACTTCCAGTGACCCAGGTAAAAATAAATGGCAGGCATTGTAGGTTTCTACTAACTGACGGTATCCTTTGATATCATGTTGATTTCTCCCTTCCCTACCTCTCTTTATATCTTAATTTGAGTACTGCCAAATATAACTCCATGAAGATGGAGAAATGGCCATATTGCCGTGTTCTTTATTCAGGGACGACTGACTGTCTTACCCATGTAGAGAAATTTCGTCATCTAAACCTGGAATGTCCACTTGGGGCTCCCTGTCAGTCACCACAAAGTAGCAAGGTGACCTTCAGGAAAGTTAGTTTACTATTGTGAGACAGAAATTTCTCCTGAGACAGATGGCTGCTGGGACAGGAGAGCCCTAGGATGTGTGAATACCAAGTGTGGTGGTATGATTTTCTCAACTACAGAATCCATTTTCAGCACAGATTATAAACCTTCAAACCCTGCTAAGAAGAGTTTGAAAGCAGTCACTGTCATGGAGTTACATCACTTCTAGAGGCAGAATTTAACTGTGGAGAAGATCGCAGCTGTAAGAACAGAGTTAGGACAATTCTAAAAGCAGGATTCATGAGGGAAGCAGAAAGGTATGTAGTTTAGAACATTCTCTTTATTTTGCTTACTAGTTTCTCCTCACTGCCTAAGACACAGATTTCCTCACAAATCTGTGTCCCAGTGGAATGATTGGGAGCAAAGCTTTCTGCAGAAAATCAATGGGTAGGTGTTGGTAACCCAAATACTCTGGACATGGGTAGAAGCAAAAATGACAAACACAGTACTAGGAAGGGGTCAGAAGCAAAGAACAGACCCCAATGCAGGTGGCGGGATCTGCAGAAGAGGCTCTGTGTTCCCTGAGCGTGCTGACCCATAGCCCCGGCCCAGACGGAAGAGAAAGCAGACTTTCACAGGCCTCTCCTTTCCCATGACTGCTTTTCATTGGTGGAGAAAACTATCCATCGCTCCACATCCAGTGGACTCAAATGGTGCAGATCTTACATTGTGCTTGTACTTGATCTGACCAGGCTTTCAAAGTCTGTGATGACAGGAAATATCTGTGTTTGTAAACAAATGATGCACAACCTTTGGAATGTCAGTCTGGTATTTTCAGTTAATTAAACCACAAAAAAAAAGTACTTCAGGTACTCGCAGGAGTGCTGAAACAAGGACAAAAGGAAATGAGCAGAGTTTAAAAAATTGACTCTGTAAATTGGCACAGCAGGAAAGGTCACATAAGCGTGAGTTTTGTTCGCTGGGTGTCCAGAGGGCTTGTTTTGTATTGCTGGAGTCAGTGATGTAGTGTGGGGCCCCCAGCTCCTGCATCTGTCTGTGAGGGAGGCAGAGTGGGGGAGACAGGCTTTAGGAGAGACACATGATTACTCAAAGAGTTAATTGAGGGAATTGCAAATATAAATTGCAAATTCCTTGTGTTGTCTTTCCCAGTTCTATTGCTGATAAGCCTGCAGGTATAGGAGTCAGCATAACCTGCAGCATCTTAAGCTTGCTTTCTTCCCTTGGGAAAGTGCTCCATCACCAGAGTGACAAGATTTTGACGGAAGTGTAGTTTGAGCACTATGGTTCATCCTTGACCTGGGCTCTACAGAATACAGGCTAGATCTCACTTGTATGTAAAACACTTTGCAGACAGAAGGCTGAGAATGAAAGACTTCCTTTGGAATGGGCTTTGGGGAGTGAATATTCCTTTGAAAATACTCCATAGTGATTAATGGTGTTTTCTGATTGGGGAAAAATAATTCAGAAGCGACAAGTGATTGTTTCCATGTCTGTGCAACCGTGATTGCACTTCCAAGGAATTGAGCAGTGGAAGGTTTAGAATAAATATCTGCTGAAATTTCTGTTGCAGAAATGTACCAGGGCAATAGATCATTAGAAATGATTTGCTTAATCCACGCTTACTGGATTCTAATTTCTCAGTCTGTTTTCCAGTGTCTTTATGTTACTTCCCACCCCCCCCCCACACACACACACATCTTCTTTAGTTTGTGATAAGGCACCCTTGTCAGAGTGACCTGGCTGTGGGAGTGAGCTAATTATATCCTTCAATTCCACTGCTATTTGTTTTCCTTCAGGATAGAGACTCATGGACAAGCTGAAAGGCTGATTTTCCTCCATCAGGCCTCTGGGAATGGATTGAGGCCAGAGGAGGTTATTTTGAGTGGGGAGTGGGATCAAAAACAGCAGGGGGAGAGACATGCACTGGACTATGGTGAGGGCACATGGGTGATTTGGTGATTACAACTGAGATGGAAAAATGCACAAATGATGTAAAAATAAACTATTATAAAAAAAATTGAGGTATAATTACTCATAATGAGTTCTATCAATTCGAATATATGATTTGATAAGTTTGAAGTATATACCTATGAAATCACCATACAATAAAATTAATAAAGTCAAATTGTTCATGAAAAAAAAAATTCCATCCATTGTTACCTCACCAAATTATCTGGGGATGAGATCAGGGTTGAAGGAGTACAGTTTGCTTACTTTTAAAAAGATTTTATGTATTATAGACAAGAGTATATTTTTATTCCTTATACCATGTGATAATTTATAGCATCTTTGTTTCATGATGTTACACAAGAACATTTCTGATTTGTACAATGTCCCAGAAAAGTCAGGGAAAGATCTGGGTTTGATGTGATAATGATTTGACTGTAAGATTCTATGTTTACTACCACTACTATTAATATTACGTCTCAGCATTTTTTTTTTCATTAATAGAGTTTATTTCTTGGAAGAATTTCCTAGAGAAAACTTGGGCAGAATGTATGGGAAATTCCCATCTTCTTCTCCTACCCTCACTGTTTCCTGTTACTAACAGCTTGCACTGGCCTAGTGCATTACTTATAATCGATGAGTCAGCAGTAACACCTTAATAACAACCATCCAGAATTCACATCAGGATTCACTCTTTGTATTGTCCAGCCCTCTTGACAGTGCATGATGTCTTGTATCCCCCATCAAGGCGCCATACAGAACAGTTTTACTGCCCTAACCATCTTCAGTTAATTCATCTCTCCAGCACACACCTTCCTCCCACCAAGCCCCTGCAAGCACAGATCTTTTCACTGTCTGTGTGCGTTTGCCTTCTCAGAATGCGTTCTGCTTGGCACCCTCCAGTATGAACCTTTTCATGTTGCCTGCTTTCACTTAGCAATGTGCATTGAAGTTTCCTCCAGGCTTTTTATGTGGCTGGGTAGCTCATTTGTTTTATTGCTCGGTAATATTTCCCCATAAGGATATACTGCAGTTTGTCCATTTATCTACTGAAGGACATTTTGATTGCTTCTAATTTGGGGCTATTCACTTGATGATTCTTTCGATGCCAGCACCCAGATTCTTTCTTGATCTATGGTAGGCTAAAATTTGTTGCCCCAACACTATCCTAGTCATAATCCTGGACCCTGGTGAAATTACCTTAGATGGCAATTAAAAATAGCACTTTGCAGATAGAATTAAGTTACTTTAATCCTATATGCAATCACACAGTCACATATATGCTTAGAAGAGGGTACAGAGGGAGACAAGAAAGCAGTGATGTGAACACAGAGCTGGAGATTGGAGTCTCTGGCTATAACTCAGTGAGTACATTGATACCTTTCTAGTGTGTTATAATTGGTTATGTAGGCTAAACTTTTTTCTGTTTCTTTTTTTTTTTTTTTGACATCCAAGGAACTGTAGTTCCTTAGAAATATTGTTATTTTCCTTGTTTTCATAAGTAACTGTTTATTATCATTTTTAGTTCAACCTTCAAAATTCACAATGAGAATTACGTAAGTTTCTTTCATTAAATTTGATAAGAAGCCCTTGAGCCATCTTATCACATATGAATATGTAAGGGTTTCTAGAATGAAAGGTTTTGGTAAATGACTTCTTTGTAAGTATAGGGATAATGGATTTTTCTCTTTCATCACAACAGATACCTTATTACAAATAGAGAACTGTGAATAGGAAAAGATGAAATAGGAAACATCACAAAATTACAGCATTTGTGTTTACCAGTTTTTGCTTAAAGCATGAGAATATTCTCATCCAGAAGCAGGAATCACACACAGAATTAAATTTGTGTTATTTTTTTCTTCTTTTTTTTTATTTTATTTTTTTTTATTACAAAAGTTTATTTTTACATCATTTTGTACATTTTTTTTCCATCTCAATTGTAATCCCACGGGTTTCCCATCACCAAGTCACCCATGTGCCATCACCATAATCCCGTGCATTTCCCTCCCCCCACCCCATTTTTGATCCCATTTCCCACTCCACCCCCACAAAATGTCTCTGGTATATGGTTGTTCATTATTTTTGTTATTTTCCACCTGGTCCATTATACTCCTGCTATGAGTGAAACCATCCGGTATTTTTCTTTCTCTTTCTGGCTTATCTCACTCAGCATGATCTTTTCCAGCTCCATCCAAGTTGCTGCAAAAGACATGTGTTTCTCTTTTTTGGTTGCTGAGTAATATTCCATTGTATATATGTACCACATCTTTTTTATCCCGTCATCTACTTTTGGGTATTTGGGCTGCTTCCATGTTTTTCCAATTGTAAATAAAGCAGCAGTAAACATGGGGGAGTGGGATTGCGGGGTCTTGGTGAGAAAGAGCTCCTAACTAAGATATCGCTGTAGTAACATCATGAGCCATCATCCTTTTATTGTTGACCCAAAAGGTGATTGAAAATAGCAGGGAACAAAAATAAGGAGAAGAATCACATCCAGCGTATGTGATGAAGGGAAACTTTATGTGAGCTGAAAACTTTCCCTTTGTAGCAGCATAAAACAATGATGGATGACATGCTTATGCACCTGACAAAAGAGATGTTGATTTACGTAACCCTCGAGATAGGTCTCTGAGGTCTAGAAGGGCAAAACATAGGTCCCATTATAAAAAAAATAAGAGTCACTGGTAAATAATCTTTCTTTCTACAGTTGCAGTCACGCTAGCATGCTGACTCAGAGAGGCTGGGCCCTTGCCACCTGCAACATCAGCCCTGGGTATTTCCACTCACCTGCCTGGCCCTGGCATGCATGCACAGGCCTGCTTCTTCATCCTCGTAGGCCTTTGTTTGAACAGTCAGTTGTCCATTTCATGGTGGTCTTCTCTGGAAGTGCCTGGGTGTGAGGGCATCTGAGTGAGGTGTGGCATGTAGGAGGGAAGGACAGTGCATCTGCTTCCTGGTCCATCTCCAAGGTGACATTCAGAGGGGCTGTCCCCCTGCTAACTCAAACTGCCTCTCAGCACACATCCTGTGTCTTGCCGTAACAATCCTCATTGTCCTTTAATTTACCGACATCTTCTAGGTTGCTCGATTTTCAGCATAATGTGGTGCTGTTATAATAGTTCCAAAATCCTATCATTATTACACCCTGGAGTACTGTGCTAAAAAGAGTCTCTGTTACTTCTGTCTGACTTCCATCGGTTTATTATTCTGTAACAAGACAGCTTTTGTACAAGAGAAAATAGATGACTGTTAACATGCTGTGATTTAGAACACGGCCCAAGACCTGTTGTTCTCCATTTTTCTTGTTTTCTTTCCTTTCAAAACCAGAGCACTGATGCTGTCCCAAAGTTCCATGAATACCTCTGAATTGTGCCTGTGTTTTGGAGATGTTCCTATTACGATACAGAAAAAAAAAGAGTTGTATCTTCAATAACCTAGAAGGAAATAAATTAAAACCTGAACTACACACAAAAACTCTCTCGCAGTGATTTGAAAATGCCCTGGTGATCACAGAGACACCCAGATCAGCATGAGCTTTCGGTAAAGCCAGTACAACTCCAGTCCGAATCCCCATAGGAATTGCAAGATTTTATGTGCAATATCAAAGGCTCTAAAAGAGTAATAGCCATGCAAGGCTGCTACCAGGCCTGTGTCTTGTGTAACAGCACGGAGTTAAGATGGGGTGAGGAAAGAGAGAAGCAGACCAGTAAATGCTGTGTGCAGTGGATGGCAGGGGGAGCAGAGTCAGACACGTCTCTGTATTTGGGAATCTGATACCCACAGCCCACTGGCAGCATCACCTGTAATTTTGGAAAATTGGGTATCTCAGTGGAAATTTTTGATTGATTCTCTTCCTCTCATGATACACAGTAATGACTTCCAGGTGCAGCAAAATTAAAACATGAAATGCAAAAACAGTAGTATTTAAGAAGGAAACAAAAAAAGAGAGAGAGACTATCTTGGCCCTCCCTGGTGGCGCAGCAGGTTAAAGCACTGCACTAAGAAGCTTAAGCCACTTCCGTAAGAGTTCGATTCCCACCTGCCCCCAAGGAGAGCCACATGGCGTGGCAGACCTCTCTTGACCCGCCCACTGCTCCCCGCAGCAGTGTACTTCCTCGATCTGCCTGTTCTGCTCCCCACTCTGTCTCTGGTGGACCCTCTCACCCTCCGCATCTCTGGCCTGTACCCCAGTTCTGTATACATAAATAAATAAATCTTAAAAAAAAAGAGAGAATATCTTTAGAACTTCAGGGGTACATAGGATTTCTGAAAAAAGCATACAAGAGTATGCTTTGAAACAACAGGTAGAATTAGCTACTTTTCAGTTACAAATATCTATTTATCCAAGTATACCATAAACTGAGTATAAGAAACAATTCCTACATGGGAAGGCGGGTAGACAACACATAAACCCACTAAAACGTATTCAGGATATGTATCTGCAGAATAATTTAAAACTTGCAAGAGACATTATAGACATTTCAGATTTCAGAAAGGAGAAAACACAAATGGATAATAATCATATGAAAAGGTGATCCATTTTGTTAATGACAAAAGATACACAGAATAACAAAAATGATACCCCATTTTCGGGCCCTCCCTGGTGGCGCAGCGGGTTAAAGCACAGCACTGAGAATCTAAAGCCGCTTCCGCATGAGTTCGATTCCCGCCAGCCCCGGAGGTGACCACATGGTGTGGCAGACCTCTCCTGACCTGCCCGCTGCTCCCCTCAGCAGTGCACTTCATCAGTCGGCCTGTTCTGCTCCACACTCTCTTTGTGAATCCTCTCACCATCCCTGTACTTCTGGCCTGTACCCCATTTCTGTATGAATAAATAAATAAAATCTTAAAAAAAAAATTAAAAAAAAATGATATCCCATTTTCATCCTTCCGGGTTTGGCTAGAGCCTGGCAGTTTTAAGTGTGGGGCCATATTGGAAGCCTTGGAAATACCCTCTGCTGATAGCGCTGTAAACTGTGCTTTAGGGAAGGTGGACGTTGGGTGATAAAGCGAGCCATCACCCTGTATGATCCTCCGAGGCTTTATCTGTAGTTACAAACACTATGTGGGTATAAGCAACAGCAGACACAAGTGAGAATGCCATAGTAACGTTGGCCAACAAAAATGAAATACTGGACTCAACCAGAAGGCCATCAGGATAGATACATAAATTGCATCATATCGTACTATAAAGTGGTGAAAATGAATCTCAGAGACACATTGATTGAAGTGGCCAAACCATTCCACAGTATTTTGTCAATAGATGTGCATGTAGTTTGCAAAGGAAAGCTAAGATATGTGAGTACGGAACTTACCTCTGGCAAAGAAGGGAGCGAATAGGACCGGGAAAGGTAACTGAGAGGCTTTGATAGTTATGATGTTTTCTTTCTTAGTTTAGGTAGTGTGTCCATGAATACTATTGAATTATTATTCTCGACTGTGTGTTCACACCTTATATGCTTACCTGTACATATTTAAACATGTGCATATGTATGTATAATTCACATATGCAAAGCCTGAGATGGTGCTTAGTCCAGGAAAGTTACTGAATGAATTTTGTTGAATTTCACTGAATGCTTTTGTGGGGGTATGCAGAGATGATTATATAATTTATTTTCTGAGTTTTTTTAATGTAGTGAATAACACAAATAGATTTTCTTGTGTTTAACAGCTCTATGGTAAGCCTGATTTGTTCATGTCTTATAAGCTATTGATTAGATTTGGTTTTCTGAAGTTTAGGATTTTTCTACTACGTTCAAAAGTTTGAAGACTTCATTTTTGTCTGTTGTCCTTGTCTTCTTTTGGTATAAGTTTCATAGCAACTTGATAGAAATCTAGAGTTTGTGTCACCTTAGAACTATCTATGCATTACTAACTGTGAAATCTTCTGGCCTATTATTTTCTTGGTGGGAAAATTTGAAGTTACTGATTCAATTTCTTTAATAGTTCTACATTTATTCATGTTTTTATTTATTTTTAAGTCCATTTTGCTAAATTACATTTTTCTAGCTATTGTTAAATTTCACCTAAGTTTTCATCATATAGTGATGATTTTGTAAACTTTATTACTTTAATTCTTATTATTGTTTTTTAGTTTTGCATAGAAGAACTGGGGTGTAGGCCAGAGGTGGGGAGGATTGGTGAGCGGATTCACCAGAGACAAATTGGGGAGTAGAACAGGCAGATGTACTGAAATACACTGCTGAGGGGATCAGCAGACGGGTCAGGAGAGGTCTTCTGTGCCCTGTGGGTCACTACTCTGGCCAGGAATTAAACTCCTGCTGTAGCAGGGATAGAACTGAGACTTAACACTGAGGCCACCCTCCATAAGGGAGGGCCTTAGAGCTTTTTCATTAAGAGCCAAAATACTGAGCTGGATAGTTAGTGTTGATACTAAATAGAATAAATTTCTGTAAGGCCATAATTTAAAGTCTACCTACTTACTAAAAGCAAATTAAGTACATACATAAGAAATTAAAACTTAATTTTCTTTTCCATTTGGAGGTCTGCCAACTTACTTGTCAGGAAAAGAAATAATGGGTCTTAGTCTTTATCAAGATAGACAGTTTTTCCTCATCACTTCTGAAGACTTAATACCATGTTGGAACTTCATAAAATGATACATTACAAATGTACTATTTAGTCTTCTTTAATTACTTATTTGTTTCCTAACAGAGGACAGACATGTATACCAAGAAACATATTTAATCATGATTATACCTTCTCTTTCCTTTCTCACACAGTATCCCAGGTGATCTTTCAACAGCTTTATTTTGTTCTTCTGCTTAAAATTCACCAAGGTTACTTGGAGTCTGAAGTCATTTTGAGAAAGGGCTCTGAGACTCCGCTGAGAATACTTTGCTTGAAAATGCCTGAGTTCATTCTTAACACAATCCAGCTTCTACATCCCTGCCTGCCTGACTTTGAAACTCTAATTGTTTATACTCTGAAGTGGCTCATATCAAGGCTGACGATGCTTGACTGTATCAGATTTCCAGGGTCATGTAAGAAAGCAGGTGATGACTCATGCTAACTAAAAAAAAAACAAAAAACAAAAAACAAAAAAACACAATTTAATGGGGGAAATAAAGAAGGTTAAAACAGGAAAGACTGGAGATTAGACCATGTCACTGATTTTTAAGGCTTTTTCCATTTGTTTTTATATATATACTGTGGAATATGACTCTGTATTCCTAAATGTGTGTTTGGAAACTGCCTCCCATAGTATTGAACCTGTAATACTATTGTTACATTACATCATCCATTCACTTCCCATTTAATTCTTAAAATCCTATCATATGTTAGCCATTAGGGAAAGAGCTAGGGCTTTAGGGGTAGATAGATTTGAATTCTCGCCTCAGTTATGCCCTTCTGTGGAAGACTTAAAAGTAAATCAGGGCAAGAAAGATTCTATGAATTAAGTGCTGTGGATCAGGTTGCATATGGGTTGACTGCTAGACTTCCCTGTCAGGTTATATCAGCTGGGGATCGTTAGGAATTAGCAACAATACAAAAACTAACTTGAAGGGCTGGTAGGAAGTAGACAGAGGAAAAAGAAAAATATTCCAGAAAAGGAACAGAATATGCAAAGATCAAGATATTTGAAACTGCATAATGATGTCTATGATGAGCGTAGTGTTTGTGTGAGAGGGAAAAATGAGGCTAGAGACCTGTGCAGACAAATTTTTTTTAAATTGTAGATACTTGTGACACCTTATAAAATGCCTACTAACCATGCTAGAGAATTTGCAGGTTGCATACTTTTAGAATTCCAGATCAGTTTTACATAGGGGAATTACTTGGGGTGTTGTTTTAAAGATTCTGGTGTCAGTGGATACCTGAGAACATTTTAGTAAGATCTAGTATGGATTAGGCTGGATCACTTCTCCCTTCAATTTCCTTCTACACTAGCATTTGGTAATGCAGAGGCTGGAAAACCAAAACCAGTATTTCCCTGCAATTAGAATATTGCATGTAAATGAGCATTCCTCTCCCCTTAAGGATGCAGTTTCGTTAAACCAATAAGAAACTGTTTGTCCAGGGAGAGAAGTATTTGCTGGAATTGCAAAGTGGCAGAGTTGACAGTTCCAGCAAGAGTACAGTCCTGATGCCAGCTGAGCCAGCATGAATCTGTAGAACAGAGGCAGAATAGAGTTAAAAACTCCCTGAGAGCTCTGTGTTGTCAGTCAAGTTACTCCTGAGTGTGTTTGCTTGGCAATCCTAACAGTTTTGTGAGCCATTTGTATCACCTAGTTATTCCTCTCTGCTTCAGCCTGATAACAAGATTCTATTGTTTGGGCCTGTGAGCACTAACCCACCTGATGGGTGGGTTAAGAGAGCGGCAGTGGAATTGGACTGGTAGGGGAAGTTACAAAGCATTTTATGAGGTTATCATGTGTTATTTACATGGGGTTGCATTCTGTTGGCATAATGCTTGTATAGGTCTCTTGTATGGTGAATCAAGTTGTCACAGAAATAAAAATCAGTAATGGGTTTTTTGTCTTGGCTTGGGCTATTTAGAGAGTAAAAGAACGTTCCATTTCATTTCTTCGCATAGCTTTATAATGATTTATTGAGTCGTCACCGTTCAAACAGTGTATCACGCACTACACATGATCACATTTGTATGGTTGAGTCCAGACTGAACACTGGTCCTATCTTGAAGATGAATTTGAACAGTAGTCAATGAAATTGAATTTTTGATTTTTGAAAATACTCTTCATGCTGCATGAGCGATGGCTGTTTATCACCACAATGAATACTTGTGTGGCCGTTTTGGAGACATTTTCTTTCAAAGGTCTACTTACAAAGTACACTTCAAAATAGTTTTCAGAAAGGATCTTTTTCTCAAATCATGGTAGCTTTTTTTGTTGTTTGTTTTATAGGAAGGATGTAAAGCCTTTCCTTGCGTAAGCAGTTTCTGTGCCATCTCTTACACAGGATGCATTGTAGTCTAACTAAGTTTAAGCAGATGTCAGTTTATCCCCAAGAGTTATGGTTCATGGAATTTGCCTGCAGATGGGAGGCTGAAGGCATGGTGATGGGCCAGATGTGGCCGCTCAGGTCACCCACTCCAGCTTCAAGAGCTTCTGGGGCCCTCTCAAAACAGGTCAATGTCTGCCACATACTATTTCTCTTGACTAACTGTATTTCGCTCAGCGTCCCTCCCTGCCTGTCAGTCTTGACTGGAGCAGATGATCTCCATGACCCTCCGCACCTCCTGAGTCCTGGCTGCCAGGGATCTGGGGATCTGGAGAAGTTCGCCACTGACTTTTACTGGAGGCAGGGGGTCTTTTCTGTTAGGATATTCAGTCAGTAACAGACAAAGGAGTAGAATTCCATCTGACTCCCTATTTGTTGGATCCTATCATTCCTAACGCATTTTTTTATAGCAGCTCAGAAATGAGACAGTAATGCAACCGTGGCAGTAGCCCTTGGATACTGTGCTCACAGTTGATTTTACCCTCTCTATTATGAATTTGTATGCCACATATACATGAGCTTAATACAAAATAGGCACTATATGAAATATCTGATAAAACAATGGAATGTGGAAGAAAGATCTTCAAAGTGTATTTCCCACCCTTCTTTGTTGTGGGAAGTGGAGACCATGTCCTCTGTGAAGATCTGCAAAGGGAGATTCCTTACTCCAGACAGGAAGGATCACCAGAAGCCACATGATGACAAGGCATAGCCTCAGCGTTGACAAGCATCTATCGGGGGGAACCGTCAGCTCTCTCGTGTGGGAAAGAAGCCACGGAAAGCATGTTGCCTGAAATCTTCATAGATCACTTTTTCACCTGGAGTAGAACAGGACACCTGTGTGTGACACGGGTCGACCTGGTGTGACGTGGCACGTTGTCATAGGCCTGAACTGGTTAGTTGAATCAGCTGTTGGGACGGTGACTGGGAGAGGGGTTAGAGCGTCAGGAGTGGGGGAAGAGTTGCCATGGTATGGCTGGTAGCAGATTCTGGAGCAGATTCTCCCCTCAGGTGAGTGGCAGAGTGTCCCGTGGGTACCCTCCACCACTAAGAGCAGTGCAGCTGGAGGACAGAAGGCAAAAGGATTTCAGAAGGATGGCTCCTGTGGCCGGTCTGCCGTTACAGAATGACCCAACCCTGCCATCTCTCCCCCAGGGCCATGGTCAGGTATGCTACGATAGAGCTTTATTTGCTCATTTTTCTTAAAAAATAATGGTGCTGGCCCTCCCTGGTGGCGCAGTGGGTTAAAGCACAGCACTGAGAAGCTAAAGCCACTTCCGCATGAGTTCGATCCCCGCCTGCCATGATAGGCAAATGGTAGATTGGATCAAAATGGTGCGATGATTTTTGTTCTAATGGTACATGCACCACCAGCATGGTACATGCACCACCAGCGAGGACCTCCAAACAGAGGCCCTCGCTGGTGGTGCAGCCACTTTAAAGCACAGTACTAAGAAGCTAAAGCCACTTCAGCATGAGTTTGATCCCCATCCAGGAGGTGACCCACATGGCACGGCAGACTTCTCCTGACCCGCCCGCTGCTCCCCTCAGCCATGTACTTCATCCATCTGCCTGTTCTGCTCCCCACTCTGTCTCTGGTGAAGCCTCTCACCGCCCCTGCTCCTATGGCCCATACCCCCAGGTCTGTATGCATAAATGAATAACTCTTTAAAAAAAAAAAAGCCAAACAATATAGAAAAGTCCAGAACCAAAACCAAGTTTTTATGTCAAGTTTGAACTCCGAAAAAAAAGTCGTTAATATTTGGTGACTATTTTGTGAGTATTACTTAGATATCTCTCAATGTATGCTTTTGTTGTTGTTGTTGTTGCTTTTGGTTTATTTACTACTACTGTTTCTTTTTTTTTTAAATAAAGCAAATATATACACACATATGTCACATCACTCTTACTTTTTTTAAGGATGTATTTACTTATGCATACAAGAATTAAGGTGCAGACCAGAGGTGTGGGGGTGAGAGGATCACCTGAGACAGTGGGGAGCAGAACTGGAATACTATTTGTTTGCTCACCAAAGATTTGTT
>NW_004567122.1:10785809-10787277 GCF_000260355.1 Condylura cristata
ATCTGCCTGTTCTGCTCCCCACTCTGTCTCTGGTGAAGCCTCTCACCGCCCCTGCTCCTCTGGCCCGTACCCCCAGGTCTGTATGCATAAATGAATAACTCTTTAAAAAAAAAAAGCCAAACAATATAGAAAAGTCCAGAACCAAAACCAAGTTTTTATGTCAAGTTTGAACTCCGGAAAAAAGTCGTTAATATTTGGTGACTATTTTGTGAGTATTACTTAGATATCTCTCAATGTATGTTTTTGTTGTTGTTGTTGTTGCTTTTGGTTTATTTACTACTACTGTTTCTTTTTTTTTTTAAATAAAGCAAATATATACACACATATGTCACATCACTCTTACTTTTTTTAAGGATGTATTTACTTATGCATACAAGAACTAAGGTGCAGACCAGAGGTGTGGGGGTGAGAGGATCACCTGAGACAGTGGGGAGCAGAACTGGAATACTATTTGTTTGCTCACCAAAGATTTGTTCTTTTTGAACT
Organism: Condylura cristata; assembly: GCF_000260355.1. Lineage (NCBI taxonomy): Eukaryota > Metazoa > Chordata > Mammalia > Eulipotyphla > Talpidae > Condylura > Condylura cristata. The sequence continues at coordinate 10,786,296 of NW_004567122.1, forward strand.
TCACATAATGAAATTCTACAGTTCATTTTCTTCTGTATCTGCTTCTTCTACATGCTGTTAATGTCTCTGTGATTCTTCCATCCTGTTGAAGTAGCAGCATCTGTCTTTTCAATCACTGCACATCTGGTGTATAATATACTACAATTAACTTACTCTATTGCTGATGGACATCAGACTTGTTTCCTAATTTGTGAGTGACACTTTGTGGTAACATTTTATGTCATTTGGTTCTTGTGGGAGACTCTTTGTCCTGGATCACAGATTATTGGGGGGCAGAACAAGCAGGGTCTCAAGGTGGGAACGGCGTCGGGGAGTGGAGATTCCTACAAAAAGGGGGAAAAGGGGGGGGGAAAGGGGAGCAGGCGTGAGGAAGGTATGGGAATGGGAGTTGGATGCAAGTCTTCCTGCTCTGCCTTTAGCAGAGGTTTATTTTATACACTTCAGGCAGGCAGAGGGATGACATTAGCATATAAAGGGGCTGAGATCACAATCACCCTTTTTTCTAAGAATAGTCTGGGGTCGTTTTTGACTTTAGTTGAGATTATAACATTTTTAAAATTAATTATCAAGGTTAAAACAGGTACATAGATTCACAAAGTTTAAGACTAATATTACTATATTTACCACAATGAAGATTAACCAAAATAAAGTCCCTTAAACAATATCGATTACTTAACAGTTTTCATTCTCATAGAGACTTGGGTGAATTTCCATATCTAAAGACTAGATGGTAGAAAGCTTGAGTGGTTATTTAGAAACTGAATAGAAGGCATGGTGAGATAGAGTGATAAGACTTGGGTTTTCCTCAATCTGGCAGTGAGAGAGCCTTTGCAGTAACAGCCATTTATTTTTTTGTTTGTTTTTTGTTTTTAAAAAACACTTTTTTAAAAAAGGATTCACTTTTTTTTTTTTAAGATTTATTTATTTGTACATACAGAACTGGGGTACAGGCCAGAGGCTCAGGGGCGGCGAGAGGCTTCAC
>NW_004567122.1:10788322-10789631 GCF_000260355.1 Condylura cristata
TTTTTTCAGAGCATTTCCCCTCCATCCGCACTGTGTCTGTCGATAGAGGTTGCATAGCTTGGGTCAGGTTCGCAGCTGCTCCTCTTTGTTGGTATGCGCGAAAGTGTGGAATTGCTAGGTTATGAGGGGAGTGTATGTTAAGCTTCAGCAGACACTGCCAAATAGTTTCTCAAAGTGACCACCCCACCTTGCAGCCTCTTTTGCAGTAGTTCTGATTGTGCTACATCTTTGCTAACACTTATACATTTTTTAAAAAGTAATTTTAATGGACTGTAGTGTTACTACTGCACTGCAGTTTCAATTTCCATTTTTAATCCCCAAGATGGGTATCTTTCCACACATTTTTGGCTACTTGCTTGTCCTGTTTTTATAAAGTAGCTTAAGTCTTTTGCCTGTTGCTAAAAAGTGCATTTTTTCCTGCTCTTGATAGCATTTTTGGTGATTTATGTATTCTGAATTTAAGTTTTATGACAGAGGTTAATTGAGATGTCTTTTGCATGTAATTTTAAAATAACCCCTCAGAATTTAAAACCAATATGAGTGAACTATCTCATCTGGCGATTAAAGAAATAGCAAGTTTAAATGGTTTTCCCAAGGTGTCATAGCGGCTTAGTACTAAGTGATGGAATTATGTTATCTCACGCTTTTTACTGTATCATTCTGCCTATCCTAAACAAAAAGTAAATGAGTAACCAACATATAAAGTTTTCATAATGTTACAGCACAGGGAGAGAGGGGCATCCCAGGACCCCAAACCTGCCTGCTCTAAATAAGTTCTGCCATCCGCCGCATCAACACAAAACATACAAGGCCTTTCATGGAAAGAAACCATAGCACAATGAGTATGTAATACAGAAAATACAAACAAAGTAGTTTCTAAATCAGATGCCCAACGCTACCAGTCCCTTCGTGGGTAAAGTCCATGTTTTGTCCCAACTTCTGTGACCGGCCGCAAGAAAGGGAGGCTGGAGGCAGAAAGGCTGAGCAAGCAGAGTAGCAGAGTTTATTGCTCCGGGACAGCAGCTGAGACGGAGCCCCTAGAATGGGGTCCCCAGCTACTGCCAGCCCTATGGGGGGAAGGGTCTCTTATATAGATTCTAAACCCAGATTCCAAAGGGGTGACTCATTGCTGTGTCCCTTGATGTAAGGCCCAGTTTGTTATCACCTTCTTCTAGTCCCATCCCGCATGCAAGGCCCCGTTAATTGGATGCAAAGCCCAGTTTATTTATTTTTATTTTTTAAAGATTTATTTATTTATTCATATAGAACTGTGGTATAGGCCAGAGATGCGGAGGGTGAGAGGATTCAC
>NW_004567122.1:10790701-10801124 GCF_000260355.1 Condylura cristata
TAGAAGTTCTATTCTTTGTGTTCCGTATTGTATATTCACTGTATTAAAGTCCCTTTTCATTAAAGTTTTATATGTTTTGTCTTGTTGCGGCGGATGGCAGAACCCACTTAGAGCAGGCAGGTTTTGGGGCTTCAGGGGTGCCCCTCTCTCCCTGTCCTATAACACTTCCTGCTCAGCTCTACCCTCCTTTGGGTGGAGGGAACCTGGAACCTCCCCTTTTCCTGGTAACTACCCTGTTACTATAGCACAGTATTAAATCTGCAAATATTTGGATCTATTTGCATTCATTTGTCCTCATCCTGAGATTCTGATCCAACTGACTTTTAATCCCCTCAACATAAAAGCAGAGCGATCTCACCTTTTACCAAGGAAGAAAAATATAATCAAAGCAGCAGTCCTCAAATCTTAAATTTCTCAATAAGCTACATGACGTAAAGTTTTTCTCATATGGGAATATTTGTTTCGAGCATTGGCTTTGTACTTTCTGCTTGTCCTTGGTGGTGCTTATTATATAACCTCTGAGGCAAGAAGTGACCGGGAAATTAGGATTTGCTAGACCCATCCTCTAGCAAATCCTTGCAACAAAATAAATATTCCAGGTCAAAACAAAACAAAACTATTGATGCATATTTTTGTTGCTGTGGGTTCACCAGTTTGTGCTGTTGAATCACTAGTAGGGCTCATCGGGAAATGCAGCGAAAGGGTCAGGGAAGGAATGGTTGCTGAAAATGAGCTCTCTGCAGAGAAACACATTTAGGAAGGGCCAGAGGTAATCTGCTGGCTCCGACCTGAATTTGCAGCCAGGTGAAGCACGGGCTGGCTGTTCTGGAGAGTGGCACAGGGCTGCCCTGGTTGTGTTGGTGATGGTGGCAGTGGCTCAAAGGTGATCATCACTTCTGCAAAACCCCTCTACCGGGGGGTTCATTTCATTCTGGAGGCTGCTAACCCACAGCCAGTAACACAGGGCTCCCTGAGTGCCAGCATCTGCATGGTGGCCTTGACATCATGCGCCCCAAGTGCTCAGCTCCCAACTGAGTTATATTTTTTTTTTTTAGGATTTATTTATTTATGTATACAGATATGGGGTACAGCCAGAGGTAGGTACAGGGTACAGGGGCGGTGAAAACATCCACCATAGTCAGAGTGGGGAGCAGAATAGGCAGATCAACAAAGTACGCTGCTGAGTGGTGTAGCAAGCAATACAGGAGATGTCTGCTGCGCCATGTGGGTCACCTCCAGGATGGGGATGGAACTCGCACTGAAGCAGCCACAGCTTGGTTTAGGTTTCCAGTGCTGCACTCCAACCCGCTGCACCACCAGAGAAGGCCCCCAACTGAGTTATTAATATCTGCGCCCCAAGACAAGGTGAGGTTCCTAACACATTGACTTAAGAAGTTTCATTAGTTATTCCTCTGGGCGGGTGACATCTCACCATTTCAAGAGTGGATATTGCCTAAAATTTCGAAGATTACTTTAGAAAGAAGTACAGTAAGGGCCCTCTCTGGTGGCACAGTGGGTTAAAGCACAGCACTAAGAAGCTAAAGCCACTTCTGCATGAGTTTGATCCCCGCCCTGGAGGTCACCCACATGGCATGGCAGACCTCTCCTGGCCCACCCACTGCTCCCCTCAGCAGTGTATTTCAATAGAGCTGCCTGTTCTGCTCCCTACTCTGTCTCTGATGAATCCTCTCATCCCCCCACACCTCTGGCCTGTACCCCAGTTCTGTATGCATAGATAAATGAATCTTAAAAAAAAAAAAAGAAGTACAGTAAGATACTCAAATACAGTATACGTTTAAAAAAACAATACAGAGACAACCCAAAAATAGAAGGGGATGAATAATACTGTCTTGACAATGTTTCTGGAGCTAGAAGTCTGGAAGGTCCAAAAACCTGCTATCTGCAGGGCAACAAAGAGAAAAGCAGTGTTTAATGTTGACAGGTTCATTTTCATTGCATGTGATTTTTATGTAATATGTGATTGCAAATACGTGTTTCAAACATTTTATAGCCAAGGTTTTATTAAGCAGATCTGCTCACTGGGGCAGTGGAGATCATTTCTTTGGGCATAATTTTCAGCTTGGGTGTATTTGCTTCTTTCACCCTGTTTTTTGCATCTCTGAGCCCCATCAGAGAGCCACACTCAACCCCTGACACAAGGGTGGCTCCCCTGCCGGCGCCAGCAATAAAGACAAGCTTTTACTGCAAGCACAAAGCAATCATAAAGTTGACCAGCAGATGCTGGCGTTTGCAAGCAATATGTGCGGTCAACACTTCTTCCCCTGGACCCCTCTCTCTCACCAAAGACCTCCTCTTTCCTCCACCCCTATGCTCCCGCCACTGTTCCCTTTTCAGTGTTTGAAGCAGCAGCTTAAAGTTTCTGGGAGCACAAGGTGACGATGGGCATGGTTCTTTATACTGTCGGGTTTTGCAGACCCACCCAAACATGGCAGAAACAGCCCTGAGAGCTCGCTTTTGCTTCTGTCTTTAGCTTCCTGGAGGCCACGCCTCGGGCGGTGCTTTGGCCTGTGTGTGTGTGTGCCGACGCACAGTAAGACACAGAGTAAGGAGGGCTGAACCTAGTGATTTCACTAAAGTAACTTGTACTCTGACTTGGGAGTCAACATAAACAAAACAGCAGACTTTGGGGCCCTCCTTGGTGACGCAGCAGGTTAAAGCGCATCACTGCAAGCAAGCTGCAGCCATTTCATTCAGTGCAAGTTCGATTCCCAGCCCTGGAGGTGACCAACATGGTATGTAGACTTCTCCTGTTTAGCCTGCTGCTCCCCTCAGCAATGCACTTGGTCGATCTGCCTGTTCTGCTCCCCACTCTGTCTCTGGTGAAGCCTCTCATTGCCCCGGCACCTCTGGCCTGTACCCCAGTTCTGTATGCATAAATAAATCTTATTAAAAAAACAAAAAACAGACTTTATATAAAGGACCAAGAGGGTGGCCTGGCTCTGGGCCTAGTGAATGTGATCTTGGAGAAACCAGTTCACCGGTTTTAACTCATAAGTTAGCGTCTGCGCTCCTTTGTATACTTTTAAAAGTGCTTCTCGTTTCATCATTTTCTTCTTGACATTTCCATGAAATTCAGCTTTAAAGATAGCTTCTGCAACAGTATTCCTTTCTATCAGCTGTGGCCACCTGTGCTCTTTTGCATGTGATAAGATCAATTGATTTGACATAGAGAATTTTAGAGTACTTTTTTGTAAAGACATTCTCTAACACTGTTGAAATAGGTACATTTGGATGAATTTTGTATAGTTTTTAAAAATAAATAGCCTTTTTATCATTTGTCAGTTCCCTCAAAATTCAGCCTTCTTTTATCACCATGACAACCCACAACCCAAGGCATTTATCAGATCATTGCCAGGAGAGATAGGAGGGCAAGCCTGTTCATCCTTGCATATATTTTATAGTTTTATTCATTATTTAGATCATTTGTATTTAGAACACTTGGCATGTGTTATATATAAAAGTTTCACATGCACCCTGAAAAATTCCAATTAGGGCCGAAATATATTGCTAAACTGACATGCAAAATATCTCTTGGGTATTTTTACATATTCATATCATCTGATGAATAAATAATCAAAGTTACCTAAACCCTACAGAAGTGAAGGTGAAGGCAGAGTGTTCAAAGCAAAAGAAAAGCGTCACCATAGAGAGAGTCACAGGAACGCTTGGTCAATAGTGGTTGGGTTCATATCTTTGCTCTGTTGTTTGTCTTAGATAAGTTACTAAACTTCTCTGTGCTGCACTCTCCTCACTTCCAAACTCAGAAGAATACTTCCTATACCACAGGGTTGTCCTGTGAATTAAGGTAAAACAAGAAAAGCATTTAAAGTTGTGCTTGTAACACACTCTCCATATGTATTAGCTATTATTGCTATAGATCATCTGCATAGCCTGATATAATTGACATCCACTTGGGTGATCATGGAGGACTGTGAAGATTCTACATCAGAGAACAACAGACACAGCAGATTTGATTGCACATTCTGGCCCCCTAGATAGGATTCTAGTGTATCTTGCCTGTTCTAAAGGAAATCCTTATCATACTCACGCTGACTTATCCTCTCTGTATACCAGCCACTTACCTACATATCCAGTACCTTTCTTTTAAGACCAGAGACCCGATCTACTTGGAACATTTTCACGAGGTCCTTCTTAAGAATTCTCCCTACCTCTGCCACCCCTAGCCCTATGCTAGCCCCTGGGTTTCTCCCATGAGCTCTGACTCCATCTTTGCCACCTTCCTTTTACATTGAAGGAACGTGTCTAAGGGCTGGTCTAATGGAAAACACCATGCTGTCTTGCAAGATAGCTGAACACCCTGTCATTTTCACATTTGCAACCTTTGTGCCTCTTGCAGTACCAAGTTGATATTCTGTATAGGTGCAAAGTATAGGTAAAAGGTTACCAACCCACTGGTGAATAAGTGATGATACAGGAGTGGAACTCAGAATACAAGAGAACCTGTGGGCTTGGGTGAGGAAAGTGAGTGAGTTTAGGTGAAGGCAAGTTCAATTGGGTCTTCTATAAAACACTCATTGTAGGAAATAATCTTTGGAGTTAAGGAGAAATTAATTGGAGAGAGGTAAAATTTGAGAGTCATCCAAATATAGATGAGGTTGGGATGATCATAGAATTGGAGAATATGCATAAGACTAGAGTCACAGGAAATGCCTACCTCCGGTGGGTAGGAATCAGGCCATGAGAACGAGAAATTGAGGGGAAAGAAGGGAGAGCTAATGTGATGTCCCACAAGCCAGGGGTGTAGTGGAATCAAGGGACTGAACAGCATAATCCAATTAGCATTTACTAATTAAAACAAGACATTAATTGACCATCAAGTCTGTGCTAAGTATTTATGAAGTGCTGGAGCAAAATCATCCCAGAGTAAGAGAGAATGGAGATGCAGGTGGACTGGTGGAAGCTGGGTTACAATACTAAAGAACACACAAGAGGTTAGAAATAGTCGAGAGCAAAAGAATACTATTTTATAAACATTCTGGAAATGTTTATAGGAAAGAGAAATGATGACATGAAAAATGTATATCTGAGAAGGGATTTTGCCTATTATTTACTGAAATATTTGTTTCTTTTGAGGGAGAGACATACGCTTATTTCTAGGCTGAGGAAAACAACCTGGGCTGAGGCAGAAAAGAGAAAGAACAAGGGAGAGGTTGAATTCATGCCATTCTGCTACCATCCCCCCAATGGTAAGGGTGCACTTTCCTGGTGACCAGAAGTCAAAATTTAGAACCTTAGTTGGTTTAACAGACCAAGCATTTTATTGCATTACAGTCAATGGAGAAGAGAGCTTGTATTAAAAAATAAGCTCTTCTATCTAAGCTTCAGGGAGGGGTGCCCTTTCACTGGGGGGTTGGCATATCACCAATCCAGGGTGGAATCTGGATGGTCACTTGCATGTTTGTCCTCATGGACCTGCCATTCTTGCGCACATCCATCCCTCTCCCCCATGATACTCAGTCGCCATCTTGGAAATAACCAGTTGGTTTCAGTTCTGTGGCTACAGTGGTCCTATCTCACCTTCCTGAGAAAAGGCACAGTTGGTGCCAATAGTCTACCCTACAGTAACCAAAAAACCCTGTGTTTTATTTATTCCACAACACATTTGTGAGTGTCACAGGGCCGAGGTCATATTCCTTAGGCTGTATTTAGTTTATGTGCCTGAGCTTTCACTTCCCAAGGTAAGGAACAAAATCAAAACAAGTTTAGATGAGGGGATAGGATCCAAAGTGACCACAGAATGTTGACCTCAGGGGACAAATTGCTTCTTCTGAAGGCTGGGTTATAATGATATGGAAAGTAAGCTGGGTCAGTATTGGGGTCTCTAGGCTGGGACAGACAGGCCGCACCTGGTGGGGAGTCCCTCTCATACGGACACGTCACAGTCCTGCTCACTGGAATGGAATTCCCTCTGCTTTTCTAACTAAGTAGCCTCAAGCAGTTCAAATGTGGGTGACATCTTATTTCTGTGTCAGAATCATGCTGAGCCTGGAAGGAAGGCATAAACGTCGAGGGGGCATTCCACTACCCCTTCCCCTTAGACCTGCCCTGTTCAGCCTACTTACGCCCTCACCCCAAAAGTGTTGGGGGGGGACAGATACTTGGTGACTATTTGAGGTAGGCATAGGTTTTATCTTCTGCCCCTGAAGTGATTAGGTCAGAAATTCACAGTTCATCTTGCAGCATGTTCAATGTACCGTCTTCAGTTGGGTTGGGCGAAGGCAGAAAGTCTTTCTAAGGCCCCAGGACTCAGCTATGTCATCCATCTTGGGTTTTGTGAGAGAATTTTGGTTGATCACTAGGTAAGAGGATGTTGGCTTTTGTGTCCTACTTGGCTGTTACCATTTGTCTCTGCCTCCCAAGCTGGGAATCGTGTGGAGAGGAGAAGAGTAGGAGATACTTGCTTGGGCTTAGGAGAATATGAAGGAGAGGGTAAAAGCCTGTCAGGCTGAGGTCAGAATAAGGGATAGAGACAAACAGAGCCTTAAAAGCTTAGTCTTGAACCCTCCCTGGTGGCACAGCAGGTTAAAGCACAGCATTAAAAAGCTAAAGCCACTTCAGCATGAGTTCCCGGCCCGGAGGTGACCACATGGTGCAGCAGACCTCTCATGACCCGCCTGCTGCTCCCCTCAGCAGTGTATTTCATCAGTCTGACTGTTCTGCTCCCCATTCTGTGTCTCCTGAATCCTCTCACTGCCCCTGCACCTCTGGCCGTACCCCAGTTCTGTATATATAAATAAATAAATCTTTAAAAAAACAAACTAACAAAAAAGCTTAGTCTTGAGCACCTGCTGCTGTGGTAGCTGAGTTACCTGAATGGAGACTTGTCAGAATGGAGACTTTCCATTACATAAGCCAGCATTTCCTTATTTTTTTTCCCCCCTTGCATTAATTTGAGTTGACGTTTTATCACTTGTCTTGAAATAGCCCTACATAAAAGCAAGGGTGATGTGCCAGGCTGAACCTAGGCATGTCCTGTACCCTTACTGGAAAATCGCTCTCGGAAATCATCGCACCCTCACCCTTAGGAACATACAGGCCTTTCTTCTGAACATGAACATAGACATTAACTTTAAAAAATACCAGTATCTGGGTGAAGTCTCTCACCGCCCCTGAGCCTCTGGCCTGTACCCCAGTTCTGTATGAATAAATAAATAAATCTTTAAAAAAAAAAAAAAATACCAGTATCTGAGTAGGAGGCCCAGTGCTTGGATGGGCGCCTGAGAAACGGATGGACTCTTTCCCGCAGTGACCTCTAAGAATAGACACTGCCACTCTGTGGGTGTTTAAAGGCTAACCTGTCCAGGAGGAGGAGGGAGGGGGTGGAGGTGGTCTTATCCTGGCAGTGACAGCCACCTCACTCTCTCTATCAGAACAGTGGAGCTATTTTCGGCCACATAGAGGGAGATTTGCTGTTTTCTGGCTTTTAAAAAAAAATTGAGGTAATGTTGGTTTGCACTGGCGTTTGTATTTTGGAAGTATAGGAGCACCCTTCCTCTGGTTCCGGCACCACAGCACACCCATATCCAAAGTACCCACAGTGCTCCCCATGGTGCTCCCTCCCCACCTGGTGCTTGATCTGAATAGCTCTGATCTGTAGTCAGCTTTCAAGGCAAGTTTTTTAGTTTGTCTTTGTCTGACACCTCCCTTTTTTTTTTTTTTTTTTTTTTTACAGATTTATTTATGCACACAAGAACTGGGGGATACTGGCCAGAGGTGCTGGGTGGGGTGTGGGGATGAGAGGATTCACCAGAGACAGAGTGGGGAGCAGAACAGGCAGAATGACTGAAATACACTGCTGAGGGGAGCAGCAGGCTGGTCTGGAGAGGTCGCTGAGCCCTGTGAGTCAGTTCACTGGCCAGGTTGGGGGTGGGGGAGTCTCCTGCTGTGGAGACTTCATAGTGCTGCTTTAACCCCTTGTGCCACTAGGGAGGGTCCTTGTCTGACTCTGTCTGGTCTCATTTCCTCATGATGTGTGCTTATGGCTGGCAGATATTCAGACCTCCTGTGTTGCCATCACTAACAGCCCTGCCCTCAGAGAGCCTACAGTCTTGGTAGATATTTTATATGTGATTATTATCATATTTTCTAATCATCAAATTTGCTTTTTGTTTGTTTTTTAACTTGTCTCAGTTGTGATCTTGGTGCTTTTCCTTGAAGGTAGGCTTTGTCTCTTCAACTTTCTTCAGCCCTAGGGACAAACAAGGCAGCTCTCCTCAGGATCCTGCTTCTCAGTTCAGAGTTCCCTAGTTCACCGGACTTCACATATATCTGGACCCTGCTTCACCAGAGCAATAGTTACTAGCTTGGCTGGCACATCGTATATACTGGTGTAGCTCATCTAAGATCTAGAAACTGTGGTCCTTTTTCCAAGGAAGTTCTGACTAAGTAGGTCTGATATCTGCATGTATATGAAGAACTGCAAGCAGCTATCAGTCTCTGGCATACTGGACATACTGTTTCTGTGCCGACAGGAGTGATAGCAGAGCTTTAGAATTAGAGTGGATTTAAGAATTTACCTATTTTAGGCCAAGAAAATTGACTTTTAGAAATGCTAAAGGATTGGCCCAGGATAGCCCAGTTAGCAAAAGATAAAGCCAGGATTCAAGCCCAGGCTTTATGATCCCAAATTCATGATAAATGATAATGTTGTCTTTTAAAATAACTATCGGGGGCCCTCCATGGTGGTGGGTTAAAGCACAGCACTGAGAATCGAAAGCCACTTTCGCATGAGTTCAAACCCCGCCTGCCCCGGAGGTGACCACATGGCGTGGCAGACCTCTCCTGGCCCGCCCGCTGCTCCCCTAAGCAGTGTACTTCGTCGATCTGCCTTTTCTGCTCCCCACTCTGTTTCTGGTGAATCCTCTCAATGCCCCTGCACCTCTGGCCTGTCCCCTAGTTCTGTATGCACAAATAAATAAATCTTTCAAAAAATAAAATGAAAAAACTATCAGGGGGAAAAAAATCTTTTCCGATGTCAGGGAACAAAGGAAATAATCCTATGTACTTTGTTCTCTTGGCTGGCAAATAGTCAAACAGCATTAGAGAGATGGTTAAAAGGCAAAATAAAATAAGAATCTTAACAATAACTTGTATCCTTCCTGTATACTGAGGAGAGCCAACATGATGAACTTACCCACATAGCTTTGTGGCCATCTTAAGTAGATTAAGCCCAGGGAGTCTGGGGAGAGGATGGAAGAGCGAGGAATATAAGCTAGGGTCTTTACCAAAGAAAGCACAGTAAATCAAGATATGCAGTCTTCTCTATTGAACAGAGACCAGGTCTTCCCATTACAATGAGGTAGACTCCTGTACAGGAAGTTTACATATAAATGTCTTTCCAAAAGCTACCTCAGAGACCCATCCAGAATAGCAATCTTTTGCTGGAAAGACATATTTTGGAGTGCCAGATTTTTTGTTCACCTATGCAGATATCATGTGGTTACTGAAAATGGTGTGTGAAATGGCAGCATGTTGCTCTCTCCACAGCTAATTCTAAAAGCTGTGACAAGGCAACTTTTGATAACTAAGTCTGGTGCACAAAACACAGAAAAAAAAAAAACCCTAGGCACAAATACAATTTAAACATACTGCATTAGAAATGGACATTCTGAAATGCATACCTTTCAGGAAAAACAAAAGGGTTTTAAAATTAAATCATAATTTTTAGTTGCTGCGAGCGAAGGTCTTATGTACATAGTTTCTCTTTAGTAATGCCACTTGCTGAAAGAGCCAGGTTTTGACCTTCTACTGATGCTTTTCTTGTTTCCATATGAGAACTTCATTAGGAAGTGGGGACTGAGTCGATACACTTCCTAAGATGCAGCCAGATAAGTGTCAATCAAGAACTAAGCAGGCTTTCTATCAAGAAATCATGTATTTAATAACACTCGTGATCTGGGCACAACCCCATGAAGCCCTCAAGATATGTTCCATCAGGTCAGGCATGAGGGAACTTGAGAGGTTTCAGCAGGGAGTGAGTTGTCTTGAATTGGATGACTTGCTTTGGATTGGATATTGGTGGCTACATTTGGGGTCCTCTGCAGTAATCAGCACATGGTCGCCTGTGTCTTCTGAGTTGTTGAGAAGGGAGGAAAACAGGAAATTGCTAAGGCAGGCTGCTCTCGTAACTCAATCAGAATTGTTAACATGGCAGTTAGAGACGATTTTGGAGTCTGTTTGTCTTCAAGTAGGTTCCACGAGGGTCACTTAACTTTCCCAGATAAAAACAAGCGACTCTTAATATTCTGGCAGAAATCCTGAGGTTCTTTTAAAATGTGCTTTGCACGCGTGTCTGTGTAAATTACTTTTTTCTGGCCCCCAACGCATAAGAACTACTAAATTATGCTGTGAACAGCTTATCTTTGACAAAGGAGCAAGGAAT
>NW_004567122.1:10801714-10804346 GCF_000260355.1 Condylura cristata
GCTGAGTAATATTCCATTGTATATATGTACCACATCTTTTTTATCCAGTCATCTACTTTTGGGCAGACAAATGCCTCATTTTTAAAGATACGTCACCTAAAGGAAGGATAGTGAAGGAAAGGATAAACAGCTGGGACTACATCAAGTGAAAGAGACGCTACACAAAACAAAGAGACCCCACTGACTGGGAGAAAGTTTTTGCACATAATACTAATGATAAAGGACTGATTACAAAAATACACAAAGAGCTGACAAAACTCAACAGATATAAAGTGGCTTCCAGTTTTTCTCCTTGATTTTCGCTTTTCAAAGCCTTCAACTATATACAACTACCCCCCACCCACACACACATCAAATGAAAGGTACTAAACTTACTCTATGAATAATTATGTCTGATTACCATTCCTCAACACTGAACTGGCTATGGCCACATCATGTTGTGTGTCTTCTCTAGAGGTTTATAATCCAGTGAGGACCACTGATGTTTTTAAAATATAACTGCTTGATTACAAAGTTTGGCGTATGCTGTAAAGTAAAAGTAAAAAAGTGAAGAATGGTAGGTTGGCCTCATGTGGTGTAGCCAGAAAAGCTTCATGTGAGTTACAAGCTCAGAGTAGAATTTGGAAAAGTGGCTTCTTTTGTTCTGATATGTAGACTTGAACCATTGGCCTACCTGATTTCTTTGACTAGTTTTATTCTTTTTAAACCATACTTTGTTTTCAGAAAGATATAAGGCATCATCAAAGGCTGCTCAGCATTCTTAACTTTTCTGTGGTGATTGTTACTTGAAAGGGAGATCTATGCTTTGGATTAATCTGAAATTTCTGTTTTCTTTTAGTTGATTTATTTTACTTCATTTTGCCTCCAACTCAAATTCTACCCAATTACTATGAACTTGAGATCCACTTCAAAGTCAAAGTATGGAAAATAAAGCAGAAAAGCATAGACATTTGAAAGATGAAGGATCAAAGAAATTATTATTTGATTTGCAGCATTTGCTTTGAAATCCTTTAAAATATGGTTATATTTTATTCATTCTGATGTTAAAGAACTAAAACAGAGCAGATCAACACTATACCTTCCTGCTCATTGATATGAATTTAACTTCTCTCTCTTTGGTTGTACCTTCCTGTCTTCAAATAGTATGTACTCGGGGGGCTGAAAGGAGCCCTGTCTAGGAGGCAGAGAGCAGACCAGATGTCCAGTTGTCTTCTCTGGACACAGAACCTGGCAGTTGGTGGAACTGCTGGGTAGAGAGGATCTCATTAGAAATGCAATCAGAAGAATAGGCTTGTTTCCGAAGTTGTGTAGGATTCACACAGAATGAAAATAGCTAGAGAAAAGTTCATAGCTCAGCCAGCAGGTCTCTTTTAATAACTAATCTCCAACGGCTCATAGAAATCTTACGACATTTTCCCCACTATTTCACTTTCCCATTCTTCAAGAAAAAAAAATTCAAAATATTTCAAATAATTTCCTCTAACTTCAAGGGTTCCTATTTCCTTTCCCTTCTTTACTTTCATTTACAAGGTTGGCATTTTATTACTTTGAGAAAATAGTAGCAATCAAAAGAGAACTTGTTTTCATACCAGCCAATTATGCTCCTATGTTCTAATATGCAGTAAAAATGGGCAAGCTGTCTCTACTTTTGTCTAAAACAAACCCTCTGCTTATGCACTGGATTCTGCCTGTTTTGTCTAAGAAAGCGTGTTGCTCCCATCAACGTCTCTCCCTTCTCTACTGCCCACTCATCCTACTCATCAACCTACCAGCAGGCAGAATTTTCCCTTCTTTTGAAAATTCCTCCCTAGACCATCAGTGTCTTCTGACAACCACCCATCGTCTTTGCAATTTTTCAAAGCAACGGGGCTGTCTTCACTTCATATAATTCCAGTCAGGCACAGGTTTCAGTTTCCATAGTTTTCAGTTTCCATAGTTAAATAATAGTAGCCTTTCAAGAAAGTTTTAGCTACTTTGACAGTAACTGAGTAACCACATAAAATAGGAACTTGGCCGTGAGCTGTTTACAGCTCACTGAGTGAGCAGCAGACCCCATTGTGGTCAGTGACCCTCCCTGAGACCTCTGGGAAGCAGCTGGGGAGTGGACGCTGTGAGTCTGTTATTTAGGTCACTCACAGAGAACAAAGTACCTAGTTGTGCAGCCTGTCAGGGAAAAGTCCATGTGGCATTTTACAAAAGGGGTCATCCAACATGGAAATTGGCCAGCGATGATAAAATGGCATCAAAGAAAATGAAAGCGATGAGGCTGGAACTGTAATTCAGGTTGCACGTTTAGAGTTACAGAAGAAATAATTGACAGTGGCATGATGACACTCGCAGGTTGGGAGGATTGAGGCATGCGAGGAGGGGAGATCAGTGGAGATGAACTTATCAACATAAATGAGGAAAGTGCTTGTGAATGAAGCTGTCACGGAAGAAGCAATGCAGCAAACATTGCCCATCAGAGGAAGTCTGGCAGATAAACTAGGACACTGAAAGCATAAAAGGTAAAATATTGGAAGATGATCCTGATGTCGTCTTTTGAGTTCGGGGTCCTGGGGTTCACTCTGGGAAAGGTGTCACCAGAGCTCCCCTTTCAGCGGCACGTGGCGATATTCTCCACAAGACAGAG
>NW_004567122.1:10804446-10823905 GCF_000260355.1 Condylura cristata
ATGCGAGGAGGGGAGATCAGTGGAGATGAACTTATCAACATAAATGAGGAAAGTGCTTGTGAATGAAGCTGTCACGGAAGAAGCAATGCAGCAAACATTGCCCATCAGAGGAAGTCTGGCAGATAAACTAGGACACTGAAAGCATAAAAGGTAAAATATTGGAAGATGATCCTGATGTCGTCTTTTGAGTTCGGGGTCCTGGGGTTCACTCTGGGAAAGGTGTCACCAGAGCTCCCCTTTCAGCGGCACGTGGCGATATTCTCCACAAGACAGAGGCTCGGTTATATTTCAAGAGTAAGTGTATTAGAAAGAGACAGGCGAGGAAAAGACACTTGCATAGGGGCAAGCGGGCAGGAAGAGCTGCCCCGAAAGGGACAGGTTTGCAGGGAGATATCTGCATGGGTGCAGGCGGGCAGCTTCAGGAGAGAGCGGCCTCCGCTGGGGGAGGTCAGTGCAGAGAGGTCCCGGCATGGTCACGGGCAGGCAGGAGGCTGCTGCCCCGCAGAGGGAGAGAGCAGGTGGGAAGAAGCACCTGCCTAGGCACAGGTGGGCAGAGGAGCGGCTTCCCCTGGTGCAGAGACTGCCCTGATGTAGGCAGCTTCTCTCTGGGAGGGGCTTGCTCCTGTGAACCTAGGTAGAACTAGAGAGGACGGGAGATTTCCTGATGAGCTTCATCTCTCCTGAGCTTCATCTCTTCTCGTCCTTATTTTTTACCTTCTGGGTCTGAGCTTCAGGCACAGCCCCCAGCAGTCTGTTATCTGCTGTAAGCCATTCTATAAAATTCTATAAAGAATCAAGTAGGTTGCCTCTCAGTGTTCCTAATGTTTCAAAAAACTTATTCTAAATAAGTATTGCTTTACTTGTTTTCCATTTCCCTTGATATTTATGAACACCAGGAGAAGAGCTTTTAATGTTTTGACAGATTTTTGAAAGTCAGGGAACGACCCTCTCTTCCCTGATCATAAGCTCACGCTGCACAGATTCAGCTCTCCGCTGGGCCAGTGGAAACTGCCCAAGCTGTTCTTTGACAGCCGGAGCCTTCGACAGCCTAGTGTGGTCTTGCTCCAGCACACCCTTTTCATGTCCTCCTCCTGGGTAGTGGCACCCTGGAATTTTTGGAATTCTTGCCCCCCCCCCCCCCCCCGTATTCATGCTCCGGGAAACACTGTCCCTCCTCTGTCCTTGTGACCCAACCAGTTTGCATGCCTGCCTTGAGGCCTGAGGCGCGTGGGCGGGTCAGCAATGGGTATAGACTTAGACTCAAGGTGGAGGCAGAAGGCTGCTCTGTGCAGATGAGATGGGAGAATCTTGAGTCAGCTTCCCAGTGTCTACCGGCATGTGAGAAGTGTGGGAAGGAGTGGGAAAAGGAGGTAGGTGGACAGGATGCCCAGCGCTGCCATTGAAAGGCGCTGACAGGGCAGGTCATCTTCATCGTACAGCTCCTCAGAAGCAAACTCTGTGTTCTCAGCCCCTCTCCTCACCTCTCCTCCTCTTCCTTCTGGGATTCTGTCCCCACCACTGAAGCTCTTCTAAGATTCAATGGCCGTCATATTTCACTACCACTCGCCTGTTCTTTAAGGTGAAATTAATACTGGTGATGTTACCGAACGCCGGTCTCAGTTTCCCTCAGCCAATAAAAGGAAAGAGTTTGAGGAAAAGGAAAATGGTTTTATTTGTCGACAAATGAGGAGGGCAACGGACTCATGTCCAAAAGACCACCGTCCTGCTCTTTGGCAGGTTACAGGGCTATTTATACAGTGTTCAACAAAGAAAAGGGGAGATGGGCCAGTGTCCGCAAAGGGGAGTAAAAGTGAGTGCTGGGATGGAGGAGACCAGTGGGCACCAGCCTTTATTGACACAAAGACAAACAAAAATGGGGAATCAGCAAGAATAATGGGGAGGAGACAGGGCAGCACAGGGAGGAAGAGAAGCCGGCATCAGCAAGCTTTCCCACCATTTGCTTTTGTTTGGGATTCCTTTCCTTGACCCTAAACCTGTAAGGAAGAGGAACTGCAAGGAGAACACACTCACAATCAATGAAGAGCTCTGGGAAAACCAATTCTGTCATAAATTTGTCAAAGAAGGCAAATCCGCAAATGCTTATCTGAGAACCCATTTGCTGTATCAGTGATCGTGTCCTCCTCTTTGAAATGTTTTGACTTCAGAGGCCCCAGCCCCTTTTTTGCTCATTGGTGATCCTCGCTTCTACAACTGGTTGCTTCTCATTTCCTAGCTACAGAGGTTGGCATGTCTCGAGACTCAGTCCTTTGGTTTATTTCTCTCTTTGTTTTTATTTCCTTGGCGATCCCATAGCTTTCCGTATAATCCATCTGCTGACAACGTCACAATTTACAGTTCCGGAATATAGTCCACCTCTCCCAGGAAAAGCAGACTTACAATCTAATTATATTTCCAGTCAAACATTTGGAATAAAAATATACTGGTGATTTTACTCATGTGGAGTATAGAGAAACTAAACAAAGGGAAAACCGAAACTAAACCACACCAACCCTAGAAATCTGACTGTAGAATGGTGCTACCGGAAGGGAGAAAGATAGCTTGATGCGGTGGGGACTGAGTGGTGGAGGATTGTGGGTATTTTGTGGTAGTTGTGGTGTAATAACACTCATCTAAAGAGGCGTGGACCTACATCATACCGTGTTGCAAACCAGAGCTACTTCAGTTAAAAAAAGTAATGCAATTTAAAAAATACCAGTAGTGGGCCTTCTCTGGTGGTGCAGTGGGCTCAAATGCAGCATTATAAAACTATTGGCAGTCACCGAAGCACAAGTTCAGTTTCTCAGCCAGGGAGCTGATCTACATGGTGCAGCAGACCTCTCCTTTCTCACCCACTTCCCCCCTCAGCAGTGGATTTCAGTCAATCTGCTTGTTCTGTTTCCCACTCTATCTCTGGTGAATCCTCTCACCCCCCACATCTCTGGCCTGTACCTAGTATGTATAGACAAATAAATCTTTGAAAAGTATATACTAGTAGTGCTCCATTAGCAAACTTGAGCCTACCTTCAAAATGTATCCAAACAGGGCCCTCCCTGGTGGCACAGTGGGTTAGGACTCAGCACTGCAAGCTGGCCGCAGTCACTGCAGCATGAGCTTGATCCCAGGCCCCGGAGTTGACCCACATGGCGCGGCAGACCTCTCCTGTCTCACCCGCTGCTCCCCTCACCAGTGTACTTCATCTTTATCCATCTGCCTGTTCTGCTCCCCACTCTGTCTCTGGTGAATCCTCTCACCACCCCTGTACTTCTGACCTGTACCCCAGTTCTGTATGAATAAATAAATAAATCTTTTTTTTAATATATCCAAACATATCCAAAGTAAGATTTTTTCCTAAAAAAATTAAATTTTACTGATAACGCCTTAGTTCAAACCCACATTCCTCACAGTTATAACAATAACAGTGTCAGTGTTAGTAGCATTTAAATGCACTGGGTATTTCTTGCTCATGCAGCTCTTGGGACTTGGCTTGCTGGTGGCCAGAGCAGGAGCTATTGGCAGGTTCCACACTGTCCTTTGGTGAAGATCTTCCTCTAACCTCTTACTCTCTGCCCCCTGCAGCCCTGGATCTTTAGCATCTTCTTTGTTCAACTTAGGAACAGAGAAATAAAAGGAGATTGGAGATCGTGAATGTGGTTACTAAAGACTAGAATAAGACCTTATGGACTTACTCAACTGCCTGGAAACCTGGAAATGGAAATAAACTTTGTGCTGAGAGGAAATGTCTGTTTCACTCTCGTATCCTCATGCCATGTCTTCATGGATTAGTGTTTTGTGTACGGGGGAAACCAAAGAAATGGCTGTTGGATGAATAAGTGAATGAACTGTTGAACCTGGGAAACTGTTGAACTTGGGAAACAGGGCCACGTAAACTTTTAATTATTCTGAATAGCTTTGTTTCCAGAAATTGGTTGGACTGACAGTCCTGGCAATATTATGCCTTGCCTTTAATTTTATTCTACTTTAATATGTTTAAATGACTTGGTCATTGAAATGGGTCTTCTTTTGTAGATGATTTGGTTAATTTGGCAGCAGAAAAGATTCTTTATTTACTGAGATAATTTCTCAAAGTTTTGTACTGCCAAAGAAGCAAAACGATTAAAACCATTGATTCACCATATCTTCGAAGTGGTAAAAGGTTGTAGGAGTTAATTAGAACGGTAGGGAAGGAGAGTTCAGTTATAGATAGATGGAGCATACTTTGTTCAGTCTTGGCATACAGCTGCTTCCAGCGATCTAGCAGTGGACTCTGGTGCATTTTATTACAACAATACTCAAACTAAGTGCCTCTGCCATCACTTCAGCCCCGCATCCAAGTAAAAGCTGGCAAAGGAGGACTGAGTTTAGCAGAAGACCCAAGTTCCCTAGGGTGGATGCAGCCACCATTTTGTGCGGCTTAGTTTCAGTGTGCTCTGTGGTTCAGGCCAACGTGAAGGCTGGGTCTCACTATGCTAAAGGCATCACTGTAGATGTTCTAATTGCCTTATATGTCAGTGGATCACTAGTCCACAAAATAAGCCATCACCTTGTTTATGGATGACCTTACATTTCAGCTCCTGGAGTGTACCTTCCATGTATGTTGAGTTCAGGATGACACCCCCTGCACAGTGCAGATAACTGAGAGTGCATTTTGCATTTGGCTAGCCCTGGGAATGTGACATAGGGCTGGAGGGAGGAAAGCCCTGTGTCCCTGAGAGATGGCCCATGCAAGTGTACAAGAAACTGCTATGGTTGAAACTAAGCCATGTGGCATGTCTGCACTGACGCAGGTCTCCCCCCACCCCCTCCCCAGGAGACATTTGACAACTGCTTTGGGCCACAGTGGAGAAATCAGAGACTAGAAGATCTGAGGAACAAAGTGTTACTGTAACTTGGACTGCTCACCAGTAACCATGATGTCTGTGGTTGCCATGTCTCTCGTCCCCGCTGACGCTCTTGTTCATCAGTCTCTGGGAAGTGCTCTGCTCTGGACTCTGGGTTTCCCCTCCTGCCACAGACACAGCATGTGTCAGCTAAAGCTGCAATGTTGGCAGGGCACCAGCTGATTCTTGCCACAGCAGCATACTGTTGCCTCACCACTTCCTGCCTTTTGTGACTGAAGGCTGGTCATGGGAGCAGAATGGCCAGAACAGTGCTAGAGACCAAGGATTTGTTCATGTGAGAGAAAAAAACTGATGGCATTAAATGGTATTTTCCAGAATGACTCCGTAGCGATGGTTCCCTAACCTGACCATACTCACATTTACAAAAGGAACTTGAATATAAAGATTCAATTCAGTGCTCCTTGGATGGTGACGTGAATCATTGAGCAACTTATATGGGGGACCATTATCTAATGGGGGTGGTATAGCCTTGTGTAAATTAGGTGATGTGAGGAAGAGGGAAGGTTCTTGGACATGGAGATGTGGATGTCCACCCACCAGACTTACATATTCTTTGTTTTATTGTTATCTGTCTTTTAAAGCATTGAGATGTGTTGACACAATCCTAGAACAGACATAGCCCTCCTCCTTTTTAATCATTTCTATAGGTGATTTTATGTAACCAACAATTTCAGGTGGCTGTAGTATTTCATTTTGCCTGTGGAACATCATCAAATTCTTGGGAACACTGTGGGCATGTGTAGGAGGCATGTCTACTTTCCTCCTGAGATGCTTTTGTCTCCAAGCTTGGTGGGGTGGGGGGATGGGTGAGGGGGTGAAAACACTGACATATATAGCTGAGATCCAGCTGAAAATAAGCAGTGGGAGATGAAGAGAGGTTAAGGAAGCAGGGTGGGATAAGAAAATAGGTTTCTTCTCTCGACAGTTGTTACTTCTTGAAATCCCAATCTTTCCAGAATAATTTTTCTAAAAAACATGTCAGCCTACTGGTGGGATGCCTTTTTCCAGAGGTTGGAAGGAACATTTTGGTATCCTGGTGTGAATCCAGTGGGAAAGTTATTGAATTGGCAGTAGCAACTGGGAAAGAAAGCCTGTGCTGAATGTGTTGGTTTGAGACAATGTACTTTTTACAATTATTAAAAATATAAGTGTGGCTCTGTTGTGCATCTGAGAGGTTAGAACCAGATACAAAGACTTAGGAAAAAATTACCATAGGATGGAGGACTTAACAGCAGAGAGGCTAGAACCAGCTAAAGATTACCCAGATAAGGGATCAAACATAGATGAGCAGTAAGAGAAAAGGAAATCAGCCAAATAGATTACATGGAGAGGGAGAATTTCATTGAACTGGTACTGTATAAGGTAGAGTTGTTGAAGACAAGGGAATTTTCATGACCACAGATAGCTAAATAGCCTGTGTGAAAATCCAGTGTAGGCATTAGTAAACCATAAAATGATTACACAGAAGTTTTTCGTCTAATCTTGCTAAAACCTACTGGAAAGGAAAATCTAAAAGATGATCAGGCTCACAAGCAACAAGAGGTGTACATGTTAAACTATTTAGAACTGTAAGAAATCAGCAACACTTCAATGACAGACATAAAATAAGATTTGAATTAAAGGAAAGACTATCAAGAAATGTCAGTTTCTCCCAATTTAATTGGTAGTTGAATGCTATTCAAGCAAAATCCCAGTAGAAAAATTTTGGGTGAACTTGTCCCAAATTCCCATTTCTAATGGGAGTTTAATCTTTAAAAGTATAATTTAGAAAAGGGTGAATTATCCTCTTTCACTGAATCCAAACATCACTGAAAAGATGAATGAATATATCTACGAAATGGAAGAGTAGTAAAGGAGACTATTAAAATCATCCTGT
The DNA here is from genome assembly GCF_000260355.1 of Condylura cristata. Taxonomy (NCBI): domain Eukaryota; kingdom Metazoa; phylum Chordata; class Mammalia; order Eulipotyphla; family Talpidae; genus Condylura; species Condylura cristata. The sequence continues at coordinate 10,811,221 of NW_004567122.1, forward strand.
TGATATGATGCCACAACAGTTTGCTGCTGGTGTTAGTGCTGACAGATGAATCAATATATTTTTATAAAATTCTCTCTTGGATATTGAATTTCTTGAGCACAGATATCTCATCAAGGAAATCTGAATGTGCTCAGTTGAGGCCAGTGGTTTCTCACCATCACAGATTCCACAAATTATGAGGGAAGACTTTCTTGTTACAGAAATCAGAGCTAGATTTTTCCTGACCTGCAGCCCCAGGTCCCTGCTTGGTTTTATCCAGTCTCTACATAACAATTTGCTCCAGGCCAGCTGTTCTGCCCAATCTTAGTTGTGTCTTACACACCTTTCCCTGAGCAACCCAAGTCTCTTAAAAGAGCGGGGAGCATGGCCTTGCCTAATCCACCTGATTTACCTCATAAGGCAAATCTCTCCCCCTCCCTCCTCCCTCTCCCTACCCTGGAACACTTCTTCAGCTCATCCCACCCTCAATTCCAGTTCTTTACTGCTCTGTTGAGGACACATGGTTTGAATTGATCTATAGAATTAGCACTTTGAGAATGGAAAATGCTTCTATCTAACTTCTCCCTCTTTCCTCCCAGAAGATCAAGAGGCCTGCTCAGAATTGTCACATACCTAGTGAAAAATGCCAGAGTGTCTGTGCAAACTGAAGAGAACCAGAAATACACCTTTCAGTACACTCTCCTCTTGGCCTATTTCCCAGCACCTCAGCAGCCGTTGTGGACATGTCTGAATTGTTCCCTAGTCTCCTAACTGTTCCATGGCTTAAAATTCAGTTTTCTTTTGTCATAGGAAGCTTTGAAATAATTTAGGTTCACCTTTTGTTTTTCTGTCTCTTTGTTTCTTGTTCAACTGAAAGAAAATTATGGATTTGACCTTTTTTAAGTGATTCTGTTTGGATACAATGCCTGTTTTTGCTTCAGGATCACTTGAATGGGAGAGGATCTCTAAACAAATACTGATGCTTTCCCTCAAGGCGAACACAGAGAATCCAAACAAAGGAACTGACCAGCTGAACTGAAACAAAGCCTAGAGATAGGACGTAGTATTGAGGCTACTCATGGGGAAGGTGGAGGTAGGAGTGGAGAGGGGCCCCCGAAGTCTGTAGGGGCTTTGGTGGTAGGTAGAGTGTGTGGCATGCATGAGGTAGTGTCACCCCAATTTCCTCAGTCTTGTAGTGTTGTGAACCAAGATTACGGCAGTAAAACAAACAAGCAACTGCATCGGATAATAATGTCACTTCCTAACATTCATTTCGTCCACAGGAATACATTTCAATGGAATATTTGGAAAGGACGTTAGTTGACATGGGCCACAGCAGTGATCCATGTTCCCTGTGTTATAGGGCACCCCAAATCTGTTCCAGGACAGGGGGAGAGGGACACCCCTGTAGCCCCCAAATCCTGCCTGCCCTAAGTGGGTTCTGCCATCCGCTGCAACAAGACAAAACATATATAAAACTTTAATGAAAAGGGACTTTAATACAGTGAATATACAATACGGAACACAAAGAATAGAACTTCTAAATCAAACACCTGAAGTGACCCATCCCCTCGTGGGCAAAAGTCAACCCAAAAGGGATGAGCCCAAAGCAAGGCCTGAAAGCCGCCACAAGACTAAAGCACCTTTTGGCCGGGACCCATGGAAAAGGGTCAGAAATGGCCAGACAAATCTGGGAGGAAAAGAGCAAAATCAAAATCAATATAAACACTGCCATAGCCACCTCCTTACAGGTCTCTCACCCACATCTGCCTTAACCAGTCCAGGGTCAGGAAACAAGCCCGGTTTCTTCCTCACATGCTTGCTGCTCCATGTGGCTTCCTCAGGTCTCCTGGCTCTCCATCCAGCTTCCTTCTCTTCTCTCTTTCTTCTCTCCTTTTTCTCTGCTCAGCTCCACCCTCTTTCTGGGTGGGGCAGGGAACCTGGAACTTCCCCTTTTCCTAGGGACCACCCTGTTACACCTGCTTCTCAGAGAGGCTCACCCAGGAACAGCAGCAGCTCAACGCAAATACGCTGGGATTCCCGGGCTCACGTCCCAGAGGAAGTCAGCGCTGGTGAACTCAGGGGACACGGTCAGTAGCAGCCACGTGTCTCGCTAAGGGGCTTGAGATCCCAACTCCAAAGACCATTCCCTCAGGAGCCAATTAGGCCCTGGGTGCCTTTTCAGGCAGCCTCTCCTTCCACAGAAGCTCATTCAAGAATGGACGATGGGCAAGAAAACCCCATTCATGTAGTTGGGAACAGTGTCTCAATACGGAGAGGGGACCTGCAATTGGAAAAACCAAAGCTCACAATTCTAGAACAACCTTAATAACTAAAATTGGAGATGTTAATGTGTTTCTACTTGAAGATTTCTTCCCCTCTTAATTTCTGACCTGTGACTCTCATTCTGTGCTTCCTGTTTCTCCAGAGAAAACTGAAGAGATGAGTAGTAGGAGGCAGGTAGAGTGCACCTACAAGTGACGGACTGGATCTGTGGGTGTCTGGGGGCACTGGCGTGATGGAAAGGGCCTTGCAGGATTAGCTGTTCTTCTCCTCCAACTTATTTTCAAAATGATGACAGAAAACAACAAGGACATTTATTTTCAGTCTGAGTTTGCGGCCAAAATAGAAAGATGCTGACTGTCTCTTTCCGTTGTTTCCAGGGCTGGTTGCTAGTAGGCAGAGCAAGGGACGAAAGTTCAAGGGTCACATTCTCTGGCCCTACAGGCTTTTTCATGAATGACCCTGACAAACGCTGATTTTCTCCTGGACACCAAAACGCCTAGTTCGCCTATCTTAATGCATAAGCTCACACTTGTATTTCCTTTGCAAGTGTTATTTGAAAATATAGCAATATTGTGGGATAAAAAAATGTGTAGAATGATTTAGGACACATTCTTGTAGCAGTTTGTGGGATGCAGGTGCCACACAGGTCATAGAAGTAAGTGTTCTAGAAAAAAGAGATGACTGTGTGGCCTGCAGTCTGTGGAGATGAGCCCCTAGCTTACCAATGGCCCTTTTTTAGAGAAACGCCAACGTTGGACATGAGGAGCGGTGATTTTAAAGTCAGCAATTAATGAAAACAAACAAGTGAGCAAACAAAAACCATCACACGTGAGATGAATCAAGCAGTCTGAGGGCTGCAGAATTCTCTGCATGCTGGACCCCACACAGTAGTATGGGACAAATCAGTCTTGTCCTCTGTAAGCAGAACCTTACATCAGGACCTTTCCTGGAGACAGGTGTTTAATGCTGAGGTAGGAGCTGTGAAGACATGGCCTGCTCTCAGCCTTCCTCCCACCGCCCTCCTCCCTCTTTTCTTTAATTCTGTGACATCTGGTGTCTGCCAGTTGCCATGAGCTTTTTGTTGCAAGGAGAAGACTTGAAAACAGGAAAGGGAATGAGACAGACAAAGCTACTGCCTTCTGGGCAGGACATTACCTTGGGAGAGGCAGGCGTGGAGCAAAGTCTTGCAGGCAGCACCAGGGAGCTCAGGTTGCTGGGGCTTTGTTGTGGCTGCTGAAACCAAGTAGCATGAACTGGTGTCAGAAACAGAAATGGTTGCACTGTTCTGAAGGCCAGAGTTTGCAAAGTCGGGTTGGCCGGGTTAGTTCCTTCTGAAGTGTGTGGTAGACCTGTGTCAGGCTCTTCTGCTGGTGTCTGCCTGTTACCCAGTCTTAGGCACTCTTGACGTGAAGTCACACCATTCAGTCTCCATCACCATGTTCACACACACCCCTATGGGTGTCTGTCCGTGTCCATATCCCCCTCTTCATCCTGGACCCCAGTCTGGAGGACCTCTTCTCCCCTCAGTTATATCTGCCAGGACCCTCGTTCCAATATGGTGGCTGCAGACAAGGACTTGAATATACACTTCTGTGACATAGTTCAGCTCCCTACAGTAGATAGAGGATGTGACAGCGTATGGGGAAAGAAACAGCTAGTTGCCTGGGAGAAGAATGAAGATTTTTCCGGGAAAGAGCTTCAGGGGCTCCACCTGGAAAATTAAGTAGGTATTTGGCACCTAAAGTCAAGAGAAGATCATTTTGAATACCACAGCATGTGCTGGAGGCTGGCACTGTGGGGGCAGACAAGCTCTGTGTGGCAAAGCAGAAAATGGACAGTGTCTGTTGCGCTGGCTTGTAAAGGACTCAGTGGACACGCTCAAAAGTCGCTTCACTCCTGAGGAAAAATGGAAAGGAGCCAAGTTTGAGGCAGGGGCGGGGCTCACCTTTGAGTTTTGTAAAGCTGCCTCTGCTCTGTGTGTGTGGATGGCGGGAGGAAGAGAGCAATGGGAATGCTGAACTTTTTAGTTTGTAAACAGATAGGTCCTGAAGTTGACAGCACTTGAGAAAGTAGGGATTTGGGTGAGAAGATGATGGATCAGTTTTGGTCATGATGATTGTGAGGTGTTGGTGGGCATCCAAGTGGCCCTTGTTAACACGTATGAAGTTGGAGATGGTCTTAGGCTTGAGGTCTTTGTGAATTGTCCTGAAGGCATTATGGTGTGGCTGCTAGAGTCCAGGGGAATTTTATCAAGTTCACAGGATTCTTTTTGACGCTTCCCTCTCAGCTTTGACCTGAGTGCAAATTTTGTGAGTTGGAATGAGACCACAATAGTTGATTTGCAGGGATAAACAATGTGTTCACCAAGAAGCCTCTGTAGATCCAAATGCAGCTTTAAAATGTGTGGTCACCAATAGCCCAGAACTAAGGGGCTGTCACATTGGCTCGTCTCTGGCTGCTGAAGGGCATGTTGCCTAAAGAAATTCCTGGGTGTGTGTGACTCTCTCCAAGGTGCAGAAACACAGTCTGATGTGTCAGTGTCCATCAAGGAGCCAGTCTGCCGTGCTGTGGGAGCGAAATGACAAGACCTGTAGAGAATTTTCCCTAACTGAGATCCAGTGTCATGTAAGCACTTTTCATTTCACGTGAGATTTGATCTGCATACTTCTCTCAAAGTATCATTAGTGTGAATATTCAATATGTAACAACACTTGTAAGTTTGGAATGTGAGGGGTTGTTTTCCACTCTTGAAATCACCTACATGGTGGAGACCTGGGAAGCTCAGCCTGGGCCAGCGATTTTAAACTGTACTCTGGGGAACTAATAATGTTCAGCAGCTGAATGTGTCATAACCTGGGGATTGGAAAATCTGCTTGATTTTTCTTCTATCCTGAATTGTTTAATTCTCCCCTCTTCTTTTTCTAAATGATTTTTCTCTTCACAGAGCAAGTTTTTTTAATTTGTGATTCCATAGGTTTGTTTATTCCCCCACCTCACATCCCCTGAATGCCCTTCAGCCCTTCCAAACACCTGAGGTGAGGTGTACATTGAAAAAAAAATGGCTTTGTCAAACTAAGCAGTTTCTGAGATGAAGAACTGTGACAAGGAGAAATATAGGGTGCTAATAAAAGAGCTGCACATTTCTGCCTGCGTAGAGAACATATTAGAAAAGGTGGCGAGGCTATGGTTTTATATTCCAGGCATGATCTTGAGTGCTCAAGAGTTTCACTGTTGCATTGAAACAGTGGCTCTGTTTTGCTCCAAAGCCAACACACTCATATGCAAGATGGATAATCGAATTTGTAGTGTGCTAGAGTAACGGGGAATTTGAATTCAGAATTTGCCAGGTTTCTTATCTTGAAAGTTAAGACATCAATTGGGAAAAGGAGATCCTGAGAGTTGGAAAAAGGACAGTTTTGAAATTCAGATCAATCGGAGTACTGTGGCTTTCCCTTATGAGCCCAAGCAAATCCAGCTCCCTGTCTGCTAAGTTGTTCTATTCCCAAAAGAACTTTGAGGATCCCACAGAAGCTAGCCGCTTCATGATGGCATGCAACCTGAACTGGCCCCTGACTCTAGCATCACGCCTTGGGGATAGGTCCAACACCTACCTCTTAAGAAGGCTTACAGTCAAAAGGAAATTAATATATAATATCATGATTTTATATATACACACACACATGCTCTATGTATGTATGGGCATTTATAATATTGTAGTTATATACATAAACATGCACACATGTATATATTTGTCTGTACACACACACGTTTTATTATTTGTCGGCAGAAGCCTGGAGGTTATGTGTGAGACTATATTCTAAAGCACTAGCCTACTGCAATGAACAGAAGTCCAGTGGCATCAGTCACATACCCGGGACCCTGGGTCAGAGCAATTGGGGTCACTGGGTCCTGTGAAGATGCCTTAAGTACACAATGTAACCTTTCCCAGAGACCTGAGGGCGCTGACTGAGGTCACTTCAGCCTGAGGGCAGAGAAATGACAAAACCATCACCAGGCTTCATCTGGAGTGGGCACTGTGCAGGTCCGCTGCTTGGTCATTTTGCAGTGATCAGCTTGGCTTAAGTGACCGAGCAGAGCTGGGAGGATGACAGTTTCCCATTTTCCAGGATGTGGACCTGAATTCTGTAGATGTCACAGTGACAATGTTCCTCCCTGGTGGCTTCCCTTGGAGAAAGAGCTCTGTTGACATGGACTTTGAGAGCCCAGAGAAACCCTCGAAATCACCCTGACTGAGAAAAGTGTCAACTGAAACAACTTCCCAATCCAAGGAGAGTCAGAGAAAATGTGAGCCATTATCAGACAGGGGGAGGGCGGCAGCCAGGGGCGATAGAAGTGGCGATTCCCATAATATACATTACTTTGTCTTGTCTTGTACACAGTGACTGTGGCTCATGGAAAATGTCATGAGTTATTGTAAACTTAAACACATGGGGAGTAAATTGGCATCTGCTATCGCAGTGAATCCTCTTCCCATAACCTATCCTAAGGACTCGACATTTAGGTGGCTATTTATCTGGTGGAAACATTCTTCTCTTTTCTATTAAGTGGAAAACATAGGAAGCATTTTGGCTTTATTTTTGGCAAGAGCAGGAGCTTATCCTCACAGTCCTCCCTCAGGCTGTTGACTCCCAATTACCAGCCAGTATTTGCTGGGCAAGACTCTTGAGACCTCGGGGTCACACTGAACAAAATGCCGATCTCATACTAAGGACATCATGCTGAGTAGATGTGGAGGTTGGGAAGTGGCAAGTCTCCTCTCTGTCCTTGGAAGAAACTTGCAGAGTGAAAACAGGCTCTTAAAAAAGTAAGCAGCCTTCCAGTTAGGAAACCTTCTGGCTCTCTGGAGCTTTTTTTTTTTCTTCTCTCCTGACACCTTACGCTCTTGCTATGAGTGAAACCATCCGGTATTTTTCTTTTTCTTTCTGGCCTATTTCACTAAGCATGATCCCTCCAGTTCCATCCATGTTGCTGCAAAAGGCATGCATTTATCTTTTTTGATTGCTAAATAATATTCCATTGTGTATATGTACCACATCTTCTTGATCCAATCATCTCTTTTGGGCGTTTTGGTTGATTCCACATCTTCCCTGTTGTAAATAGAGCAGCAATAAACATAGTGACGCAGGTATCCTTTTGAATTAATGTTTTTGTGTCCTCTGGGTACATACCTAGGAGTGGGATTGCTAGGTCATATGGAACTTCCATTTTTAGCAATTTAAGAAACCTCTTAACAGCTTTTCATAGTGGTTGGACCAGTTTGCATTCGCAGAAGTTTTCTCTTTCCTATATCAAAGAAATGATGTTCGGTGGGATAAAATCATTTCTGTATACCTCTTAGACAACCCTCACTGTCAACTGATATTCTATAAGTACTTTCTGTCTGCTTCCATTGTGATTAGTTGGGAAGTGTTCTATCTCCTGATGCATTATTTGAGAGAGCTTAGGTTACTCAAGATAAAAATGAATGCAGTTAATAAGCACAATTACCATACATATCATTATCTTATATAAAGTGTCTCTTATTCCTTCCGGACTTCTCTAAATCACTCACTCCTAAATGCTTTCAGCAAGGTGGTCCCTTTACCATATAACTAGCAAAATAAAAGTTAAGAAAAGGTATTTAGATCTATTCATTTTATTTTAGAAATCATTATCTTTGTTGCACCAAGGAGTCACACTGTTTCTGTTCCTTAATGAACCAGGAATATATTAGCTAATATTACACTAGCTGACTCATGTGCTACCTTGCAAAATACCTTACCTGTTATCTTGCTTTTATGTTCAATAACTCTAGGAGTAGGTACTAGTATGTCCTCATTTCCCATAAGAGACAATAGAGGGGCCCTCCCTGGTGGCACAGCGGGTTAGGATGCAGCACTGCAAGCCAACTGCAGCACTTCAGTGCGAATTTGATCCCAGGCCCTGAAGGTGACCCACATGACTTGGCAGACCTCTCCTGACCTGCCCACTGCTCCTTTCAGCAGTGTATTTCACTCAGTCTGCCTGTTCTGCTCCCCACTCTGTCTCTGGTGAATCCTCTCACTGCCCCTGCACCTCTGGCCTGTACCCTTGTTCTCTATGCATAAATAAATAAATCTTAAAAAAAAAAAGAGACAACAGAGATTTAGATGAACAGGAGTTACACCCTACATAGCAGAATTGGGGTTTCCACCCAGGCGAAGGTAGACAATATAAATGTGTGAGGCCTCTTTGTGGTGTAAAAAGGGGTAGCAGATATGCTGTTCAAACCAGAGGGCACATGTCACTGTTGAAAGATACTCCAAATTAAATGAAACTGGCACAAAAACTAGATGAAAGCCCTGCTCGGCAGAACACAGGACGCAATTAGAAAGCTTGCTGTCTAAAAACTATGAGGAGCCCGCTTTCTCACCATGTTCCCGGCCAGCACATCACAGGTGCTCAATATGTTGGCTGAGAAAGTGAAGAATTATATAATGAATATATGAAAGAAAAAATGAATTCAGGGTCTGGCCCTTTAACGACTGCACTCAATAGCTTATTCACCTTTGGGATAAGTTCGGTGTCCCGTGGTATCATCTGGGGATGAAAAAATTCAAGTGCACAAATACTAAGTGATTTTGCACACCCCCTTCCCCAAAACCAAAACCCCTACTAGCTGTAGGGATAATTGAGAGCCGGTCGAATCATAAAAGGCACCTCCATTCAAAATGGACACTGGTAAGACCAGGTTCCTCTGAATCCAGATATCAGTTTGGGTCTGAAACAGAGAGGCCCAATGAATGGGACTGAACAGACTTGGTGTAAATGTGTTTGTATCCACTTTTGGGGACTTCAGGGGCACTTTCCCTTACAATTCTTTTGTTTCACTCCTGGAAGGCATCTTCTTGCAGTATTTGGTTAATGATTTCATTGCCTATTTTTCTATTTTCTTTTTCTGGAACCACTAGATTCCTGACCTTGTACAGCTCGCTAGGCTAGGAGACAGCCCACCTACCCTGTGTGATGCTAGAATTTTAGGGCTTAAAGCAAAAGGTAGCTTTCTAGTGCCACCGTGTGGCTTACTTTTGATATAATGACAATATGATATAGCTAGGCTGCCCTTAAAAAGGTAGACAGAATTAGCAAAATATGCATTTTTGATATTTTGATATCTGATATTTAACAAGTTATAGACCTCAGAAATAAAACCAAAATCATACTCAGGTAGCTAAGACAAAATTTATTACACATACTCAGATATGCAGCACATGGTTCTCTGTCATTAATTTCATTTAAGTTAATTCAAGGACTCTCACATCTCACCCAAGGCTGCTCCTAACTCCTGGAGGACTTAAAAGGTGTCGAGGTACCAGAAAGTGCAGGAAGGAGTTTCAGCTCCTGGGACACCTTACCTCATCGGTCACTTCTGAGTCCTCCATTTCTTTTCCCAGCTGCAGGACAGGTCTGGTATTTGATCTCTGCCAATTCTGCAACCCTCTCTCCCCCTGGACACCCAAATCCTCAACTGCTCTACACCACACGGCACCTCCATTCCTTCCCAGGCTGCCACTGCCCTCACCTGGGCGAGCAGCACATTCAGTCTGTGCGAGGTCTCCAGACCATATGGGCTTTGTTTGTTCACTAAGCCAGCAGGTCTTAGCGACTCCCTGTCACGAGTACATGCCTCCCTACCTCTCTCATCCCTTGGGGCCCCAGCAACCACTGCTTTTACTGTGCTTGAAAAAGTTTGACCTTCTTTTTCCCTTTCCCTGAGTAACACATGTAAGTGAGAACATGCCGTGTTTGTCTGTGTCTGCTTTTGCGCTCGGCATTACAATCTCCAAGTCCATCCATGTTGCCCCACGTGACAAGATCTCCTCTTTTTATTTTGTAAGGATAAGTACTATCCCATTGTATATCTGGATGTGGAAATAGTTATGTCCATTTCAATGTATGTCATCGTTTCCAGGTTTTTGACTCAATTCTGATTATTTATGCTCAGAGACAGCATCAGATCCCACAGGTTAAGGGGTCTCTCCTTCTTTCTTTATTTTAATATCCTTGTTTATTTTTATATCATTTTGTGCCTTTTTCCATCTCAGTTGGAATCCCCATGGGCTTCCCATCACCAAATCACCCACTCCACCCCCCCTAGAATGTCTTTGGTATATAGTTGTTCATTATTATTATTTTCTCCCCTGGTCCTTTATGCTCCTGCTATTTTTCTTTTTATGCTCCGGTATTTTTATTTTTCTTTGTCTTATTTCTTAAGGGGTCTCTCTTTTAAGACAGCTTCCAAGGGTTGAGAGCTGAATCCCACAGACTGCCCCCCATCATCCCAATTCAGATGACAGTCACAAACCAAGGTTGTTGCCTGTACTTCTGATCAACTGATTATAAATAAGAGGTTCCCAAGATCCCCTGCTTGGGTTTGATTAATTTGTTGGAGCATCTCACAGAATTCAGAAGCATTTTACTTACTAGGGCACCAGTGTATTTTATTATGAAAGGAGCTGTCAGAAGAGGTGCATAGGGCAAGATACCCTACCCTTCTTGTATCTCCACCTGTCTGACTTGGTTCTTTGAGTTTTTATGGAGGTCATATCCTAAAGGCATGACTGATTAAATCATTGCTTGTTGGGGATTGATTGACTCTTCTGTCCCTCACCTCTTCCTGGAGGTGACTCACTTGGACAGCAAATTTCAACCCTCTAATCACAAGGTGGGTTTCTCTGGTGACCCATAAGTGCGCTAAAGGCATTCCAAAAGTTACCTTATTAATATGAGAAAAGACATGTATCACTCTCAATTTTAGAAACTCCTAACTTTAGGATGTTGGTGCCAAAAATATACTATGGACCAAATATGTGTATTCCTTATTGTAAATAAGTATCACAGGGAGGTTGTGGATTTCTTAGAGTAATGTAAAAGAATGATATTCATAGGAGAAATGGCTTCAGAAGTGGATCTGTTTTAAAATGGAATGAGAGTAGCCTGTGCAGAGGAACTGCTTGTTCATTTTGAACCTTAAAGCTGGGCCAAAACCCCTGTGACTAGAGCAAACAGCAATTGACAATTGTTTGAGAACTCAGCAGGAGAACAGATATCCTCATTGTGAGGTTTAGCAATTATGAGCTTTTCTGTAAGCAAGAATCATTATAGTCAATTATGTATAGTTAAGAGTTAGCTAAGCTTGGCTATATCAGCACCAACAGAATGTTTCTTTCAGTCCTTGTGATTTTCCTCCTCCAGGTCTCATACACACACGCGCACACACACACACAACCCATATCCAGGACATTGGTAGCCTGAATTACAGTTCTTTGCTATTCCCCAACAAATGCATCTCCACCTTCTCTAAAGTTCAGTTTCTTTGTTTTTAAAACTCCAGTCACTCCTGGCCCCATTCTGGAGGCCTCTTTTTCATCTTGAGAGGGGAAGCAGCGACTCTCACTCCACTCCTCAGAGTTCCAGTGGGTGTAGCAATGGCCAGCAGCTAGTTGGCTCCCAGCCTGGGTTGTGAAGGGTGGGGTCATACTGAAGAGCCCAGCGCTCACTCCCTTTCCAATGACACCAGGACCATGAGTTAAATTTAGATAACAACTTATTGCTATGCATGTTTCCAAATATTTCATGGGAAGTACATATACTAAAAAAATATTCCTAGGACATCGAAATTAACCTGGCATCCCAAGCTCAATTTGTACTTGCTACGTTTTATTTTTTGCAACTTTACCCTGAATAAGGATGTACACTCCAGGCAGGCAGTCTGGCTGGTATTTCTTACTATACCTGTGTTAAGTATAATAGCACAGTGCAGGTACAGGATAGGAGCCCATGCATGCTTAATGAGTGACAGAAGGAAGGATTAAACAAAGTGATGGGCCTCATATTAAAACGGAGGAGAACCCCCCCTGTGCAGTGGGCAGGAGAAGACCTGAACAGACCGGGAGCATCATCCAGTGGGAAGCATCACCTTAGTTGGGGAGCACCAGCCAGTGGGGAGCTTCAGCTTAGTGGGGAGTATCACCTAGTGGGGAGCATCACTCAGCAGGGAACATCACCCAGAGGAGAGCACAGGCTTCCCGGGGAATAAATACACTGGGAAGCGGAGGCGCGAGGCCCGCGGGCGGTGCCGCGTGAGGTCACGGGCGGCGACTCGGTGACGTCATCACGCCGCGCTCGCGGCGTCGCGGGGCTTCGGTGGCGCCGGCTCCTGGTCGCTGTTGAGGTGACGGGCGGCTCTCTGGTTAGCCGGGCCTGCGACAGGCCGCCTGAGGAACGCGTGGGGTCGCGCCCGTGACCCGAGGTCCTCTATTCCCGCCCGTGGCCGTCAGCCTGCAGGCCTGGCCGCTCCCCCGCGGGGAGAACTTCTCCTCAGGGCCATGTCGCGGCCGAGCAGCGTCTCGCCGCGGCCGCCGGCTCCCGGGGGCGGCGG